>NC_064628.1:219249923-219856077 GCF_023864275.1 Schistocerca cancellata | reverse complement strand
CATAATATGCACTACTGGGCAACGCAGAATCCAAGATGGCTGCGACAAGTGTAATATCAGCGACCTTGGCGGGTTAATGTATGGTGCGGCATTATGGGAGGAAGGATAACTGGTCCCCATTTTATCGATGTCAATCTAAGTGGTGCAATGCAATGTATGCTGATTTCCTATGTAATGTTCTACCGATGTTACTATGAGATGTTTCACTGCATGACAGAATGGCGATGTACTACCGACATGATGGATGTCCGGCACAGAGCCCCCCTCCCCTTCCCTCCACAAAAAAAAAAAAAAAAAAGGGGAAATGGTGCTTCATACGTGGAGTGGGTGGGTCATTTAGAGGAAACAATACCCAAAGTGTAGCATGTTTGTTGTACATACTGCCTAGCAGCTGTTCATTGCAGTAGGAAAAATTTTGATTGACCCGTCCAGATAATCGCGCATGTTAGAATGTCGCTTTCAGGATTCGGGTTCGTGCCCCAGCTCCAGATCGAATCCATAATGTGGATTAACGAAGGGTCCAGGGTGGCTGTGGTTCTTAAGCGATTTCAAACATCTGACTGGGTGAATACTGCGCTCATACCCACTTAGCAGCTCAGTTACACGACACTTCGCTCACATCACTTCGAAGATACCACCGGACACAGATAGTTGGAGGTACACAAATCCTGTCGGGCTAGGGGAAAGGTGGCGACAGAAATGGCATCCGGTCATTCTCTACTAAAATTACTGAATCCAGAATAACATGCCACCCTGCGAAGATGCAAGATAAGACCAGGCGCGGCTTGGCAGTTTGGCAATGAAACGATTTATAATTTTTATGGACAGCTGCCTCCTCATGGACTACTACATCTAACATTTAAAGTAAGTTGCCAATCTTTGCACCACTTTGAAATCTTGCCAATATCTGGCTGAATGTTTATGCAGCTTCCTTTAGGTAGTACTTCATAATAAATAACTGCATCATCTGCATGAAGTCTGAGGTTACTATTAATATTATCTCCAAGGTCATTACTATACTACATGAATACCAAGGGTTCCAACACACTTCACTGTGGCAAACCTGAAGTTACTTTTACATCTGACGATTATTCTCTATTCAACATAACATACTACGTCCTCCATACCAAAATGTCCTCAATCCAGGCACAAATTTCGCTTTATACCCCCTAAGATGGAACTTATGACAATAAGTGGCATTGAGTCAAATGTTTTGTTGAAATCAAGAAATACTTCATCCACCTGACTCCCTTGAGCCAAAGCTTTCAGCATGTCATGCGAGGAAAGTGCTACTTGGGTTTCATATTATCGTTGTTTTCGATATCTAAGCTGGTTGACACGGAGGAAGCCATCATATTCGAGATACCTCATTAGGTTTGAACTCAGAATATGTTCTAAGATACTACAACCAATCAATGTCAAGGATACTGGATGTTAGTTTTGTGGATCAGTTCTACTACTCTTCCTGTAGACGGATGTGACATGTGCTTGTTGCCAAGAATACAGCACAGTCTTTCGTTCTCGGGATCTATGATAGATTTTAGTTCAAAAAGGGCCTAATTCAGCAGCAAATTCAGTATAGAATCTGACAGAGATTCCATCGGACGCTGGAGCTTGGTTCACTCTTAACGATATCAGCTGTTTCTCATCACCACTGGTACTACTACATATTTTATCTTTACAGTGGTACAGGGATTAATTTGGGGCGTTTCTCCATCTTGTGAAAGATAGTTTGACAATATTCTTCTACAGTAGTCACTGAGCGCATAACGCATTGCTCTCTTGACAGTCAAACGTTTTTAATTCAACATCTCTCTAGCTTTGTTTCACACCTATCATGCAGTGATGTCTGTATGGTTAGAAGTTTATTTTCAGTGACTGTGTACCATGAAGGTTCGTTTCCATTATGAACTGTTCTACTGCGTACATAGTTTCTCTGCATCCTCCTGCCCCTGCTGAGAGTTTCAAGTTATTCACTGAGATATGTCGCTACTAACTTTTATCTAGTTTACTGAACGTATATATCTTTCTGCTTATTTTAGTTGTCCTTTGTTCTTTGGTAAGTATTGTTGTCACAACCTCACGGTGAGTGGTACCAGTTTCGATGTGGGCGTCCTCAAAGAGGTCAGGTCTACTTGTTGGCACTAGATTCAGTATATTTCCATCACGAGTGGGGTTCCGACCTATTTGTTCCAGGTAGTTTTCAGCCTTCACGTTGGTGAGGAGGTTTGTGTGTCTCAGTGATCCATAGAGCTCTGCTGATTGGAGCTATGCCCTTCGTAGGTTCACCCATGCACCCATGTCTCAGGGGCTGTTGATGAGAGAACAAACAAGGAATAGTCCACCAAGGCGTCTCCCTTCTTGGGAACACGTGGGGGGCATGCTTTTATCTCCACATACTTTGTCACACATCCGCCATTTTCTTTGCTATCGACCTCTCTTGGCCAACTCTTGCTTTTTCGATCGGAATAGGTTGCAAGGCCTGGGACTGTTTTTCATTTTCATTTACTGAAGAGGGTCTTAAAGGCTCACATGAAGGACGAGAACAATATATAACATCCCAACGGAAGAAGAGACGAAAGAGTCCCTTAAGGGTAGGCAGAGCTCGAAGCCTGGGAATGACAGTCTGCCTAGGAATGGTAATCCGAAATTACCACTCAGCGGGCTAGGAAGCTGTAGGGTGCCACTCCATCACCAAGTTTAGCCTGTGAAACGCTCGTAACGTGGCCAGACGAATTTGTACGAACTCACTCTCTTCGTCCTGAATTAAGTTATTAAGAAATATCGGGTTCTCATCTGTGGAGACTTAAATTATGGCGGAAGTTATGGGTTCATTTGAAGAACAACAAATGAGCAATAACAATAAAGAACTTAGTCAATTTGCAGCCGTCAACCAGCTTGAGGTCACAAGCGCTTTCTTTATAAAGAAATTAGATGTATAAGACTACATGGTGTGCTAGGGGTTACAGATCTTTAATAGATTACGTAATCGTAAGCAACGGATTGTGTTATGAGGTTAAAGATGCACACATACGCCAGGGAACTGATATCTATTCTGACCAATATTTATTCATCGTAAAAGTACAACGATAGTCAAGAAAAAGAATTTTTTGCCAAGAAGACATGCAGGGATCAGGGTGTTTTTAAGGTGTAATTTCTGATACAAGAAAGTATTATAATATTTTACCATGGTGGACTAGAGAAATGTCTGTTAGAGATTCAGCTGTTCAATATAAGAGAAAAAATGGCAAAATATTAAATGATGCACAGATAGATGGGCGTATGAGGCTCGTTGAAGAAGAAGAAGAAGTGAAGGATAAAGGAGGGATGAAGGGTTACGAGTGAAACTCTAGCAAAAGACGCCCAAGAAAAAGATAGAACCCTCAGAAAACTCCTGCAGAATAAAATACCAGAAGCTGAAGAGGAGTAGAATCAAAAACAGAACCATGCCAAACAAATAACTGGGCTAGTTCACTAAGACTCTTGGAATTGTTCTATAACCAAAATAGAACAGGACATATATGGGAGACAAAGTGTAGCCTACAAAAGTACGATACAAACAGAACAGAGAAAGGTACTGCAGAACAAAATATATTTAGCGGAGACCAGTGAAAGATTCTTTTTTTTTAAAAAAAAAAAAAAGAAGAAAAAAATAAAAGACTGTGACACATAGCACACATAGAATTTAAGACGGGGGATCAGCTGAAACAGGTCGTGGCAATTGGTACGACCAATAGCCTCAATAAATTTGACGTATCATTGTTTATTTAACTGTGGTATGAGTACGCCATAACGCTCTCTCACATCAAACGGTCTTTCCAGAAACTATTAGGATGGTGAATAAAGGCGTAACGCTTTCGCTTTCTTTTTAGTTTTGTGTATTGGTATTCTAGTTTCTATGGGTTTATTTATCGATTTCCATTTATTATTTGTGGTTAAACATTATTATTGAGTTTACATAATGTCATTTTGTCATTTGAAGATAGTGAGTGGAACTGTGGACGCTAGAAAATAGACGCTCTAGTGCGGAACATTTCCGGCATATTCTTTAGTTAGAGACCAGTAGACTTATGACAGCAGCGGATGCAGCCAGAAACATTTGCGCCTGTTTGGGGATAATGCCATTGTAGAGAATATGACAAGAAAATGGTTTTCTCGTTTTAAGGAGAATCGTTTCGGCGTTAGTGACTCTCCACGTTCAGGCAGATCTTCGAGGTTTGATGAAGACAGTTTAAACACATTACTCCACAACGACCCACGTCAATGTACCCGACAAGTGACAGATGTGATGAACTGTGATCATTCCAGCATCGTGCGACCTTTGCATGCAAGGGAAAAGGTTCAAAAATCTGGTGTACGGATACCGCACGCTCTAAGCCAAAATCACAAAATCAGCGGGTGGCTATATGTGCATCTCTGCTTGCTCGTCATAAGGCTCATGAGCTACACCGACCATTCCTATCTTCTATCCTTACTAGTGTCTTCATGCTAACATAAGAAAAAGAAAGAAATGCTTGAGCCAGACAAAGCAGCAACTCCCCATACAAACACCCGCGCGCATCTGCAAAAGATAATGTTGTGCGTCTGACGGAACAGCGACTGTGTGTTGTACTACGAATTTCTTCCCCGGGGTGTAACCACCACTGCTGACATTTGTTGTCAACAATTGAGACGTCTTGCAGATGCAATCCAGGAACAACGACGAGGACGAGTGCGTGAAGTGTTGCTACTCCACGATAACTCTCGTTCACTTTCTGATAGACTGACAAAAAACACTCTAGGACTTGGGTTGGGACATCATTCCGTAACCACTTTATTCTTCTGATCTTGCGTCCTCAGATTTTCGCCTTTTCAACCCTATGTCGATCAGCATTCAAGAAACTACATCTACATGGTTGCTCTACAATTCACACAGAAGTGCCTGGCAGGGGGTTCATCGAACCATTTTCATACTACTTCTCTACCATTCCACTCTCGAATGGCGCGTGGGAAAAACGAACACTTAAATCTTTCCGTTAGAGCTCTGATTTCTCTTATTTTATTATGATGATCATTTCTCCCTACGTAGGTGGGTGTCAACAAAATATTTTCGCATCCGGAAGAGAAATTTGGTGATCGCGATTTCGCAAATAGATCTCGCCGCAAAGAAAACCGCCTTTGTTTCAGTTCAGTGACTGCCGCTCGAACTCGCGTATCATATCAATGACACTCTCACCCCTATTGCACGATAACATGAAACGAGCTGCACTTCTTTGCACTTTTTCGATGTCCTCCGTCAAACCTACCTGGTAAGGGTTCCATACCTCGCAGCAATATTCCAGCAGAGGATGGCCAAGTGTAATGTAGGCTGTCTCTTTAGTGGGTTTGTCGCATCTTCTAACAAGGGAACCTCCCCATCGTACCCCCTCAGATTTAGTTATAAGTTGGCACAGTGGATAGGCCTTGAAAAACTGAACACAGATCAATCGATAAAACAGGAAGAAGTTGTGTGGAACTACGAAAAAAAAAAAGCAAAATATACAAACTGAGTAGACCATGTGCAACATAAGCAATACGAGGATAATGTTAGACCAGGAGTGCCGTGGTCACGTCGTTAGCGTGAACAGCTGCGGAAGAAGAGGTCCTTGGTTCAAGTCTTCCCTCGGGTGAAAATTTTACTTTCTTTATTTTCGCAAAGTTATGATCTGTCTGTTCGTTCATTGACGTCTCTGTTCACTGTAATAAGTTTAGTGTCTCTGTTTTGCGACCGCACCGCAAAACCGTGCGATTAGTAGACGAAAGAACGTGCCTCTCCAATGGGAACCGAAAACATTTGGTCGCAAGGTCATAGGTCAACCGATTCCTCCACAGGAAAACACGTCTGATATATTCTATACGATACTGGTGACGGCATGTGCGTCACATGATTGGAATATGTTGTCGACCCACCTAACTTGTACACTAGGTGAATGGGTAAAAAGATTCTTCTACCTTGCCCGATTTAGGTTTGCTTGTGGATGTGATAATCACTCCCAAAAAAGTGATCGCATCGGACGGACGGACGGACAGATAATAAATGTCTGAAAATAAAAAATTAAAACTTTCCACTCGAGGGCAGACTTGAACCAAGGACCTCTCATTCCGCGCAGCTGCTCACGTCAACCACAGGACCACGGCGCTCCTCAGCTCAGATTACCCTTGATGTTGCCTATGTTCTTGTGGACTACTCAGTTTGTATATTGTGCTTATTTTTTTCATAGTTCCATACGACTTCTTCCTGTTTTCTCGATTGATCTGTGTTCAGTTTTTCAAGGCCTGTCCACTGTGCCAACTTATAACTAAATCTGAGGAGGGTGCGATGGGGAGGTTTCCTTGTAAGTGTTCTGCCAACAAAGCGCAGTCCTTGTTGAGTCTTCCCCACAACATTATCTATGTGGTCTTTCCAATTTAAGTTGCCCGTAATTGTAATTCCTAGGTATTTAGTCGAATTGACAGCCCTTAGATTTGTGCGATTTATCGTATACACAAAATTTATCGGATTTCTTTTAGTAGCCATGTGGATGACATCGCACTTTTCTTTGTTTAGTGCTAATTGCCACTTTTCGCACCATACAAAAATTCTCTCTAGATCAGCTTGTAATTGGAACCGATCGTCTCATGATTTTACTAGACGGTAAATTACAGCGTCATCTGCAAACAATCTACCTTTCCGTACGAAAAATCGCTCCGAACATGGCTAGACGAGCTCTAGGCCTTTGTAGCACATGATTTCTAGAGTCACTGAATCGAAAAGATACCCAAGCATTGTGTTAATTAAACAGATAGAAAAGCAGTAGGAAGTTACGCACCAACCCAACACTCATCTAATAACCGTTGCCCTCACTAAATTTTTCAGGACATGTCGAATCTTCTTCAGGTGCTGGCACGAATTTATCATAAGCATTCGATTTACGAGTATGCATGTAGTTATTCGGTTATCCAAGTCTAATATCCTGGGTCGTGAGAGTTCCGGGAAGGCGACTATTCAGTTCCTCTGTATTTAACGTTCATAGGGTGAAAGCAAAGCACGTTTAATATGTAATAAGCAGCTCAGTGCCACCAAAGCGCCTGCTGAACATGATATGTATCTGGAGAACACAGTGTTAGAAAACTGTCAGTGGCAGAAACACGGCAAACAAATGTTTCATGGTAGGGGACCCGTTTTCAGACCTCATGTAGATCAGCTGAATGTAAAGGTCAGTCGTCCCAGCTGTGAGGAGCTCAGGTTAGTTCAGCCGCGTCTCACTATGATACCCAATAAGTCCATTAGTTTACAATTATAATACACACACACACACACACACACACACACACACACACACACGCGCGCGCGCGCGCGCGCGCGCACTCACCTACACACACACACACACACACACACACACTTCTGTGCATGGAATCCAAACTTTCGTAATGAAGCTATTTGTGAATAGCAATAGGAAATGCAAAACAAGATCCGTGCCACTGCCTAATGTTTACTCGTAAAGTGGTCCGATGTGCGAATATTTCCCCCTGTCCGTTCTTAGCACGAGATGCAATCAAGAGGATTCATAGAATACAAAACGCCTTCGACAAATCGTGAAGTTTAATGGATATACGATAATAGTCTGATTGGTAAGCTCGTGTCAGTCCATGAGACTATTTTGTGTTTCATTAAACAGCGCTGACACTGCTGCCAACAGCGAACAACGTCTTTGAAAATAAAAATGCCACTCTTCGCCCTTAAAGTCCACGACTCGTTTGATAAGCATGAAGATGAATGGAAAGCTGGAAGGCCCACACCCGGAATTCGGAATCTACATTACAGTCTAAGCTCTTCTATAGGTGCTAGTTTATGTTAATGGTGGCTGAAATAGAATGTTTAAAACTCATGTACGTTAAACTTGTATAGTAAATTTCCTTCAACTATATACTTCTGGCCTATTGGAATACGCTATTTCCTCGTTTTTGCCACTATTTTAAAAATAAATATTGTCGTTCGTAAGAATGAGAGGAAAGTAGCTGAAAAGTACATATGAGTAACAGACGACAAAAGTATATAGCATTCTCTGTGTATTTCATGTGCTGGGACAAATTTATTATTTCCTGGAAAGCCTGTTAACGAAACGAAACTCTAAGGTCAGCGATCCATTTTATGAGTATGGTGAGTGAAAGAATTTTCACTGGAGCAGCGTACTTTCTTTTCTATTTTCCTACCTGGTTTGCTGCGACCCCTCACGAATTACTCTTCTGTGCCAACCCTTTCGTTTCAGAGTACCACTTACATCCTACGTTCTCTTGTCAAACACGTGTCAGGTTCCGTCTTTCTCTACGGTTTCACCCACTTCCTTAGTACCATTGAAGTTATTTCCTGGCCCCTTAACACGTGTACTGCTGTCAGTAGTGCGGCTGTGACAGAGACCGCATTGTTCTGCTTGTGTAAACAAATCGGCCACTTGCCCTAGCGTCCTTACTTAAACAAACCGCTCATGTGGGGCTGTTTCGTTTCTTTAGTACTTAATTAATGTTCCATAACTGTCAGTACAGGTACTATAATTTATAGTCAAATTTGGGGCAGGATAGCACGCTTGCACTCGTGTTTACCCAAGTGTTAGTTAATGGTCAAGTTCATTTAGCCTAAAGTGAAACTTGTAATTTATGACCCAAAAATAATATCCCCCTCCCCCCTGGTGCTGTGTACCCCTACTTCTCCAGCCCCCACCATCAACCCCTTTCCTCTCAGTGTACTGGGGCAGTGTACTTTCTTTTGTAGTTTTCTATCTGGTTTGCTGCGACCATCACGAATTACTCTTTTGTGCCAACCCTTTCGTTTCAGAGTACCACTTACTTCTTGCATTCGTAGTCCGTACCTGTCTCAAGCAACACCATCGAACGTCGGCCATTTATGACATGGTATTGGACCAAATGACATGTATCTACTATTTAAAATGGCTGTGAGCACCGTGGGACATAACATCTGAGGTCACCAGTCCCCTAGAACTACTTAAACCTAATTAACCTAAGGACATCACACACATCCATGCCCGAGGCAGGATTCGAACCTGCAACCGTAGCGGTCTTGCGGTTCCAGACTGAAGCGCCTAGAACCGCTTGGCCACACCAGCCGGCAGCTTTTTAAAGAGTACAGACATAAATCTGGAAGATAATGACAAGTAGCGCCACATTTTACCAGAAATAGGCTCTTCCTTTTTTGAAACTCTAATATTATAGTAAATTACGTTTCTGCACAGTATATAGACTAAGCGAGTAACGTAACAACGCATAATCTGCAATGTCACTACAATAAAAATACGCTCTTCTTGCTACTGCTTTAACACTATAATATTACCGTACATGAAACTGGGAGAGCTTATCTATGCTGTTCAGTGTATACCTCACTCAAACAAACCAGCATTGCCCTCAACTGGGGGCCGTTGAAACTGTGGATGGGAGAGGGAGGGAGGGGGGTGGACTTGGGAACTTCACTTCACACGGCTGGCAGCTATTCCCCTTCAAGCGCCTGAATAAACACACAGACACATCGGCTCACTCTCTCTTAGTGACAGGCTATGTCTCTCTGTCTGCGTTCTGTATGTCTAATTCATAGCGCTTAATGATGTTATGCTGGTGTAGCACAGTCAGTATGGTACTTCCAGCAGAAAAACTGAGTGACCATATTATCAACTCGTTGAGATAAATTAGTCGCACATTTTACATAAAAGTTTTACAACAATCACAGCACGGATTCGTAGGACGTGGACCACCAACCTCACGCTCTCCTTCCGAATGAAAATGCTTATTACTACAGTCATACACGGAACTAAGCTCATCAGTTTCAAACACTAATGGTATCCTGCGAAAACTGTGTGCATTATTTCATAAAGCAGGCATTAGTTCTTCAGGGAACAGGCAGTAATCTACTACATTCAATTTATAGCTCTCATCCATAAGTATTTTTATAACTTCTAAGAATCACATTATACTCATTTTTAGCTTCAAACCATTTACATATATAATATGATCAAACACACTCCGTTTTGTAGCATCCAAAGTCTTCCAGCTGCACCCTCATCACGTACTCCAGTATAATTTGTTCGAATATTTAGAACAGTTGGATTTAGCAGCATCTTAATGATTGACTTCAGCGTGTTGAAAAATGTTTCAGTGCCAGAAACTTGCAGTATACACTCTTCGCCTGGGTACAAGTTAACGACTAATATAATCACCCTCTTCTTACAGCATTTAACATGTAGTATCATGACCTTATTCATTGTGCCACATGATGTAGAGTTCTCTATGTGCATCAAAGTTGATGTACATATAGTTCTTTAACGTTGCATACACTGCTGTGAATGCTATATATTAAAATAGCGCTATATTAATCTACTGAGAACTCTTAAATGGTGAAGATGTCTAATTGTGCTTGGAGCTCTCCTCTTCCCCTACGTATGTGGCAAGTAAATTTTAGTGGCGGTGATGTTAGTAGAAGACGAAGAAGGTGGCCGTACATGTCCATAAACGTGTATCTAACACATTTCTTCGTCTTCCTACAGGCGAGGTGACGACATTGCAGCAGGCAGTGGATGTTAGAATCATGTTGAATAACAACACCTACAGTTTAAACAGCAGTGACAGACAATGTGTTAGTGGGGGATGATCTCAGATCATGAATTCTATCCTGTGGTAGCTTAATAAAATACTCAATACAGTGATACCAAAGTCATTATATACCTGGACGAGTGGATTCAAGTATGTGAAACTTTTATGCAGATTACCACCATGTTCAATAGAATTGGTCAAGTTCCGTCAGTGATACTAGGTGATAGAACAGTTGCCTCACTGTACTACTCAGGCATGATTAAAATTTATTACAAAAAGGAGTGCGCTCTGTGTCAGCCTCAACTGCACGATGCTCTCTAGTTTGCTTCTTGTAATAACTGCACTTTACTGCCGTTAGTTCTTTTGTAATGTTTCTCCGCAACACTTGGAGAAGGCTATAAGTTAAGTGAAACTTTTGTTTACTGTATTTACGTGTTCCCTAATCATTTCTGCCCTCGTCCAGCTTCATTACAACGACAGCTGTTGCACCACTCTACAGCCAATCTTTACTTACCTTTGTGTACCAAGTGGTACACAACAGAGGTCCTTGGTTAATCTATATTGAATTGACGTGGGGATAATAATTACCAAAATTATATTAAGAGGAATTCGATTAGTGTACATTTATTTTAACAAGATTTACATACACAAAAAAATGAACTTGTCGAATGTCTTCATTCAAAAGTAACGAGAAATATGCGTAGTATAAAACTGTCTCACCTGCAAGTAATGCACGTACGGTGGGTCGGCAAAGTACTGGGAAACAGTTTACAGGGGGTGTTACTTCCAGAGATCTCGACTGACTCGACATTAAATGATGAGTGACTAATAACTGCGTAACCAATGATGTTCAGGAGAGTTTAGACATACACCAGAATGAAACGTGCATCAGGCAATTTAACGAGCAAGCCGTAGTAACTCCAGATTCACTGCCAAAAACACTGAGTCCCGAATCGCAAAAGAATTAAGTCCAGAAATTAAGAATCATGACTTCGGCTGTGAAATGATTAACTTTATTGTAACATTACACATCGCCGTTCACAGTTCCACCCTAGCACAACAGTGAGAACACTCATAATTCTTGCTGCCGCCTCCAATCTTGAACGGATATTCCCCGCCATTCCCTGACTAAGAATCTTCTCTCTATCACCCTCTGGAACACAATGTCCTCTGTGCTGCTCTCTACAACCAAATGTCCTCTGTACTCTTTCGTTCTCTCACTCTGGAGTCCCAACTACAATAATTCTGCCAAAAGTCCACGTCAGCCAACCAAGTCTCGAACTTGGTTCAAATGGTGCAAATCGCTCTGAGCACTATGGGACTTAACTTCTGAGGTCATCAGTCCCCTAGAACTTAGAACTTCTTAAACCTAACTAACCTAAGGACATCCCACACATCCATGCCCGAGGCAGGATTCGAACCTGCGACCGTGGTTCCAGACTCTGGTGCCCAGAACCGCTGGGCCACTCCGGCCGGCTCGAACTTAGTTGTTTCTTCTATTAGAAGAAGGAAAATTTTCTCCTTGAGGCCTCTCATCTCCTCTTATGAGTGTCGGGAAGATCAACAACGCGTATCAGTGGCCAGTGAGGGCTCCGATCTTGGTGTTAGCCTATAAGACATCAGCAACTATACGTTTCTACTCTACCATCCTACTTAATTTTGTAAAGTGTCTCAACTCTTCCCATAGGATTGGTAAACTCCTTTGGTGTCGATATCTCTATCCGGGGCATTACTTTCTATTTAACCAGCAGGCTGTAAACCTTTGACTGGTGCCAACATGTTGCCTAAGAGCTTCTGTTGTGCCATTAATAGGTTTGAGCCTACGTGTCTGAAAGATGCTCTTCTTCACCATGATGAACCCCTGCCAGACCATCCTAGATCTCTTCTGAATGTGTTACGCAAAGTTGCTGCAATATCTGGGTGAACCAAAGAAGGCTGCGTTGCTAGAAAGGGCACATGACTTGCATATGAAAACTCAGTCATCCAAACATTACCTCAGATGAAAGAAAAAGGATTATTTCCGTAAGCCCTACCTAGAATTTTCCTCGATGTGTTAAGAGGAGTGTAAAAGTGTCTATCCCAATGCTATTAAAATGAGCTACTTATGAGTGTCGCTGAAGTTGTTTCTGCTCTGTTCATGCTACCATCTTACCATTAGAAACAAATTTTAACTGACGTTTAATTGCAGCAGGCAGATATCTCGGTCAAAGTGCAGGTAGAGAGACATGCAACAGCATCTCCCATGTTCCTTTTATACATCTTCCACTTTTTCGTGTGTTGTCATATCGAATTTTGACAACAGTTGCATTAGGCGAGAAATGACGAGCGTTGGCCCACATCCTTATTTAACAACATGTAAACCTACAGAAAACAATGGCTAACGTGTTTCTTGGAGGTTGGTTACATTTTCAAACATTTTGTAAGTGGCAAATGCAAATTAACAGTTTAGAAAAGCAAAAAGATATGAGAGGGTTCCGGCAGATCTCTCTCACAGTGGTTTACATGATGCACTGAAGGGACAGTTTTATAGATATGAATCAATATTCTTGAACGGGTAAGCGTGTCAGATAAACTATAATATACATTTCAAACTCACCTGGGACCTACCTGTTATGGTAACGAAGTTGCACATGCGCTAAACAGCTGCTGCAGACAGCGGCAAATCGCTGTCCAGGCAACCTTCAAACCGATCACGGAGGCGATTCCTACAATCGTATTTCGGGGCAGTAATGCATCGGTACAGAATACACCACTACTCGATATTCTCCCTCATGGCAAGTAGTATTGTGGAACATTTGAATAGAACAGTAAGAAAACATTGGTGGATGCAGTTTAATCTTCGAGGATCATACCAGTGGCTCGAGTTTCTCCCACAAATAATTTCACAATGTAACCACTATCGGCATCATTCTATAAAATTTATACCAATTGATGTTCGTGATAATATGCTTCTAAATACAATATAAAACCACATTAAAATGCTGGATCCAACCTGGCAGAAATTTAGTGTAGGTGATTCTGTGCGTATTTCAAAATACAAGATAGTGATTGAGAGAGCTTACCTGCCGAATTGTTCTACGGAGATGTTTGTAGTTTCCAAAGTGTAAGGAACGAACCCGAGAAGTTACATCCTAAAGGATGGTGAAGGGGAAGAATTGCTGGTAGTTTCTACTTAGGGTAATTACAGAGAAGCTCTGATGAGCCTATGTGTTTCTCATAGAGTGCGTCATAAGAGAATGTGGGGAACAAGGCTTTAGTTAAATGGCTGATATTTCTATCCTCGCACAACAGCTGAATGGATGCTAAAGATTAGTTTATAACAATGCAGAATGTTAGAGATCGGATTTTTTCTGACAGAACCAAGCAAATACATGGACGTAGGGATGTAGATATTGCAATTGATAATGCGATCCATGGCAAACTTAAACTGTGTTAAGAGGTAAATTTCAGACAGGTTATGGACGCTGCTCATTATCCACTTCAGAACCAGAAGCAGGAAGGTGTAGGATATTTAAAAAATTGCACCCAGTCATCGTTCTCAGCAGGTAAAAGTGTTCTGAAGTGCAGTAATAAAAGACGATCGTTTAAAACGCCTATGGTTCTGCCAACACCTAAGGTAAAAGGTGCAATGGTCCAATTTTTTATTCCAGCAACGGTTGGGTTGTCTGCTGTCGCTTTGGCCAGAGGTGCTGTGGCCATAAGCGCAGATAGTGAGGAATGCGCAGAGAATGGAACAGCAACTTCAGGAAGCGAAAAGACACAATGGGTTTATCGAACCCGTCGCTGTTTAAGGACTTTATTTGAAACAATACAGGAAAGGGTTTGCACTATTCATGAGGAACGAAAAAATCTCATCGTTCTACTATCTAATAGACCCTTACAAACAGAGATAAACTGGAATCCATCAAAAAATCGGCGTCCCAGGATTCCGTGGATTGTTTGTGAGGGATACACCACTCTCAAAAGCAACGTGGAAATGTAAATAAGGCGGCATTGTGAACCTAGATGTTACAGGAGGATTTGAGACTCACTCGGTTGCACATGTTAAGAAGGACGGGAACAATGTGTACTGCTTCAACTCATACAGCCGTTTTCGTTCACCAGATGAAATGCGCAGTTACTGTATCAACAACAACCATGTGTTCTACGATTCTCGATGCCATCAAGACATCGATTCATATCTCAGGTGGGCACTTGTGTCTAATGTTTCTCTTGATAACTGCATAAAAAACATGTGCGTCAGCATGTCAAGTCATGCGTGGATGTGATGTCATACAATTTACCTTGATAGAACTATCCTTGTTATTAAATGGAAAATACTTACCACCAATTGATCTCAAAAAAGGGGAATGGAGCAATGAATTGATCAGTCTTCAAATTTGCAACACCATTACAAGTATCACTGATGAGAATAATAAATTACGTGTAGGTAGGGGTAAAGGTGTGGAAAAAACTGAGGATTGTACGACGTAAATGCGTATATCTAACAATTTGTAAATGAGTTTCAGTTATGAGGAAACATTATCAAGTTAAAAATGGATATAAAAACGATGGATCAGACAACAGACTTTACCTGGAAAGTTCCCTATGACCAGTACTTGGTCGAGTTTTAGAGAAGAAATGCGAAAAATTTTAAACATTGATAGTAACAGTTGATATATTACTGGAAAGGTTGATTTGTGTCGAATGTTATATTGCAGCTATTTCACATTTCAATGATTGATTCGTGAACATAATCTGTCAGCTCTACCCTACAGAAGGCCCAGGGTTTAACACTGTTCAGATGCCACACAACCCCATATATCTTCCAATGACTTTCCAGACATTAGACAATCCCGAGATTATTATTGGAGATAAGGACAGAAATTTAGTGGATTTTCGTGGCATGGAGACAGTTATAAGCATCCATCTGAAGCAGTATGGGCGTGCAACATAATGCTGACTCACGCAGCCATCAGAAAATCGCATCTCAAAAGGATCACATTGCAACAACATCGAAATTTTCAAGTTTCTCTAATAGATAGGCTTGAAGTCATGCAATGACATCACTCACTATAACAGTTTAAGTTCATTATGATGAACAAATCAGCCCTCACGAGTATGTTTCCCATAAAACTTTTGCTTTGGCTACGTTTTATAGTAATGATGGAATAAGAATTCTGATTCAACAAAGGATACATTGACATATTTAAGCAACAGTTTCCCTTACATAAAAGGGATATTTTAAAGTAATACACTGATTTCATGACTCATGCCTAACGTGTTTATCTTCCTGTTTCAAGAAATAACGCGCAATTTGGGGGTCACACCAACTCTCAAACATACGTTTCAGCGTTGACTTTCAACGTGAAGTATCTGCAGAATGCAGTACGGTTCACAGATGAATCAGTAAGTGGATATGACTGCTTTAGTGTATGTTTACCATTTAACGTACGGGATTCGTTCAAGATATGTGACGAGTCATCATGACCTCGAAATAAGAACTGATTTCAGAGAGTATTATGACAGATAACAAGGTATATTTTCAGACAGAAACTAATCCTGAAGGGAATAAAATAGAGATGAGGAAGGTCGTCGTAAATATGCAACACATTTCGGTGTCACACAAAGAGCTCCTGTGATTTCTGAAGCTGTTGAATTCCTCTGCTCTGCTGCCAAAGTCTTTCCCTTCGTGGAAACTCTGTGAGGTTCCAGCTCTCTAGACTGTATTAAGACACAGTTCGCTAGTCAAACAGACAACGGATCACTACATTGGCGCAGCAGATAATAACTCATGTGTTTAGAGACAACCTAACCTTGAAGAGAGTGAAATAGTCTCGTCAAGGTAATCGCAAATATGCGGCATGTTTCAGTAACAGCCAAAGCCCACCTGCGATTCCTGAAGATACTGAATTCCTCAGCTCTGCTGCCATTATTTTTCTGTTCATGGGACCTATACGAATTCCCAGCCCTTCCAACTACATCATTATGGAGTTGCCTGTTCAAGTAGAACATCTCGGTTCATCATAATGGCTCCGCAGAGAAAGAGGAAAGGTAATATCAAGAAAGATTCAAGCATAATCCACAGTTGCATACGGTGGCTCGGTGGCTCAGTGGTGAAGTGGAAGACTACAAATCCGATGGTCTCAGGTTTGACCCCACTTCAAAAGTTTTTATTTGTTATTTATCACCTCTTTCGACTGTGGTAATGTTTTTTGATGTGCCGAATGTCATCGTGATGGAGAATCCACGTTACACTGTAGGTCCCACCATAATTGGCCGGGTGAGCCAGTGCAAACGTCACAGAAAGGCAACGGCATACCGTCTCCACAGGATCATGCCTCTTAAGGTACTGTGGGAAAACAGTCTTTGGATCAATGACTGCTTTACTTTAGTATAAACTAACAGATGCTTAAGAGTTTTTAAGCTCTGAATTTTATCCCTAAGGTAACTTAAAGCTGAACTGGAATAATACAGGGTACAGCCTGTTATATGATACATTTTACTACAATTTGATTGACAACGGATCAGGATGCATTCCCATTCCACAGTGGTTTAAAGAACTAGAGCCTATCGTCGTTACCGATTGTTCAAATTCGATCAAGGGTGGACCAGTTTGTGTACATATAGAATTTGAGTCATCAGACAATATCCTTAAGGATACTGATGAGTAACCATTTTTGTTGCAGTACCGGGCAATACATTATTGTCCACTGACTACAATACTGCTGGTGTTGAGGCTTTAATTATTAAGAAAAGTGCTAAAGCTTGGAGGTCTATACTATAGATGACACGAAATAACCATTCAAAGAACTGGTACGAACCTGGCTTGTCTCTCAAATATATGCTGATGACGTTTCTGAATTTGGATCAAATCGATAATGTCGTCAAAGTTAGTGAGAAGACATGTAGGATGAAAGTAGTAGTCCAGAGCAATATAGAGCATGATCTCCAGTAGTATGGCTGCCCCCAGAAGTCGCCAGCTCAGGAAGATGTGTGCAGGAGAAGAAGAGAAAAAGAGGAAGAAAAAAGAAATGCTTTCATTTCTGCCTCAAATAATTTGCAATTAATTTTAAGTTTGATGAGCAATAAACGACTTTCTAAACAAAATTATGCGAGTGATTTGTCCTTTTACCCTTTGTGCGACAATAAATTAAATGCTAAGTATGTATCTTGAACCATATATGCTCCCTCTAGCTTGATTCCAAAACTGGAGACTGAATTTCTGACGGTTCTCAAATACATTTCCTGAATTGGTTCGGCCATGTGCATACATCTCCTACATTCCGACACGAGCTGTCCAGTAAGCGTATGACCAAGCAATCTTCCAATGAATTTCATTGCGTTCGTCTGCAAATCAAAGGTGCGGCTTCTTCAAGTCCATTGCAAACATGCCACGTGACCGGCGCAGCTCCTGGGCCAGCTCAGGCACTCGGTGTGGTTAAACTGGCAGGTGGTGTGTGACTTTAGGACTAAGGCTGGCATGGGGCGACAAACTGTTTGTCTGTCCCATGATCTAGGGGCTGTAGAGTGGTAATAAAAATATCATGGGTCTCGGATTACAGCCCAGCCACTGCTTAGTTTCTCAATAAACATTATCAGGAATGGCAGCCAAAGACTTTCGGCATAAGACGACATCCTCATTCTGCCAACGGACTTGTCAGAAGGTGGTGGAGCGGGCAGATTCACTGGCGATACGCAATGTGTATCCACAGAAAATGTGGCCTGTAACTGAAAAAATTATAATGACAGTCTCTCCACTGGCAAAAGATGCCAGGTTAGTGTCCGAGACAGATCTTTGGGAGGGGAGTGTCTAGGGGGAGGTGACCATGAGATAAAGATGGAATAACCAACGGGGAGGTGACCATGAGAAAAAGATGGAATAGCCAACGACTGGACAACTTTCTCTAACTCGAAGCTAGAAATGTAAGACCTTTGAACTTGTGAGAAAGCTAGAAAAGCTGAAAAGAAAAATGCAAAGGTTCCGTCTAGATATGGTGGAGGTCGGTGTGACGAAATGGGAAGAAGGAAACGATTTCTGGTTTGATGAATGTAGGTCGTTTATAATTCATTTTTTTTCTTAGTGTTCTACAGTTCTGACATGCGCTCGTATGATCTTAGCTGTTTTAGTACTCTAAAACAAAACAAAAACAAACAAGAAACAAAAACAGCAAAAGATATTGTAATGGGAGAAGCATAAATAGGTAAGTAGGGAGGAGAATAAGCTACTGTGAGTAGTTCACTGACAGCCTTGTTTTCATCAGATTCGATAGCAAACCAGTGTCGACAAAAATAGTTCATGTATACAAGCCGACATCGCAAGTGGAAAATGAAGAGCTAGAGAAAGTGTATAAGGGTATTGAAAGGGTAGTCGCTTTGTGAAGGGCGATGAAAATCTAATACTCTTGCGGAATTCGAACACGGTTGCGGGGGAAAGAACAGAGAAAGAGGTAGGGCAGAATGGGCTTGGCTGTAGGAAAGGGAGAGGAGAAAGACTACTGAGTTCTGCAATGATTTTCAGATGGTAATCGCGAATCAGTAATAAAAAGAGGAAGAGGTATACTTAGAAAAGACCTGGAGGTACGGGAAGATTCCAGCTGGAATACATTATAGTTAGACAGTCATTCCAATGTCTCATAGTGGATCGTAAGGCATAACCAGCTGTGCATATACTCGTACAATCAACAAGCAATTTAGTGATGATAAAAAGTACACAGTATTTTAAGGAAATCGTCTAAAAGAACCGCTATGGAAGGAAGTAGGACATTGTACCTAATGGCTTTGAACTATTGTGTGGAGATCATCGGGGGAAGTTGCTAGCAGGCAGTTGGATAGTCAAATCTCATGGTGTCTGCATAAGTGGTTTGGTTCATAGAGGGCTGTTAATTATTGACTTGGAGTAGCGACGAGTTTCATCCTGCCTCACGAGTCAAAGAGAGTAACATATACAGCAACCCCGAGAATTAACCTGGATCAGCCAAAAATTATTTCAGATTAAATCTGTGAAGCAATACGTTAGCCTACGTATGTAATTTAACTGCCACACCGCACATCGCAAAAATGTGTGGATTCTGCCCTCCACGAGTGTGATTTCACGCGACCCCACTGCGGCTCTAAAGGAGTCTTGAATAACGGTGTGGTTTCAAAAATGACTTTAAGCACTATGGGACTGAACACCTGAGGTCATCAGTCCCCTAGACTTAGAACTACTTAAACCTAACTAACCTAAGGACATAACACACATCCATGCCCGAGGTAGGATTCGAACCTGCGACCGTAACAGCAGTGCGGCTCCGGACTGAAGTGCCTAGAACCGCTCGGCCACAGCGGCCGGCTGGTGTGGTTTACTGTTAAAGGTCCGATAACGTATGAGGCAGGCGAAATACCGTCAGACGTAAAGAATACATCAATTGCAGCTCCGAAGAAAGCAAGTGCTCACGGTTGTGAATATTACCGCACTATCAGTTTAATAACTCATGGTTGCAAAATACTAACACGAATTTTTTACAGCAGAATGGAAAACCTGGTAGAAGACGACCTCAAGGAAGATCAGTTTGCATTCGAAAGAAATATAGGAACACGCAAAACCATATACTGACCCTACAACTTACCTTAGAAGATACGTTAATGAAAGGCAAACCTACATTTATTGCATTTGTAGTCTTGGAGAAAGCTTTTGACAATGTTGAATGGAGTCTCTCTTTGAAATTCTGAAAGTATCAGGGTTAAAATGCAGGGACTGAAAGGCTACTTACAACTTATACAGAAAGCAGACGACTTTTATAAGAGTCGAGGGGCATGAAGCAGTGGTTGAGAAAAGAATGAGACAGCATTTTCGTCTATTCCAAAATTATTTAGTCTGTACATTGCACAAGCAATAAAGAAAACCAAAGAAAAATTTGGACTGGAAATTAACGTTCAGGGAGAAGAAATAAAAACGTTGAGGTTTGCTGATGACGTTGTGATTCTGTCAGAGACAGAAAAGGACGTCGAATAGCAGCTGAACGGAGTGGACAGCGTCTTCAGAGGAGAATATAAGATGAACATCAAAATCAAGGATAATGCAGTGTAGACGAAATGAGTTATGTGATACTGAGCAAAATAGTAGACACAGTTATCGCATTTACGTTGAAACGTCCCCTTAGAAAAATTATACATGACTGCGCTTAAACTGACACACAATATTTTTAGCGCAACGCAATCTGACTTTCAAAAATCCCTACAAAAGAATGGCCCTGACTAACATTAACCTATACCTTTCATGAATCACTTACCTCACAAAAATCTTCGTTACTCGAACTACTGCAGTACAGCGAGCGCCACTACTTCCAGCTAAATAAAAGATTCTAACTACTGAAAGCACTAACTACTGATAGGCATAGTTAACAAATGAAAGATTTTGGTGGAGAATAAACAATGTATTTACCGTAAAAGTGTTCAAAAGTCATAATATATATTTCAGTTCATGACATCCAGTCCTACAAATTTCCAGATCGTCCGCTCTCAAAACTCTGCCATGTCTCTCCCCACATCCACCACTGCTGGCGGCTCACCTCCAACTGCGCAACGCTACGCGCTGTTAACAGCCAATTACCCAACGCTACAATAGCGACTATTGCAGCAATGCCGACCAGCCTCAGACTGCACACAGCACAGCCAGTGATATTTATACAGAGCGCTACGTGGCCAACAAAAAAACCTATACACCTACTTACATAGCCCCCCCCCCCCCCCATGCTCCCCACAAAAAATTTTACGCATTGTTTTGGGCAGTGGCCAATACAGACTTGAAAAAAAAATTTCATAATTACAATAACAAAGAAATGAAATGCACACAGTTATTGATCCAATGTTGGTCAAAAGCTAAAATTTCCTCACAGTCCATAAAGACAGTCCTGATCGTTTATCGCAGTAAAATAGCAGTGTTTTTCTCAAAGTCTGAGCCGTAAAAGAAAATGCACACGGAAGTAGAGGATTTCCATGCAGTCTTGAAGAAGTAGTGTTGTCCTTCCAACGGAAAGACAGTGCTGACTCTTGACATGCAGACAGGCAATTGTCCTCAACAGAGCAAACCCACAGCAGAGTCAGTCGAAGTTTTGAAGAATATTGGTAGGTAGGTCATCACAGAGCAGACCCACTCTAGTCCTGGTAGAGATTATGGTATTGGTGGGCCACCAAAGGTGCTGACCCACTGTAGTCCTTGTAGAAATAATGATATTGATAAGCCATCAAAGATGCAGACCCACTGTAGTCCTTGTAGAAATAATGGTATTGGTGGGCCATCAAAGATGCAGATCCACTGTAATCCTTGTAGAGACGGCCAGCAGCCATCTGTTGCAACTGTGCAGGTGCACAATCACCATCGAAGAGTCTTGCGGACAATATAGCAAGTCCATAAACCACAACTTGTGCACTCACAAAGTTTTTGGAATTGTCCTTAGAACCAGCAATGCTGTTAACCAGTCCCTTGCTCAATTGTTAACACAAGTGCAAACACTAACAGTCCCAACTTCTCACATATTGTCCATATACTAGGACCAACAGAAACGTGTGCAGTGAAATGTAACTTACAAGTTACTTAATTTGATGAACTGGTATCAATTACAATTTTATTAAAAGCAAATAATGTAAGAGGTTTATCAGCACAGTAATTCATTAAGTTTTCTAAGGGGACGTTTCAACGTTTGTGTCGGAAAGTAATACCTTTTTTGTGACATATTACGAGTTCCTCATACAGAAGGAAATATTTACACTCATCAGGCTGTGACGCCTTCAGGTACACAGCTTGAGGGTGCAGTGGAAGGGCATAACTGTTTTGGTTCGACCATGAGGATCCAACGGACCTCCAGCACGACCCACGAGTCCAGCGGTCAGTCTTTACCGGTAGCCAGCCCAGTTACTACTCGCTTTGGGGTTGACCTCTCACCTGTGACTGCTAGGGAGGTCGCCTTGGGCACAGAAGGTGGCGGAAGACTTCCCAGAGGACCAAACGTAAGACCTCTCTGATTAGTCTGTGGCTGACAATGTCCTTCAGCCAGATGCAGCCGCCTGTCCTGTATCAGAGAAAACCTCCCAGCCTGCAGGATACGGGTAATCACAGAGGATGGATTTTTTGGTAGTTGCGACCTCCACTGTTAGGCACACTATGGGGCCCCTTAGGGACTTGGCTGCCAAGAGGAAAGCCAATGTACACTCCGTGTGCATACTGGGTCGAGTCATTTGAGATGTGGAACAAGTCCTTCTGGATGCCATGAAGAGCACAGGGTGCAGCCGACTGTAGGTGGTGGCTCACCTCAGTACCAATGTGTCTCGGAAGAGATTCTTTCTGTTCTAAAACAGCTGTCAGAAGTAGTATGGCCTTCAATCTTGCTTGAGAGATAAAAGCAGAGCTCACCATTTGCAGCATAGTCGACAGGACCGACTGCGGACCTCTGGTATAGAGCCAAGTGAAGGGTCTGAATCAGGAGCACAGACGATTCTGCGAACATGTAGGCTGCAGTTTCCTCGATTTGCGCAATAGGGTAATAGGTTATCAGGTTACGCTAAATTGATCAGGAGTCCACTAAACGCAGGAGGCGACTACACGGGTAGCAGAGGCTGTGTGGCGTGGACTGGGCGCTTTTTAGGTCAGAGGGTCTCGGGGAAATACAAAAAGGGCTTCAGTCTCAAAAGGTACTGGTCGAACGCAAGAGAAACGTAGAACCATCGGTATAACAATTGTAAATTGTCGTAGCTGTGTTGGGGAAGCGCCAGAGTTCCAAGCGCTAATAGAAAGCACTGATGCTCAAATCGTTATAGGCACTGCCAGCTGGCTGAAGCTGGAGATAAATTCAGCCGAAATTTTTGCGAAGGACTTAACGATGAAATAATAGGCTAAACAGAGTTGGCGGTGGCCTGTTTGTTGCTGTCAGTAGTTTATCTTGTAGCAAAATTGAAGTAGATAGTTACTATGAGTTAGGATGGGTACAGATTATTCCTCGAAACCAGAATAAAATAGTAATAAGATTCTTTTACCGACCTCTATACTCAGATGATACAATTGCTGAAAGGTCCAAAGAAAACTAGAGTCTAATGTCAAACACGTACTTGGCTCATACAAGTATAGTTGGTGGTGACTTCAAAAATGGTTCAAAATGTCTATAAGCACTATGGGACTTAACATCTGAGGTTATCAGTCCCCTTGACTTAGAACTACTTCAACCTAACTAACCTGAGGACATCACACACATCCATGCCCGAGGCAGGATTCGAACCTGTGACCGTAGCAGCAGCGCGGTTCCGGACTGCAGCGCCTAGAACCGCTCGGCCACAGGTGCCGTCGGTAGTGACTTCAATTTACCTTCAAAATATTGGCGAAAATACATGTATAATTTCGGAGGTACGCATAAAACATCACCCGAAATTGTGTTGTACGCACTCTCTGAGCGGTTTGTTCATGAGCCCACTCGGACAGCAGTCGGTTGTGAGAACCCACTTGACCTCTTAACGCCAAATAATTCTGAGCTAATATCGAGCATCAAAACGGATACAGGTATTAGTGAACAACGGGTTTTCGTAGCGAGACTGAATACCGTAACTCCCAAATCCTCCAAAAATAATCGAAAAATATATCTGTTCAAGAAAGTAGATATAAATTCGCTTGACACCTTCCTGACAGTCAATCTCTCCTCCTTGAAAATTAACAATGTAAGTGCAGACCAGAAGTGGACTGAATTCAAAGAAACAGTTTCAACAGTTATCGAGACATTTATACCAAATAAATTAACAAACTATGGAGCTGATCGCCCTTGGTGCACAAAACGGGTCAGAAAACTGTTGCAGAAACAACGAAAAACGCATGCCAAATTTCAACAAACGAAAAATCCTCAAGATTGGTGATTTTTTACAGAAGTTCGTATTTATCGCGGGATGCTTATAACAGTTTCCACAACGAAACTTCGTCACGTAACCTGGTTTAAAATCGAAAGAAATTCTGGTCAGATGCAAAGCATGATAGCAGCAGCATGGAAATAGTATCGATGACAGTGCTGCTAAAGCAGCCTTCCGTAATTGCTTCACCAGAGAAGACGAAGCAAATATTCCAGAATTCGAATCAAGAACAGCTGCCAACATGAGTAATTTAGAACTAGATATCCTCGGATTAATGAAGCAACTTAAATCACTCAATAAAAACAAGCTTTCCAGCTCCGTTCATAATTTGCTGATGCAATAGCTCCATACTGAACAATCACATATAACCGCTCGCTAGACGAAAGATCAGTACACAAAGACTGGAAAGTTGCACAGATCACACAAATATTCAAGAAAGGTAATAGGGGTAATCCACTGAATTATGGGCCCATATCATTAATGTCGATATGCAGCAGGATTGGAACATATATTATGTTCGAACATTATAAATTACCTCGAAGAGAACGGCGTAGCGACACCTAGTCAACATGGATTTAGAAAGCATCGTTCGTGTGAAACACAACTAGCTCTTTACTCACACGAAGTGTTGACTGGTGGTGACCAAGGGATTTTAAAATTATTCAGTATTTTTAGCTTTCCAGAATTCTTTTGGCACTGCATGTCACAATTGGGTTTGTAGTCAAATTGTTATATGACTGGATTCGTGATTTCCCGTCAGAAGCCACAGTTCACAGTAACTGACGAAAAATCGGCCCGTAAAACAAATGTTTCAGGCGTTCCCCAGGGTAGTGTTACAGGACCTATACTGTTCCTTATCTACACAAATGATTTAGGATAGCCGGCCGGAGTGGCCGAGCGGTTCTAGGCGCTACAGTCTGGAACCGCGCGACCGCTACGGTCGCAGGTTCGAATCCTGCCTCGGGCATGGATGTGTGTGATGTTCTTAGGTTAGTTAGGTTTAAGTAGTTCTAAGTTCTAGGGGACTGATGACATCAGAAGTTAAGTCCCATAGTGCTTAGAGCCATTTGAACCATTTGATTTAGGATACTATCTGAGCAGCCGCCTTAGGTTGTTTACAGATGATGTTGTCGTTAACGTCTAGTAAAGTCATCAGAAAATAAAATAAAAATTGCAAAACGGTTTAGAAAAGGTATCCGTACGGTGCGAAAATTGGCAATTGACTCTAAATAATGAGAAGTGTGAGGTCATCCACATGAGTGCTAAAGGGAATCCCTTAAACTTCGATTAATGATAAATCAATCAAATCAAAAGGCTGTAGATTCAACTACATACCTAGGAATTACAATTACGAACAACTTATATTGGAAAGAACACGTTGAAAATGCTATGGAAATGTGAACGAAAGACTGCGATTTATTGGGCGAACACTTAGAAGACGCAGCAGATCTAATAAACTGACTGCCATCTGTGTGGCTGGATTGAAGAGTTTTTAGCAAACAGAATGGAGAGACGTCTACAGACGTTAAAGTAACCTCTGGCGTGCCACAGGGGAGTGTTATGGGACCATTGCTTTTCACAATATGTATAAAGTACCTAGAAGATAATGACGGAAGTTCCATGCGGCTTTTCGCTGATGATGCTGTAGTATACAGAGAAGTTGCAGCATTAGAAAATTGCAGCGAAATGCAGGAAGATCTGCAGCGGATAGCCACTTGGTGCAGGGAGTGGCAATTGACCCTTAACATCGACAAATGTAATGTATTGCGAATACATAGAAAGAAGGATTCTTTATTCTATGATTATATGATAGTGGAACAAACTCTGGTAGCAGTTACTTCTGCAAAATATGTGGGAGTATGCGTACGGAACGATTTGAAGTGGAATGGTCATATAAAATTAATTGTTGGTAAGGCGGGTGCCAGGTTGATATTCATTGGAAGAGTCCTTAGAAAATGTAGTCCATCAAAAAACACTCGTTCGACCTATACTTGAGTATTGCTCATCAGTGTGGGATCCGTACCAGGTCGGGTTGACAGAGGAGATAGAGAAGATCCAAAGAAGAGCGGAGCGTTTCGTCACAGGGTTATTTGGTAAGCGTGATAGCGTTACAGAGATGTTTAACAAACCCCAGTGGTAGACTCTGCAAGAGAGGCGCTCTGCATCGCGGTGTTGCTTGCTGTCCAGGTTTCGATTGGTTGCGTTTCTGGATGAGATATCGAATATATTGCTTCCCCCTACTTATATCTCCAGAGGAGATCACGAATGTAAAATTAGAGAGATTCGAGCGCGCACAGATCCTTTCCGGCAGTCCTTCCTCCCCTCGAACCATACGCGACTGGAACAGGTAAGGGAGGTAATGACAGTGGCACGTAAAGTGCCCTCCGCCACACACCGTCGGGTGGCTTGCGGTGTATAAATGTAGATGTAGATGTAGATGTACGCTTATCTGTCGTCTTCTGGAGAACTGCCGCGAGGTGTGGGATCCTTACCGGATTAACGAAGTACATACAGAAAGTGCAAAGAACAGCAACACGTTTTGTACTATCGAGGAACAGGGGAAAGAATCTCAAGGACGTGATACAAGATTTATAGTGGACATCTTTAAAACAAAGGCGTTTCTTTTTGCGGTGTGATCTTCTAACGAAATTTCTATCACCAACGTTCTCCTCCGATTGCGAAGACATTTCACTAACACCGAAGTACATAGACAAAACGATCAGAGCTTGTACTTATAGATATAGGAGTTCCTTTTTTCCGCGCATTGTTCATGAGTGGGCTGGCCGTGGTAGCCGAGCGGTTCTAGGCGCTACAGTCTGGAACCGCGCGACCGCTACGGTCGCTGGTTCGAATCCTGCCTCGGGCATGGATGTGTGTGATGTCCTTAGGTTAGTTAGGTTTAAGTAGTTCTAAGTTCTAGGGGACTAATGACCTCAGCAGTTAAGTCCCATAGTGCTCAGAGCCATTTGAACCATTTTTTTTTTTTTTTTTTTGTTCGAGAGTGGAATAACAGAGAATTATTGTGAAGGTGGTTCGATGTACCGTCTGCCAGGCAGTTAAGTGCGATTTGAAAAGCATTCATGTAGATGTAGATGTAGATGTGACCGAAGTGGAGAGCATATAAAGTGTAGGCTGACAATGGCAAGAAAATCGTTCCAGAAAAAGGGAAATTTGCTAACATCGAATATGGATTCAAGCGTTAAGAAGTCTTTTCTGAAAGTCTATGTATGGAGTGTAGATATGTATAGAAGTGAAACATGGACTATAAATAGTTTAAACAAGAAGAGAATAGAGGCTTTTAAATGAGTTGCTACAGAAGAATGCTGAAGATTGGATGGGCAGATCATGTAACTAATGAGGACCTACTGAACAGAATTGGGTTGAAAAGAAATTTGTAGTGCAAGAAGGGATTAGTTGACAGGTGACATTCTGCGACGTCAACGGATCAGCAGTTTAGTACTGGAGGTAAGTGTGAGGGGTAAATGTAGTAGAGCGAGACCAAGAGATGAACACTATAAGCAGATATAAAAGGCTGTAGGCTGTAGTAATTATTCGGAGATGAGGCTTGTACAAGACAGAGTAGCATGGAGAGCTGCATCAAACCGGTCTTCGGGCTTAAGACCACAACAACAACACACTAGAATACTCTACGATTATATTAGTTACCTCCACATGTATCTCGCTGCAAGATCATGGAGGGTAAATGTATACAGATTCGATCTCACACGGATGTTTCCCAGAAATCGCTCTTCCTGCATACGTTTCGTGACACTAAAGGGAAAAAGGGCAAATGACAGTGGTACACAGCTACACACCATAATGTTGCTTACAGAGTATAGTCGTAGATGCAGAGACGAATCGAAGGAGCATTTCAGTAGGGTATGAGTACTGTTGTGCTTAGTTTGCGTTTTATGACGATAGAATGGACGGGGTGAAATCGCATTGCACCATATAGTCTATCGCTCTCGAATAGTAAAATCTGAGTTGCTGAGCTTGAAAGCCAAACCGAAAGTTGGATCATCATAAATTGATTCAGTTATCCTCCATCAAGATACTGTGGAGAGGTAAATAATTTAAGTCGTTACAGAGACGAAAAATTCGGTGATCCGAAACTTTAGCTGCCAGTCCTCCTCCCTTGTTGGGCAAATATTGACAGTGAAAATTCCTTCCATCAGGGTTCACCAAACGGCCACCTGTTGGACGAGCAACTGCCCAGACGTGCTTTAGCGACTTTGGCTTCGGAGTGGAGTTGGCCACATATGATTTGTCAGCACACCAGTGCAAAGTTTCATTGAGTGAGATGGACATTGACTGAGACTAAGACTGACTTGTTTGAGTCTGAGCTATCAGTATGCATTGCCTGACAAAAAAAATAAGATACACGGAAGAGAGGGAGGAAACTTTTGGCGCCTTGCTAGGTCGTAGCCATGGACTTAGCTGAGGGCTATTCTAACTGTCTCTCGGTTATGAGAGAAAGGCTTCGTCAGTATAGTCGCTAGCAAAGTCGTCCGTACAACTGGGGCGAGTGCTAGTCAGTCTCTCTAGACCTGCCGTGTGGTGGCGCTCGGTCTGCAATTACTGACAGTGGCGACACGCGGGTCCGACATGTACTAATGGACCGCGGCCGATTTAAACCTACCACCTAGCAAGTGTGGTGTCTGGCGGTGACACCACATTCCTCCCCCGCAAATCGAAATCGGCGAACGGCCGTGTTATAAGGCTTCCGCCCGCCGTGGGGAGGGCCCCATGTTGACGTATGCGATGAAGTGGGGAGCCTAACAACAGGCGAGGCTGTGCCACCCGCGCCCGGCCATTCGGTCCGAGGGGAGCTAGGAAACGCCTGGAAACCTAGTCCAGGGTGCACGTCAACATGCGGTGTATGCGCCCGTAAAGAGACAGGAGGGGCCGAAGGGTCGACCTCCATTGCGTCGGGGTATCCGACGCGCGATGACGCCATGTGGTCCGGAGCGGGCAAGAGTTCCATGGCGGAGGACAGCTGGTCACGGGAAGCGATCGGCGGCGCGTGACCCAGGGAGGCGCTTGGCGGCTGCAGCGAAGCGTCCACTGCGGGCGGCGCCGGCGGGAGAACAGGCGGCGGCGGCGGCGGCGGCGGCGCGTCGCCATGGGGCAAAATGGAAGGCATCGTCGGTAACACCTGGGGATGAGGCGAGCCAGTAGATGGGTCCCCAGGGCGCTGACCGGACGGCACCGTCGCTGAAAGCAGACGGGGAGCGGCAGAACCCAGGCGACGACAGAGGCGCAGCTGATTGAGATGCCGACGCATCTCACCGGAGGCCCCCAAAACCAAATACATCGCGCGGCCGAGGCAGCGAAGAATGCGCCCTGCGAGCCAACGCCGTGAACCGCGATAGTGGCGATAGAATACAACGTCGCCTGGAGCAAAAGCAGGAGTCTGCCGCTGCACAGGAACCTGATGCGGCGGATGCAGCAAAGACATCAAGGTTCGATGAGGACGACCATGAAGCAACTCAGCCAGCGAGCGACCATCGCGGGGCTGAGAGCGATACGAAGACAAAAAAAGCAACAACGCGTCACCGTTTGACTGAGGCGAAAACGGCGCGGATGTCAGATGTTGAATACCATTGGCCTTGCAGAATGACAAATTCTGCGGACATGAATTGTGGGCCATTGTCGGAAACAATAGTCCGTGGAAGACCTTCAATGCAAAAGATAGCAGACAACGCTTGGATGGTGGCAGCAGACGTCGTGGAAGACATCCGGACAACAAATGGAAAATTACTAAATGAATCGACAACAACCAACCATCGAGCATTCCAGAATGGACCAGCAAAATCGATGTGTAAGCGTTGCCAAGGGGAAGTGGCTTTCGGCCATGCAAAGAATTTCCGCGGTGGCGCGGATTGTTGTTTGGCACACTCCATGCAAGAAGAGCACATATTCGTAATCGCAGCATCGATTCCGAACCAAGTACAGTGCTGACGAGCAAGTTGTTTCGTTCGCACTATACCCCAATTTCCTTGGTGGAGAAGCTTTAAGACAGAGGACTGTAACGAACGTGGGACCACGACCCTGGACTGATCATTATCAGAACGCAACAACAAAACACCACGTCGTACAAAAAGTCTCTCCTTGTGAGCAAAATATCGGCGAACCAACGGATCCTCGATCCGTGACTGCGACAAGGGCCATTGCGTAGCAACAAAACGCAAAACGGGAGCAAGGACAGGGTCGGCAGCTGTGGCTGCAGCTACATGACGAAAATCAATCGGAAACGATTCGACCACGTCATCAGTTTCCGCATCAATGAACATGCAAGCACGTTCGGAAGACTCGAATGCTCTATCCTCAGCAACAGGCAAACGGGACAACGCATCGGCGTTTCCGTGCTTAGCAGTGGACCGATACAAGATATCGTAGCGGTACTGCGAGAGGAAAATAGACCAGCGAATGAATTTCTGTGCTGTACGCGGAGGTGCAGGCTTGTTCGGATGAAAAAGCGATGTCAAAGGTTTGTGGTCTGTGATGATGGTAAAGTGACGACCATACAAGAAATCATGAAACTTTGTAACACCAAACACGAGAGCCAAAGCTTCTTTCTCTATCTGGGAATAATTTCTTTGTGCAGACGACAGCAATTTGGACGCAAAGGCAATAGGGCGATCATGCGAACCATCTTTGTGCGCAAGCACAGCACCGATCCCGAAATCCGATGCATCTACCATCAACAAAAGGGGTTTCTGGGGATCGAATGGCGTAAGGCAAGTATTTGAAAGCAACGCCGATTTCAACTGTCGAAAGGCGCGTTCGCATTCCGCCGTCCAGACGAACGGAACACCTTGACGGCGTAAGCGATGAAGCGGAGCTGAAATGGAAGAGGCATGCGGTACAAAGTTATGATAGTGGTTAATTTTTCCCAGCACACTCTGTAGCTGCTTCAAATTCTGTGGCGAAGGGAAGTCCCGTATGGCACGGAGGTGCTCTGGACTCGGATGTATGCCTTGGGCATTGATTACATGTCCCAGATATGGTAAGTCACGAGCAAAAAACACACATTTGTCCTTCCTCAAGCGCAGACCATTCTGCTGCAAGACCTGAAATAATGTTCGTAGGTTGGATAAATGTTCTGCTGCTGTCTTTCCAGAGATCACAATATCGTCCAGATAGTTTGCAGCAGTAGGAACCGACGCACAAACAGTTTGTAAATATTGCTGAAACAATGCAGGGGTGGATGCACACCCGAATGGTAGTCTTTTGAATCGGTACAAACCAAGATGCGTGTTAACCACCAAGACGCGCTGGGATTCTGCGTCCACCGCTATTTGCAAGTACGCATCTGCTAGATCCAACTTTGAAAAGTATTTACCCGGGCACAGTTTGTCAAAAAGGTCTTCCGGGCGGGGAAAAGGAAAAGTTGCAGTCACAAGTTGTGGATTCACAGTTGCCTTGAAGTCCACGCAAAGTCTCAATTTTCCGGAAAGTTTTTGCAAAATTACTAAGGGTGAGGCCCAGAGAGAAGCCTGCACACGTTCAAGTACACCTTGTGATTCTAAATCGTTTAATGTTCTTGCGACCTCATCACGCAATGCGTGGGGAACATTGCGCGCTCTGAAAAATTTCGGTTGCGCGTTGACTTTGAGTTCCAAATGTGCTTCATAGTTCTTAGCGCAACCAAGGCCCGGTGCAAAAATGTCTGCAAATTCTTCACATAGACGAGAAACACTGGCGGAAGGCACAGTCTGGTTCACTGATAGGACCTGATTTACGATAGACAAGTTAAACAACTGAAATAAATCTAAACCAAACAAGTTCACTGTAGAAGAAGAACGAAGAACGTAAAATGACACAAGTTTTGTTTGTCCCTTGTATTTTGCAAGAAGGCTGCACTGTCCAAACACAGGGATAAGCTGTCCTGAATAACTAGTGAGCTGAACATTTGCGGCACGCAACGGATGTGCGCCCAGTTGTTTGTACGTGGCGTGATTGAGTAGTGAAACTGCAGCTCCGGTATCGAGCTGGAATGGTATCACGTTGCCATTAATTTCCAAGTCTACAAAAAGTTTATGGTCCTGCTGACGACAAGAACGACCGTCTCGTGCAACGTGAACTGTTTCTGGGACAGAAGCACTGGCGACTTGACGGGATTGCCGTCGACGTCGACGCACACTTTTTGTGAGACGAACACAGTCACTGTTAGAGAGAGTGGCACTGGACGGCGTGGAATTAACTACATGAATGTCCATGGGCGAAGGTTCACGAGACTGTGTAGTCTTGGTTTGATTCCGGTGTGAAGCAAAGGGCTTGGAATGGGTGTGAGTGTCTGATCGGAGCTTTTTCTGGCAAACACTTTGAACATGTCCTTTCTTATTACAGAAAAAGCAAATAGGTTGGCGGGACGGGCAATTCTCACGCGAATGTCTAGTAGCACACTGCGGGCATGATTTCACTGCATTTGCAGAGCTTGCGAGGCACACGTGGCTGCACGGACGTGCGCGAGGGCTGTTTACAGTTAGGTGCAGCTCGCCCGGCGGGCCGGTTAATGTGACACACAGCTGGCGAATTTCAAATGATACCTGAGCAAAGTCAAGTGTGCCTTGCCTATCCAATATGTCCATCACTTGTTGAAGGGAGGGATTGACGAGTTTCAAAATCTGTTCCCGTATACGAACATCAGAAACGTTCTGTGCAATTGCATCACGCACCATAGTATCTGAATAAGGGAGTCCACATTCACACTCAAAAGCACAATCCCTTGTAAGGCCTTGCAATGTTGCAACCCACTCCCGATTAGTTTGACCAGTCGTACGTTTTGTACGAAAGAACGTATACCTTTTTGCAACGACATTGACTGTTTCTTTGAAATAGGCATGCAATGCAGACAAAATTTCGTCGTAGGACAGAGTTGCTACGTCGCGTCGGGGAAACAATTTCACTATCACACAGTAGGTGTGCACTCCGACGGATGCTAACAAAAAAGGCTGCCGCTCGTTATCTTGAATTCTGTAGGCGGCGAGATGGAATCCAAATTGGCGTGACCACTCCGGCCATCTTTCTACAGGCGGGTCAAATGGCCGGAACGAGGGTGCAACAGCATGTTGTGGCTGCGGTAGCGGTGAAGCGGCTGCTGCCGCATCGTTTTGCAGTGCACGTTGACCCTGGACGAGCTGTCCAAGGGCATCCAATAACGCCTGCGTCTGCTGATTCTGCAAGCGATAAAATTCGGACAGTATATCTGGAGATTGTGGCGAAGCCATGACACAAAAAAAATCAGATCAAAGCAAGTATAAAGAACACTTTTACACTCGTCGCCAATGATGTGTTGGCAGATGTGCCAACACCTTGTAGTTAGAGGAGGCCGAAATGCACGCTGTAATCTAACGCAGACTGGCGTGAGGTCTGGAACAGGATACGTAATGAATGCTATAAAGAAAAGTACGTAGCTCCTGGAATACTTAACTTTAATCCATCATTTGTATACAGCATTCTTGATGATACAAGTGAGACTCTCTCTAGAAATGGTTTTTGGCGCCTTGCTAGGTCGTAGCTATGGACTTAGCTGAGGGCTATTCTAACTGTCTCTCGGCTAATGAGAGAAAGGCTTCGTCAGTGTAGTCGCTAGCAAAGTCGTCCGTACAACTGGGGCGAGTGCTAGTCAGTCTCTCTAGACCTGCCGTGTGGTGGCGCTCGGTCTGCAATTACTGACAGTGGCGACACGCGGGTCCGACATGTACTAATGGACCGCGGCCGATTTAAAGCTACCACCTAGCAAGTGTGGTGTCTGGCGGTGACACCACAGAAACGAAATGAAACTTCATGGTTTGAGAAGATACGTGATGTAATTTTAGTAATTGCCGATACAAAATTTAATCAAATTTACGAAGAACTTGTCACTATGAGCCTTTTTATCCGTATGATACTGCACCCGCTCCCCTATGGATCCAGGACTAAACTGGTTGCGAAGGTATCATAAAGCCATTGTATTCTCTCTTGAGGCAAGATGGTCCACATCTTTTGTAACTGGTCCTTAATATCCTAGGTATTGAAAATAAGAAGGAGTTGACATGCGAGCTAGCCCCACACGTAACTGTATCAGTAACATATCGTGGGCTCATACTTACCGTGGGATCACCTCAACATTGTGGAGACAGTTCATAGAGACAATTGGCATCTATTGAAACGTCCCCTTAGAAAAATTTATGAATGATTGTGCTGGTAAACCCCTTAAGTTATTTGATTTTCAGACAGATGAGCAGAACTGAATGTACTCTGACATTTCTCTCTTTACTTATTCTGATCATCACTAAACTGACACACAATATTATTAGCGCAACGCAGTCTGACTATTAATAATCCCTACAAAAGAATGGCCCTGACTAACAATAACCTATACCTTCCATAAATCACTTACCTCACAAAAATCTTCATTACTCGAACTACTGCTATACAGCGAGCGCCAATACTGCCAGCTAAATAAAAGATTCTAACTACTGAAGTTACTAACTACTGATAGGCATAGTTAGCAAATGAAAGATTTGTCCCCACATCCACCACTGCTGGCAGTTCACTTCCAACTGCGCAACACTACGCGCTGTTCACATCCAGCTGCCCAACACAGACTGCACAAAGCACAGCCAGTGATTTTCATACAGAGCGCTACGTGGCGTTACCAATATAAACCCTAAACAGCTTACTTTCATAGCTCCCATGCTCCCCACAAAAAATTTTACAAATTGTTTTGGGCACTGGCCAATACATATTTGTTAAAATTTTTCTTAATTACAATAACAAAGGTATCAAATGCACACACTTATTGATGCAATGTTGGTCAAAAGCTAAAATTTTCTCACAGCTCATAAAAACAGTCCTGATCATTCATCACTGTAAAATTGCAGTTTTTTTCCTCAAAGTCCGAGCAGTAAAATAAAATGCATATGGAAGTAGTGGATTTCCATGCAGTCTTAAAGAAGTATGAAGTAGTGTTGTCCTTCCAACGGAAAGACAGTGCTGACTCTTGACATGCAGACAGGCAATTGTCCACAACAAAGCAAACCCACAGCAGAGACAGTCGAAGTTTTGATGAATATTGGCTGGTAGTCGTCACAGAGTAGACCCACTGTAGTCCTGGTAGAGATTATGGTATTGGTGGGCCACCAGAGGTGCAGACCCACTGCAGTCCTTGTAGAAATAATGGTATTTGTGGGCCACCAAAGGTGCACACCCACTGGAGTCCTTGTAGATATAATGGTAGTGATGGGCCATCAAAGATGCAGACCCACTCTAGTCCTTGTAGAGACGGTCAGCAACCATCTGTTGCGACTGTGCAGGTGCACAATCACAATCGAAGACTCTTGCGGAGAATATAGCAAGTCCATAAACCAACACTTGTTCACTCACAAAGTTTTGGGAATTGTCCTTAGAACCAGCAATGCTGTTAACCAGTCCCTTGCTGAATTATTAACACACGTGCAAATACTAATGGTCCCAACTTCTCACATATTGTGCATATACTATGACCAACAGAAATGTTTGCAGTGAAATGAATGCTTACAAGTTACTTAATTTGATGAACTGGTGTCAATTACAATTTTATAACATGAGGATATAAGAACAAAGGTACAAAATACATCATTAACGAACAGAACAATACAGATAACATTTGTAGCAATTCGGGCTTTGAAAATGTACCGAAATAACATATACATCAGTTTTACAGGAATTATGACATAAGTACATACATAAGAGATCAAAATACACTCCTGGAAATTGAAATAAGAACACCATGAATTCATCGTCCCAGGAAGGGGAAACTTTATTGACACATTCCTGGGATCAGATACATCACATGATCACACTGACAGAACCACAGGCACATAGGCACAGGCAACAGAGCATGCACAATGTCGGCACTAGTACAGTGTATATCCACCTTTCGCAGCAATGCAGGCTGCTATTCTCCCACGGAGATGATCGTAGAGATGCTGGATGTAGTCCTGTGGAATGGCTTGCCATGCCATTTCCACCTGGCGCCTCAGTTGGACCAGCGTTCGTGCTGGACGTGCAGACCGCGTGAGACGACGCTTCATCCAGTCCCAAACATGCTCAATGGGGGACAGATCCGGAGATCTTGCTGGCCAGGGTAGTTGACTTACACCTTCTAGAGCACGTTGGGTGGCACGGGATACATGCGGACGTGCATTGTCCTGTTGGAACAGCAAGTTCCCTTGCCGGTCTAGGAATGGTAGAACGATGGGTTCGATGACGGTTTGGATGTACCGTGCACTATTCAGTGTCCCCTCGACGATCACCAGTGGTGTACGGCCAGTGTAGGAGGTCGCTCCCCACACCATGATGCCGGGTGTTGGCCCTGTGTGCCTCGGTCGTATGCAGTCCTGATTGTGGCGCTCACCTGCACGGCACCAAACACGCATACGACCATCATTGGCACCAAGGCAGAAGCGACTCTCATCGCTGAAGACGACACGTCTCCATTCGTCCCTCCATTCACGCCTGTCGCGACACCACTGGAGGCGGGCTGCACGATGTTGGGGCATGAGCGGAAGACGGCCTAACGGTGTGCGGGACCGTAGCCCAGCTTCATGGAGACGGTTGCGAATGGTCCTCGCCGATACCCCAGGAGCAACAGTGTCCCTAATTTGCTGGGAAGTGGCGGTGCGGTCCCCTACGGCACTGCGTAGGATCCTACGGTCTTGGCGTGCATCCGTGCGTCGCTGCGGTCCGGTCCCAGGTCAACGGGCACGTGCACCTTCCGCCGACCACTGGCGACAACATCGATGTACTGTGGAGACCTCACGCCCCACGTGTTGAGCAATTCGGCGGTATGTCCACCCGGCCTCCCGCATGCCCACTATACGCCCTCGCTCAAAGTCCGTCAACTGCACATACGGTTCACGTTCACGCTGTCGCGGCATGCTACCAGTGTTAAAGACTGCGATGGAGCTCCGTATGCCACGGCAAACTGGCTGACACTGACGGCGGTGGTGCACAAATGCTGCGCAGCTAGCGCCATTGGACGGCCAACACCGCGGTTCCTGGTGTGTCCGCTGTGCCGTGCGTGTGATCATTGCTTGTACAGCCCTTTCGCAGTGTCCGGAGCAAGTATGGTGGGTCTGACACACCGGTGTCAATGTGTTCTTTTTTCCATTTCCATGAGTGTAGTTTTCGAAACATTAATTTCACACTTGAGCATTGAAACAGAACATAATTAATGTCTAAACATCTTTACAAAGAAAATAACATATTATTAGAAAAATTCCACAACATATCTCCAAAAATCATGATCCCATACCAAACACATCATTCAAAGCTCTCACAGTATCACAAAGGTTCCGAAAAATATATGAACAGTTCACAAAGTAGATACAAAATACAATTGCATAAGTGTGAAGTTATGCAACTGTGTAATTACGTAAACATCTGTCACTGATGTAGTAAAATAAATGTTTGTCTCTCTCAGTTAAATGATCAGATAGCTGTGTAATTTATGTGTTAGAGAAATATGGTACCGATGTGTAAAGTTGTATAAGCAAATACCATATTTCCAGAATGAGAGTTTCATATCAGCGCACACTCCGCTGCAGAGTGAAAATCTCATTCTGGAAACATCCCCCAGGCTGTGGCTAAGCCATGTGTCCGCTATATCCTTTCTTTCAGGAGTGCTAGTTCTGCAAGGTTCGCAGGAGAGCTTCTGTAAAGTTTGGAAGGTAGGAGACGAGATACTGGCAGAAGTAAAGCTGTGAGTACCGGGCGTGAGTCGTGCTTCGGTAGCTCAGATGGTAGAGCACTTGCCCGCGAAAGGCAAAGGTCCCGAGTTGGAGCCTCGGTCGGACACACAGTTTTAATCTGCCAGGAAGTGGTTCATGGTGTGGGTTCCTGTAGTCATGTCCTAGTTCATGAACCACATGCAACGTATGAGTGGCCGAGTAAGTGGTCCCGACAGTCGGGATACCAGTTACTTTGGAATAAGGCTGGGCATCTCGGACATATTCTGAGTCGTGGTCACCTTTGTGCTCATACGGCAAAGACTACTAAATCCACCGGTTAGTCCCTCAGCCGTTAGGGGTAAAACCCAATGGGACTCGGGGCAAGTAAGGCTAGCAACCTGCTTCCATGGTACTCTAAATATGATGCTGGAAATAATCAGAGCAAAATGCCTCGGACCTTTGGAGGTGATGGAGTCCCACCTCTAACTGACAAACCAGGGACTTCTAAGATACGACTTGGCAAACAAATGGTAATGAGATGGGGAGATACCCTCCTGGAAATTGAAATAAGAACACCGTGAATTCATTGTCCCAGGAAGGGGAAACTTTATTGACACATTCCCTGGGGTCAGATACATCACATGATCACACTGACAGAACCACAGGCACATAGACACATGCAACAGAGCATGCACAATGTCGGCACTAGTACAGTGTATATCCACCTTTCGCAGCAATGCAGGCTGCTATTCTCCCATGGAGACGATCGTAGAGATGCTGGATGTAGTCCTGTGGAACGGCTTGCCATGCCATTTCCACCTGGCGCCTCAGTTGGACCAGCGTTCGTGCTGGCCGTGCAGACCGTGTGAGACGACGCTTCATCCAGTCCCAAACATGCTCAGTGGGGGACAGATCCGGAGATCTTGCTGGCCAGGGTAGTTGACTTACACCTTCTAGAGCACGTTGGGTGGCACGGGATACATGCGGACGTGTATTGTCCTGTTGGAACAGCAAGTTCCCTTGCCGGTCTAGGAATGGTAGAACGATGGGTTCGATGACGGTTTGGATGTACCGTGCACTATTCAGTGTCCCCTCGACGATCACCAGTGGTGTACGGCCAGTGTAGGAGATCGCTCCCCACACCATGATGCCGGGTGTTGGCCGTGTGTGCCTTGGTCGTATGCAGTCCTGATTGTGGCGCTCACCTGCACGGCGCCAAACACGCATACGACCATCATTGGCACCAAGGCAGAAGCGACTCTCATCGCTGAAGACGACACGTCTCCATTCGTCCCTCCATTCATGCCTGTCGCGACACCACTGGAGGCGGGCTGCACGATGTTGGGGCGTGAGCGGAAGACGGCCTAACGGTGTGCGGGACCGTAGCCCAGCTTCATGGAGACGGTTGCGAATGGTCCTCGCCGATACCCCAGGAGCAACAGTGTCCCTAATTTGCTGGGAAGTGGCGGTGTCAATGTGTTCTTTTTTCCATTTCCAGGAGTGTATTAATATCAATGGGGGCTACTCTGGGAAGAAGGTAGAGCTGGCAGAGGCTGCAAGTAAGATGGGGCTGGACGTTTTAGCTGTTAGTGACATCCGGGTAAGGGGTGAGAAAGAAGAGGAAGTGGGAGAATACAAGGTCTACCTGTCAGGCGTCAAAGCAGGAGTAGCACAATGGGGTGTAGGGCTTTACATCAGGAAAGAAATGGAACCCAGCGTAGTTGCAATAAGGTATGTAAACGAACGACTGATGTGGATAGATTTGACAGTGTCTAATAAGAAAATAAGGATTGTGTCGGTATATTCGCATTGTGAAGGGACAGATCAAGATAAGATGGATAGTTTTCATGAGGCACTCAGTGATGTAGTTGTTAGAGTAAAGGACAAGGACAGTGTTCTGCTCATGGGTGATTTTAACGCCAGGATTGGAAATCGAACAGAAGGGTATGAAAAGGTTATGGGTAAATTTGGAGAGGATATGGAGGCCAACAGGAACGGGAAACAACTCTTGGATTTCTGTGCCAGTATGGGCTTAGTAATCACAAACTCCTTTTTTAAACATAAGAACATTCACCGGTATACTTGGGAAGGCAGGGGAACCAGATCTGTCATTGACTATATAATAACAGATCAGGAATTCAGAAAGGCTGTGAGGGATACGCGTGTATTCAGGGGATTCTTTGATGACACTGATCATTATTTAATCTGCAGTGAAATTGGGATTGTGAGGCCGAAAGTGCATGTGGTCAGGTCCACATGTAGGAGGATAAGAGTGGAGAAACTTCAGGATAAGGAAATCAGGCACAAGTACATAACAGCGATCTCAGAAAGGTACCAGTTAGTTGAATGTAGTCAATTACAGTCATTGGAAAAGGAATGGACAAGGCACAGGGACACAGTACTAGAAGTGGCTAAAGAATGTCTTGGAACAGTAGTGTGTAAAAGTAGGATGAAGCAAACAGCTTGGTGAAATGATACAGTCAAGGCAGCCTGTAAAAGGAAAAAGAAGGCGTATCAAAAATGGCTACATACCAGAACCCAGGTAGACAGAGAAAGTTATGTTGAAGAAAGAAACAAAGCCAAACAGATAATTGCAGCATCGAAGAAGAATTCAAGGGAAGACTTTGGAAACAGGTTGGAGACTATGGGTCAAGCTGCTGGAAAACCATTCTGGAGTGTAATTAGCAGTCTTCGAAAGGGAGGTAAGAAGGAAATGACAAGTATTTTGGACAGGTCAGGAAAACTGCTGGTGAATCCTGTGGATGCCTTGGGCAGATGGAGGGAATATTTTGAAGAGTTGCTCAATGTAGGTGAAAATGCGATCAGTAATGTTTCAGATTTCGAGGTAGAATGGGATAGGAATGATGATGGAAATAGGATCACATTTGAGGAAGTGGAAAAAATGGTCAATAGATTGCAGTGCAATAAAGCGGCTGGGGTGGATGAAATTAAGTCAGAACTCATCAAATACAGTGGAACGTCAGGTCTTAAATGGCTACACAGGATAACTGAAATGGCCTGGGAGTCGGGACAGGTTCCATCAGACTGGACAAAAGCAGTAATCACACCAATCTTTAAACACGGAAACAGAAAAGATTGTAACAACTACAGAGGTATCTCTTTAATCAGCGTTGTGGGTAAAATCTTCTCAGGTATTGTTGAAAGGAAAGTGCGAGTATTAGTTGAGGACCAATTGGATGAAAATCAGTGTGAGTTTAGGCCTCTTAGAGGTTGTCAGGACCAGATCTTTAGCTTACGGCAAATAATGGAGAAGTGTTATGAGTGGAACAGGGAATTGTATCTATGCTTTATAGATCTAGAAAAGGCATATGACCGGGTTCCTAGGAGGAAGTTATTGTCTGTTCTTCAAGATTATGGAATAGGAGGCAAAATTTTGCAAGCAATTAAAGGTCTTTACATGGATAGTCAGGCAGCAGTTAGAGTTGACGGTAAATTGAGATCATGGTTCAGAGTAGTTTCAGGGGTAAGACAAGGCTGCAACCTGTCTCCACTGTTGTTCATATTATTTCTGGATCATATGTTGAAAACAATAGACTGGCTGGGTGAGATTAAGATATGTGAACACAAAATAAGCAGTCTTGCATATGCGGATGACTTAGTTGTGATGGCAGATTCGATTGAAAGTTTGCAAAGTAATATTTCAGAGCTAGATCAGAAATGTAAGGACTATGGTATGAAGATTAGCATCTCCAAAACGAAAGTAATGTCAGTGGGAAAGAAATATAAACGGATTGAGTGCCAAATAGGAGGAACAAAGGTGGACGGTTTCAAGTACTTAGGATTCATATTCTCACAGGATGGCAACATAGTGAAGGAACTGGAAGCGTAGTGTAGCAAAGCTAATGCAGTGAGCGCTCAGCTACGATGTACTCTCTTCTGCAAGAAGGAAGTCAGTACCAAGACTAAGTTATCTGTGCACCGTTCAATCTTTCGACCAACTTTGTTGTATGGGAGCGAAAGCTGGGTGGATTCAAGGTACCTTATCAACAAGGTTGAGGTTACGGATATGAAAGTAGCTAGGATGATTGCAGGTACTAGTAGATGGGAACAATGGCAGGAGGGTGTACACGATGAGTAAATCAAAGAAAAACTGGGAATGAACTCTATAGATGTAGCAGTAAGGGCGAACTGGCTTAGATGGTGGGGTCATGTTACACGCATGGGAGAAGCAAGGTTACCCAAGAGACTCATGGATTCAGCAGTAGAGGGTAGGAGGAGTCGGGGCAGACCGAGGAGAAGGTACTTGGATTCGGTTAAGAATGATTTTGAAGTAATAGGTTTAACATCAGAAGAGCCACCAATGTTAGCACTGAATAGGGGATCATGGAGGAACTGTATAAGGGGGGCTATGGTCCAGACTGAACGCTGAAAGGCATAATCAGTCTTAAATGATGATGATGATCATGATGATGATGGAAGTTTCATATCAGCGCACACTCCGCTGCAGAGTGAAAATCTCATTCTGGAAACATTCCCCAGGCTGTGGCTAAGCCATGTTTCCGCTATATCCTTTATTTCCGGAGTGCTAGTTCTGCAAGGTTCGCAGGAGAGCTTCTGTGAAGTTTGGAAGGTAGGAGACGAGATACTGGCAGAAGTAAAGCTGTGTGTACCTGGCGTGAGTCGTGCTTCGGTAGCTCAGATGGTAGAGCACTTGCCCGCGAAAGTCAAAGGTCCCGAGTTCGAGTCTCGGTCGGACACACAGTTTTAATCTACCAGGAAGTTTCAAATACCGTATTAGTTAGGGCTCCTTGTGCTTGCCAGACACATGGTACACAAAGTAAGCGTGCACCCCCCTGAGTATTAATGTAATTATACCCTCAGGTGTTACCGATTACAGCAATCGAATGAAATGTATCACCGAAAACTTTCTTTGTACCTTTGTGATTCAAAAATCTTTAAAAATAAATCTTTTAAGTACAAAATTAATCACTCAAATACGTGTACTGCCGCGCTAAACTGAGCGTCTAGTTGTAATATAATCTCTGTCATTACTAAACGGTAAAAATGTGCGATGTGTAGTAATTATCGCCGTCCGTAAGCAAAGTTCTGTAGAAGTCAATGTACTTACCTCATAATAAACAAAAGTGAAATGCTGTGAGTATAGATATTGTAGTTATTACGTATAGTGCCGTGATCAAGAAAGTACTATACTGTAATGTATTGTTGTGCTACGAAAAAGGCTGTCTCATTGTAGCTATACGACAAAAGTTACTACTAGAACATGTTTTCCTTTAAAAAGAATTCAGAAAAACTGTGCAGAGATAAAACAGATACACCGCAAAAGCAACAATGTACATTGTGTCACACATTAGTAGCGTCGTGATATAATCGTGTAGCTGTCAAATAGACTAACCACTGTGTCATCTGGTATCTCTCAGAAAGTACTTTAAATCCAGAATGTATTTTCAAGTAAACCAAAATGTTGCATTAAAATCTCATTAGCAGTACCGGTATATTTTCTAAGTATGTGAGCCTTATAGTCGTTACATAATCGTGCAACTAACAAGCAAGAATGTACACACACAATAACACTGTGTCGTTTCGTTCACTATAACAATGCATTCGTAATTACTGTCTAAATATGTTCCCTAAGTTCTAGACTGGATAGTTAACTTTAAAACATATTTGCATGTTAACAGTTTCTCAATGTGTCAAATTGTACTAGTAGCGTCAAGTGAAAAATTTTATGGTAAAGACTAAGTTTAAAAGCAGATTATCTTTCAATAAACGGTTTTACATGTGAGTTTCAACTTGAATGCAATTTTCATGCGGTATACGTCAGTAAAGAATACTGTAATTTTTTCTCAAGGTTAGCGTCTATGTTATTTTTCTCTGAGCCAGCCGGCGAACTTGGCTGCCTGCAGTGGGAGTCATTGTCTGTCTCTTTGTTTTCGCACGTCCTTTTTAGGATTAGGAGACCTAACTTCTACAAATTTACCTTGATGAGAAGGCCCTGCCCTGTTTGAATCTCGCCAGTTCTGATGAAATTCAGGTCTGTCGTTACGATTATATCGTCTGTCGTCATGTCGGTAGATTCCATAGTTTCTTTTTTGTTGGTCATGTGGTGGAGAATTTCTCCCGGAGTCATAACTGCACGGCGGACCATTGCGTCTGAAGTTATTCTGTCTCCCTTGATAATAATTGTTTTGGTTTCCATATTGTCAGTTTCTATGGTTTGTTGTTGTTGTGGTCTTCAGTCCTGAGACTGGTTTGATGCAGCTCTCCATGCTACTCTATCCTGTGCAAGCTTCTCCATCTCCCAGTATCTACTGCAACCTACATCCTTCTGAATCTGCTTAGTGTATTCATCTCTTGGTCTCCCTCTACGATTTTTACCCTCCACACTGCCCTCCAATGCTAAATTTGTGATCCCTTGATGCCTCAAAACATGTCCTACCAACCGATCCCTTCTTCTAGTCAAGTTGTGCCACAAACTTCTCTTCTCCCCAATCCTATTCAATACCTCCTCATTAGTTACGTGATCTACCCACCTTATCTTCAGCATTCTTCTGTAGCACCACATTTCGAAAGCTTCTATTCTCTTCTTGTCCAAACTAGTTATCGTCCATGTTTCACTTCCATACATGGCTACACTCCATACAAATACTTTCAGAAACGACTTCCTGACACTTAAATCTATACTCGATGTTAACAAAGTCCTCTTCTTGAGAAACGCTTTCCTTGCCATTGCCAGTCTACATTTTATATCCTCTCTACTTCGACCATCATCGGTTATTTTACTCCCTAAATAGCAAAACTCCTTTACTACTTTAAGTGTCTCATTTCCTAATCTAATTCCCTCAGCATCACCCGACTTAATTTGACTACATTCCATTATCCTCGTTTTGCTTTTGTTGATGTTCATCTTATATCCTCCTTTCAAGACACTGTCCATTCCGTTCAACTGCTCTTCCAAGTCCTTTGCTGTCTCTGACATAATTACAATGTCATCGGCGAACCTCAAAGTTTTTACTTCTTCTCCATGAATTTTAATACCTATTCCGAATTTTTCTTTTGTTTCCTTTACTGCTTGCTCAATATACAGATTGAATAACATCGGGGAGAGGCTACAACCCTGTCTTACTCCTTTCCCAACCACTGCTTCCCTTTCATGCCCCTCGACTCTTATAACTGCCATCTGGTTTCTGTACAAACTGTAAATAGCCTTTCGCTCCCTGTATTTTACCCCTGCCACCTTCAGAATTTGAAAGAGAGTATTCCAGTTAACATTGTCAAAAGCTTTCTCTAAGTCTACAAATGCTAGAAACGTAGGTTTGCCTTTTCTTAATCTTTCTTCCAAGATAAGTCGTAAGGTCAGTATTGCCTCACGTGTTCCAACATTTCTACGGAATCCAAACTGATCTTCCCCGAGGTCGGCTTCTACCAGTTTTTCCATTCGTCTGTAAAGAATTCGCGTTAGTATTTTGCAGCTGTGACTTATTAAACTGATAGTTCGGTAATTTTCACATCTGTCAACGCCTGCTTTCTTTGGGATTGGAATAATTATATTCTTCTTGAAGTCTGATGGTATTTCGCCTGTCTCATACATCGTGCTCACCAGATGGTAGAGTTTTGTCATGACTGGCTCTCCCGAGGCCATCAGTAGTTCAAATGGAATGTTGTCTACTCCCGGGGCCTTGTTTCGACTCAGGTCTTTCAGTGCTCTGTCAAACTCTTCACGCAGTATCTTATCTCCCATTTCATCTTCATCTACATCCTCTTCCATTTCCATAATATTGTCCTCAAGTGTATCGCCCTTGTATAAACCCTCTATATACTCCTTCCACCTTTCTGCCTTCCCTTCTTTGCTTAGAACTGGGTTGCCATCTGAGATCTTGATATTCATACAAGTGGTTCTCTTCTCTCCAAAGGTCTCTTTAATTTTCCTGTAGGCAGTATCTATCTTACCCCTAGTGAGACAAGCCTCTACATCCTTACATTTGTCCTCTAGCCATCCCTGCTTAGCCATTTTGCACTTCCTGTCGATATCATTTTTGAGACGTTTGTATTCCTTTTTGCCTGCTTCATTTACTGCATTTTTATATTTTCTCCTTTCATCAATTAAATTCAATATTTCTTCTGTTACCCAAGGATTTCTATTAGCCCTCGTCATTTTACCTACTTGATCCTCTGCTGCCTTCACCACTTCATCCCTCAGAGCTACCCATTCTTCTTCTACTGTATTTCTTTCCCCCATTCCTGTCAATTGTTCCCTTATGCTCTCCCTGAAACTGTGTACAACCTCTGGTTCCTTCAGTTTATCCAGGTCCCATCTCCTTAAATTCCCACCTTTTTGCAGTTTCTTCAGTTTCAATCTGCAGTTCATAACCAATAGATTGTGGTCAGAATCCACATCTGCCCCAGGAAAAGTCTTACAATTTAAAACCTGGTTCCTAAATCTCTGTCTTACCATTATATAATCTATCTGATACCTTTTAGTATCTCCAGGATTCTTCCAGGTATACAATCTTCTTTTATGATTCTTGAACCAAGTGTTGGCTATGATTAAGTTATGCTCTGCGCAAAATTCTACAAGGCGGCTTCCTCTTTCATTCCTTCCCCCTAATCCATATTCACCTACTATGTTTCCTTCTCTCCCTTTTCCTACTGACGAATTCCAGTCACCCATGACTATTAAATTTTCATCTCCCTTCACTACCTGAATAATTTCTTTTATCTCGTCATACACTTCATCTATTTCTTCATCATCTGCAGAGGTAGTTGGCATATAAACTTGTACTACTGTAGTAGGCATGGGCTTTGTGTCTATCTTGGCCACAATAATGCGTTCACTATGCTGTTTGTAGTAGCTAACCCGCACTCCTATTTTTTTATTCATTATTAAACCTACTCTTGCATTACCCCTATTTGATTTTGTATTTATAACCCTGTAATCACCTGACCAAAAGTCTTGTTCCTCCTGCCACCGAACTTCACTAATTCCCACTATATCTAACTTTAACCTATCCATTTCCCTTTTTAAATTTTCTAACCTACCTTATCGATTAAGGGATCTGACATTTCACGCTCCGATCCGTAGAACGCCAGTTTTCTTTCTCCTGATAACGACGTCCTCCTGAGTAGTCCCCGCCCGGAGATCCGAATGGGGGACTATTTTACCTCCGGAATATTTTACCCAAGAGGATGCCATCATCATTTAATCATACAGTAGAGCTGCATGTCCTCGGGAAAAATTACGGCTGTAGTTTCCCCTTGCTTTCAGCCGTTCGCAGTACCAGCACAGCAAGGCCGTTTTGGTTAATGTTACAAGGCCAGATCAGTCAATCATCCAGACTCTTGCCCCTGCAACTACTGAAAAGGCTGCTGCCCCTCTTCAGGAACCACATGTTTGTCTGGCCTCTCAACAGATACCCCTCCGTTGTGGTTGCACCTACGGTACGGCCATCTGTATCGCTGAGGCACGCAAGCCTCCCCACCAACGGCAAGGTCCATGGTTCATGGGGGGCTTTTCTATGGTTATCTCTGTCATATTCATTACTACGGAAGTGCGATCTTTCTCTGTAACTATTATTCGGCCAACGGTTATCATATGGGTGGTGTCTGTTTTGGTCACGATTTGCGTTGTAAGAATAGCCTTGTCGTGTCCATTTATTATTTCCGTCATCGCAGAATTGTGACAGATGTGACCTGTAATTGTTGTGTTCCTGTTTTCGCGTCCCGCGATTGTCAGTGTCAATTTCCAATTCTTGTAAGAGTCCCTGAAAAGCTTCAATGTCGTCTTTGCAACGTCCTGCCAAAATAATGTGTCGTAAATATTCAGGCAATTTGATTAAGCAAATGCGGATGAGTTCTGAGGGGCTGTATGGGTTTGACAGGTACTGATTCTTGTGCAACATGTCTTCAAAATATTTCACAAGACTGGAAAATTCAGATTGATTGAAATGTTTCATCATTATGATGCTATGTTTTACTCGGTCTTGTGTAGCTTGAGACCAATATGCTGAGAGGAAGGCATCATAAAATTCTCCTTCACTGTGACAATCGTCAATGACCGATCGCATTCTTACAGCTGGTTCATTCTCTAAATAGCCGCACAGAAATTCTAATCTGTGCTCTAATGACCAGTTGGGAGGAAAACAATGAGAGAATTGATGAAGTCATGCTTGTGGATGAATGTCGTTGGCAGAATTCTTAAATATTTTGAATTTATGTGTAGTAATAAACAGCTTATAGTCAAAATCATCATGTCAGCTTGTAGCATGTCGGTCATTGTTACGTCGTTTCGGCGGTTCCATCTCAAAATTCGGTGTACCTTGCCAATTTCTTTCATAATTTCCGAAGTGCCCTGTGTTATTATTTTGTGGCTGTTCCGTATTTCTATGTCTCGCTTCCTGTAATGGAGCGCGAGTGTCCTCTGAAATATGCAATTCTTGTATTACTGGTGCTAACTGATCTTGTACTTCCCGGATTTCTCTTTTATACTGTGTATTGATTTGATTCTGACTTTGTTTGACTTTTCTAATTTGTCCACACTCTTCTGTGTCATTAAAGACTACCGGTCTTGTGTCATTCAGAGTATCATCTACCTTCGTAGATAAATTATTTAGCTGATCCGAAAGTTCGACTACTTTTTCTGATAATGAACTAATTTCCTCCATGTGTCTTTCTGAACCAATTTTCAGAGTATCTACTGTGTCCTTTAAGTTTTCCTGAGTTTTCGCAAGTTGCGTAACTGAATCGGTAGATGCAACTGAATCAGTTTTAGCCTGTAAGGTCTCGTGATTTTCTTGAACAATAGTTTGCAGTTCTTTTATGGCTGCTTCGTGATTCTGTAATGCATTTTCATGCCGCGAAAAAATAGATTGAAAATGCTCACAAATTTGTTTTTACGTCATTTCGGACATTTTGACATTTCGATTCGATGTTACGTAACTCAGTAGTTAAATCTTCACGTGTTTGTTGAAGTGTTTCCTTAATTTGTTTCTGATTTTGTTCCATTTGTTGCTGTGACTGTTTTTGATTTTGTTGAAGCGTTTTGTCTAACTTTTGTAGTCTTTGTCCCATTTGTTGCATTAACTGTAATAACAATGCACTGGTGTCTGAAACATGTTCCTCAGTGCTATTCAGCAGTGCATTTGAACCGGCAATATTCGCATTTTGAAAAGCAGAAAATGTGTCTTGACTTATCTGAGAAAACGGTGAGGACGCAAAACCTGAATCTACAGTATTTGCAAGATTGTGTCCTGTCATTTCGGATTCCTGAGGCGAGCTGTTGCCGACCGATCGATCGATAATGCTTCCCTGTTCACTAATTGTTACACTGTCTACACCATTATTTGCAGCCCGCTCCATTTCCCTATGCACAATTACCAAATTACTACTTTGAACATTAGTTAATTCATTACTCGGTGGCGCTAACGCACTGCTTCCGTATTCACTGTCATTTCTCAGTTTACTTTGGAGCCTAGTATTACGTTTTTCACACGCCGTTATTGTCGCAATATTTCACACGATAACACAGAAAAGCACAATTTGAAGAGCAAAATAAAAAAAAACACATTAACATAACACTGAAAATAATATCACGTTAATTGCTAGTGCAGCTGTGAAATACTTGGTGCAAATCTACATGCATGCTACAACTGTTTTACTGTACAACAATGAATAACTACAACTGCAAAGGAGATTCTCTCTATAATTACGCGCTAGCAATAAACAATAGCTACACTAATTACACAAACTACAAGAAAAAATCAGAAGATTCCAGTGAGGTATCCTGGCAATGTAACGTCCCCTTAGAAAAATTTATGAATGATTGAGCTGGTAAACCCCTTATGTTATTTGATTTTCAAACAGCTGAGCAGAACTGAACGTACTCAGACATTTCTCTCTTTACTTATTCTGATCATCACTAAACTAACACACAATATTTTTAGCGCAACGCAATCTGACTTTTAATAATCCATACAAAAGAATGGCCCTGACTAACAATAACCTATACCTTCCATGAATCACTTACCTCACAAAAATCTTCATTACTCGAACTACTGCAATACAGCGAGCGCCAATACTGCCAGCTACATAAAAGATTCTAACTACTGAAGTCACTAACTACTGATAGGCGTAGTTAGCAAATGAAAGATTTTGATAGAGAACAAACAATGTATTTACCTTATTAGTGTTCAAAAGTTATTATATATATATATCGGTTCATGACATCCAGTCTTACAAATTTACTGTCACTGCTGGACACACGTCCAGATCATCCGCTCTCAAAATTCCGCCATCTCTTTCCCCACATCCACCACTGCTGGCGGCTCAACTCCAACTGCGCAACGCTACCCGCTGTTCACATCCAGCTGCCCAACACTACAATGGCGAATATTCCAACAACAATGCCAACCAGCCACAGACTGCATAGAGCGCAGCCAATGATTTTCATACAGAGCGCTACGTGGCGTTACCAATATAAAACCTAAACAGCCTACTTACACTATGGACAAGAAATGTCTTGCTGAAAAATGATAAGGCAGTGCCATCGCATGAGAGGCAACACATGAGGACGCAGGATGTACGTGAGGTGCACTTGTGCCTTCAGAGTTCCCTCAGTCACCGCCAGGCGTGGTACGAAGTTATCCCGGACTGCTAGCCACACCAAACGCCAGGAGGGATTACGTTGTGCCTTTCCAAAACTATGGGAAAATGGGACTTCTGACTTGGTTACCGCCATAGTGCTGAATTGTAATTAATCGCTGAAAACAATGTGTCGCCATTCATCAGCAGTCTATGCTTCCTGGTCATACCACAACTCCAAACGCAGCCGTTTGTGTTATGCGTGTAACGGTAATCCCCTGGTCCGGCTGTTGATAGTCTATGAGCGATGATATGGCAAAACACAGAATGTTTCAGGGACTCCATTACTTGTTCTTGGATAGCACACGCAGATGTGAATAGGTTGTGGTGTGGTGCACAGTATGGCAATTCTTCCTTGTCGACTGGAGCCTTGAAAACATGGCTGCTGTCACGCATGCAGTCCAACAGTGAGCCATTGTCACATCTGAGAGCCCCACAAATTTGGATTTTGCATGATTCTACCACCTGACCAAATGGAGACCCACATTGGGCCTTCTTTCAAAATCCGCTAGGGATTGATAACACTGTCTCGCAGGAGTGTCTCTCGCTTTGCTCACTGAACATCTGATGCTGCTCACACTCTCCATGTACACTAACAGGTTCTGTAACAAGACTAAACACGAGCAACACAAATGCGTTCTGGTAGTCTTTCTATCTCTGACAGAAAATTGCACCTATAATTATATACCATGCAGTTCTGAAAAGTAGTGCCTCCGAATTTTTTATTCTGTTCCCAGCCGGCCGATGTGACCTAGCGGTTATAGGCGCTTCAGTCCGGAACCGTGCTACTGCAACGGCCGCAGGTTCGAATCCTGCCTCGCGCATGGATGTGTGTGATGTCCTTAGGTTAGTTAGGTTTAAGTAGTTCTAAGTCTATCTAACTGATGACCTCAGATGTTAACTCCCATAGTGCTCAGAGCCATTTATGTTCTTAACAACGATTGAGATGTACAAGCCGCAACACTCTGCCGCCAGAAGACTCCGAAAGGTGGTATGCGACATGTCAGTGCGTAAAGTAAGTATGCCTGTGCGTGAGAAACAGCGATCTGTAATGTAGTTTCTAACCAGACAAAACGTGTCTCTAATTGAAATTCATGGTAGAGTGAAAGCTGTGTCCGGTTACTATGTGACGGTGGACTCCCCGTTTTGACCCCGAAAACTAAACAGCATCAGTTGAATTCCGTCACAAAGTATCAGCGACGCCAAAAAAGTTTTAGAGCATTCGATAAGCACGCAAAAGTCCTGCTGAAAGTGTTCTGGAATGCACAAGGTGTAGTTTATTTCGAATTCATGCCTAAACGCACCACCTCTGCAAGGTACTGCGAGACCATCAGGACACTGAAAGCTTGAATTCGAAGAGTTCGTCCACACATGAGGCACCCTCTATTTCAGCATGAAACTGCCAGGCCACTCACAAGAGCTGCGACATTTGCAGCAGTCCGACGCCTTGAGTTCACTGTCATCGATCATCCTCCGTACAGTCGCGAACTGACCCCATTCAAATTTCATCTGTTTCCAGAACTTAAAGAACACTTTCGATGATTTCACTATGGTGGTGATACAGAAATGTGAGAAGAGGGGAGGCTGCTTCTCCGTCAAACATGCCCCAGCGGCGGTGTCAACAAACTGGGCTCTCTTTGGGAGAAATGTATCCGTATTCGGGGTAAATGTGTTGAGAAGTAAATTTGTATAGTAGAAGAATAATGGTGTAGAACGTTAATAATGTTTTTTTATTTCAAAACATTTAACAGTTTTCACAAAAATTTCGTTTTTTTTTTTTTTTTTTTTTTTTTTTGTCATCAGTCTACTGACTGGTTTGATGCGGCCCGCCACGAAGTCCTTTCCTGTGCTAACCTCTTCATCTCAGAGTAGCACTTGCAACCTACGTCCTCAATTATTTGCTTGACGTATTCCAATCTCTGTCTTCCTCTACAGTTTTTGCCCTCTACGACTCCCTCTAGTACCATGGAATTCATTCCCTCATGTCTTAGCAGATATGCTATCATCCTGTCCCTTCTCCTTATCAGTGTTTTCCACATATTCCTCTCCTCTCCGATTCTGCGTAGAACCTCCTCATTCCTTACCTTATCAGTCCACCTAATTTTCAACATTCGTCTATAGCACCACATCTCAAATGCTTCGATTCTCTTCTGTTCCGGTTTTCCCACAGTCCATGTTTCACTACCATACAATGCTGTACTCAAGACGTACATCCTCAGAAATTTCTTCCTCAAATTAAGGCCGGTATTTGATATTAGTAGACTTCTCTTGGCCAGAAATGCCTTTTTTGCCATAGCGAGTCTGCTTTTGATGTCCTCCTTGCTCCGTCCGTCATTGGTTATTTTACTGCCTAGGTAGCAGAATTCCTTAACTTCTTGGACTTCGTGACCATCAATCCTGATGTTAAGTTTCTCGCTGTTCTCCTTTCTACTACTTCTCATTACCTTCGTCTTTCTCCGATTTACTCTCAAACCGTACTGTGTACTCATTAGACCATTCCGTTCAGCAGATCATTTGATTCTTCTTCACTTTCACTCAGGATAGCAATGTCATCAGAGAATCATTGATATCCTTTCACCTTGTATTTTAATTCCACTCCTGAACCTTTCTTTTATTTCCATCATTGCTTCCTCGATGTACAGATTGAAGAGTAGGGGCGAAAGGCTACAGCCTTGTCTTACACCCTTCTTAATACGAGCACTTCGTTCATGATCGTCCACTCTTATTATTCCCTCTTGGTTGTTGTACATATTGTATATGACCCGTCTCTCCCTATAGCGTACTCCTACTTTTTTCAGAATCTCGAACAGCTTGCACCATTTTATATTGTCGAACGCTTTTTCCAGGTCGACAAATCCTAAGAAAGTGTCTTGATTTTTCTTTAGCCTTGCTTCCATTGCTAGCCGTAACGTTAGAATTGCCTCTCTCGTCCCTTTACTTTTCCTAAAGCCAAACTGATCGTCACCTAGCGCATTCTCAATTTTCTTTTCCATTCTTCTGTATATTATTCTTGTAAGCAGCTTCGATGCATGAGCTGTTAAGCTGATTGTGTGATAATTCTCGCACTTGTCAGCCTTGCCGTCTTCGGAATTGTGTGGATGATGCTTTTCCGAAAGTCAGATGGTATATCGCCAGACTCATATATTCTACACACCAACGTGAACAATCGTTTTGTTGCCACTTCCCCCAACGATTTTAGAAATTCTGATGGAATGTTATCTATCCCTTCTGCCTTATTTTACCGTAAGTCCTCCAAAGCTCTTTTAAATTCCGATTCTAATACTGGATCCCCTATCTCTTCTAAATCGACTCCTGTTTCTTCTTCTATCACATCAGACAAATCTTCTCCCTCATAGAGGCTTTTAATGTATTCTTTCCACCTATCTGCTCTCTCCTCTGCATTTAACAGTGGAATTCCCGTTGCACTCTTAATGTTACCACCGTTGCTTTTAATGTCACCAAAGGGTGTTCTGACTTTCCTGTATGCTGAGTCTGTCCTTCCGACAATCATATCTTTCTCGATGTCTTCACATTTTTCCTGCAGCCATTTCGTCTTAGCTTCCCTGCACCTCCTATTTATATCGTTCCTCAGCGACTTGTATTTCTGTATTCCTGATTTTCCCGGAACATATTTGTACTTCCTCCTTTCATCAATCAACTGAAGTATTTCTTCTGTTATCCATGGTTTCTTCGCAGCTACCTTCTTTGTACCCATGTTTTCCTTCTCAACTTCTGTGATGGCCCTTTTTAGAGATGTCCATTCCTCTTCAACTGTTCTGCCTACTGCGCTATTCCTTATTGCCGTATCTATAGCGTTAGAGAACTTCAAACGTATCTCGTCATTCCTTAGTACTTCCGTATCCCACTTCTTTGCGTATTGATTCTTCCTGACTAATGTCTTGAACTTCAGCCTACTCTTCATCACTACTATTTTGTGATCTGCTCCTGGGTACGCCTTACAATCCAGTATCTGATTTCGGAATCTCTGTCTGACCATGATGTAATCTAATTGAAATCTTCCCGTATCTCCCGGCCTTTTCCAAGTATACCTCCTCCTCTTGTGATTGTTGAACAGGGTATTCGCTATTACTAGCTGAAACTTGTTACAGAACTCCATTAGTCTTTCTCCTCTTTCATTCCTTGTCCCAATCCCATATTCTCCTGTAACCTTTTCTTCTACTCCTTCCCCTAGAACTGCATTCCAGTCGCCCATGACTATTAGATTTTCGTCCCCCTTTACATACTGCATTACCCTTTCAATATCCTCATACACTTTCTCTATCTGTTCATCTTCAGCTTGCGACGTCGGCATGTATACCTGAACTAACGTTGTCGGTGTTGGTCTGCTGTCGATTCTGATTAGAACAACCCGGTCACTGCACTGTTCGCAGTAACACACCCTCTGCCCTACCTTCCTATTCATAACGAATCCTACACCTGTTATACCATTTTCTGCTGCTGTTGATATTACCTGATACTCATCTGACCAGAAATCCTTGCCTTCCTTCCACTTCACTTCACTGACCCCTACTATATCTAGATTGAGCCTTTGCATTTCCATTTTCAGATTTTCCAGTTTCCCTACCACGTTCAAGCTACCGACATTCCACGCCCCGACTCGTAGAACGTTATCCTTTCGTTGATTATTCAATCTTTTTCTCATGGTAACCTCCCCCTTGGCAGTCCCCTCCCGGAGATCCGAATGGGGGACTATTCCGGAATCTTTTGCCAATGGAGAGATCATCATGACACTTCTTCAATTACAGGCCAAGGTCCTGTGGATACACGTTACGTGTCTTTAATGCAGTGGTTTCCATTGCCTTCTGCATCCTCATGTCGTTGATCATTGCTGATTCTTCCACCTTTAGGGGCTATTTCCGACCCGTAGGACAAGAGAGTGCCCTGAACCTCTATCCGCTCCTCCGCCCTCTTTGACAAGGCCGTTGGCAGAATGAGGCTGACTTCTTATGCATTACTTTTTAGCACGCCCCGTACATACCCGTCAATGGTGCGTACTTGTATGAAGTTACATTGACTTCCGACCACGTCATCTGAGTGCTTCAATTTTCTGTCAGTTAGTGTACACCACACCATAAACCATGTTCACACTGTGATTTGAATTATTTGCGGCAACACAGGTGAGCTTCTGTCAGACAAAGACAAGCAGTCCCAAGCCTCCTCTGATAAAGTTTCAGTTGTCTCATACGTGCTTTCACATATCCAAGTGTTGCGTTCAGGCGTGGTGTGGTCACCAGCGACTTTTTGATGGGTAACCTGCTCTCATCTCACGTAGAAGACTTGAAAGCTGCCCACTGCCTTACCGGTTTCTACTTGTGAGTGGATAGCAAGTTATAACTGCTGAAAATATTAGCTGATACATAACGTGAAAGACATAAATTCTCTCATATTGACAACCTGGCTGGCACGTAAGACAATCATCTACGTCCACGTTCACATACATGTTCCGCAAGCCGCCGTGTGGTACGTGGCGGGGAGTAACTTCTGCCGCTACTAGTCGTTTACTTTCGTCCTCCACTCGTAAACAAAGCGAGGGTAAAACAAATGTCAATATCATTTCTCAAGAGTCCTTACTTCTCTTATCTTTTCTTCGTGGTCTTTACGCAAAATATACGTTGACACCAGTAGAATCATCCTGTAGTAAGCTTCGAGTTTCGGTTCTCTGAATTTTCTCAATAGTTTTCCTCGAAAAGAACGTCTCCGACTCCCCAGGGATTCCCATCTGAGTTCCCCAACGTCTCCGTAATATCTCCGAGTTGGTCGAATCTACCAGTAACAAGTTTAGAATGCTGCCTTTGAATTGCTTGGATGTATTCTTTTATTCTAACCTGGTGGGGATTCCAGACATTCGAGCAGTAGTCAAGAATGGGTCGCACTAGTTTCATATATCAGTCTCCATATTTCTCTAAAATTCTCCCCGTAAACCGAAGTCGAAATTTTGCCCTTCCGTACTACAATCCTTACACGTCCGTTCCGTCTCATGCCGCGCCGCAACGTTCCGCCTTGATATTTTATCGACGTGACTGCCTCAATCAGCACACTACTACTGCTCTGTCCTAACATTATGGGATTGTATTTCCTACTCATCTGCGTTAGCTAACATATTTCCGCATTTGTAGCTAGCAGATAATCTTCACATCAATTAGAGACCTCGTCCAAGTCTTCTTGTATCCCCTATAGCCGCTCAATGATGACACACAGGCCGACGCGAGGGGAGTGGCGGGCAGCGGGGGAGAGGGGCAAAATTCCCAGGTCACAAGTCTCTCAAACGTTTGGATCTCCCAAGGTGTTCAGTTGGAAAATATCAGACTGTTATCGGACAATAAATTTAGTGTCATATAGGGTTTTCGAACATGTCCAAAGATGGCAACATACATCAGTCATCGGCTGATAATGGAGGTCAGTGTTGCCAAGTGAGGAATATTGTTATTATGCCTCCACCAACATAAGGTTGCACATGGCAGTTCACTTTTAAATTATCTGTTCTACGAACAAATAAAAGAATGCGTGCACCGAGTGCCGTCTAATAGTGACACCACGTGGTAACAACATTATTAGCTCAATAAAGCTGCACCTCTTCTAGTGTCGCGTGATTTTTGCTAGGGATTGTTATTAAACGAGAACTGCTTGCTTCACTTTGTTTTTAATAATCCAGTATTTGAAACCAACGGAAATTTTGCGAGTTAAAACTTTTTATTTAGAAACTGCAATTTTAGTACCACTGTGTGATGGTTCCTAACGGTTACTGCAGACTGTATTTACTCTTAAAAATAGCGAACCATACTAGCAAACCAGTTGCATCTTTACCTGCGGTTGGTTGTACTGTAGGTACTTCCACTGTGCAAGGCTCTGTTTAAAAAGAACAGATCCATATAGCCATAGGGTCAAGCCGCACACGTCTGCTTTGATACCCTGCACCTAATTCGCTGCAGATAATAACCTGTAGCTGTGATCCTGCAGTCAAACAGTCCGTACACTGGCTAGAATTGCGAAAATAAATTACATAGAAACATAAAAAAGGTTATATTAATAGCGCAGTAACAAGGATTTTATTCTAACGTCTGTAACTGATGTAGACAACAAAGAATTATGTTGAATAATACTTATTAAAGAAGGAATCTAACATAACTGGGAAGTGGTCCTAGGATATTCAGTTAAAATACAGACAGAAAATACCCTTATCAAATGCAGTAAAGGTACAATGAGAACTTTATGAAAATGGTAGCAAACTCTCCAAACTAAATATTCATTAAACACTTTTGAAAACTAAGCCCATTTCGTGATCACAATGTGGTAGCGATCATTCAACTCCCAGAATCAATCACCTGGACGACGGAATCGTGCACGTTACCATAGGTAGATCTGTCTCCTTCCAGAACTTGATGTGAAGTGTCAAATGGCTCCTTTGAGCTTTTCACTAGTGAAGTCCAAGTCCCCATACGACTCCCATGGTGTTCCGCAACTATCTGCTTTTCCATTGGTTGATGCCATCCTCACGAAACATACATCATTCTTAAGCTCTACAGACATGATATGATTGAAGTTGATTGCTCCCCGGACTAAACTAATATATTACAACAATATGCCAGTAAAGAAATGTCATAAACATTAAGTTACACTCAGATCATTTACAATAAATAGAAGTAATACCTTGTTCATAAATAAATAATCTATCATTCTTGAACAAGTTTGCTCACGATGAAGGACAACAGATTGTACTTATGTAGTGCTTAAATAATTACTTACGCCTGCTAGACAGAAGCGTCTTTTGGTTTCCTGTTCAATTGTGGTGTCTGATAACACACACAGCTGACCACTTTCAGATTAGCACAGTTTTTAATAGCAGTTGCAATCAATATTTAATTAAAGTTGCTAGCAAAATGGTAAACTATCCATTAGTCAAACACAAGTATGACAAAATATCAGGTATTCATGCTGTATTCGTTTCTTGTGTAAATGTGGAGGAAACGATGTTCTGACAAAATCTGCGTACTGAAAAAATATAAACTATGTCGTAAATTAATAAATAAAATCAATACTGACACATGGCTTCCAGGGGTTATAGCTATAGTCCAGTGCTATCTTTTGAGACACCTTTTGTTGAAATCGAATGAAACGACTAAAAGTTTTCAATTCAGGGGTTCATTGTGTAAATGTTTAATAGCTCTGAAATATTAAAGGTTTTGGAATATTTTTGTGCCACAGTATGCCCCTCATTTATCTGAGATCGCCGATACATTCAGATTTGCTATTGTCGAATCTCAAAGAGCTGTTACTCAGCCATATTGAAGACTGACAGTCCACCATTCGTTGGAGCATCTCCCGCTAAAGGCCATGCAAGAAACAGATGACCAGATTCACAGCTTAGGGATTTTGCCGATTCCGGTCTTTTGCTGACACACGGGGCTCGCCTGCAGCGAACGTGACGGCCCGCCCGGCTGCGTCGTGCTGTCGGCCCTGGGGTCGCACAGCTCCGCAAACAAATTCACCGTACCTTGTGCCAATTCTAGGCGGGCGATTAGCTCACCTACATAAGCGTAACGTTACAACTGATCCGGTGACTTGATTTTCCACCGTTTTATTTCTCCTTTTGTTGGTTATCAGTTCTTTTTCTTAAATATGTTTATAATTTGGACCAATAAACTACAAAAATCGGTTTAACAAGATTAAAAAACCGGTTATCCTTTCCATCCCTGTTCCTTAGTTCTCTTCGTGTAAACAGCATCCTTTGGCGTTCGCTGTGTTATTCAGTGGTTTGGTATTTAACTAATTTTTAAATGAAAATGGTAATCTTATTTTATTACAGTGAGTAATTACTAAATAATTCTTCTCCAGGCTAAGGATTTGGTCAAGTTGCTAAAGAACTACAAGCTAACGTTGTGTTAAAGTGTTGTCTGTAAGTTGTGTAAGTGCACTAAATCATAGTTCATACAACAGATTCTATACAACTATTGATTATGACGGAAACAGTTATCTTCAGAAAAATGATCATTAAAACCACCGAATATCAGCCGCGCACAACACTGACGTATGTTACCTGAAGGAATATTCTTCGTAACTCGTGAGTAAATAATTTTGCCTCCATACATCAGCTAGAAAAGTTTGTTATGTGAATAGTGCTATGAGCACTGTTTTTAAAGAACCAATCTGATTCGAATTATTTTCATTAAAATGAATTCGGGACCACCGTTGCACATTTATTTTTACACATTTTTATTACCTTCGGCATTTATGTATGCAGAGTTGCGTAATTTGAATTTGCCGTTGAGATAATTGTAAAGATGGCGGCAGACAATTGATAGAGACTGTCTATTGTTAGAGCATATTTCCTTTTAACAGGATAAGCATTTAAAATGCTAATTTAACTTTACTTTCATATTGTGCACTATTTAGACTAATTTTCATCATGCAAACCTTTGACATTTTCGTAAGAATAACAGATAAAAACGCGATACAAATCGCTGTCATCAATGGCTGCACTTCTTGCACCGGAGAGAAATAATTAACACAGATAATGCTTATTGAGAGAAGAATTATAATAAAAATGAACTCTATTATCAAGTAATAATCAACAAATAATTAAAATTTCTTGACAGGCCTCAGTTTGATATGCGTCTTGCGTCCGCAACCTACAAAAGCCAACCAACAAAAGGTAAAAACAAAGGAAGACAAACGCAGATCATAAAAGGAATTTACAATTACCATTATCTTTGTATGATAAACATCGATATGTGCAATTACATCATAAAATATTATATAAATAATTAACATTTATTTCAATGTTTTTTTCATATGTCGGATAGATAATGTTTATAACTGTTAGAGGCATAATTTCCCCTCGTCACACTGTAGCTAAAATTTATCTCTTAGATGTTACATTGCCCCTTGGGCTGAGAAAAAAAAAATTAGTTTATCTATTGTATATTTTTTTTATCAGTCCACGTAATCCACGTAGATTTGCTACTCTCAATATGCAAATGTTCAGTTTCAATGTTGTTTTACACATGATAAAATTATAGTTGAATCGAGTACTTTAAATGACTTCAGTGACTGTATTATCTCGGAAGTTGCTCCGGATATTTCCCGGATTAACTTATCTCTCCCCCCCCCCCCCCCCCCATTTGGGGTCACTGGACTCGGAAAACCGGGAATAAAACCGTCCACGTGGCTTCAAGAAAATACAGAGACCTACTTTTAACAGTCAGGCTTGACATGAATGTAATAAAATATGCTGGAAAATGCAAACTTATGACTGTTGTAAGTATATGAGATAATGAATGTTTTCTCAAGGTGGTATATCATAAAATTTCCAAAGTCACTCATTTATCGAATCTCATAACAATTTGCCGCTGACGTCGTAAGACCGCCCCTGTGTCGAGCCGTTGGAACGCAGACAGGTAGTGGCTGCTGCTGGACCGCCCCCGGCCGAGTCGGTGGGGCGTCGGCTGCCGTCGGCTGCATCGTGGTTTGGATCTGCTGCCGGCTAGAAGTCGCGCTGCAGCAGGTCTTGCTTCTCCTCTTCCTCGTCCCTCAGTTTAAGACGGGTACATGAAGTGCCAAAATATAAGCATCAGTGACAAGATAATTACTATTCTCATCCTGTGGAAAAGTTTATAAGTGTCCATTTCACTTGCATTCACACGGATGGAATTAGACTGTTTTTGGACTATGTCCTGTATTTTGACACTGTTCAACACAATGTAGTGATTCACATGTAAGTTTATCACAATATGCATATTTTGAATACTGCACCGTTAATCATACAAGTGTCCGTAGTGTGCCTCGTTTACTTAAGCGGAATGTAAATATTTTAGCGACGCGCTGCGTAGCCAACGTTGCATCATTGTTTTGCCGTGCGGCTGGCTGTACAGTCTGTCACATTAAATTTGGCACGCGAAGACGCTTCGTATCAAACTACTAAGGCTATCAGTTCAAGTTAATTACTAATAAAGTCAACAGTACTCAACGTTCATGGCGTTGCTGCTAACTTTGACACTCCAAGAGCGTTCATAAGGTTACGTGATCACAGTTTTTATCACTGTTCATCATTATTCACAATATAAATCACAGTTATTCACGCGTCCACTAGTTCCTGCGAAACACGTTCACTGTTCTGATTGCTGTCAGTAGTTTTCCACAGTACTTAACAGACAATCTACATGCAAATGACGCTTTTCAAGTAATGCGGTCTGGTACTCTTGCACATACGTTCATATTACCATGACTGAATAACAAAATTTAAAATTTTATACTGTCGCCGGCCGGTGTGGCCGTGCGGTTCTACGCGCTTCAGTCTTAAACCGCGTGACCGTTACGGTCGCAGGTTCGAATCCTGCCTCGGCATGGATGTGTGTGATGTCCTTAGGTTAGTTAGGGTTTTAAGTAGTTCTAAGTTCTAGGGGACTCATAACCACAGATGTTGAGTCCCATAGTGCTCAGAGCCATTTGAACCATTTTTACACAGTCACATAAACATGAGACAATATAAAACTTTAAGAATCTGCTACATTATCTTGACCATGAAATCATTTCTGAACTGTCCAGGTAACAGTACACTTCCATTTTTATTACAGATACATATATTTATACATATTTCTATCTTTTTTATTGGGATTGTTATTTACCATGTTTTTGGGACAGATGCCCATTTTTGGTGTATCTAACCGGAATGTAGCTCATAAGGGCATTTTAAATGACTTCGTAATGAAACCGTGTATGTAAATCAGTACACATTCAGATTTCTCTTAACTAGTGGTGAAAGCAGTTTTCCTTTTACAGTCACACAGCTCACACACCACCAACACACAACAGTCAACAGTACTCAATGTTCATAGCGTTGCTGCTAACTTTGACACTCCAAGAGCGTTCATAAGGTTATGTAATCAGAGTTTTTATGACTGTTCATCATTATTCACAATATAAATCACAGTTCTACATGACTCAATCTTATGAAAATATTTTTGTTATATCCATTCTTGCACATGAACAAATATATTATTTAAGCATTTTAATCATTTCTATCCTACATATAGAGAGGTAAAATTCCTCACGTTTAATGCAATAACACTCAAGTGTTTATCAAGTTATTGATCCCTTTTAGAGTAAAAATACATCTATTATGGGGATTCTCTATTCCTTTTTTCAAATAATTCAAGAACATTACAGTGTAATACTTGACATAAAATCTTATAAACCAATACATGCATAATTTTATCACATTGTTACTGCTAATTATCTTACCATAAACATTATATTTACAGTTATGGGATAGTGCACTTGCACTTCTGATTGGTTCTTTGTATTTCTTAGTCCAGGGACCGAGTAAGATGCTCTGCAATAGGTCTTGTACAGATATACTTACATATTATACTGGTAATCTTTTATGATTCCAGGGCGTTCAGTGAATACTTCGAAGTATCCGGATAGTAATTCTGTTAATTGTCTAGCCTCTGAAGCACTAATGCAAGTTGCCTCCTGTACTTCTATTGTTGTGACGATGTCACTCACGTTGCTGGTTGCATCGCTATTTCGATTTTTGTGACACATTTGTGAGTGCTTATGATCCACAACACTAACAACTTCTGTTTGCTGACAGAAATATTCATTTTTCTCATCAGCGGAAGGTTCGCACCGAACTCCCGATTCAGCATTAATGTTATCGGTCGCTGTTGGTACGAAGTGCACGTGTACCACGGGCGAGATCAATTACAGCTTCCCTTTCACGGAGGAACTCAAGAGCCAGAAGCACCGGTACTGACAAGTTATCCATTAGTAGGAACGTGCATAATAGGCGGTCATTTCCCAAGGAAACTTCTACCTGTGTCTGGGATTTTATACTCTGTGCCTTTTTTCGCAGTGCCCCTATAACCTTACAATTTGCAACAGGCAAAATCGGCAATCTTCTCATCTCCGATACCTTCTTGGAAAACTGCGTGTTCATAACTGATACATTCCCACCTGTGTCAAGCAGAATAGTAGTTGTGTAAGTAGGCTGTTTATGTTTTCTTATTGGCAACGCCACGTAGCGCTCTGTATGAAAATCACTGGCTGTGCTGTGTGCAGTCTGTGGCTAGTTTGCATTGTTGTCTGCCATTGTAATGTTGGGCAGCGGCAGCTGGATGTGAACAGCGCGTAGCGCTGCGCAGTTGGAGGTGAGCCGCCAGCAGTGGTGGATGTGGGGAGAGAAATGGGCGGAGTTTTGAAATTTGTAAAAATGGATGTCATGAGCTGCTGTATATATTATGACTTTTGATGACTGTTAAGCTGGCAGTAGTGGCGCTCGCCGTATTGCAGTTAAAAAAAAATATTGTGTGTCAGTTTAAGCACAGTCATGTATAAATTGTTCAAAGGGGACGTTCCAGTTGTTACACCATTTACAGCTCCGGTAACACTTGCTTGGATATTTTCCCTTTGTGGCTTATCAGGGACAGCAGGTTCCTGATATAGCTCATCTTCGATCCTGTTGCCGTCCTGATACTGTATCATGTTTATTTTTTGTTTCGTCGACCTATTGCCTTCATTGTTGGCCTCGGACACCTGGCGAAGGCCTACAGGGATCGAAATTAGTTTGTTGGCTTCTGAGTGTTTTGTTTTGCTTCCGAAGGTATCTCCACTATTCTAACATTTTGTGAGTTTTCAGTCGGAGGTGACCTGCTTGAATCCCACCACGGTGGATATTCATTGCTTGTTATAGGTATAGCCTGTAAATAATTTATTGACTGACCTGAGGATTCGAACCTCCAACGGAGGCAGCCTAACTGGCCGTCTTTCCTGTCGTCTAGTAACCATAAGTCTCCATTTACCATAAACGTCTTTGTCAGGACTGTTCCTAGCCTATTAATGCGTTATAATTCATTACAGCGGAAACCGCTTCGCCATTTCAGTTCATACTAAAGAGTGACGATGTCTCTATGTTGACACAATCTGTACGTAATCTCAAGACAACATTTAACTATTTCCATTATTTTTGCCACCAAAATTGCGTCTATTGTACACTGTCAATTCACTTACCTGGTTTAGCGTCGTCCACTTCGTCTGCAACCTCCAGCTTTTTTTGTGCATTATTTCACCTGTGTTATGTATAATAGTTATCGCCTTTCTTCTCTATTCTTAAAGTATTTTCAAACATAAAGTTTTGTTTATCGTTGTTGCAAATATTAAAAAAAACTGTTCCACTACATAGATTATAACATGTTTTTTGGTATGTGCATTAATATGATACTGGTGTTTTGTTGTAACTGTAAACTGTGTTCTCTTATTGGTGTATCTGTAATCCTGTCTCTCGTCTATTCTGGCCTGTTACATTCTGAAAAATGTCTGTTGTTCACCAGCACTATGCAGATGTCTATTCTGCTGGGTTACTTTGTTTGTGTCATAGTTTGTTTCTGTGTTATCATATTCAGTGTAAGAAAATTTGCTCATTTTAAACTTGATAGTGAAGAAATATAAAGAAGACAGATATAGTTCTTAATCAAAGAAGGGGAAGACCTATCAGCAGGAAAAGGAAATGTAGTATGCTGTCAGTTAGTACGGGAACATGGTAATCGTCAGTTACTTAACAATACAAAGACCGTTATTGCCCCCTGAGGCTAGTATTCAAACGTTTTGTCATGTCAGTGATTTAAAATTTCATGTAATAATTGCCGTGGCAGTATTTCCGTGGTAGCATGAGGCACTTCATTTACACTTTCTTAAATTCAATCACATAATCTACCCCCATATGACGCTTCTTATAACTGAACTGATAGCTTTGTCTCCCATAGACGCCTGCCGTATACATGTTACCATCTTCTGCTAACGTCCTCTGGCACAAGCTGGCTATCAAGTCTATGTTTATTGATATCTTGACGCCATCAAACTTTGGTACGGGACCTTCTACGCCTACCCATTTGTGGTATAATGACTTTCCCACCATCAAACCTTCTGTCCACAAATACTTCACTTCTCGGTCTGTTTTCTGTGCTGCAAGACCAGCCTTGATTCAAGAATGTTTGAAGAAATTCTTTGTATGTTTTACATATGTTGCTGACCCCGTGATTTTGCTTCTCCTTCTAACCTAGTGATCACGAAATTGATTTTTTTGTTGTTCACTCATGTTTGCGGGAATTATGCCCTCAAGCTGTCTAATAAAGGCTACTGGGTGTACATATCCTTATTATAGAAATTTTAATTTTTAACTCATTTGTACCTGGATCAAGACAATGCATTGAATTATAATAATGAATATTAAATATCATACAAACTCTCGGCGCTTGAGCATGTCTTTTTTTGTTAAAGGTCCGTTCATGTATTTTTAACCTGTTTATTCTCTCTGTGTTTTCTTTAAAAGCGGATTTCGTAAAAAGACAGCACCCGAAGACGACGGTGGATCGAGCTGGACGACTTTTTGCTTAGAAATATCGAACCTTTTGCCATGCCACGTCACCCAACAATCTTACAATGACTAAAGATACAAATAAAGCATACATAGGCTAGTAATAACAGTATATTCTGAAATATAACACAATTATATTACGACACTTACATTGGGACTTGCATTATGCAAATACGATTGCTGTTTGGCTACAACTCGTGAATGTAATAATAAAATAATATAGTATTGATGACGATGTGCCAAAATACATCCGATCTGGACAAGAACCTACAAAACAAAAGGTGCATCTTATTCCGCCAATAATGTGACGGTCAAAAATCTTCGAATGTTTCCAGCGGCTGCATACAATATTTATACAGCCGAGGACTCTACCTATGGCTCAAATTACTTCTTTATTTCATTACTTATAATTACGTTTTCTGCTAAAAAAAGTTCAGCATGCAAATGTGCCTTTAAAAAATGATGGAATTTATATGCGTCAGTGTAATTTCCTACATCACTTACATCAACCAGACCTTCTTTTCTTTCTTGTTCACAACGAAATTCTACTTTTTGTTTAACTTCATTTTCTATTTTGTATAGCGTTTTAGGGAATACTTTTTGCTTTATTTCTCTCAATTTGCCCTGAATCGCACTTGTGTTGCCTTTACAAGAGGATTCTACATCTGAATTGTTACAACTAAATATTTCCTGGTCATTTTTTATACTTCGTAAATTATTCCATTGAAACGTGTGCTTATCCTGACATACTCTGATAGCTCTGCTTTGCTCTTGACTTATATTGTTAATGTCATTAATTATTGTTTGTATAATCGCATTTTTATCCTGCATATTCTTATCTAACTTTTTGGTTTCGTGATTAATCTTCTAATTTATTTCTGACTTACAAACTTATTCCACTCTTTTGTTTCTTAAACCATTTTCCTGCAACATCCCCCAGTTCTAGCTCCATGATGTGTGACCTTTTGTTTCAAAGCATTAAACTTACCATTAAATTGAGATATTCCTACACTGACTTCTTTTAACCCCTTATCTATTTCCTATACTTTATTATGTGTTTTCCTTGATCCCTTTATTAGTTGTTTTTGTGCTTTACTTAATTCTTTCTCTATTTTATTTTGTGTTTTTTTTGATTCCTCTTTTAGTCCTTGTAAAATTAATTTTAGTATGACATTTCATCCTGACCATCATCATGAGTTGGTAAAGTTTCAGCTGATACTGTACCGTGACTTAATATACGTAACACCCAAAATTTTACTAAAACGTTCCAGTTACAACTTAGACTGCTATATGCAAGCGCAACACCTACACTACTTTTCTTCCTCGACGTACTGTCGCTGATTCTCGTAGCTGTGGGCCGCACCGCTGGCTCAACTCCGCCGTCGTGGTGTGCTGAAGCTTTCGCTCCACACGCGCCGAGTGGCGCTAAATAAGACGGCAGCTGCCTGCTGCCGCCTCACCTGTTGTCTGTGGCTGCCTCACGCTGCTCTGCACAATGCGCCGTCTCATAGCATGAAGAATCTTGAAGTGATGGTTTATAACACCCCATGGACTGCGCACTCATCGTTAACTTCTATCCTCGTGGCACTTACGCACTTCTCATTCCTCTGATACTGTTACTACTTTAGTTGTAATGGAAAATCTGATTCTGCGGCATCGGATATTGTAGTTGACCTAAAGTTCAAAAACACTTCAAACACAGTTCAAATCCTACTTATCACAGTTCTCATGCAGTTCTTTGGTCCTTCACACCATAATTACAAAGCACTTCGACTTCAGCAATTTTCCATGTAAGGGATGCCATGTACGGCAATTTCAAAAGAGAGACAGAGAGAGAGAGAGAGAGAGAGAGAGAGAGAGAGAGAGAGGTGATGTGTACGTGTGTATAATAACCCACTCCCCTCAAAAATATTTCTCTTCTTTATATCTCCTCATTGTTACCACAAATGATGTATCACTAATCTCATTTGTACTAAGATTGCAGTACACGCGAGGTGCCTATTTGCTTCCACAATCCAGAGTTGAATGTATAAGTTCTAATAAAAGTTCCCTAACTTTCAGTCTTTTACAGCAGTTGTCCCTTGCACAGAAAATAGCACGTAGGTCGTGAATCGGTAATGTTGAGGCTGTAAGAAACTATTTGCGAGGAGCTGTTATTTTAGAAATGATTACATTTACAATCTGTTTGTTTATCCGGGATGCAACTCGCTTTTTATTGGCAGAACACGAGAAACAGCACAATTACATTCCGTTTAGAGTCACGAATGATTTCTGTTCTTCAACAAATTAACGAACTGCGTATTTCCGTAATTAACATCACACTGTTCTCAATTATATGCCCAAGTAACCATACGTTCCTAATAAAGTCTTAATTAACACTGACTGCGGCCGACACCATGTCTGTCCTTCGAGGCTTCCAAATCTGCTCTGATTTACGCACTAGACGTTGGTGACTAAGACTTAACCGATACCGTGGCGGACAACACCTCCGTCCTCCGAGATTACCGAACGAGCTCTTTTCTCACAGCCGAACCATCCAAGTTCGGCGCGATCCGAAGATCACCGAAGTGCTTCTTCTGCCTTTTTCGTTTCGCAGCTATTTATTATTCTGCGGGTTATTAATACTTGTGAAATAATGGAATGATAGCACGCTATTGAGAGATGCTTTAAATATAACACACAAGTAAATACGCTGTTTGGCTTGTGTAATATTAATAACTGAAGATTGTCATTTTGGCGCGCAACTTCTGAACGCAGCAGCCAATAGCGGAAAAGGACTACAACCTAGGCGGTCTTTCTCACGACACCCGGACCGAGAAAAACCATCTGTCATCGGTACCTCACACCACATTACGTCATCTTGCCACAGCTGCCTTCTCAACTGCTCTTAAAAGAGCTTCTTGCAGCCGAATATGATGGCTGAAATGCTAGAAATATTAAACTATTCAATCCGTATATTGAGCATGCAGTAAGGGAAACTAAAGAAAAATTTGGAGAAAGAATTTAAATCCAGGGAAAAAATAAAAATTTCAAGTTTGCCGACGACACTGTAATTCTATCAAAGGCAGCAAAGGACTTGGAAGAGCAGTTGAACGGAATGGACAGTGCCTTGAAAGGACGACAGAAGATGAACATCAACAAAAACAAAACAAGGACAATGAAATGTAGTCGTATTAAATCAGGTGATGCTGAGGGAATTAAATTACAAAATGAGACACTTGCTGTAGTAGATGACCTTTGGGCAGCAAAATAACAGACGATAGTCGAAGTAGAAAGGATATAAAATGTAGACTGGCTACGGCAATGAAAGCGTTTCTGAAGAAGAAAAATTTGTTAACATAGAGTATAGATTTAAGTGTCAGGAAGCCTTTTCTGAAAGTATTTGTATGGAGTGTAATCTTGTATGGAAGTGAAAAATTGACGATAAACAGTTTAGACAAGAAGAGATAAGAACAGAATAGAAGCTTTTGAAATGTGATGTTACAGAAGAATGTTGATAATTACGTGGGTAGAACATGTAACTAAGGAGGAATTACTGAATAAAATTGGGGAGAAGAGGAATTTATGGCACAACTTCACTAGAAGAAGGATCTGTTGGTAGGACACAATCTACGCATCAAGGGATCACCAGTTTAGTCGAGAGAAGCGTGGAGGATAAGAATCGTAGAGGAAGATCAAGAGATCAGTACAGTAATCAGATTCAGAAGGATTAGGTGGCAGTAGTTACTCAGAGAAGAAGAGACTTGTACAGGAAGGAGTAGCATGAAGAGCTGCATCAAATAATTCTTTGGACTGAAGACCACAACAAACCATTGCTTACATTTTAAGTTTCTGCTTACGCTATTATTTTATGATGTAATTTTCAAATGTTTTATATAAGATGTTCATTTTATAAAGCATTTTCTCAAGATTTAGTTCCTTTATTAAAGTCATTTCTAGCGTTTTAAATATACTTCAAAACTCTTTTACAACATCAACATCGGATCTCCAGTTAGAAGTGTTCCTATATCAGTTTTTATATTGGAAATTTAAGCACTTTAAATTCTACAACTTAAGAAATAAAAGGGGTAGTAAAATGTGCCCCACCTAACCATCCAAAACATTTTTCGGTAAATGTCAATTCCCGCTCTGTTCCTCCATCTCTACTTCAGTGTAAACTTCCACACAATGAATGTGTGCCCCATGACTGTTTAGTCTGGAGCGAAACTCAGTAAGCATTATTTGGTTTTCCTTCTCATGTTCTTTCTAGTTAAGCTGACACAGTTTGTCCACCATTCTCTTCAAAGTCAGGATATTAACATTAATAAAAGAGGAAAAATTATATGACTGGACCCAGTTACATCAATCCAGCAATCTTCATAAAAAATGATATTTGAAATCGCGAAACTCTGAGAGTCAGTTAAAATGCTCTAGTACTTTATTTCAAAGAATCGAGGAACAGATTGAAAATGAAGCCTATGTCTGGAAACAGATACTAAGACGAATACTTGATGTGACATTTCTGCTTGGTCGAAGAAGCTTGGCCTTCAGTGATTTATCTCAGAAAATTTTAGAGAAAAATAATGGAAATTTCCTCGGAATATTAGAGCTCTCGAGCCACTGTGATCTAGTTCATGCAAAGTACACTACCAGGTCAGAGATGGACATGAAGATGGAAAGCGTTTACGAGTGCATTATCTGTCTAATGATATTCAGAATGAATTTATTTGTAGCTGTACCCATCCTATTGACAGTGCCATCTAGAAACAGAGAGAAAATACGAAGTATTATTCAGTTACTGTTGATGCGATTACTGATTAAAATCATGCTGAAGTGACAACATTCATCTTGCGTTATATTTCAATGAGGAAATTGAGAAGTACGAAGTAAATGAACGGTTTCTGAAATTGATAGACTGTAATCAGAAAAAAAGGAGTTGCTGCTGCACATTTGATTCGATCAACACTTGGGGAACACTCAGTTCCCATCCGTGAGTGCCACGGACAAGGTTATGATGGCGGGGGTTCTTCAGTGAAACTGTATTGCAAAATATTCTCCATTTTCTTGTCAAAGCCCTAAATTATATGGGCTACATGGCAGTTGTGAGTTTTCATGAAGCTGATGACTTATTCGGAGTGATTCGACTACTATTCTCTTTTAGTCCACAACCAGGCCAAGATCTGAGACAGTGTGCAGTGTGTTGGAAATTCTTTATATTCCATCTCTGACTCCCACTAGAGCGCTCGGGTTGATGCTGTAAGGAAAACTCAATTTCACTTGGATAAGACTGCCATTGCTTTAGAAACTTTTAGTAATTTAAATTTGTCATCGGAAACACGTTACATGGACTGAGTGCGTTGGATTATGTGATACATTTGACATGTTTCATCATGGCCAGACTACGACTTAAGTTGTTGACACCAAGTGACTACAGAACCAAACTATTACAAGTTCGAAATACTATCACTGGTGCCGGCCTGTGTGGCCGTGCGGTTCTAGGCGCTTCAGTCTGGAACGGCGTGACCGCTACCACCGTACGTTCGAATGCTGCCTCGGGCATGGATGTGTGTGACGTCCTAGGTTAGTTAGGTTTAAGTAGTTCTCAGTCCAGGGGACTGATGACCACAGATGTTAAGTCCCATAGTGCTCAGAGCCATACTATCACTGGTATTGAGGTAAGACACTTTCAGAAATTATTAAAGACTTAATCTTCGGGGAAATGAGTACAACGTTCTCTCTGAATCCAAAGTTTTACCTCCGTGATTAATGTCAAAAATGGCTCTGAGCACTATGGGACTTATCATCTATGGTCATCAGTCCCCTAGAACTTAGAACTACTTAAACCTAACTAACCTAAGGACACCACACACATCCATGCCCGTGGCAGGATTCGAACCTGCGACCGTAGTAGTCGCGCGGTTCCGGACTGAGCGCCCAGAACCGCGAGACAACCGCGGCCGGCGATTAATGTCAACGCTGAATTTCCGGAGCATCACACAAAGACGAGGAAATCATTTCGTAATGAAATGAGGAATGAGCTGACAGATGTGGATTCAGAATATGTATTCAAAGTATATTTTTATAGCATTATTGGCAGCCTTGTGTCTAACTTGAAAATCCTATATGAGGCAGTGAATATTTTAAATGACGCATTTAGACTTGTATGGAAATACTCGAAGATGATTAACGATCAGGTCGACGGTGGGCATACAAGTTATTTATGAATGAATACCATGTTGATATCACAACAGATGTAGAAGGCGAAATCATATATTTCAAAACAATTCATATTCCAGTCTTTGGAGATATTACTTTGGAACCATTAGGCAACTTGAATAAAACGCTAAACCTTATAATTTCAAGCTTATTTCCGAATGTGTGTGTAGTTTTGTCCATCGTTTTCACTCTTCCAATCACTGTAGTTGAAGTAGAAAGATCACTCAGCACTTTGGTTTGTGTTAAAAACTGTCTATAACAACTATACATCAACAACGTCTCAGTTTTATGTAATTTGGCAAGACAACGAGTCATCGTGAATCACTCATTTGTTGAACACAATGGTCGTAAATCCCCATTGGCAATCTTATAATGTACTGCCCGTTGCACGACTTATTGCGATTTACATGCGAGGGTGCTGCTGTCTGTTTATCGAAATGATTACGTCAGGGAACTTGGTGGGGGAAGGGGGGGAGGGGTGGTGGGGAGGAGAGGGGACACCACTTACAGAAGCGTTATCGACACCAGACGTTCGTCAAAGTACAAATGAGTATAATACTTAGCCTTACGTTTCAGTGTTAACTGAAAGTAAACCAATACACAAAAACATTTTACAATAATTCGTTACTGAATAACATATGAAGCCGAATTTGTAATTTCATCAGCCACATCAGCTACCTCTGTCTATTGCCGTTTATGTCATAGTCGAGCTATCATCCAGTTCACTAGCTGTGGTGGTCTGTCTTCACAACTACGCTCTAAATCAATATTTATTATTATTTTTTCATTTCCTATTCCATGAAAACGTTATAGCACTGGCGCTTCTTACTCAGTATATTTAACCTTTGCACATTCATTCATGATTCATATGATTGGTGGGTCAGTTCTTTCAAAGCTGTGGTTGGGAATGGGGAAACGACGAGGTTTATTTAAGCAGCTGCCAGTGGGCTCCCGAGCACGCTGCTTTATGGTAGTTTTTTGATTTTTACATTTTTTGACAGTAGTAGAACGTTATACGATGTGTATCATAATAACTATTCCTAGTTTTCGGAAATAATATAGAGCGCCAAATAAAATATTTTTCTTAATAAAGCTATGTCCAGAAATGTGTTGTTTTAAAGTTACAAAGGGAAGAAGGAAACATGATATCTAATAAAACTGCTGGAAGGAAGTCATTCTGCAGCTAGTGTGGTATAAGCTGTTTTATTTCTACGAAATTGTTATCATTAAATACACTGAAAGTTTCAAATACATTTATAAATGTTACTTTACTTTCTAGCTATCACAATATGTTCTATTTCTGAGTGAAAATGTGTGGAAGTCGGAAATGTCAATGCACAAAATGTTTTCGGAAAAATGTACATATGTGAGGCAGGAAATTTAACGTTCACTGTCAATTCTGTGATACTATTTAACTGTTGTAGAGAAACGATGTCATGAATTTTAAGTCCCGAAATGAAGCAAACAAATTTGACACAAGATATTCTTTGACTTGTAATAACAAACTAACTTCAGTACTCCCATAGTAAGAAAAATAAAAGCATCTAAATCCTGAAGGTAGTTTTGTATAGAGAACGAAGGATTTGCAGAGAATTTTTAATTGATAAGTAATCTTTATGTTCACGACCTCCAGAACACCAAAAAATTAGAAACAGTTATGCTGACACTCACCAACGCCCTTGCCGCTGTGGTAACGTCGGTTGCCGTCAGAAAACCCAAATTATCAGTTATCGGGCTTGGCTGCCGCTTAGATGGGTGACCGTTCGGGCTATGGAGCACTGCAACTACTGGCTGGTTGCATTAACCCTGTGGCAGGACCGCTTGTAGTAATTTTTGCTTAAATAGCAAAGGATAAGACCTCGGAGATATAGTAAGGGAAGCTGTCATGACGTCGCAAACTTGAAGCCGACGTCCCCCATGTTCCTAGCCCAAAACATTGGCTTTTGGTGGATGTGTTTTGATGAAAATGTCGTCTTGCATCATTTACAGCTGTACTAATCGTTCTGATTGTACCTAGCCCATAACTTCCCAGCGTGTCCATATGGACACAATTGTTGACTAGTTTTGTTTTTACTTCATTGTTGGCTTATTATAATTTTTAGCGTTGGCGGTCACATATTGTTTTCAGGGAGGGTTTGAATTTTACGTACATTGTGTTAACACTTCATTGTTACCATTTACACTGTGATTGTGACAGCCTGTATTTCAGGGAGTGCTTTGACGTCCGCAATGGAGCATGTTGATGTAAAGTAAGTAATGTTTCGTAAAGAACTTCTTCATTCTGGCATGTGAAACTGTTTGCAGTACATCTAAATATGTTTATAGAGATTTTCATTTCAGGAAAGTTGTCCATCGATTCACTTTCTGTTTATGAAGTGATTATTTCAGCCGTGTCCATATGGACACGCTCGGCAGTTGGTTTCTTTTTCTCTTTTAATATCATAACAGAGGTCTGGCAGAATCTTTAGAGCCTGGTTTGACTGTGCAGGATGTTTTAGACATCCTGTTTGAGGATTCAAACGCTCCTCAGGCTGATGGAATTTACATCATGCCCCCTGATCCAGCAGTCCTTACGGATGAGGATTTGGGTGATGAGTATGAAGAAGGAATAGCTGATAATCTCAACCCTAGACAACTCCGGGCTGAAGCTGAAATAAGATTAACAAACACACACACAGAAACAGATTTCAGAAATATTGATTACAGGAACAGAAATATGCAAGAAACCTGGGTTCATGGTGCACTAATTTCAAATTTGAAGTTTTTTCCTGATCCATGCTTTGACACGTATGTTGATAAGTATGCAGTGGATATTTTCGAATTATTCTTTGATGACGATCAGATACAATTCCTAGTTGATGAGTCAAACAACTACGCACTTTTCAAGAACTTTCCAAATCCTAATACAACTTGTGAAAAAATGAGGTGTTTTCTGGGGATCCTCATTCTAAGTAGTTATAACTCTCTCCATAATAAGAGGTTATACTGGGATTCCAATTTAGACACACGAAACGATTTTGTATGCAATGCCATGAGGAGAAATCGTTTTGAGCAAATTCTTAGATTTCTGCACTGTAACGACAATAACAAATTTGATGAAAAGGACAAGATGTGGAAAATTAGATTCTTTATTGAAATAGTAAGACAGCAACATCTGTCTTACGATGAATCAATGATAAAATATTTTGGGAGACACTCTTGCAAGCAATTTATCAGGGGGAAACCGATACGATTTGGATATAAAGCATGGTGTTTATGCACTACTTCTGGATATCTGGTAAATTTTTCCTTTTATCAATGAAAATCACCCAATCCAAATACAGTATATGAAGCACAGTTTGGTAAGGCTACTGCCCCACGCGTTCAGATGATAGATGATTTGACACAGGATGTAAAGCTACTGCCATTCCACATTTTCTTTGACAACCTATTTACTGGTTTTTCTGTTCTGTCATACCTGAGAGAAAAGGGCTATGGAGTAACAGACACTATCAGAGAAAAAAGAGTTCCCAAATCGTGCCCAATTTCCTCAAGGAAAGCGCTAGTTAAAAAGGAAAGGGGGTATTTTGAATCCTCACTTTGTAAGGATGATGGTGTTATAGTCACAAAATGGGTGGACAATTCAGTGGTTACTGTAGCTTCTACCTGTGAAGGAGTTGAACCTGTATCATTTGTAAAAAGATATTCCGGAAAGGAGAAGAAGACAGTTCAAGTACAACGTCCTCAAATTATCACAGCCTATAATAAACACATGGGAGGAGTGAATAGGATTGATGACGTAGCTGTACATAATGCGTGGCAGCTGAAGAAAGGAACGGGAGCTAGGACTACTCAACTTGAATTCAGAAGTGAAATTGTACAAGTTTACCTAAAAAGATATATGCATCCCGTAAAAGGAGCGGGCAGGCCGTCTATCAGTCCTATGTGTGGTCACAAATCGCGTGTTCCAAGTCATATCAGATATGATGGTATAAAGCACTATATCAAGAAAACTGAGAAGAAGAGAAGATGTGTAGGTTTGTACTGCAAACAGAAATCATCAGCTGTTCGCTCAAAATGTGAGAAATGTGATGTAGGACTGTGTCTAGAATGCTTTGAAGTGTACCATGAAAGTCAGTAAAACAAATGATTGTGAATTATTTTGTGTATGGTGTTATAAATTTGTTTGTAAGAATTATTTTGTTCAGGTTTTGCCTTACTTGTATTAAAAATCTGATTAATAAAACGTATCTTCAAATGTATTTCAATACCACAGGAAATATTTCAAATATGCATCTGAGTGCCCAGCGTGTCCATATGGACAAGTTATGTTACAGAGAAACGAAGACAGAGAAGAGTCAAATAATAGCTTATATGCACTACTTAGATGCACTAGAAGTCAAAAGATTTTTAAAAAATTTAAATATCCAATTTTGAAAAATTCGGGCAGTTAAGGGCTAAAGTGTAAAGGAATCACATGTCATTCATAAGCGGACTCGTTCAAACTGTACTTTCTATTATATATAGGGGCGATCAAGAAGTTTCCGTTTGGGTCGTTGCTGCTGCAGCAACCGCATGTAGAAAAGGGACTAGCGTGTCTTTCCAACGTGTTTACGGTAATTGCGTAAACGTGGACTATGGTGAAGTCATTACCAAAATGCGTCCAGACAATATCGACGTGTTGTTATTCTTTTCTTAACTGCCGAACGACAAACAACGGTAGATGTCCATCGGAGAATGAAGAATGTAGAGAAGTTTAAGAGCCAGCCGTATGTTGGAAAGGTGATGCCGTCTCTGTTCTTTGATTATCAGGGCCCACTAGTAATTGATGTTAAGGAACCTGGAGTCACTAGGGCACGATTACCACGCTTTCAGACAACCTCCTCGGGATTTTACGAACTAACCCGCCACTTGTATAAAAACTGACACTACAGGGTTATTACAAATGATTGAAGCAATTTCACAGCTCTACAATAACTTTATTATTTGAGATATTTTCACAATGCTTTGCACACACATACAAAAACTCAAAAAGTTTTTTTAGGCATTCACAAATGTTCGATATGTGCCCCTTTAGTGATTCGGTAGACATCAAGCCGATAATCAAGTTCCTCCCACACTCGGCGCAGCATGTCCCCATCAATGAGTTCGAAAGCATCGTTGATGCGAGCTCGCAGTTCTGGCACGTTTCTTGGTAGAGGAGGTTTTCCAATCTCCTGTTTAAGAAATGCCGAACATCATGATGGAAGTGCGGTGGAGCACCATCCTGTTGAAAGATGAAGTCGGCGCTGTCGGTCTCCAGTTGTGGCATGAGCCAATTTTCCAGCATGTCCAGCATGTCCAGATGGTGAATTTCGAATTTGCTGCACGAATGCCTGAGGATTCTCTACCGCCCAGATTCGCACATTGTGTCAGTTCACTTCACCATTAAGAAAAAATGTTGCTTCATCACTGAAAACAAGTTTCGCACTGAACGCATCCTCTTCCATGAGCTGTTACAACCTCGCCGAAAATTCAAAGCGTTTGACTTTGTCATTGGGTGTCAGGGCTTGTAGCAATTGTAAACGGTAAGGCTTCTGCTTTAGCCTTTTCCATAAGATTTTCCAAACCGTCGGCTGTGGTACGTTTAGCTCCCTGTTTGCTTTATTCGTCGACTTCCGCGGGCTACGCATGAAACTTGCCCGCACGCGTTCAACCGTTTCTTCACTCACTGCATCCAGAAGCTTTAAACTGCGCATACCATCGCCGAATGGAGTTAGCAGCTGGTGAATCTTTGTTGAACTTCGTCCTGAAGTGTCGTTGCACTGTTATGACTGACTGATGTGAGTGCATTTCAAGCACGACATACGCTTTCTCGGCTCCTGTCGCCATTTTGTCTCACTGCGTCCTCGAGCGCTCTGGCGGCAGAAACCTGAAGTGCAGCTTCCACCGAACAAAACTTTATGAGTTTTTCTACGTATCTGTAGTGTGTCGTGACCATATGTCAATGAATGGAGCTACAGTGAATTTATGAAATCGCTTCAATCATTTGTAATAGCCCTGTATATCCATCAGGAGGACTCTGTCATTCAATGCCAAGCCGAATAACTGCTTTCAGAAGTGTCGGAGGTGAACCAACGTATTACTGTCTTGCTTAATCCGTGAGCTCTTTCTATTGTAACCATTTCTTTCATTGCACACGTACGTCACATCATCCGATTTCCGTCCCATTCGGATGCTTCCTTCAAGGTTCATCCATTCCTTTTTTCTGTTTTTTTTTTTTTGTCTTATTTCATATAACAAACTGGTCGTAGGTAGTTCCATGAAATTTTGGCCGCATTGTGGGTTGTTAGTTACTTGCCGCCACGATATTTTGGAGCAGAGTCTTCTGGCCAACTTCAGGCACATGCTGTCGACAGCAAATTGAACTACCCTATTTACAACACGACAACGGATGCGTAGCATACCTAGTTGTTAACGCGCATGCGCTCCTTGAATGCAAATGCTTCTGTTGCAGATCTGTGCCCTGGTGTGAATGCCCTCTGCGATGGATATCAAATCGATCGTCTTCACACGATGAAATCATAGAACCATGCCGACTACGTATAGATCGTAGATAGACCCAAAACTGCAGGCAATTTTAATAGCTTGTTTATGTCTATAGCAGACAATTTTGATTTTAACAGCCTCTTTGAAATGTAAAAATGTGTACTATTTGTGGGCGAGTGGTTCTTTGATGGAAGTGGTCAGTAGCTGCAGAAGATGAAGGAAATCAGGGGTGACCAATAATTCATGGATTTCTCACTTGGAGAGGGGTAGATAGTGTACCCACGGAGGTGACAGTGGTGAAGGGTGGTGAACTTCTGGCCATGACGAGCTAGCAATGGTGTGCCACAAACATCAACTTACATCATTATGACTCAATAGTGGCCTTGCCAGCAGCGCATCGTACTGTCTCAATGCCGTATCACGCTGCTGCACCTGTGCTCTAGTAACTGCGGCTGAAAGAAGCCTGCCAAACAGAATCATGAGCCTGCGACAACACTCCATCACTTAAACTTGTTTCTTTGTGTAACACTTCTTTGTCAGCTCTGAACTGAGCTACGTCTCATGTTGCTGATAATCTGAAGTCAGTGACCTGAGACTTCCGCCACTCATCTGCAGATATACTAATATGTTTCACCTTGTGTATGTCGCGAAACACTCCATCTGCATTACCAGGAATCTTTCTAGGACAAGGTATGACTTAAAAATCGAATTCGATTAACTGTAAAGCCCACCAAGTCAATTGGCTAGTTGGATCCTTAAGGCTTCGAAATCATTTAAGTGTGCATGATCTACACTCCTGGAAATGGAAAAAAGAACACATTGACACCGGTGTGTCAGACCCACCATACTTGCTCCGGACACTGCGAGAGGGCTGTACAAGCAATGATCACACGCACGGCACAGCGGACACACCAGGAACCGCGGTGTTGGCCGTCGAATGGCGCTAGCTGCGCAGCATTTGTGCACCGCCGCCGTCAGTGTCAGCCAGTTTGCCGTGGCATACGGAGCTCCATCGCAGTCTTTAACACTGGTAGCATGCCGCGACAGCGTGGACGTGAACCGTATGTGCAGTTGACGGACTTTGAGCGAGGGCGTATAGTGGGCATGCGGGAGGCCGGGTGGACGTACCGCCGAATTGCTCAACACGTGGGGCGTGAGGTCTCCACAGTACATCGATGTTGTCGCCAGAGGTCGCCGAATGGTGCACGTGCCCGTCGACCTGGGACCGGACCGCAGCGACGCACGGATGCACGCCAAGACCGTAGGATCCTACGCAGTGCCGTAGGGGACCGCACCGCCACTTCCCAGCGAATTAGGGACACTGTTGCTCCTGGGGTATCGGCGAGGACCATTCGCAACCGTCTCCATGAAGCTGGGCTACGGTCTCGCACACCGTTAGGCCGTCTTCCGCTCACGCCCCAACATCGTGCAGCCCGCCTCCAGTGGTGTCGCGACAGGCGTGAATGGAGGGACGAATGGAGACGTATCGTCTTCAGCGATGAGAGTCGCTTCTGCCTTGGTGCCAATGATGGTCGTATGCGTGTTTGGCGCCGTGCAGGTGAGCGCCACAATCAGGACTGCATACGACCGAGGCACACAGGGCCAACACCCGGCATCATGGTGTTGGGAGCGATCTCTTACACTGGCCGTACACCACTGGTGATCGTCGAGGGGACACTGAATAATGCACGGTACATCCAAACCGTCATCGAACCCATCGTTCTACCATTCCTAGAGCGGCAAGGGAACTTGCTGTTCCAACAGGACAATGCACGTCCGCATGTATCCCGTGCCACCCAACGTGCTCTAGAAGGTGTAAGTCAACTACCCTGGCCAGCAAGATCTCCGGATCTGTCCCCCATTGAGCATGTTTGGGACTGGATGAAGCGTCGTCTCACGCGGTCTGCACGTCCAGCACGAACGCTGGTCCAACTGAGGCGCCAGGTGGAAATGGCATGGCAAGCCGTTCCACAGGACTACATCCAGCATCTCTACGATCGTCTCCATGGGAGAATAGCAGCCTGCATTGCTGCGAAAGGTGGATATACACTGTACTAGTGCCGACATTGTGCATGCTCTGTTGCCTGTGTCTATGTGCCTGTGGTTCTGTCAGTGTGATCATGTGATGTATCTGACCCGAGGAATGTGTCAATAAAGTTTCCCCTTCCTGGGACAATGAATTCACGGTGTTCTTATTTCAATTTCCAGGAGTGTATTATAACACTCAAGTGTCGGCCATACAAGTAGTAACAGAAATAAGTGATTCCACAGACAACAGTGAGCATCACTTTAACCGAGTAAATTTGTCCACCTTGTGTAGCTATCTAGAAGCATAAGCTGTCAGGTACTCTACTCTGTTTCCTGATTTAGGACGCACCCCACGACATCTGTGCATGACAATTTAAACTGTCTGTGATAATTTGGGAAATCGTTGATGGGACTAATGCTCACTAAGTACTTTAATTGCACGAAGGCTTCGTCATAGTCCACAGTCCATTGAAACTTCAAGCACTTCGTCAAAAAAGACAATGTGTCAAGGGACTTGTTATTATTACAAAGTGTGGCACAAATTTCCTATAACAATTAGCTATTCGAAGCTAGAACTGTAGCTCTTCCACTGTCCTAGGCAGTGGGAATTCCTGCACAGCTTGCACATGCCAAAGGTTAATTCATTCATACCCTAAATTTATGCACGGCTTTTAGTATAAAATGACACATTGACAAACTATGTGTCAGTCGTCTAGACATAACTGACTAAAGAAGTTCCATAATTATATCACATTTTCCTTGATGTCCTTGAGAAAAACTGCAAATCATCCAGGGTGTAATACGCTCTGATTCAGTTCCAAATAGGCCCTATAATGTCACTGGCGCATTATTCGGTCGTAATGGCATTCGCCGGTACCGAGAAGGACCGGATGTAACAGTAAATGCATTCTTGGGTCGATCCTCAGTTGCTTCTTCTAATTTCCCACATCCATGGTAGTAAAATAATGGCATTCCCCTGGCTTATATAAGTCTGTGTGACGATAGGCATTAGGTGTGTATGTGTAACGGATCTTTGACTTTAGTGCCCGTAGTAACAACAAAATCTATATAGGTCTTACTTCTGGTGCTGCCAAAGAAGTTGTACTCCTTTGCATAATACCATTATGGAGCTGATGGTTGTTAATTCCTCCATCACTTGTTGCAAATGACGTGGAATTCGGTACGGTTGTCTACACACTGGTGATTTATTCCCAGTGGGATTAAGGTAGCCAGCAATAGTGTAGGAGGGTTAAACTGCGTCTTCATTCTTCTAATCATTATTTCACCTCCTCCCTGTCATGAGACGCCTTTCCCCACAGTGCGGCAAAATCGACAGACCATCCTGACATCGAATACTCTTACCTAGAATCCCTATCTAAGTCTTCCTAATCCTATACAAAAAAAACAGCTGTCAGTGCACCTCTCACATAAAGCGGGAATCCGGTGTTCGACTCTCAGTCTGGCACAATTTTTCATATGTCACTAATAAAGTGTGCAGCAGAATACTAATTATTTTTGCAATTGTGAATTCATTTCTCCTATTTCAATAAAGCTGCAGATCTTCGGAGTGCATATTCCTTCACACGTGTATACATGTCTGAGCGCATTGTAGAGTACACAGTGAAACACAGGCGCTGCTAAATAGTGTTAAACAATAATTTGCCACTGATTGTGCACAGGGATGGGTCCTGCTAAAATGCACTGGGAATGCAGCAGTCTTCCCTTTTTTTGTTTAATGCTGGGGTGCAAGATTCACCCTGCGAACACTCCTTGGATGTTTGCACATTCCGGAACCAGCAACCTTTTTCAGAGTGTCCAACATATCCACAATTTGTACAGCCTCGTTGAATGTAGCCCAGCAGATCACAAGTCATGGTTATACTGAAACCATGACTTTATATATATATATATATATATATATATATACACTCCTGGAAATGGAAAAAAGAACACATTGACACCGGTGTGTCAGACCCACCATACTTGCTCCGGACACTGCGAGAGGGCTGTACAAGCAATGATCACACGCACGGCACAGCGGACACACCAGGATCCGCGGTGTTGGCCGTCAAATGGCGCTAGCTGCGCAGCATTTGTGCACCGCCGCCGTCAGTGTCAGCCAGTTTGCCGTGGCATACGGAGCTCCATCGCAGTCTTTAACACTGGTAGCATGCCGCGAAAGCGTGGACGTGAACCGTATGTGCAGTTGACGGACTTTGAGCGAGGGCGTATAGTGGGCATGCGGGAGGCCGGGTGGACGTACCGCCGAATTGCTCAACACGTGGGGCGTGAGGTCTCCACAGTACATCGATGTTGTCGCCAGTGGTCGGCGGAAGGTGCACGTGCCCGTCGACCTGGGACCGGACCGCAGCGACGCACGGATGCACGCCAAGACCGTAGGATCCTACGCAGTGCCGTAGGGGACCGCACCGCCACTTCCCAGCAAATTAGGGACACTGTTGCTCCTGGGGTATCGGCGAGCATCATTCGCAACCGTCTCCATGAAGCTGGGCTACGGTCCCGCACACCGTTAGGCCGTCTTCCGCTCACGCCCCAACATCGTGCAGCCCGCCTCCAGTGGTGTCGCGACAGGCGTGAATGGAGGGACGAATGGAGACGTGTCGTCTTCAGCGATGAGAGTCGCTTCTGCCTTGGTGCCAATGATGGTCGTATGCGTGTTTGGCGCCGTGCAGGTGAGCGCCACAATCAGGACTGCATACGACCGAGGCACACAGGGCCAACACCCGGCATCATGGTGTTGGGAGCGATCTCTTACACTGGCCGTACACCACTGGTGATCGTCGAGGGGACACTGAATAATGCACGGTACATCCAAACCGTCATCGAACCCATCGTTCTACCATTCCTAGAGCGGCAAGGGAACTTGCTGTTCCAACAGGACAATGCACGTCCGCATGTATCCCGTGCCACCCAACGTGCTCTAGAAGGTGTAAGTCAACTACCCTGGCCAGCAAGATCTCCGGATCTGTCCCCCATTGAGCATGTTTGGGACTGGATGAAGCGTCGTCTCACGCGGTCTGCACGTCCAGCACGAACGCTGGTCCAACTGAGGCGCCAGGTGGAAATGGCATGGCAAGCCGTTCCACAGGACTACATCCAGCATCTCTACGATCGTCTCCATGGGAGAATAGCAGCCTGCATTGCTGCGAAAGGTGGATATACACTGTACTAGTGCCGACATTGTGCATGCTCTGTTGCCTGTGTCTATGTGCCTGTGGTTCTGTCAGTGTGATCATGTGATGTATCTGACCCGAGGAATGTGTCAATAAAGTTTCCCCTTCCTGGGACAATGAATTCACGGTGTTCTTATTTCAATTTCCAGGAGTATATATATATATATATATATATATATATATATATATATATATAGGGTGGTCCATTGATCGTGACCGGGCCAAATATCTCACGAAATAAGCGTCAAACAAAAAACTACAAAGAACAAAACTTGTCTAGCTTGAACGGGGAAACAAGATGGCGCTATGGTTGACCTGCTAGATGGCGCTGCCATAGGTCAAACGGATATCAACTGCGTTTTTTAAAATAGAAACCCCTATTTTTATTACATTCTCGTGTAGTACGTAAAGAAATATAAATGTTTTAGTTGGGTCACTTTTTCGCTTTTGGTAGATGGCGCTGTAATAGTCACAAACATATGGCTCACAATTTTAGACGAACAGTTGGTAGCAGGTACGTTTTTTAAATTTAAATACAGAACATAGGTACGTTTGAACATATTATTTCGGTTGTTCCAATGTGATACATGTACCTTTGTGAACTTATCATTTCTGAGAACACGTGCTGTTACAGCGTGATTACCTGTAAATACCAAATTAATGCAATAAATGCTCAAAATGATGTCCGTCAACCGCAATGCATTTGGCAATACGTGTAACGACATTCCTCTCAACAGCGAGTAGTTCGCTTCCTTATTATTCGCACGTACATTGACGATGTAGTGACCCATTTATCTTGACCACCCTAAATAACTGTTTGCCTAAATGCAAAGTAGAAAATGTTTCAAGCAAATGTTCTTTGACCGTCAGTGGGATACCAATCAGCACGATGGCCTACGTAGTAGCTTTGTTTTTTACAAAGATATGAACAGCCGTATGACTTTTTAAAATGACACACTGTAATTTTTATTCGGTAATTCATTTCCTTTCCTAAATACCTATTCAAAAATGTACCAGAGTGTACCATTCACTCAAACATAACGTAATTAATTACATAACACAACAATGACTTTGAGCCTGGGATCACAAACTCGTCCACTTGCTGGAGTTGTCAGAAAACAAAGAAAACCAAGTAAAAACATAACACACAATTGACTCTCCTGTATCATTGCCCAGGAGTAGAACATTCGAAGGTGCTCAAAGTGGTGACGCTGGACACCGGTACATTGTGCACTCGTTAAATGAAAGAATTATTTACTGCGTCCATTGTTGTCTGCTGATGAGAATTACAAGCAAGCACGATTCGTTCCTCCATGTCATCTGGAGTTGTTGGAATAACGCGTCTTTAATGCATCCCCAAAGAAAAAAGTCCACAGTATTTACATCAGGTCATCTAGCAGGCCAAGTAACTGTTCCTCCTCGACCAATCCATCTGGCAGGATACCGTCGTTTAAGAACACGACGCGCACGCAAGGCATTATGTGCTGCACATCCATCGTGTTGATATCACATAAGGATTCTGGTTCTAAGCGCCACTTCATCCAGATGAGGAGAAAGAATTCGTCTGAGGAAGTTGGCATACGCTGTGCCGTTTAGACTACCATTGATGAAATAAGGTCCAATAATTGTAGTACCAAGCATCCCACACCAGACGTTAACTCTCCATTAACGCTGACGTTTCACCTGTCTAAACCATCGTGTGTTGTCGCTGGACCAGTGATGCATGTTCCTTGTATTTACCTGTCCTTTGTTTGAGAAGGAACATTCATCGGTAAATATAACATTGGAGAAGAAGTTCGGATTGGCGAGGATTTGGTGCTGTGCCCACTGACAGAGCTCTAGACGATTCTGGAAATCATTCGCATGCAGTTCTTGATGTAGGTGTACTTGGTAAGGATGGAACCGATGACGTGGAAGAATACGATGTACATTGGTTTTAGTAATGCTAATGTCGTGTTGAAGCTGTCGTGAGCTCACATGTGGATTCATAGCAACGGAAGCAGCAGTAACTCCGGCAGTTTCGTCTGTGCGAGTGCTACGACGATTGTGTTGTCGTGGGTTCAAACTTCCTGTTTCCTGAAGCGTCGCAACAAGACGAGAAAACATCCCTCGGGAAGGTGGCTTCTTGGTCAGGACATCGCTCTCTGTTCAGTTCCGTTGCCTGCATAGCATTTCGCCTACCTTCAACAACAATAATAAAAGAAACGTTACGTCGATGCAGTTTGTAGAAAGGACAGCCTTTACTGTATGCTTACTGTACATAGCAGCATTTAAAAGGACTAAACTACTGTACTAAATGTACCCGCACATAAGAAAACAGTATTGCAGTTACTGCTCTGCTAACTTACACTCCCAATATATTAGTAGCATTTCTACCTCTCTTCGTTGGTGTACACTCTACTCACACAACTCTTCAATTGGCGATGGTTGAAGGAATGATGGGTGTGCGTTCCACTTATGCTTACATTTGTCCTCTGTCAATGTCAGCACTTGGATGTGTTCCATTACCCCGAGTACCTGCACTACGTGCTGGGAGCGTCAACGTCAATGTTGTGTTATGTAAGTAATAACGTTATGTTTCAGTGAATGGTACACTGTGATACATTTTTGAATTGGTCTTTAGCAGAAGAAATGAATTACCGAATTAAAAATACAGGGTGCCATTGAAAAGAGTCATACTGCTGTTTATATCTTTGTAAAAAAACAAAGCTACAACGAAGCTAGTCATGCTTATTGTTGTCCCCCTGACGGGTAAAGAACTGGACAAAACTACCATAGCTGTTCCAACTTCATTTAAACTTTGCGGAAATTCTATGTGCAGTTCACGCCATATCTCCTCCCTTAGCCTTTCTATCTTCCTACATAAATCCATATTATCAGCCACATTTGAGCTAACTGATCCAGCAAGTGCTGAATTCTAATCTGAGATTACGCTTTATCACTTACGGATATTTCACTCATCCATTATTACCAGAAGCAGATAACATACCGCTGAAAGGAACAAAGGAAAGGCAGGAAACGACCATACAGACCCATATAGAAAACACGTTAAAGTCAGCATTTACTTTGTACGTTTTCGTTGAACGCCATTGCTTCCCTGTCACAACCTTTGTCATCATTTCAACTACCAACAGCTCTCCGACACCGTTTGCTAAGGTATGGAATGGGCACGGGCAAATTTTTTTCTGGATGTGGAGAAAAGGCACAGAAAATGATGGCAGAAAGTGGGGACAAATAATTCATTGACTTCTAAATTGGACAGGTGTGAACAGTTGCACATACACACAAGATATGGGTGGTGAACTTCTGGCCGCCATGAGTTGGCGATGATGCTCCACAGTGAGTGCTTTCCTCAATACGACTCAGTAGCTACCTTCCTAGCAGCACAGGACACTGCCTCGATGCCGGATCAATCGGCAGCGCAACTACTCCCGTAACTGTTGGCATATGGGTTCGTTAGTAGCAGGAAATGGTCGAGAGTCAAACCTAGGACCGATGTCTGGAGAGCGGTAGTTGGCACTGTCGGACTCCAGTGGCTCGTAGCTGAGTGGAAGTTAGCTCGACACCCTGCCCATCCAGGCTGCGATTGGAGCCCCGGCTGTCAGGCCCACCATGATAGTGGAAAAATGACGAAGGCCTCGCGGTGGCAGCCAACACACAATAAGCGACGATTCCAAGACGAGCTGTCGCAACATGCCAAGACTGACACGACGGCCACTTTTTATAGACGACAAGGCGTGTATTATTGCGGCTGATGTCATGTGCATACACGCTAAGGATAGCCGAAACGTCTCGAAACGCCAGTTACTGCTCAAGCGCCCAAAGGTAGTGGTTGCAAACCTTTTGTCATAACGTAAATTTTAAGCCAGTGGGCGTCGGTAAGCACCTGGATTTCAGTATCAGGCCCCGACTTGAGCTCGTCTCGCGAAAGAAGTTATCCTGCAATACTTAAATACAGGGATTAAAAGCCAATTAATTATGAATTTGTAGAAAAAGCGTTTATTTTATCAACACTCTTACAAATAAATGTGCTAGCGGTCACAGATAAATAGTGCAGATTTCTGAAAAGAAGTGCCTGCTGAACAGGCAACAAAATTCGTGACATACTATCTATTTTAATACTAACATCATAAGTACTGCTGAATCAAATCCGTTATTTGTGATACAAGCTTAAAAATGAAAACTGTACTAGTTCTCTTAGTGAAAGGCTACCTAGTGAAGTTATAACTTGGTTCAAGGCAGATATCATCAGATTTCGAGAATTCGCAATACACAACACTTTAGAATATCTGGTAGAATGTCAGCATCTGTAAATTTTAGGATTATCCTGAAAGTGAACTCGAGTTTCATGAAGTGTGGGATGTGTGTGAAGGGGGAGGGGGCAATGGTACAGTTGCTGCACTAACTCATGTAGTACGAGTAGGTCAGTGTTCTGAATTGGGGCAGTGAAAAAATCACATTCGCCTATGTTAGTCTCTCAAACTGAGCGTTGCAGCTGAAAATGCTGCCAAATGCGAAATCGAATTTTAATACAATTTTTAGTGGAAGTGTCTCAAAAATATAGCTATTCAATCAAAAATTTGTGAGGATTACGAACTGAATGTGACGAGTGGAGATGGTGTTGTTTATCGGCAAAAGACGGACGAATATTGACGAAAATTACTTTGTCATTTAGTCAGCAACGAATAAATGCAAAAACTAACAAAAAAATTCTTTATAATCGGCATCTTCTTACATCCGGTCTGTTGGAAAAACTTCTGGGAGTGCTTTGAAAGGTAGTGATTAAAGAATAAATTCATGACAAATTCTGTGCTCTTCGGATTCAAAACTTATTTCTGTGGACCACAAGACTCAATGGATGAGTCCATCTCTAAATGAAAATGCGGAAGAGCTGAAATATGAAACATTGCCTACAGATACTATACGAGAAAGCTAAAATTAGTCAGATCAGTACAATTTTACAGTTTCCTAAAATTGGGAAAGTAGTTTAATCTCTATATTGTCATTCAGTACCGAACTATGAGATTGTTTCTACTTTCCACACACACCATAATTGAATCTAGCCTTCTGAAGTGCGTAGTGTGGCGAAGAAATTAATTCACAGCGACAGAGGTTGAGAAATTCTTATTTTATTGATTGTTACAGAGAGGTATCAGATAGATTATATAATGGTAAGACAGACATTTAGAAACCAGGTTTTAAATTGTAAGATATTTCCAGGGGAAGATGTGGACCCTGACCACAATCTATTGGTTATGACCTGTAGATTAAAACTGAAGAAACTGCAAAAAGTTGGGAATTTAAGGAGATGGGACCTGGATAAACTGACTAAACCAGAGGTTGTACAGAGTTTCAGGGAGAGCATAAGGGAACAATTGACAGGAATGGGGGAAATAAATACAGAAGAAGAAGAATGGGTAACTTTGAGGGATGAAGTAGTGAAGGCAGCAGAGGATCAAGTAGGTAAAAAGACGCCGGCTACTAGAAATCCTTGGATAACAAAAGAGATACTGAATTTAATTGATGAAAGGAGAAAATATAAAAGTGCAGTAAATGAAGCAGGCAAAATGGAATACAAACGTCTCAAAAATAAGATCGACAGGAAGTGCAAAATGGCTAGGCAGGGATGGCTAGAGGACAAATGTAAGGATGTAGAGGCTTATCTCACTAGGGGTAAGATAGATACTGCCTACAGGAAAATTAAAGAGACCTTTGGAGATAATAGAACCACTTGTATGAACATCAAGAGCTCAGATGGAAACCCAGTTCTAAGCAAAGAAGGGAAAGCAGAAAGGTGGAAGGAGTATATAGAGGGTCTATACAAGGGCGATGTACTTAAGGACAATATTATGGAAATGGAAGAGGACTTAGATGAAGATGAAATGGGAGATACGATACTGCGTGAAGAGTTTGACAGAGCACTGAAAGACCTGAGTCGAAACAAGGCCCCCGGAGTAGACAACATTCCATTGGAACTACTGACGGCCTTGGGAGAGCCAGTCCTGACAAAACTCTACCATCTGGTGAGCAAGATGTATGAGACAGGCGAAATAGCCTCAGACTTCAAGAAGAATATAATAATTCCAAATCCAAAGAAAGCAGGTGTTGACAGATGTGAAAATTACCGAACAATCAGTTTAATAAGCCACAGCTACAAAATACTAAAACGAATTCTTTACAGACGAATGGAAAAACTAGTAGAAGCCGACCTCGGGGAAGATCAATTTGGATTCCGTAGAAATACTGGAACACGTGAGGCAATACTGACCTTGCGACTTATCTTAGAAGAAAGATTAAGGAAAGGCAAACCTACGTTTCTAGCATTTGTGGACTTAGAGAAAGCTTTTGATAATGTTGACTGGAATACTCTCTTTCAAATTCTAAAGGTGGCAGGGGTAAAATACAGGGAGCGAAAGGCTATTTACAATTTGTAAAGAAACCAGATGGCAGTTATAAGAGTCGAGGGACATGAAAGGGAAGCAGTGGTTGGGAAGGGAGTAAGAGAGGGTTGTAGCCTCTCCCCGATGTTATTCAATCTCTATAGTGAGCAAGCAGTAAAGGAAACGAAAGAAAAATTCAGAGTAGGTTTTAAAATCCATGGAGAAGAAATAAAAACTTTGAGGTTCGCCGATGACATTGTAATTCTGTCAGAGACAGCAAAGGACTTGGAAGAGCAGTTGAACGGAATGGACAGTGTCTTGAAGGGAGGATATAAGATTAACATCAACAAAAGCAAATAGAAGATAACGGAATGTAGTCGAATTAAGTCGGGTGATGTTGAGGGTATTAAATTGGGAAATGAGACACTCAAAGTAGTAAAGGAGTTTTGCTATTTGGGGAGCAAAATAACTGATGATGTTCGAAGTAGAGAGGATATAAAATGTAGACTGGCAATGGTAAGGAAAGCGTTTCTGAATAAGAGAAATTTGTTACCATCGAGTATAGATTTAAGAGTCAGGAAGTCATTTCTGAAAGTATTTGTATGGAGTGTAGCCATGTATGTAAGTGAAACATGGACGGTAAATAGTTTGGACAAGAAGAGAATAGAATCTTTCGAAATGTGGTGCTACAGAAGAATGCTGAAGATTAGATGGGTAGATCACATAACTAATGAGGGGGTACTGAATAGGATTGGGGAGAAGAGGAGTTTGTGGCACAACTTGACTGGAAGAAGGGATCGGTTGGTAGGACATGTTCTGAGGCATCAAGGGATCACCAATTTAGTATTGGAGGGCAGCGTGGAGGGTAAAAATCGTAGGGGGAGACCAAGAGATGAATACACTAAGCAGATTCAGAAGGATGTAGGTTGCAGTAGGTGCTGGGAGATGAAGAAGCTTGCACAGGATAGAGTAGCATGGAGAGCTGCATCAAACCAGTCTCAGGACTGAAGACCACAACAAAAACACAGAGAGATCCTTTTCAGAAGACAGAATTACATTGCAAGAATTAAATCAGCTATTACTCCTGGAGCATTTAGACCTTCTGTTATCATACTGGATGATTTTTATTGTATGAGTTACCACCATAATTTCCAGAACGTATCACAACAGAGTTTAAAAACATTGTTTATTATGATTAAAAGCCGTTATAGGAGTCTAACATAATAATATCTCCATATAATAAGTGTTTCAATACAAAAGTCATACTGGGGCCATGAAATATGCGATCTGAATGCGTCCCGTGAAAATTAAGCTCCTCCGCTCCTGCTGTTTACAAAAAGCAAAGCGTTCTCCGCGTCAATTCTAAGAGTAAACAACTCTCCCCACTGCACGCCGCAATCGGAGGACAAGTAAATAGGGAAAACTCCACTGCATTCAGCTGAAAATGTAAAGGAAAAACAATGAAATGTTGAATACAAATATTCGGCAAGAACGTTTGCAGTCACTGCACCCCTTAGTATTTTATCACTAGAGCTGCATCAAACCAGTCTCTGGACTGAAGACGACAACAACAACAACAACAACCGGCCTTTAGATGAAATCATCCAATATTAATAGCAATAGTTCTGATAAGAAGCAAATAAAGTAATACGTCAGTCAAGAATGAATACAGAACAAATACTGATTTGTTCTAGTTTGAATCAGACAGAGAGATTATGCAAAGGCCTGAATTTCTCCTGGCGTATACAGTTTTCAAAGAACTTACGGGAATTCAGCCAGTTCGTGCCTTGAAAATGGCGGGGTGTACTCCCACCTAAATATCATCGGTCACTGTAAATATTACCTGGCTGAATTCCCGTAAGGTGTTTGAAGACGCCATGGCAGTTTGTACAGCGCAACTTGCGGTATCGCCGGCCGAAGTGGCCGTGCGGTTAAAGGCGCTGCAGTCTGGAACCGCAAGACCGCTACGGTCGCAGGTTCGAATCCTGCCTCGGGCATGGATGTTTGTGATGTCCTTAGGTTAGTTAGGTTTAACTAGTTCTAAGTTCTAGGGGACTAATGACCTCAGCAGTTGAGTCCCATAGTGCTATAAGGAAAAAAAAAAAAAAGAAAAAACTTGCGGTATCGTGTTGTTCTAGTATGCGACATATTTTCGGAAGTCGTTCTGCGCTTCTTTTAAAAACAGAAATAGAACATGTGCGAACTTGTAAGATAAAGTATTGCCGAATTTCTTTTCCAAATCACGCCTAACGTTTACGGAGCGTATAATTGCAAGCACAAAAGCAATAAAACTATGAGTCCGTCTTATTTCAAGTGAGTAATGTATGAAAATATTATCCGTTAGTGCTCTGTTCATTTGTATTATCCATCACCACAGAAATAACTTTACGCATTTGACTATAAGTGAATATGTAACTTTATTATTTTAACTAAGGTTCCGTAATTTCCTTATGATGTGTCATGTACCGCCCCCTTCGTTTTGACTTTCGAAATCATGGCGAAGGCTTGTTCAGTTTGCTTCAGCCTGGTCGCAGCGTTGCCTCTCTGTAGTATTCTATCTCTGGAATAGAATCTTCTTTTGGCACAATAACGGCCTCTGTAGACTCCGTATCGTCTGGCTCATTGTTCCTTGTCTCCAACTACGATGCTTCATCCGTGCAGCTACTGCCCTCCCTTGAGTGTGTGTCTCGATGGCGAATCGAACGTTGTTGACACGTAATAGATCTTCCAGAAAACAATTAATAAAAGGAAAATGCCCCGCTTGTAGCCCTTATCCCATCACTCAGCGGACATTTTCAGTACATCATTCTAGTTCCTCGTATTGAATTAATACATCTGGAGGAGGGGGGGGGAGGAGGAATAAAACAAGTGAGTGCAAGCTAGCTGACTTTTACAAATGTACTAGGCTTACCTTTTTTCTAAGCGCGTTGTTATTTTTATAGTTGCTTCGCAGTACACATACTCTTTATGGTCTTTGTTGTTATGGATATTTTTTCTCAAAATTAGTACAACGCATCATTATAGCACTAGGACTATATATAGAAAGATTTCGACGAAACAATGTTAGTACAAGTAGTCGGTTATAAACATGTATTCAAAAACCAGATAGAGCAAATCTCACTTTTGAGTTCTGCAGTGAATTACGAAATTTTGTGTTTGGAACAGCATCTTTACAGGAGCTGTTGAAACTAATACATTAGGTTAGAATGTGGTTCATATCAGGATTTTAATATTATATAATTTCGTAAACTAGCCACTGTGTTGTATTGTACTTATTTAAATGTACGCTGACTGTAATAATAACTGTGACTCTTATCGATATCCAACAGACTTCCTTTCACACTGTCTACAGACGTATCCACATCTGCGGAACGGAGCCCTGCAGCAGACGGTGGATAGTTTAAGACGTGTGGAAGTCTGATGCTTGAGACATTCCCTTTATTTAATAACGCCGTATACAATCCGGTCATTAACGAATAACACGCTAATCACGCAATCCACAAAGGCTTTCTCTATCATCGGCACCTTCTACCATTGACAGTATGATCTTAACTATACCTATCTGTGGATATCCACTTTGACTATTTCCCTATCATATGTAGTGATTGCATCTGCGAGGCCATACCATTTGGAAGTAGATTTATTTGTTTGTAGAACTGAATATTATATACGTTAATTTTTGATGATGATGATGATGATGATGATGATGATGATGTTTGGTTTGTGGGGCGCTCAACTACTCGGTTAGCAGTGCCCGTACAAATTCTCAACCTTTGCTCAGTCCAATCTAGCGTATAGAAACGCGTTTTTAGTGATGTTTCCTAGTGTTTGGCTGACAGCATTAGAATCAGTGGTGTTGAAAAGGACGTCGGTCACATTTTTTAAGATGATGAGATTAGGAGATGAGTAAGTTCTTTACAACTGTATCAACCAGTTTTCACTGAAAAAGGCACCCGTCCATTGCATGCTGTCGAGTCACCATGATTTGAAAATTCCGTACTTTGTGAAAAGGGACAACAGACCAGGACAGCTGACCTGTAGAAAACAACTACACTAGAGCTTTCAGTGATCAACCGACGAAACTGCAACTAATGTTACTGGTATTTTGTTTTAGTTAGATTCTGTTTAACGTTTCTGAAAAAAATGAATTCCGAAGCAGATCTCAACGGGAAATAATTCTTAAAAAGTGTAAAAGAGATATATAAAATACTGGTAGTTATAATGAAACTGTGAATAAAGAGGTCAAAATTAAAGGACTTGAAGACATAAACCACAACGTAAAACTGTGAAGGCGAAAACTACCGGATCTAATTGAAATTTTCACTCTGGAGTGGAAAGTGTGCTGATATGAAACTTCCTGGTACGTTAAAGCTGTACCGGACAGAGTCTCGAACTTAGGGTCTTTGCCTTTTGCGGCAAGTACTTTACCGACAACCACCGAAGTGCACGACTCAAAACCCGTCCTCGCAGCTTTACTTCCGCCAGTACTACTTCTCCTACCTTCCAAACTTCGCAGAAGCTCTCCTGCGAAACTTTATTGAAAACTAGAACGCTGTGGCCGAGCGGTTCTAAGCGCTTCAGTTTGGAACTGCGCGACCGCTATGATCGCAGGTTAGTATCCTGCCTTGGGCATGGATGTGTGTGATGTCCTTAGGTTAATTAGGTTTAAGTAGTTGTACGTTATAGGTAACCTAGTCAAAAGTGGGGTACTGTTTCTATTAAGTTTGAATTGATGTTATAATAAACCGCGTTTTCATTGTTGAACTTAGCGAAATATTTGATCTCACTGTTAAATTTAACAAAGGCGATATCTTTCCAGGTGCAACGGAAGTGCTTTAGCACGTTCAGTGCCTCAGAGAAAATATCGATTTTAAAAACGTTTCATGATTTTGAGACGAAAACAGAGTAAGATCTTTTCCTTCGAGGACTGCTGACTAAAATGTATGTTCACCGTAAAACGCCACCAACTGACAACCGAAAATTACAAGCCTGTAATGTTCTTTACTTTGTTTTGTGCTCTGAAAAGAAAAATGAGGTGTACAAGAAACCTTTTCTGAGTTTGCGTGTCACAATTAAGAATAAGACGTCTCATATTACTTCTGGTAGCAGGTGGGACTCCAAAAGAAAATCGAGGTAAGAATAAAAATTGTAGAACTAAGGCTGTTCCTGGAGAGACTGTTGAGAAAGTACATGAACACACTATGTCTTTTCCTGTTAAGGAGGCAAGAAATGTACATCGGGGTATCAAATACCTCAATGCTGACCTCGCTTTTAAAATTATGGAATCACTTTTTCGTACAAAACACCAGGATATCAAAGTAATTTAAGGGTTTTATTTAAAATATTTCAATGAAAACTTCGGTTATACTTTTGGTAGGCCACAGAAAGATGTACACGCCACATCCGAAGAGTGAGACATAAAATTTCGAAGAACTTCCTCAATTATAATGAAAAGCTCGTTTCAGCTACAGAACTATTGGTACACCAAACAGAACAAAAAAGTTAAGAAGAACTGAATGACGTCAAAAGTATGGTGTAAGGATTGAGACAATGTTGCACATATTTGTTTCGACTGCATGCAGAATCTGCCTTTACCACACATTCCTGTACAGGAAGTTTTTCACCTACGGAAGCTGCGGGTGTATGTATTATGTATAGATGATATGAAGAACAGGACATCGGAGATTATTTATATCATGAAGGTGTGGGACAGAGAGAACCATAAAAAGTTTGCACTTTTCTAAATGATTATATCACAAATAATATACCAGGAACAGCAAACAGGTTGTATCTATTTTCCGATGCTACCATAGTAAAACGGAATAATACCGTTATTTAATGTCTAATGACGCTGGTTTCCTCTGCACTAGATGATAAAGTTATCCAATGCTACCCAGTAAGGAGTCACTCATTTCTGCCCTGTGATCTTAATTTTGTCGTTATAAAGATACGCTGGAAACGAACTGATTGTGTATAAACCTACTAACAGATTATGCTAAAATTTTGGTGGAGGCTAGTTCAAGCTGCAAGTTAACAAGTGTATGTGGTGAAGAAAGTTTTTCAGTTTGTTTCAAAAATTGTATGTAAAAATGTTTTAAGACAAAAGTTTTATCTACTGAATATTTAGGGAAGAATATTCTTGAACAGAATAACGGTTCTGAAAATCAAAATACAACATGTTTGAATTCAACAAACACAACAAGGGAGTTTTGAAAACTTATGACTTTATGGACGGGTTGATATGTGGTAGTTTTGTGTTGGCAAATACGATTCTCTACAGAAAACGCGTACTTGGAGAAGTGTCCGATTAACTCGAAAAAAGTGGAGGACATTAAAAAATTCCAGCAATATATTCCAGGAGAACATTTTATACCCTTCTATGAGGAAATATGTGAGCGGTCGACAAAGGACGGAGAAGAAGCTGGTTAAAATGCATTACGTCATCCCTCATGACGCAAAATCTTGTACGTAAACGCATTTTACGTGTAAATATGTCTTAGACAGCACCATTATTTTTACTGGTGTTTAGTTTTCTAAAATCAATGTAGTTTAAGCTATATTATGTTTGCTCTAAAATATTTTCCTTGCCTTAGTTTTGAAAAAGGCATCAGCCTCCTTACTTATTATTTTTTGTATTAGCTCAAAAAATAGTAAGGAAAGTTAATTTTCCGAAAGTTAGGGCTTGTGGACTAACGCCGATTTGAAACCACTTAGTGATGTATGTATTCAGACCAATTTAGAATTGTTCTTAGAGTGGAGCGCAATACACATCCAGCAACAGATTTGTGTTGAACAGAGCCCAGCTGTAACAGAGAAACTATGTTTTGTCGGAAAGGTGGACAGTTCACAGTGAAATGCTTTTGCGAATTTGATAAAACTATTTAGGCATAAATAATTATTTCCAGTGTTTGCAATTTGATTGTCCTCCCTTTAAGTCTCTCACTATTACATCACATCGAAATACAGTCTGCACTGTATTTCATCTATATGTAAACGACTTGGACTTGCCTAAATCTATATTGAAAACAATAACAGCCCATTTGTATAAAATATTAGCGATGTTCAGAGTATGTCGAACCTGATTTAAAACTGTCGCTTTCGAAGATGACCACAATCTTTTTTATCAGGAGATGAACTTCAGCAGCAAAATCAGCCTTCTTTAAGATAGCATTCACGCTTCTTGTTGGTCTGGAATAGTACAGGAAGATAGTAAATGGGCCAGTTTGCACTTAAAAGACCTTCAAAAGTGCAGGTTATCTAGAAACTCAATTGCTCTACTGCACATGGCGTCACAAGCCATAGTTTCTGATCAATGACGTCATCGTAGTCATGTGACAAAATGCACTGCCTCCCCTCCCCTCTCCTGCCAATAACATAATAGTGCTAATACTAAACAGCCAATCACAGTGCAGTATTTTAGCGACCATTAAACTGAAACACCCATTCACAATGTCGGCCTTAAGCCCTTAAGCAGCTATCTTTGCTGTGCTCAAAAGTATCTGAACATTCTAAATTTCTTGTGCCAAGTTCAAAATTATTCATCCAGAAAATTATGTAAAGGGTGCACCTTGCAGTATTTCCATACCTAAATTTCGTCATCCACACACACACACACACACACACACACACACACACACACACACACATTTATCTGTCAAATTCCTGCCTAACTATCAAATTAAGAGCCCTGATGCTATTTTCATGCCTAAATGGTTATAAATAGCATGCTAAACAGACAATTGACATTTAATGTGAAAAGTAAATGAGGTGATGTGACAAAACCTACCTTAACAACCCTATAATTGCAGAAAACACTTGTTGGATAAAATAGTGTTCTAGGCAGGCAAGCATTAACACATATATGCCTTCTAAATTACAGCCAGCTACTGGATGGATATAATTAATTGCATTTTGAGGCCAATATTTAATGCAAGGCTAAATCGAGTCTCATGTTAAATATTCCCCCATTTACGCTGTCCTTTGTCAAGTGTTATAATGGTACCTCGAAATCGGAAATGCATAAAGACTGTGGACATTTCAATCTGATGCTATGTTATTGGTGTTTCGTAGAGTTCACTGTCATCACTTGATATATTTATAAGTTTTTCAGTAATGTTTTATCTTAACAAACACCATTTTTGGAGGAAGAAGACAACAGCATTATTTTCTACACTAGAAAAATATAATGATGATACTGACTGGCAATTATTGTTTTTATTACAAATGGTTCAGACATACTGAAGGTCACGTAAAGAAACAATTTTCATGCAACGTTGTAATAATTACCAGTCGCAACTATCACATCAATGCTCTCTAAGACCCATAATGAAGTGCTAAATAATACCAAAATAAATGACGTGAAACACATCCAATGTAGCCCAGACATACAAATTGACCGAACATCATTTTAAGAAGGAACAAAGAATGTACATTGACAAGATTTTTGTTGTGATGTAACACCGAAATTGCATACTTCTGTAATACGCAAGAAGGACATTATAACACGGAAACGTTTCACATTACACAACACAAGCAAAGATGGTGGTAAAGCAAGGCAGAAATGAAACGTGGCCAAAGATAATGGTGAAGTAAGACAGAGATGGAAGGTCTACATCTCGAGAATGCAGTCCTTGGCACAAAAATAATGTTATTCATCATAATAAGTAACATGTTCTAGTATATAAGAACACACTCCGTGCTTTAGGTAACACTAAGTATAATTTCAGATCTGTGTTAGTGTTTGAAAATTAAAAATTAGCACCAAAATGAATGTATTATTTCTTAAGTTACGTAATATTTTGAGGACAAAACCAGACATGGCACTAGTGTCACAACTTAATTGTTTTACAATCTTTAAAAAAGAAAAACATATGGCTTGCACATTCATACTATTGACAAAATTACAGATTAAGCAGTACTTGTAAACATCTGCCGGGAAAGCTTGAAGAGTCACGTAAGCTGTACTTGTTGACGATCAGAATTAGATTGCTGTGCCATACTTCTCGAAGCACAATAGACACTTAAATGAAGTATTTCCATATCTAAATTCTCTGTATTACTAATTAAATTAACGCACTTTGCTTATTTCTACTACAGAAATAAATTATATATTGGTAGACAACTGCAGCTCTACTTCTGTGCCATACCTTAATAACACACACTAAATCCATCAAAATACATGAGAATTGGTTCAGTAACATAGCAAAAAGTACATGAGAGCTACTGCAGACATACCTTAAAGCTCAAAGTGTGCTTTAGATAAGAATTAAAATAGTAAATAGAGTCATATCCACAGCCCAGTTCATCAAAAACTCGTTTCTAAAACAGATTTAGCGGTCTTGCAAAGGTCTTTGTGTCCCATACTAAGGTGCTAAATTCCTTATGTATTTCCAGACCTTTTCATCTTCTGCTGTCAGACAATGGAAACTATGTGACATTTCAGTGAAGCAGTACACTGAACAGTACTAATAAACGTATGTACAGGTGAGAAATATAGTTTGATAAGTTTTCAGTGGTATCTGACTAAATGCTAGAAACTTTACTTCCTCAGACACCTCGTTATGCTCTGGATCTTTAGTTACACAATCAACCTGATGCTTGGTTAGCATACTGATATGACTGAAAACTTTCAGGCATGAAGCACAAATATGTAGTGGTCCATTATGTTTGGACAGTTGCGGACATGTGATACAGAAGATGTTTCTGCTCCAGCAGTAATGTTGTTTACATACACACACACACACACACACACACACACACACACACACATGGACACACACACACACACACACACACACACACACACACGCACGCACGCACACACATACATACATACATACATTAATTCTTCTTCCATAGATCATGAATATGATATTTCGTAATGATGTGGAATGTGTCACTTTAACAGCACTGGAGATGAGAAATAGATCAGCCAGATTTCGAAGTCTTTCTGAAGGTATTAAATGCAATGGAGCAATGTCTACATGGTTTCTTATACCGTCTGACTTTGTTTTCTGTACATCACACACATTTACCGAACTGTGGTTGTAGCGCCTCACAAATTCTGGAATGTCCTGGAGTTTGATGAAGAATGCAATGTCGTGATGTTTATAATCCTTGCAGATTTTATTCTCACGAAAATTATTTATATGTTGACATTCATGTTGAAGTTTACTGTCAGCAGCCATAATGGACCACACACAATATGTATTACCAACTTTTTGACGTTAGTAGTGGCCGTTTTAAAGTTTTATCATGAGGGATCAGGATGTAAGAAAATCTCCATTTTACAGACCGAAAATACAGATTTGGATCTATAACCACAGAATTTTTTCTGAAGGCTTCCCACAAGCCTGTTCCTTAAACTATGAGAAGATTCCTTGCACAACTACATCAGTGTAGTCCTACACATCTCACACCTTGCTGTTCTCATCATTCTTTGTGTGCGAAAAGTCACAACACAGTGTTGTGTTACATTTCATGGTAGGATAACATGTTTCTGCGAGGAGTTCAGGAATTCACACATTTGCACAATTTAGGAACAGGATTGGATGTCTGTAACCGATCAAGTTTCCAATCCAAGAATGCGATATTCGACTCATTCGACTATTCAGGATGGTAATATTGTTGCATATCATCAACATTATTTTCAAAAAGAGGTGTGGAGAGTCTGGTACTGTCCGGTAGAGGTAGGGAACACTGGGGTATGCTGGCTACCTTTTTAACTTTTCCAGCCTTTATTTAAAGTGTTTCCATTGACATTTTTATGTGGAAAAAACTAAATTACAATTTTCTCACTATTTTTCTATTGATAAAAAATATTTACTGCAGTATTACCACCTCGGCCAGTATGTCCTACCCACAGGACAATGTGGTCTAGTAGTTGGAGGAAGTTCTCTGATGTGACTTTATCAATAATTTATTGATGACATTGATAATGTAATTGAAAATACTGTATACCGACTTTGAAGCTCGCATATTTTAATATAAATTCCAATACCTTTAAGACAAAAACTACTATCAAAATTGTGTTTATCACTGTTATAATAACAATCCAATAGAAAATAACGGCAGAAAAGAACATTTATATCGGTCTCAATCTGAAGGTGGGATAGGATCTTCACAGTTCAAACATTCACAAACAAGTCGCCTCATGTTATTTTTAACACATGACAGATGTGCCCACCATTTACAATTTTTTCAATGAATCAATTCATTACCTGGTTTTCTATGAGAAAATTGTTTAAGACACCTAAGACATGGAGCATACAATTCGTCTTCTTCATTCTGAAGACTTATTAGGAATGCTTAGTTTCCTTCTGCGCTGTTACTGAGGAGTTTTATTATTCATTTAGCTTCGCAATGGTCACGTTTTTCGTAAAAAAAGGATATTTACGCAGAATATCCACATTTCTCTTTAAAGTGTTTTTTTTCTGTCTGTCGAGGCTTGTTGTCCGCGCCTTTAAATGGAGTATCTGTCAGTGTTGCTGAAGTCCTCTTCATTTCTTTGATGTACTTTTTCTTGGTTGTGATTCCTTAAGTGGCCTGACCTTTTTAGGCGTTTGCAAACACAACTGGTCAGGTGACGTGACGTTTAACTTAAAAGGCTCTGTTACTGATATCATAGGCCTATCTTTGTGTTCTTAAGCAGTTGAAATGCCAGTAGCAGCAATTTAACCACAGCCTACAATATTAGGATCAGGTCTATCTCTCATGTACGAAGGCAGAAAACCACTCTCAGTAAAAATCTCTGTGCGTAAGGGAGCCAGTATATTTGTGGGCGTAATTTCGTTTGGTAGTGTAGATTCCGCAGTGCCTGGGAGGTCCTATATTGTTGTTGGTCGTTTGTTTGCTGTCACCCATGCACCACCATACATTACACGCTGTATTTACAAACTTATCAGAAGGGTCATAAACAATTATATCTAAGGGCTATAGTTACTGTTTGCAGTGAGCTGCAGAAGACAAAAGTGTGACACCATTATCCTTGCAAAAATGGTACTATGGTTGTCCTTTAGTAACAAGCAAGGATGATCCTTCGAACATAAAACCTGTGGTGCATGCATTTCAGGAACCTAGTTTTTATCATCGTCCCTAAGGGAGGGGACTACAGTTGGTACCGACAGCACCATCTCTACTAAAACGGAGCTTGAAATTAACACAAAAGAATACGAAAAATGGATGCACGCTCTATCCAATTTCCCTATTTAACGTAATCATCTTCGAGCTACTATTTACTCAGAACTTTGATTTGTAATGTTTCTAGTTTCATCTACATAACAGATGTCACCATGGCCAGTTTCAGTCTTGACAAAACATTGTTCTTGTTCTCAAAAAACAAAGCTGTATTGAGACTGTTGAAGCTAGAACATCGTTCAAACCGCACTGTGGACCACAATTATAGAATCATTTGTTCGAAGATTCGTAAATGTGTCCCATAACGACGCAGAAATATGAAATTTGGCACACAGATGCCTACACCGGTTCTCTGTGATAATACAGAAGGACAGCACCCAGTGTCGTCACTCTGTGGTTCGAAGACGCTTCGAACAGCAAGGTGTCATGTGAAAAAAACAGAAAGGCCAGAGCTCAGAACATGTGATACTTAAAGTGGGTTCATAATATCACTATAGTTATGCCCAGTGCCACACTGGACGTGTCACACGATGGCAAGGCCATCACACCTCTAACCCTAATGTAACACCTTATTTTGCCACCTCTGCAATGGAGGTAGGAACAGCGTTGAAATCAAGACATTTTCTTATAGGTAGCCAAGGAATACATTTCAGATGCACATCTCCCGTGAAAAGGGCTTTGATGACAGATGAATTGCGTCAATGCGAACACTCCTTTCCTTTGACACTTCTGACACCACTGGACTGTTCAGTCCTGCATCCCCACTGAACGTGATTATACCCCTTTAGAGTGCAACGCGACCGCAGTTCTTGGTTTTGTTAACAGATTGGATCCAACAGGCACCGTTCTAAACCGTTCGACAATATCTGAATGTCATCTGAAGGAACAAAGGGTGCTTACGCTTTTTCAGCCTTCGTGTTTCGCGCCCTTCTGTCGCTTGATAGTGCGGAAGTGCGACATTCACATATGCGTGAGTAAAACGGGGAAAGGGTCACTCTAAGATTCCTCAGGTCGATAATACCCTTGTCGCACCTGATCGCTTTATTGAGAATTCTAAAATTTGCCTTTACAGAAACAACCTGCGAAATAGACCTAGGCGCCTGCAGACAGGCATCTGGAATGTGAGGTGTGTCAAGGGACTACCATGCCTACGTACAACTGAATGGCTCACGCCAGGCTTTTGACCCATACGCCATTATTATTATCTCATTTTACACACAAATACCAATCGTTATTCACCCAATCATCAACACTAAGTAGCATCACTCTTTCAGTATCCCACTCCTTCGAAGGGTCACTTGAAAACTCCTCTCTTCAACCCACACCCTCCTCAGCATCATTCCACCACTTCCACTTCCCAGCTAACAACTGCATGTCATCAAACATTTAATTCAGATCTGATCATCAAGCCTCTATAGAAAACTTTCAGTGAAACCTACCTTAGAAGCAAAAGAACGACGACTCTCATACCACTCAAACCATTTATAACCACATTAATAACATCTACTGTAGCTAACGAACTCAGCAATTTTCGGCGTTTAATATTTTTACTTCCCACTTTGTTATTCGTGGTGTTTATTTAACTGAAAATGCTGGCAGTCTGCCCTAAGACGGGATTGGAACACCATAAAATAAAAAAAACTGGTGTGGGATAGGTTTCTAGTGGAACGTTTGACAGCAGAATACATAATATAAGTATAACATACGTAATATAAAAATTGGTTATATGTATGTTTGTACATGTATTTGTGTACATTCTACATCTCCTCCTAGACCACTGGACCGATTTCAACCAAACTTGTTATACATTTCCCTTACTGTCAGGCAAAAATCGCTTTGGGGATGAGAACTGCACCCTCACCACAATTCAGGATGTAGGACGTCATGAACAGTGAGATGCGAAACATACATGACGATAGAATTAATACTTCTGTGCTACTAATTCTATTCGCAATATATTTATGACACAGTATCCACATATGCCGATAAATGTACCTACAAAATTATGTCATGGTAGCGCAAAAAGATGCATGACATCATAAACACTGAGATGCGTGAAAACTGTCGCATCATACATGGCGTTTGAATTTACTACTTCTTTGCTGCTAACTCTTTTCGCAACATATTTCACAGACAGTACTGACGTATGGAATTGAATATAGTTACACAAATATATCATTGCACGACACATAGGTCAATAGGTATAGCGACGTAAACACTGAGAAACGTAAAAAAAAGTGCCACAATATTTACTAAATTTTAATACTTATTTTCTATACTACTGTTGTTGTTGTTGTTGTGGTCTTCAGTCCCCATGCTACTCTATCCTGTGCAAGCTTGTTCATCTCCCAGTAGCTACTGCAACCTACATCCTTTTGAATCTGCTTAGTGTATTCATCTCTTGGTCTCCCTCTACGATTTTTACCCTCCATGCTGCCTTCCAATGCTAAATTGGTGATACCTTGATGCCTTAGAACATGTCCTCCCAACCAATCCCTCCTTCTAGTCAAGTTGTGCCACAAACTTCTCTTCTCCCCAATCCTATTCAATACCTCCTCATTAGTTATGTGACCTACCAATCTAATCTTCAGCATTCTTCTGTAGCACCACATTTCGAAAGCTTCTATTCTCTTCTTGTCCAAACTATTTATCGGCCATATTTCACTTCCATACATGGCTACACTACATACAAACACTTTCAGAAACGACTTCCTGACACTTAAATCTATACTCGATGTTAACAAATTTATCTTCTTCAGAAACGCTTTCCTTGCCATTGCCAGTCTACATTTTGTATCCTCTCTACTTCAACCATCATAAGTTATTTTGCTACCCAAATAGCAAAACTCCTTTACTACTTTAAGTGTCTTATTTCCTAAGCTAATTCCCTCAGCGTCACCTGATTTAATTCTGCTACATTTCATTATCCTCGTTTTGTTTTTGTTGATATTCATCTTACATCCTCCTTTCAAGACACCCTCCATTCCGTTCAACTGCTCTTCCAAGTCCTTTGCTGTCTCTGACAGGATTACAGTGTCATCTGCAAGCCTCAAAGTTTTTATTTCTTCTCCATGGATTTTAAAACCTACTCTGAATTTTTCATTTGTTTCCTTTACTGCTTGCTCAATATACAGATTAAATAGCATCGGGGAGAGGCTACAACCCTGTCTCACTCCATTATCAACCACTGCTTCGCTTTCATGTCCCTCGACTCTTATAACTGCCATCTGGTTCCTGTACAAATTGTAAATAGTCGTTCGCTCCCTGTATTTTACCCCTGCCACCTTCAGAATTTGGAAGAGAGTATTCCAGTCAACATTGTCAAAAGCTTTCTCTAAGTCTACAAATGCTAGAAACGTAGGTTTGCCTTTCCTTAATCTAGCTTCTAAGATAAGTCGTAAGGTCAGTATTGCCTCACGTGTTCCAGTATTTCTACGGAATCCAAACTGATCTTCCCCGAGGTCGGCTTCTACTAGTTTTTCCATTCGTCTGTAAAGAATTCGCGTTAGTATTTTGCAGCTGTGGCTTATTAAACTGATTGTTCGGTAATTTTCACATCTGTCAACACCTGCTTTCTTTGGATTTGGAATTATTATATTCTTCTTGAAGTCTGAGGCTATTTCGCCTGTCTCATACATCTTGCTCACCAGATGGTAGAGTTTTGTCAGGACTGGCTCTTCCAAGGCTGTCAGTAGTTCTAATGGAATGTTGTCTACTCCCGGGGCCTTGTTTCGACTCAGGTCTTTCAGTGCTCTGTCAAACTCTTCACGCAGTATCATATCTCCCATTTCATCTACATCTACATCCTCTTCCACTTCCATAATATTGTCCTCAAGTACATCGGCCTTGTATAGACCCTCTACATACTCCTTCCTCCTTTCTGCTTTCCCTTCTTTGCTTAGAACTGGGTTTCCATCTGAGCTCCTGATGTTCGTACAAGTGGTTCTCTTTTCTCCAAAGGTCTCTTTAATTTTCCTGTAGCCTGTATCTATCTTACCCCTAGTGAGATAAGCCTCTACGTCCTTACATTTGTCATCTAGCCTTCCCTGATGCCATTTTGCACTTCCTGTCGATCTTATTTTTGAGACGTTTGCATACCCTTTTGCCTGCCCCATTTACTGCATTTTTATATTTTCTCCTTTCATCAATTAAGTTCAATATTTCTTATGTTACCCAAGGATTTCTAGTAGCCCTCGTCTTTTTACCTATTTCATCCTTTGCTGCCTTTACTACTTCATCCCTCAAAGCTACCCATTCTTCTTCTACTGTATTTCTTTCCCCCATTCCTGTCAATTGTTCCCTTATGCTCTCCCTGAAACTCTGTACAACCTCTGGTTTAGTCAGTTTATCCAGGTCCCATCTCCTTAAATTCCCAACTTTTTGCAGTTTCTTCAGTTTTAATCTACAGTTGATAACCAGTAGATTGTGGTCAGAGTCGACATCTGCCCCTGGAAATGTCTTACAATTTAAAACCTGGTTCCAAAATCTCTGTTTTACCATTATATAGTCTATTTGAAACCTGTCAGTATCTACATGCTTCTTCCATGTATAAAGCCTTCTTTCATGATTCTTGAACCAAGTGTTAGCCATGGTTAAGTTGTGCTCTGTGCAAAAATTCTACCAGGCGGCTTCGTCTTTCATTTCTCAGCCCCAATCCATATTCACCTAGTACGTTTCCTTCTCTCCCCTTTCCTACTACCGAATTCCAGTCTCCAATGACTATTAAATTTTCGTCTCCCTTCACTATCTTAATAATTTCTTTGATTTCATCATACATTTCTTCAATTTCTTCGTCATCTGCAGAGCTAGTTGGCATATAAACTTGTACTACTGTTGTAGGCGTGGGCTTCGTGTCTATCTTGGCCACAATAATGCGTTCACTATGCTGTTTGTAGTAGCTTACCCGCACTCCTACTTTTTTAATCATTATTAAACCTATTCCTGCATTACCCCCATTTGATTTTGTATTTATAATCCTGTATTCACCTGACCAAAAGTCTTGTTCCTCCTGCCACTGAACTTCACTAATCCCCACTATATCTAACTTTAACCTATCCATTTCCCTTTTTAAATTTTCTAACCTACCTGCACGGTTAAGGGATCTGACATTCCACACTCCGATCCGTAGAACGACAGTTTTCTTTCTCCTGATAACTACTATGGCACTCCAACAGTCTAGTCAGCTTGAGGAAATCCCTGACACCTGGCCTCAGCTTTGACTGCTTTCAACTGCGAAGCGCAAACGGCTGTAAGCGGAAACAATAGCCGTGTATCTAACTATAAACAGGTGTTGCCATAGAGACGTTTCCAAAATTGTGTTATACAAGCACGAAGCAGCTGCACCCAGACTACAGAAACCATTTCATAATTTCAATGGTATGTTCACAAATACAAAGAAATGAAGGTTTTTCTAGGGTGTGCTGCAAACCCTGTTAATTTTTTGTTTTCGTTTCTAATAGATAACTGTTAAAATGAACACCCGGGAAATGTCATATGTATCAGCTAGTATTGTTTAAAAGATTTATGAGGTGTTTCAGTCATAATAAAACTCTTGTCTTGACCATAAGTGCTTATTTTATTTCTTTGATCTTTGCGCATCTCGCCGTTACAATGTCCTGTCAATACAAAGTACCGCATGCTACTTAATCGTATAAAGCAGAAGTGCAAACTTTCTATCAGAAACATTTTTTTTCCTCTCGAACTGGCGTAATGCCGGAACGCGTAAGGATGAAAGAAATAAAATAAATGCTGGTGGTCGAGACGACAGTTTTGTTACTAAAACTAATAAGATGTTATGCGAGTTAACAGCGGCGCAGATATCTTTCCCAAGATCTGTTGATAATATGGTAATTTCCAAGAATGTTTGCCTCTCGAAGCCGCGGGCTGCAAACTATATATATCGAAACGTGCGATTCGAAATCGATCACGCGACTGTGGTGGCGGGCGTTATGATAAATTTTTAGTGAGATGCTAGGAAAACCCAAACGATTTATGACGGTAGTGAGTGGAATGTCTGGTATCGTAGACGTTTCTTCGGCTGATTGCACCACGTGGAAGAATCTAATTCGATACTAATGCAATTTAGAAAATTGTTTGAATTTTTCTCGGAAATGTGGCACTCTATGCACATTCCTGCCTGAGAGTGGCAGAGTCTACCCAGGTTACGACAAGAAGGTAATGCTTCCCGTAGCATACACATAAAATGGGCTTGTTATGACGACAAAGTCGACGACGAGTAAGGTAAGGCGTTTCCTTTGTAATTACAACTATTTTAGTAACGCTCTTCCTTTTTCCGTTGCTGTAGTGACCACTATAAACATCGTCATAACACCTGCCATCACAGTCGCGTGATCGATTTAGGATCGTACGTCGATATCTATCGTTTGCAGCTCGCGGCTTCGATTGGCAAACATTCTTGGAAATTACGGCTAATATATTTAATATTCTTAGCTCCTTTATAAATTCTTCTAAAATTCTTTGTTGTTCCACATCTTTTATCTCTAACAAAAATGTTTACTTCGGGAAAGGAAAGCTACATTTTGAGAAATGATTAACGTAAGAAATTGAATGCTTAACGCTGAATTCCAGACATTATGATGTAGTTTATCATACGGATCAACGAGCGCGAACACGACGGTTTACGAAGTCAAGTTAACATATCGAGTGGTATGTTAACAATGGCTTTCACCACATCAGCTTTTTCTGAGAGTGGCTCGCGAAGGTCAGACCCACAAGAGGCGGAGTTCCACAGCCCCCGGAGTTGCGGTGTTATCCGCGTCTGCCGACACAGCCGCTGCCTTATTTCACGGGCAAGTTACAGTTTCCGCTGCACGCTGTGGCGTTGAGGCAGCCCTCTTAAGTGGCGGCTCACTCAGATGATTGCATTGTGGGAGAGAGCTGCAGCAGCGACGGCTATTGCAGCTGAGACGCCTCGTAAACAGGGTGCGCGGTGCGCCGCAGCCAGCACACCTCTGCGGCTCGCGAGTAGCCGCGCCCCGCTGTGTTTCTGTTCTGCTCTGCTCTGCACTCCCTATGCCAGAAGAACACCGCCAAGTAAGAGCGGGCTATTAAATCTGCGAATTACGTACACACTTTCACAAAACCTCTGAAAGTTCAATACGCTTCATACAATCTCCTATCTCTACCTACCGTTTAAATTACTCTCTACCTACCTACTTAAAAAGCTTAACTGTCACAAATGCTGTGCTTTCTGTTTTCAAGAAACTAAGGTGTAATCCTTAAAGGATCGCTTTGTTGTCTGTTTGTTTGTCCGTCTATTAAGACCCCTTATCTCAGGAACACGTTCAGGTATCAAGTTGAAATTTATGTCAAGAACTAAGATCTACGCTCCCTTAGTGGTGTGAATCATTCAAGCTTCTAAGTCAATTAAATCAAAAGATATGACCATATTTGTCACATTGTGGACGCTAACACACTCATCAAAACCTGGGGTACTTCTTGTTGGCCTAGAATCATGAAATCTGACAGAAGGCAAGATTTCACAGCACAAGTAAAGCAAAGTATCCGAAAACACTTAGCTTGTAATCTTCTTCTGCTATTACGGACTCATTGGACCACAGCGGTCAATCATTTTCTGGTCATCTTTTTCAGTAGGTTTTCTTTCCGAATTGCCCATTACGTTTCATTCCTTTTGATCTTTTTTATCGTTTCTCTTCTGTAAACACACTTTTTATTGCTTGTGATTTGTCTATTTTTGGTTTAAATTTGACATTTATGTTTTCAGTGTCTATCAATTTTCTTTTTGTTTTTAAAATCGTCCAGGGTTAATTCTCCCTGCCGCGGCCTGAGACGCCTTTTCACAGTCCGCACGGCTCCCTCCCGTCGGAGGTTCGAGTCCTGCCTCGGGCGTGGGTGTGACTTGTCCCTAGCGAAAGTTAGTTTAGGTAGTAAGTAGGCTAAGGGACGGATGACCTCAGCAGTTTAGTCCCATAAGATCTTATCACAATTCTCCCTGATGTCTTTTACCAAGCCTACGTGTTCTAACATTCTGCGTGGTGTCTGTCTGTTCTAAGTCGTGTCTCCCTACCACTTTCGCGCAACGACGCTCTGAGCGCGTTTTTTAGGGAATTGACTAGTTTGAACCTGGGACCTGTTGCTGGTAAGGAGACGCCAGACCACACATGACATGTACAGTTCAGGAGAGTTCAGTGAGACTAGCGATGATATAACCAAATACTTAATGATTTCAGCGTCAGCTCCACTGCACTCCTTGTAAGAGAATCTTAATACCAACTAAATTTAGTGGAAGGGGTTCAAGGCTTTCCTATTTTTAGTTAGCTGGTAAAATAACGTCGAAAAAGCAGTAAAGTTTACCATTGGAAATTTTATTCTACTCACAAAACATTGTTTATAAATTGCACTATTGGTAAAAGGAAATATTTTAATACAGGATGATAAAAACCAACTGCGTTCAACAAAAGTGTGAACGAATATTCCCTGAATGGGTTTACAAGTTCTACAATGGATCGAAGGATGACCTATGCCATATCACATCTATAATCTAGGTTTAAATTAATTTTCACAAAAGAGAAAACTATCAAAATGGTCTATAGTGACCCTCAATTATCTTTAATTACTTATCTAACTTGTCGTAAATTAAAGTGGCTGATGTGGCTTCTCAATAATTATATAACAGAAATATCATCGCGTTTCAGATTTTAACTTACGTAGCAAATGTGAATACCATGAGCTTTAATTGACTGGCTGTGTTTTCATCTGACCAATCAGGGTCTCAATGTTAACCTTAAGCTCCGCCTACAAAAATTCTGTCTGTCCAATGAGAAACGTTATACTTTTCGGGGTGGGGCAATGTTTTTAAAGTTTGCAACGTAACGGAGACGCGAAAAAGTCTCACTCTTAAACTTGCAGCTGGTGTGGCCCTTTTAGTTTTATCGTAAGATCTATACTGTTCTTCTGGAGGGCTCTATCTTTTAACATGGGCTGGGGGGTGTTCCTGGTGGTTACGTTTCGTGGTGGGGCAATGTTTTTAAAGTTTGCAACGTAACAGAGACGCGAAAAAGTCTCACGCTAAAACTTGCGGCTGGTGTGGCCCTTTTGGTGTTATCGTAAGATCTATACTGTTCTTCTGGAGGGCTCTAGCTTTTAACATGGGCTGGGTGGTGGTCCTAGTGGTAATCTAGCGACGTGGGTGCCCATCCCTTATCGTAGGGCCTTCTAGCTTAACACGGTTCTGCTCTCGGCTTCTGTTCCCGTTTCTCCCCCCGTCTCACGGTGGGAAGGTATGACATGCATTTAGGCATTCTTGTGTTAGTCTGTGGTATTACATTTGCTCACTCGTTACTCGTACTACTTTGGTTAATTTAATGTCACGATTTATTCAGAGCTATTTGACATACTACTGGATTTGCCTACGATGTCAGGGTTTTCATGGAAGGCGTTGGATTTGCCTGACACCTTACATATCACCACCCTTCGAACTTAATTTTTGCACTGAATTTAGGCAATGATTGAATCGCTATCTAAGTCAGTCAAAAATTATTCCTTTATCTAAATTTTGTTCCCTACTGTTCAGCCACGCTAGTCTGGTTCTATGCTACTTTGTATTACTAATTTATGTTTCTATATTCTTCCACATTATTCTCAAAAATATGTTTATATTGACAAGAGAAGAATATTTTTATATTAGTATTATTATTATTAATTTTTTATTATTTTCTTTCTTTATTTAAGTGTGAAGTTTGTTTTTTAAGAAGTTTGTTATCGAAAGTGAGGCATCTTTCACATCGATTTTCTTAGGAATATTTTCTTTTTATAAATGTAGTAATTAAATAAAATCTATTCCTAACACTTTTCTAAATATCATGTAAAGTAAATTGGTTTTGTTTCTAGACTCTCATTTCAACATTGTTACACTAATAAATACGAACTATTTCCAAGAATTGCTTTGACAAAGAAATATACATACACAAGTATTGAGATATTATACTAACAAATGGTACAAATGTTAAAAAAAGGGGAAACATCCAACAAGATAATTTTGTATTCTTTATTTTTGTAAGGAGAAAATAAGTAAAATATAGTTATTCTTTTATTTTTATGAGGAGAAAATAGGTGGCATATAGTTTTAGTGTTTATTATGCCTTACTTTTGTTCTGTATATACTGTCCATTTCAGAACTAATGACTTATATTTATAGACAGTCTATTTTTTACTTAAGTCCATAGTCAATGAGTGTTATTTTGTTATTTATTAACTGTCTGGTGTGCTTAACTTATTTAGTTTTTCACACGTTTCTTTTGCACAATTCCTACATCACATAATTTGATTTCACACATTCACACAATCCTATGAATGTTTAAGCATGAGGTTGGCGAATGTTTTTGCATGAAGGTGATGGACTCGAGCAAGATGGATGTGGGCAAGTATTTGATGTACAGCTTCGTTCATCATTCCTTGTTGGCTTTGTAACAGTGTGTTGCTGTTGTAGAGGTCCCATAATGGAATGGTGCTGTGAATGCAGAATCTCGTGGTTTACTGGCTTTGTATGTGTGAAAGTCATCATTATGTATCACTGAAAGCAGTCGTTTCTTGTAGTAATACTTCGCAGACGACTAGTTTACAATAGGATAGGGATTTGGGAAGGTATGTCGTCTATTCTTCACCCATCTTCTTTATTGGTCCCAATCTTGCGAATCTTCAACTTATGTTCTTCCTGCTTTTTCTCTGCTTCTTACTTGATTCTTGGTTCTTCTCTGGGCAGGATATGGAAATATTTATTGATAACTAGTCGCTCTGAAGTTCTCCTCTTAGTAACAGTTTGATAAATTGTTTGGGCGTGTCATTTTTACTTTGTGGAAGTTTTCTTCAGTTTCGTGCATCAGCATGCTGTTTAATAGCAGTAGTGTGACTTTTACACATATTTTTTTGCCAGTGGTGGCGTGCCCAGGCGGTCTTCTCGTCGGGCCATTGTTTGCTCACTCCGCTGAATCGGGGCGTTCTGTCCCAGCAGGGTTCAGCCACTCAGTGGTTCCGTGTTCTGTCCCAGCAGGGTTCCACCACTCTGTGGTTCTGCTTGGCAGCAGATTTATTTACTGCCCACTTCCGATACAAGTGCCCTCTGTTGGTTTCACTGTCCTTTCCCTTCTCTCGACGCTTCTGCCTTGTAGGAATCATGTCTTGCTAATTAAGTCCTTTTCCTTCTTGATACTTCTCGTGTTGCAACTTGTGTGTCGTTGCATCTGGTCTTTGCTGGAGTTTTTACAATGGTTCTTACAAAAAGTTTTACTTATAATTATCTAACATATGTCTAGTACCTACATTGTTTTACGCCTTCTTAAAAAGCTTTACAAATTTCGGCGCCCTTTTCATGTTACAAATCTATTTTGAGTCTTAACTTCTACAAGAATCGTCAAATTCGTTTTTAATTTTTGTGTAGTGTCGCGGTGTATAGCATTTTAGTATTTCATGCTGTTAGACTATCTACGTTTTATCCCTTCACCTTAATCTATAGTACTATTGGTGTTATTTTTGTTTTTGTTTTCATTGAAACTACTTCCTTTTTTCCACCTTCCTCTCTCTTCATTCTTCTTTCTCCTGACGATCTCATCTGCAACATAATCTTGAAATATTGTGCTGATTATTTACCAGTAATAAAATTAATCTTCAAACTTGTACTGAAAGTGTTTAATATTGCCAGTCTTAGGTAAAAATACCTCTGCTTTATCTCGTAAAATACCCTCTAATTCTCTTTTACTGTGTTCCGAAATACCTTGAACTTCTTGCAATTTTTCGTCGATTTCTTTATAGACTTCTAACATGAGTTGAGGCGATTTCCCCTTTTGTGCATACCATTCTAAATCTTCATCCTTTTTATCTCGTATCATTCTTAATTGTTTTTTTATAACTGGTATATCTTCTAATTTTAGCTTTTGCTCAAAGAGAAGTGTGACATTCCCGAATGTTACGCTACGTTTCCCCATATCTATTATCGCTCGTCTCTCATTTAAAAAATCTGCACCTATAATCAAATCTACAGTTAGTTTAGGTATAATCACGAAGTTGGCTTCGATCTTTTGACCTTGACACGAAAGAGTTAACCTTGTTTGTCTCGTAACTTCCACAGCATTGTTTCTAATAGGACCTCTTCCTTTAATCTTACGTGTTTTCAGAACTGGCAATTCCTCATTGGCATTACAGTGCATGAATAAATTTTCTGAGATCGCAGTCAGTTCACTTCCGCTATCAATTACAATATTGACTGGGATATGCTTTACCATGGCCTTTACAATTGGTTGTATTTGAAAGGATTCGCTTCTGTTCTTCTTCTTCTTGCATCAACGAATCCTCCACTGAATCATACATGAGTCTTTTCAGGAATTTCCCTTGTGAATTCGAACTTTCTGTAGGATAAGCTTCGACTGCTACTTCTCTCTCTTTTATTTCCTCTTCTCTATTTCTTCCTTCATTTACGCTTTCTTCAACATCCTCTACTTTTTCCTCATCCTCGTTTATCTTCTCCTTCTTCGTCGCTACTTCCACATAATCGCATCTAAATGCTCTGATTATCGCTTCATAACTTCCTTCATTATATACGTTGGGTTGTGTGCCCACTCGTAACTTATTTTCAACTTCTGTCGACTGCGCATTATCCTCATTGAATTCGCTTTCCCTGGTTTCCATCTCAAATAGCTCTGCAATACTCATTACTTCGCCCTTTCCTCCTATATGCGTTGTGCATGCCTCTGGTAATTCATCTTCCTCGTCAGTATTCTCCCAATTAATTTCGTCCCAACACGATATTGTTATTTTCCTGTCTTCGTTTTCATCTGGTCGCTGCGGATTTGTTTCTTCTTTCTTCTCTTCTCGTGATAAGGTTTTTACTTCTCTGTTCAAGGTGCTGCAATTGTCCTGGGTCGGTGCGTCATTCCCTTTGGCATGGGCGCTTAGCTGTCAATTCCGATGTTCATCGGGGTTTGGTGGTGTTACCTCCATCTCTTCTGTCTGTATTCTCTTTTCTTGTACAGCTTGTTGATATTGGTTTCTTTGTTGATAATTTGTCGGTCTATTGGCGCTCCAATACCCGTTCCGGTTGTCGTTATTACCTCTGTAATAGTTGTTGCCGTTCCTGGGAGAATTATAGTTATTGCCACATTCTCTTCTAAATCCATAACCGATTCTTTGTTGAAATCTATTGTCGTTTCTTGGTGCGATGTTATCACGTAGTTCTTTATTATTGTTTCTTCGTACTGTGTCTTGTGGATTCCACTGCTTTTTGCTTTCGTTTTCACGTGCGCTTCGTCTTTTTCTTGCGTCATCTTCCGAAAATATGAACTCTAGTTCCCTTAGAATACCTTTAAATGCTTCGACGTCATTGCCTCCGCGATCTACTAATGATTGCTGGTATTTCAATGGTAACTTCATCGCGCATAATTTAATCAACTCTCCGTCACTGTATGGTACATCTAAGCATTGATTTTTCTTTGCCATTAATTCGAAAAATTTCACGGGACTCTTCTCTCTTGAATTTTCAAAACATGGGTTCTGTAATAATTCGTACTTCACTCTGTTCTGTGCTTCGCTGGACCAATATCGTGAGAGAAACTTCTCTCTGAAATCTTCGAACGATCGGCATGTCTTTGCAACATTCTGCATGGTTTCTGCGACTGTTCCTGACATGTGTGCTCATATAAAGTCTAATTTGTGTGCTAGCGTCCAGTGTTCTGGTAATCCTACTCGGAATTTATCAATAAAAGTTCGTGGATGTAATGAGTTTCCTTCTCGAAAGTGTTGAAATTTTCTGACTGTGAGGAAATGATCGTTGTCGTACTTCGTCATAATTCCATATGAAATTCACGATTCTTCGCCACTTTTGTTTCTGATCATTTCTCCCGTCGTTCTTTCCGGTTGTGGTAGATCCACTGGATATCGTCCACTGTAACTTTCGCGTACCCGCCGTGCAGGCTGTCTGATTTCACGTATGTTACCTTCCGCCTCTGATTGGAATCGCAAATGCATGATATCTTCGTTAATTGCTTGTTTTTCCGGTGCTGTTTCAGATATGGGTGTGGTTGCAGACTCAGTGCTTGTTCGATCTTGTTCACTACGCTCTTCAATGGTTTGCAACAACTCTGTTCGCAATTTCTGAAATTGTCGCTTCGTTTGCGCTTCTATTTTGACTATGCGGTTATCATATCTTTTCAGCGCTGCTTTTGTGATACGGTTGTGTTGCACACTGTTTTCAACAATTTCACGCGCTGTACCTGCTGCTTGTCTAGTAATTACGTTTATCTGTTTCTCTAGTTTCTTGACTTCTCCCTGGATGTTGTTACGTAATGTTTTGATCTCGTCCTGAGTGTCATTACGCAATGTATGTACGTCCACTTGTACCTTGTCAATGTCTGTTCTCAATTGATTGTGACCTGTTATTAAGTTTCCTATCACTTCTCGAGATTCTTTTGCCTCGACTTCAATATGACTTAGTTGTAACTGAATTTTTTTGTTTTGTTCTTTAATCTCACGCAATTGTCTCGTGGTTTCTGCATTGTGAATTTTAATTTGGTTCGCTATGTCTTTATTTTGCCTTGTCATGGTTTCTGTAATTTGTTCTAATAATTCTGCCAGATTGGTGGGTCCTATTGCGTTTTCTTCCGACGTCCTACGCTCTGTGTTTTCGCCCAAGTGTTGGTTCGCAACCGATTACATTGAACTGTGCGGTGACACGTTTCTGCTCGCATTCCTTGTACTCTGTGGTGAGGAAGCTCTGATTACTTGCACTATGGGTTCTACGCATTGAAGACACAAGTTAGAATCCTGATCGACTGTCTCTCTACTTTCCTGCTCCTCTGTCGTATGCTGACTTACGTTTTCTATGCCTTGACGTACATGATCCTCGTTATGGTGCGTTATATGTCCTATTTCTCGCGATGCTGCATCGTCTGTTGTACTGTCCTCTATTCTCTGTCCATTTTCATGCTGGGTCTCTACCTCAATTCAGGCAAGGTCTCAATCTGCCATTGCTAATCTTTCCGAATCCCTTATTTTCTGTTTTAAAAGCAATTCACGCGCCCTACATCACGTCAACATGCGCTCATACGATCTCACGCGTTTCATAAACTTTTTGCACACACGACTTGATAATCACTTCACTTACTTGTTGGGTCAGAACCAACTTGTAACGATGTATCCGCCACCTGTACGCTTGCATTGAGGAGAAAACTTAATTCTAACAATTTATAAAATTCATAACTTAATTATGCTATTGTCTCTGCTAGAATGTCTCACTTTCTATTGAATACTTTCTTACTATCTATCGCTGCAGCTACTGTTTTCAACTATTTATGACTTTCAAAAAAAAATTTTTATTACGAAAATTTTTCAACAGGATATTTTTCTGACCTAGTTAGGCATGTGGTCGACCTTCAATCATGGTATTTTATCATCCTGGCAGGGTCGCCATTCTCTAACATTCTGTGTGGTGTCTGTCTGTTCTAAGTCGTGTCTCCCTACCACTTTCGCCCAACGACGCTCTGAGCGTGTTTTCTAGGGAATTGACTAGTTTGAACCTGGGACCTGTTGCTGGTAAGGAGACGCCAGACCACACATGACATGTACAGTTCAGAAGAGATCAGTGAGACTAGCGATGATATAACCAAATACTTAACAATTTCAGCGTCAGCTCCACTGCACTCCCTGTAAAAGAATCTTAATACTAACTTAATTTAGTGGAAGGTGTTCAAGGCTTTCCTATTTTTAGTTAGCTGGTAAAATAACGTCGAAAAAGCAGTTAAGTTTACCATTGGAAATTTTATTCTACTCACAAAACATTGTTTATAAATTGCACTATTGGTAAAAGGAAATATTTTAATACAGGATGATAAAAACCAACTGCGTTCAACAAAAGTGTGAACGAATATTCCCTGAATGGGTTTACAAGTTCTACAATGGATCGAAGGATGACCTTTGCGATATCACATCTATAATCTAGGTTTAAATTAATTTTCACAAAAGATAAAACTATCAAAATGGTCTATAGTAACCCTCACTTATCTTTAATTACTTATCTAACTTGTCGTAAATTAAAGTGGCTGATGTGGCTTCTCAATAATTATATAACAGAAAAATCATCGCGTTTCATATTTTAACTTAGTAGCAAATGTGAATACCATGAGCTTTAATTGACGATCAACACTAGTATTACGCAAAACGGGGGTGTAACAGATGAGACTTCTGCAGTTCTGAGTGAAGCTTTATGCGCTGTTATGCGGCATCGCATGCATTCATTACCTTGTCGTTGGTTAGGCAGCTTCAGGGGGGCAGCGGGCGGCGCAGCTCCACCTTCGCCGTCTCGGAAGCAACTCTTTCCTAACTTCTCCTTACTACAATTTACCGAAGTTGGTTTAAAAAGAACTATCTGGCTGTGTCTTCATCTGACCAATCAGGGTCTCAATGTTAACCTTAAGCTCCGCCTAAAAAAATTCTGTCTATCCAATGAGAAACGTTATACTTTTCGTGGTGGGGCAATGTTTTTAAAGTTTGCAACATAACAGAGACGCGAAAAATTCTCACGCTAAAACTTGCAGCTGGTGTGGCCCTTTTAGTGTTATCGTAAGATCTATACTGTTCTTCTGGAGGGCTATATCTTTTAACATGGGCTGGGGGGTGTTCCTGGCGGTTACGTTTCGTGGTGGGGCAATGTTTTTAATGTTTGCAACGTAACAGGGACGCGGAAAGTCTCACGCTAAAACTTGCGGCTGGTGTGGCCCTTTTAGTGTTATCGTAAGATCTATACTGCTCTTCTGGAGGGCTCTAGCTTTTAACATGGGCTGGGTGGTGGTCCTAGTGGTTATCTGGAGACGTGGGTGTCCGTCCCTTATCGTAGGGCCTTCTAGCTTAACGTGGTTCTGCTCTCGGCTTCTGTTCTCGTTTCTCCCCTCGGAACTGCGTCTGTCTTACGGTGGGAAGGTATGACATGCATTTAGGCATTCTTGTGTTAGTCTGAGGTATTCCATTTGCTCCCTCGTTACTCCTATTACTTTGGTTAATTTAATGACACGATTTATTCGGAGCTATGTGACATACTACTGGATTTGCTTATCATGTCAGGGTTTTCATGGAAGGTGTTGGATTTGCCTGACACCTTACAGTGTTGCTTCGTTTTCCAAACGCTATCTATAATTTTTATTGGTAATCTGGTTTCTGATGTCTTCGTAATGTGAACTAAAGAAGAGATCCTTTCGTATAGTATCAGTAATGCGCTTCAATTTACTACGCACAATTGTCGCTACCTGCCATTGTCCATCTTTTTGATATTTCTTACTTCTGCATGCTCCAGCTGTTCCTCTCTCTACCCTTGGGATTTTGTCGTTTCTGTTTCTCTGGGTGACATTAAAAAGAGTTTCACTTCCGTATGTCACCTCATGGTTGATCCAACGTCTTTAAGAAACTTTAATTTAGTTTTGACTAATAGACTTTTTTATTGCATGTTGACCATGATATCAGTAAAATCAAGAAATATTTTTGGCCATTTTGTGTCCTTCTGTCTGTCTGTCCGCCTCTTGAGACCACATTTTCTTCCCTAGGATCGGAAATTCAAAGTGTGTGTGTGTGGGGGGGGGGGGGGGGGCGATCGGTGTGGCCGAGCGGTTCTAGGCACTTAAGTCTGGAACCGCGCGACCACTATGGTCGCAGGTTCGAATCCTGCCTCGGGCATGGATGAGTGTGATGTCCTTAGATTAGTTAGTTTTAAGTAGTTCTAAGTTCTGGGGGACTGATGGCCTCAGATGTTAAGTCCCATAGTGTTCAGAGCCATTTGAACCATCAGAGTGGTAGCATAACTCTGAAATAGGAGCGTTTGTGTCGTGTCCTTTGGTTGGTTGTCTGCCGTTAGTTTTTTGTTTCTTTAATTTTTCAGTGTACTACGAGCGGCGGGCACAATCAGTTCCGTATTTACCAATACAGGGGGCGGCGCCTTGTTTGAAATATGTTTGGACGCCGTTAGCTCGGCCAACTTTCGCTTTGGTGACGCTCAGTGCTACTTGTCTCTATCCTGTCGCAGTCGCTGCTCGCCTCAATAGTTGGCAGAAGTTGAGCGTTCTCTCTCGTAATTATTTGACGAGTCCTCTCGTTAATGTCTTCGGGCTGCGCCAGGGTGCGTCCCCTGTTCCTAGTAGTTTGGTCACTCTTGTATTAGGACGGGTCATCCGTTGGGGTGTGCCCGCTGTCGCGTGGCACTTAAACTACCCATTAGGACAACTGTCTTTTCTGCCTAAATATTGTTGTTATACATGAAAGGGATTTCACGAGTGAGTTCAGTAGAATATGTCGCTATACAGTTGGAGAAATTTCGTTGTTCTATGATCTATTTATTGGTCTAATGTTCCCGTTGGGGAATATACTCTTTTACTTAAGATTTGTTATTTAATATTTTTTACTATTGCTTGTTTTATCAATGGGGATTTAGTCCCAGTAAATTCCTGTCTAATTTGTGGGCAATTATGCTTGTCATCTATATTTATATGGGGCTATTTGTTATTTAGTTAAAAGGAAGGATCTTTGCTTAATTTGATTCATTCCATACAGTCTTGTAAATGATATTTTTTACTGGTGGCCATTGGAAGACCGGTTGTGTAGAAGATTTTGTAAAACGGTTTGCGGGGATATGTGTAATAAATCTTTGTGAACTGGAAGTCTGTGTTCGCATTTTCCTGTGATTGCCTTTGTAATCTTATTTGACCGTCACTGACATAGAAGATCGCAAACCTTCTTTCCTTCCCCTCTGGGCGAGTTGTGCTGTGACTAGGGTAACTGTACAGCATGTTGAGATAAGTTAAATGATAGCTCAAATGGTTCAAATGGCTCTGAACACTATGGGACTTAACATCTATGGTCATCAGTCCCCTAGAACTTAGACCTACTTAAACCTAACTAACCTAAAGACATCACACACATCCATGCTCCGGACCGAGCGCCTAGAAGCGCTAGACCACCGCGGCCGTCTAAATGATAGCTATAATGAAATCGACAATATGTTTGTAATACTGGCATTTAATTTTGATGTTTCACATAATTGACAGAAATTTGAAACATGTGAATTTTCTTTGACCACCTACACACTCCTGAGAATGGCACATCGACTTATTTGCAATTACGCACCCCTGTTACCGGCATCTACGCTGATGAATACTCGGCACCTCGCAAGGATATATACACCATCCAAAATACTGTATAAGCTGTTGAAAGTGGTTAAGCGTTGTTGAAAATCTCGCTTCTGAGCGCACAATGAGTTCTAAGAGCAGAACTCTGCATGGAACGCGCGTTGGTGCATTGCTGCGAAACAGACCGTATATCTCCCTTCGAAGACGATGGCCAAGACGCCGTCTCCAAGTCCGTACCGCTCGATGGCTCCAGGCGAAGTCCTCTTTCTCCACAATTCTCCGTCTTCCCCGCGTATGAAAACGCGGATGAAGAATACTCAGTTTCGACCAATGTCGAAAGCTCTAAATCGACGAAATCCCTCCAATGCCATTTCTGAGATTCTACCCAATGATCGAGTAGGTCATATCGCCCCTAGCAAACGAAATTCCCGTCTTCGCCACGTGTTGCCCAGCACAGGTGGCTCCGGATGCCGGGCTATCCCCAAAAGCGCCGTATTGTCCCGCGTTTCCGGTGACCGCTACCTGCCGCCCACGGCGGCCCGGCGAGCTACGGCCAGCAGCAGACATCATATTCCACAGTTCTAAACATCCGACACTTTTCACGAACGCTTTAAGTTAGTGACTTAATTATGCAGACATGCAGGGAATACTACTCGAGAGTACCTCATATTCATCATAATTCAATAAAATCATGATCTGTTGCTGTTGCCAGTCTCTTTAAGATGAATACTAATATTGGTAAGCTAACGTGTAAGTGCCCAAATCTTGGCACTTTACACCTTCTGCGACTGGTCTGAGGACCATCAATTTCACGCCCCAAGATTCTTACTGTCAGTTTGTACCTAGATTACATCAGTATACTTTCTGTATATGAAGGTGGCCAGTAAAAAATCACATGAAAAGGCACCTACTTCGCAAAAAATATCGTTATGTGATCTCTGCATCCCAAGATAGGATCAATGAGACACTATTAAAGTACTGTAGGACAGAAATTTCCAGCAGATAAAAATAACTGTAAAATTAGTGAAAATGGTTAAAAATTACACACTGTATTCGAACCTGCTTACGACGAGCAAAAAGAACAACATATTACCTAATGTGGCATCACTCAGAGACGAGACCGTGGCCTTTTGGCTGGGCAGCTGCGTTTGAAAGTAAGCAGCTCAAATCAAACATGGATTAATGGGAAGGACATCTGGAGTATCGTGAGTATTGCACCAGTTGTTTCAATCTTCTGAAATAGAAGTGGGTCGAAACATACAAGAACATCACGCAGTGTTATTTTAATTTAATATCCACAGCTAATTTCTGATTTGTTGTTATTATTTAAAACGTAGCACACGTGGGCTATTTCACTATCTTGGGCTTTTCCTACCGTTTTTACCGAACCAGAACGAGAGTCCGGTTGCGCAGCCTCTAGAAAGAACTTGTGTCCCAAGAACACTCCTAGAATTGTTCCACTCAGTCGCATAGCTAGTGAATGTTTTTGAGCAATTAATTAATATTTCATTTCAACATTCCACGTTAACGAACGTCAGAAGAGCTCACTCCTCGACACGGAGCATTCGTGATTTAAGCGCTATGTTATTTCACAAATGGTTTCACAATATTGCGCTAACACAGTATTGTAAAATATACTACTCGCTACAAATCTGTGTTCCTGTTACTCTTTGCTGTTAGGCCTGTCCTGCGTTTAGCATATCGGTTACCGAGCGCGCTGGGTGCAGCCGGCTGCAAATGATGCCCCATGAGGACACGAATGACTTCTGCCTCCTGGGATCAGTTGCCAATCTCGATTCGTGCAGGCATTTGGTTGCTATGACATCCTCACACGTAGTATGGAAGATGACCTATCGTTTCATAGCATCGACCCCGGAACCGACGACGGTTCTCTGGTTTGGAACCGAAAGCTTAATGTTGGCTGCAGATTTTCGACTTCTACTATCGATTGGAGAATTGTAAGACTCCCCTCATACACACTCCGCTTAATAGGTTAAGTGTGAACAACGCGGATGAAGGTTTGCAGAGTTTGGCTTGACGAGTTCCTCCCCAGACGCGGCAAAAACTGACTCGCTAATTTCAGAGAGGTAAGACAATCAGCCGCACTTGTTACAGACGATATTATTCCTTATGGGAGATCCGGGAATTTAAATGCTGACATAGTCCGACTTACAAGCGGTAGGGGGTCAGCATCATGCCCAGGTACGAGTATGAAAACAAAGTTGGCTGAAACCAGAGGAGAATGGTAACAAAATCAGAAATTACTATTGAAATGTACATCGCGAATATAGGCTGGACGCAGGCCATGGTGGAATGTTCATAATAGTAAATAATACGACAATATCTAGGGAACCTAGTGATTATTGCGAATGCGAAATAACTGTGGTGAGTGTATGAGTGATTTGAGGGCTGATCAAACTTTTTAATCGGGTACTTTTGCAGAACTGAAAGTTTCAGGGAGAGCATAAGGGAACAATTGACAGGAATGGGGGAAAGAAATACAGTAGAAAAAGAATGGGTAGCTCTGAGGGATGAAGTAGTGAAGGCAGCAGAGGATCAAGTAGGTAAAAATACGAGAGCTAATAGAAATCCTTGGGTAACAGAAGAAATATTGAATTTAATTGATGAAAGGAGAAAATATAAAAATGCAGTAAATGAAGCAGGCAAAAAAGAATACAAACGTCTCAAAAATGATATCGACAGGAAGTGCAAAATGGCTAAGCAGGGATGGCTAGAGGACAAATGTAAGGATGTAGAGGCTTGTCTCACTAGGGGTAAGATAGATACTGCCTACAGGAAAATTAAAGAGACCTTTGGAGAGAAGAGAACCACTTGTATGAATATCAAGAGTTCAGATGGCAACCCAGTTCTAAGCAAAGAAGGGACGGCAGAAAGGTGGAAGGAGTATATAGAGGGTTTATACAAGGGCGATGTACTTGAGGACAATATTATGGAAATGGAAGAGGATGTAGATAAAGACGAAATGGGAGATAAGATACTGCGTGAAGAGTTTGACAGAGCACTGAAAGACCTCAGTCGAAACAAGGCACCGGGAGTAGACAACATTCCATTTGAACAACTGATGGCCTCGGGAGAGCCAGTCCTGACAAAACTCTACCATCTGGTGAGCACGATGTATGAGACAGGCGAAATAGCCTCAGACTTCAAGAAGAATATAATATTTCCAATCCCAAAGAAAGCAGGTGTTGACAGATGTGAAAATTACCGAACTATCAGTTTAATAAGTCACAGCTGCAAAATACTAACGTGAATTCTTTACAGACGAATGGAAAAACTAGTAGAAGCCGACCTCGGGGAAGATCAGTTTGGATTCCGTAGAAATGTTGGAACACGTGAGGCAATACTGACCTTACGACTTATCTTAGAAGAAAGATTAAGAAAAGGCAAACCTACGTTTCTAGCATTTGTAGACTTAGAGAAAGCTTTTGACAATGTTAACTGGAATACTCTCTTTCAAATTCTGAAGGTGGCAGGGGTAAAATACAGGGAGCGAAAGGCTATTTACAGTTTGTACAGAAACCAGATGGCAGTTATAAGAGTCGAGGGGCATGAAAGGGAAGCAGTGGTTGGGAAAGGAGTAAGACAGGATTGTAGCCTCTCCCCGATGTTATTCAATCTGTATATTGAGCAAGCAGTAAAGGAAACAAAAGGAAAATTCAGAGTAGGTATTAAAATTCATGGAGAAGAAGTAAAAACTTTGAGGTTCGCCGATGACATTGTAATTCTGTCAGAGACAGCAAAGGACTTGGAAGAGCAGTTGAACGGAATGGACAGTGTCTTGAAAGGAGGATATAAGATGAACAACAACAAAATCAAAACGAGGATAATGGAATGTAGTCAAATTAAGTCGGGTGATGCTGAGGGAATTAGATTAGGAAATGAGACACTTAAAGTAGTAAAGGAGTTTTGCTATTTAGGGAGTAAAATAACCGATGATGGTCGAAGTAGAGAGGATATATCTACATCTACATCTACATTTATACTCCGCAAGCCACCCAACGGTGTTTGGCGGAGGGCACTTTACGTGCCACTGTCATTACCTCCCTTTCCTGTTCCAGTCGCGTATGGTTCGCGGGAAGAACGACTGTCTGAAAGCCTCTGTGCGCGCTCTAATCTCTCTAATTGTACATTCGTGATCTCCTCGGGAGGTATAAGTAGGGGGAAGCAATATATTCGATACCTCTTCCAGAAACGCACCCTCTCGAAACCTGGACAGCAAGCTACACCGCGATGCAGAGCGCCTCTCTTGCAGAGTCTGCCACTTGAGTTTGTTAAACATCTCCGTAACGCTATCACGGTTACCAAATAACCCTGTGACGAAACGCGCCGCTCTTCTTTGGATCTTCTCTATCTCCTCCGTCAACCCGATCTGGTACGGATCCCACACTGATGAGCAATACTCAAGTATAGGTCGAACGAGTGTTTTGTAAGCCACCTCCTTTGTTGATGGACTACATTTTCTAAGGACTCTCCCAATGAATCTCAACCTGGTACCCGCCTTACCAACAATTAATTTTATATGATCATTCCACTTCAAATCGTTCCGCACGCATACTCCCAGATATTTTACAGAAGTAACTGCTACCAGTGTTTGTTCCGCTATCATATAATCATACAATAAAGGATCCTTCTTTCTATGTATTCGCAATACATTACATTTGTCTATGTTAAGGGTCAGTTGCCACTCCCTGCACCAAGTGCCGATCTGCTGCAGATCTTCCTGCATTTCGCTACAATTTTCTAATGCTGCAACTTCTCTGTATACTACAGCATCATCCGCGAAAAGCCGCATGGAACTTCCGACACTATCTACTAGGTCATTTATATATATTGTGAAAAGCAATGGTCCCATAACACTCCCCTGTGGCACGCCAGAGGTTACTTTAATGTCTGTAGCCGTCTCTCCGTTGATAACAACATGCTGTGTTCTGTTTGCTAAAAACTCTTCAATCCGGCCACACAGCTGGTCTGATATTCCGTAGGCTCTTTGTTTATCAGGCGACAGTGCGGAACTGTATCGAACGCCTTCCGGAAGTCAAGAAAAATAGCATCTACCTGGGAGCCTGTATCTAATATTTTCTGGGTCTCATGAACAAATAAAGCGAGTTGGGTTTCACACGATCGCTGTTTCCGGAATCCATGTTGATTCCTACATAGTAATTTCTGAGTTTCCAAAAACGACATGATACTCGAGCAAAACACATGTTCTAAAATTCTACAACAGATCGACGTCAGAGATATAGGTCTATAGTTTTGCGCATCTGTTCGACGACCCTTCTTGAAGACTGGGACTACCTGTGCTCTTTTCCAATCATTTGGAACCTTCTGTTCCTCTAGAGACTTGCGGTACACGGCTGTTAGAAGGGGGGCAAGTTCTTTCGCGTACTTAGTGTAGAATCGAATTGGTATCCCGTCAGGTCCAGTGGACTTCCCTCTATTGAGTGATTCCAGTTGCTTTTCTATTCCTTGGACACTTATTTCGATGTCTGCCATTTTTTCGTTGGTGCGAGGATTTAGAGAAGGAACTGCAGTGCGGTCTTCCTCTGTGAAACAGCTTTGGAAAAAGGTTTTTAGTATTTCAGCTTTACGCTTGTCATCCTCTGTTTCAATGCCATCATCATCCCGGAGTGTCTGGACATGATGTTTCGAGCCACTTACTGATTTAACGTAAGACCAGAACTTCCTAGGATTTTCTGTCAAGTCGGTACCTAGTATTTTACTTTCGAATTCACTGAACGCTTCACGCATAGCCCTCCTTACGCTAACTTTGACATCGTTTAGCTTCTGTTTGTCTGAGAGGTTTTGGCTGCGTTTAAACTTGGAACGGAGCTCTCTTTGCTTTCGCAGTAGTTTCCTGACTTTGTTGTTGTACCACGGTGGGTTTTTCCCGTCCCTCACAGTTTTACTCGGCACGCACCTGTCTAAAACGCATTTTACGATTGCCTTGAACTTTTTCCATAAACACTCAACATTATCAGTGTCGAAACAGAAATTTTCGTTTTGATCTGTTAGGTAGTCTGAAATCTGCCTTATATTACTCTTGCTAAACAGATAAACCTTCCTCCCTTTTTTTATATTCCTATTAACTTCCATATTCAGGGATGCTGCAACGGCCTTATGATCACTGATTCCCTGTTCTGCACTTACAGAGTCGAAAATTTCGGGTCTGTTTGTTATCAGTAGGTCCAAGATGTTATCTCCACGAGTCGGTTCTCTGTTTAATTGCTCGAGGAAATTTTCGGATAGTGCACTCAGTATAATGTCACTCGATGCTCTGTCCCTACCACCCGTCCTAAACATCTGAGTGTCCCAGTCTATATCTGGTAAATTGAAATCTCCACCTAAGACCATAACATGCTGAGAAAATTTATGTGAAATGTATTCCAAATTTTCTCTCAGTTGTTCTGCCACTAATGCTGCTGAGTCGGGGGGTCGGTAAAAGGAGCCAATTATTAACCTAGCTCGGTTGTTGAGTGTAACCTCCACCCATAATAATTCACAGGAACTATCCACTTCTACTTCACTACAGGATAAACTACTACTAACAGCGACGAACACTCCACCACCGGTTGCATGCAATCTATCCTTTCTAAACACCGTCTGTGCCTTTGTAAAAATTTCGGCAGAATTTATCTCTGGCTTCAGCCAGCTTTCTGTACCTATAAAGATTTCAGCTTCGGTGCTTTCTATCAGCGCTTGAAGTTCCGGTACTTTACCAACACAGCTTCGACAGTTTACAATTACAATACCGATTGCTGCTTGGTCCCCGCATGTCCTGACTTTGCCCCGCACCCGTTGAAGCTGTTGCCCTTTGTGTACTTGCCCGAGGCTATCTAACCTAAAAAACCGCCCAGCCCACGCCACACAACCCCTGCTACCCGTGTAGCCGCTTGTTGCGTGTAGTGGACTCCTGACCTATCCAGCGGAACCCGAAACCCCACCACCCTATGGCGCAAGTCGAGGAATCTGCAGCCCACACGGTCGCAGAACCGTCTCAGCCTCTGATTCAGACCCTCCACTCGGCTCTGTACCAAAGGTCCGCAGTCAGTCCTGTCGACGATGCTGCAGATGGTGAGCTCTGCTTTCATCCCGCTAGCGAGACTGGCAGTCTTCACCAAATCAGATAGCCGCCGGAAGCCAGAGAGGATTTCCTCCGATCCATAGCGACACACATCATTGGTGCCGACATGAGCGACCACCTGCAGATGGGTGCACCCTGTACCCTTCATGGCATCCGGAAGGACCCTTTCCACATCTGGAATGACTCCCCCCGGTATGCACACGGAGTGCACTTTGGTTTTCTTCCCCTCCCTTGCTGCCATATCCCTAAGGGGCCCCATTACGCGCCTGACGTTGGAGCTCCCAACTACCTGTAAGCCCACCCTCTGCGACCGCCCGGATCTTGCAGACTGAGGGGCAACCTCTGGAACAGGACAAGCAGCCATGTCAGGCCGAAGATCAGTATCGGCCTGAGACAGAGCCTGAAACCGGTTCGTCAGACAAACTGGAGAGGCCTTCCGCTCAGCCGTCCGGAATGTCTTTCGCCCCCTGCCACACCTTGAGACGACCTCCCATTCTACCACAGGTGAGGGATCAGCCTCAATGCGGGCAGTATCCCGGGCAACCACAGTCGTAGTCCGATCGGGGGATGCGTGGGACGAGCTGGCCGTCCCCGACAAACCCCCATCGGGACCCCCACAGTGATGACCATTGGCAACAGCCTCAAGCTGTGTGACCGAAGCCAACACTGCCTGAAGCTGGGAGCGAAGGGATGCCAACTCAGCCTGCATCCGAACACAGCAGTTGCAGTCCCTATCCATGCTAAAAACTGTTGTGCAAAGAACGTCTGAACTAATCTACAGAGAGCGCAAACAAATCGACACAAAATTTAAACGGTTATTAAAATACAAGTTTGCCTAGTAAATGCAGTAATGCTGCCACTTGTGCACTGCTGACACACTGCTCGGCGGCGGAAGGAGACTACGCGATTTAACACTATTCGAGTACTAAAACGCGATGCTACAACTCTCAAACACTATAATACGCCAGAAATTTATGAATTAAACAATGCAAGTACCAAAAACACGCAAATAAATTAAGAATTAAACTATGTAACAAATGAGTGAGCTAGGAGTATACGACTTGCTGCTGCAGCTGCTTATCCATCGGCGGCAGGGAGCACACTGACTGTGACCAACCGACACTGGCCGTTCAAAACAAAAACAGATGACAGACGACTACGCGAATTTACACTATTCAGGTACTAAAACGCGATGCTACAACTCTCAAATACTATAATACGCCCGAAATTTATGAATTAAACAATGCAAGTACCAAAAACACGCAAAGAAATTAAGAATTAAACTATGTAACAAATGAGTGATCTAGGAGTATACGACTTGCTGCTGCAGCTGCTTATCCAACGGCGGCAGGGAGCACACTGACTGTGACCAACCGACACTGACCGTTCAAAACAAAAACAGATGACAGACGACTACGCGAATTTACACTATTCAGGTACTAAAACGCGATGCTACAACTCTCAAATACTATAATACTCCCGAAATTTATGAATTAAACAATGCAAGTACCAAAAACACGCAAAGAAATTAAGAATTAAACTATGTAACAAATGAGTGAGCTACGAGTATACGACTTGCTGCTGCAGCTGCTTATCCATCGGCGGCAGGGAGCACACTGACTGTGACCAACCGACACTGGCCGTTCAAAACAAAAACAGATGACAGACGACTACGCGAATTTACATTATTCAGGTTCTAAAACGCGATGCTACAACTCTCAAATACTATAATACGCCCATAATTTATGAATTAAACAATGCAAGTACCAAAAACACGCAAAGAAATTAAGAATTAAACTATGTAACAAATGAGTGAGCTAGGTGTATACGACTTGCTGCTGCAGCTGCTTATCCAACGGCGGCAGGGAGCACACTCTATAAAATGTAGACTGGCAATGGCAAGGAAAGCGTTTCTCAAGAAGAGGAATTTGTTAACATCGAGTATAGATTTAAGTGTCAGGAAGTCGTTTCTGAAAGTATTTGTATGGGGTGTAGCCATGTATGGAAGTCAAACATGGACGATAACTAGTTTGGACAAGAAGAGAATAGAAGCTTTCGAAATGTGGTGCTACAGAAGAATGCTGAAGATAAGGTGGGTAGATCACGTAACTAATGAGGAGGTATTGAATAGGATTGGGGAGAAGAGAAGTTTGTGGCACAACTTGACTAGAAGAAGGGGTCGGTTGGTAGGACATGTTTTGAGGCATCAAGGGATCACAAATTTAGCATTGGAGGGCAGTGTGGAGGGTAAAAATCGTAGAGGGAGACCAAGAGATGAATACACTAAGCAGATTCAGAAGGATGTAGGTTGCAGTAGATACTGGGAGATGAAGAAGCTTGCACAGGATAGAGTAGCATGGAGAGCTGCATCAAACCAGTCTCAGGACTGAAGACCACAACAACAACAACAACTTTTGCAGACTTTTTCCTTGCTTCACAATCCTTAATGGAACAATTCGCACATTAATATCCTGGTCACTTTATTGTATTAGGGGTGAATACAGCTTACCAGCTGTAGGTTAAGAGACTCTAGTTATTAGGGCAGGCGGTGGGGACCAGTATTCATCTGGTGTTGATCTAAATGTCCTCTCTAAAAATTACCTAAAGCAGTTAGAGAGCTGACAATTGCAGGTTTTCTTGCTTATTAGTAGTCCCGAGATTTTCGACTTAATTAATGTGAAACTGGAAACAGTGATGATAAAGCCAGCGTAGCATCACTGATTGCCAAGCTTCAATTAGTATGTACGACAAGGAAAAGATTTTAGGTTACCTGAGCAGCCAACGTCAAACATTCATCACTTGGATTTTTAATGTTGCGTACAAATGGGTAAAATAAAGAGTGTTGTGCAGTACACATAGACAGGTTCCGAGTAAAGTTAGGAGGAATAGGATAGACCTGTGAATGAACTTACTCTCCTGCTACCAACTGGAAGAACCAAGTGTTTCAAGTGACTGCAAAAAATGTGCAGGTAAGTCCCACTTTCAAGAAAAGTCCTCGAATATACACTCACAACTACAGGCCTTTGATTCTGACGTCAGTCTATCGTTGAATTTCAGAACTCGATTTATTCTCGCACATTTTGACCTTTCTGGAGACCGGAAATCTGCAAAATGGATGTCGCAATCTTATGAAATACTACTCTGTCCGCTTGTCCACGAGACCCAGCAGAACGCCTGATACTGGCTCCTTTGTGGAAACCACGTTCCTGGATTTCTAGCAGATGTTCGTTACGTTTCCACACTCTCACTTAGTGATCGAATTACGAGCTTACGGAATATCAAACCATCATAGTGACTGGATCGAGGAGTTCCCAGCAAACAGAACACAGCACCGTTCCTGACGAAGAGAAATTTTTATCATAGAGGTAGCGTTGGATGTAATCTAAAGAAGTGTCAGAGGATCATCACTCGTCACAAAATATATGAGCAACTTAGAGCATAACATAGAAAGACTTACTGGGTGACAATTATTGAACTGTATGAAAAAAACCTAAATTAGTTACAAACTACAGTGTGCATACACTTTATACAACATGTAAACATCACTACTGATATGCCTGCCATCATTGACGATGATGTTGCGCAGGCGAATAGCGAAATTCTGCATGACCTTCTGAAGTTTCGCAACATCGATGCTGTCGATGACCTTCTGAATGGCTATTTTCAGCTCAGTAATTGTTTTGGGGTTATTGCTGCATACCTCGTCTTTAAAATAGCCCCCAAAAAGGAGTCGCAAGTGTTCAGAGCCGGAGAATATGGCGACCAATCGAGGTCCATGCCATTGGCCTCTGGGTACCCCAGAGCCATAACGCGGTCCCCAAAGTACTCCTCCAGGACATCAAACACTCTTCTGTTTCGATGGGATCGAGCTCCGTTTTGCATGAAACTTGTCGAAATCAGTGTCACTTTGGATAATGACGATGAAATCGTTTTCCAAAACCTTCATGTGTAGTTCGGTAGTCACCGTGCCATCAAGGAATAACGTACCGATTGTTCCGTGACCAGATATTGCACACCACACAGTCACCCGTTAATGGTGAACAGATTACTCGATCGCGAAATGCTGATTCTCAGTCCCCCAAATGCGACAGTTTTGCTTATTGACGAACCCATAAAAATGAAAGTGGGCTTCGTCGCTAAGCCAAGCCATGGATGCGCATATTAATTCCCATAATGCCCCGTGGCCAACCGTGCAGTCTGAGCCTCCTAACGCAACCCGTTCAGCAGTTATGACGATTTTATTTCATATAGTTCAATAATTGTCACCTTGTATGTGGAGAAGTCATAAGGTAAGAAAGTCGCAGCGAAAATCAGGATGACCATGTGACACTGCAACACTACATGTAGATGAGGACTTTCCGAGCTGTTCTTGACTTAACTAAATGTAGTATCATCTTCTGGCTGTTCATGTAACTTTTTTCTGTGGTAATACCTACGGGATGGTGGGGCAATAAGATTAACGAGCGTATTAGGGGAGAAAGTGACCGTCTCGTACCAGCAGTGATCAAACACAAAGGTATGTGAGTTTCGCTGGGCAACGCCATAGCGACAGGGCACACAGATACACCTGAATAAAGGGGGAATGTCCCTGAGGTCGAAAAAGTCATAATAAGCATAATTGAACTCTCATTTTTGGGGCACATTAGAAGCACAGAAGGGGTAAATACAGACACAACAATTTTCCACGCACTACAATTAAAAAAAAAATCTATTGAGGTCACTTCTGGAACTTCTATCAGTAACTTGAGAGGGCTTCCAGTTGTCCGTGTTCAAAAAATTTTAGAGGCCTGATGTGCCACTAAAATGGATATAAGTTTCCAAAAATATTATGAAGACTTAAAGCAGGAATTAACAGAAGATGACCTCAGTGAATTTTTTGTGTAGCCATTGAGTCCCCATTTGGGGAAAGTAAGAATGAGTATAAACAATAACTTCTGCTATTAGGACTCTTCGTCAAACGCTATGAGGAGCTCAAAACCATGCAATTGGGCATTTCAGAAATTGAAAACCTGGTAGTGGGGGCGCCAGTTTGTGATATACACTGATCATAGAGCATTAAAGGCCGTCTAGAAGTGTAGACTGTTGAACAGCAGATAAACGATATGGTCTCGGTATCTCTAACAGCTTTTGGATTTGTTATCAGTTAGGTTAAAAGGGTAGAAAATACTGAGCCAGATACCTCTATGTAAATTGCCAACCAGTGATAAATGTTAGGAAAACTATATATATATATATAAAGATTTCAAATGAGGAAGGAAATCAAAAGAATTTTTAAGGACATGGACAGAAAAGAAGGCGAGGATGAAAAATCGAAAACTCGAAAGGAAAGCTTATACGTGACAGGAGATTATAAGCTATATATGATTACAGCTCCTATAGATGGAGTATTATTCTGGAGCTCACATGTCATTGTAGATAAATGGAGGAAGTGTTGACCCAAGGAACACATCTGTAGATAATATAATTGATTATTGTAAGTTAATTTCGTACGCAGGGAAAGGAACTTGTGGAAAAACGTAGAGAGAGTTTACATGTTGTTGATATACTCAGGAAAGTGCAGCATAAATTGAAGAGGACGTGTGGCCGATGCCAAATGACTAAACTTTGCAGTACGACCTGTTGTTTGCCTACAAATGCGCAACACTTGGGGAATTTTATAGGGCTATACCAAATATGTAGAGAATCGTAACTTTGCACTACTTTAAGTAGTTTCATAGTATGAGAGAGTGTACCCATTGTAAAGTCAAAGAAACTGTTACACCTGCCTAATATCGCGTAAGGCACCCACGAGAACGCTGAAGTGCTGCAACACAATGTGGCGAGCACTTTACTAGAGACTGAAGTAGTGCTGGAGAGAATGAACACCATGGCTGTCCATAAATCCGTAAGATTACGAGAGGCTGGAGATCTCTTCTGATCAGTACGTTGCAAGGAGTCGTAGATATGCTCAATAATGTTCATGTCTGGGGAGTTTGGTGGCCAACGCAAGTGTTTAGTGTTCCTGGAGCCAGTCTGTAGCAATTTTGGACGTGTGAGGTGTCGCATTGTCCTGCTGCAATTGCCCAAGTCAGTCGGTATGCACAATGGAGACGAATGGATGCAGGTCATGGAGTACATCCGGCGACACTGCCTTTTCAATTGTGTCCTCTGCTCAGACTCGCTCAGCGCCCTTCAAAGTCTATGTACGCTGTACACCGGCCATCCCTTAGTGCAGCGGGTCGAGGAAAACTGTATCTTGCTCACTCTTGATGGAGCCAGTGTGATGCTTCTGTGGGTTGCTGGTCAAGTCGTTCTGTCAGGAAACGAGGCTGCTGATGCTGCTGCCAAGGCTGCAGTCCTCGTACCTCAGCCGGCGAGTAGCTATATACCCTCCGATGATCTCTGTGTTGCTGTCTGTCAGGAGGTGGTGTCCCTTTGGCATCGACAATGGTCCTCCCTTCACGTGAATAAGCTCTGTCTTGTTAAACCTCTCCTAGTGGCTTGGACGACCTCTCCGCCCTCCCACCAGGAGGGTCATTTTAACTAGGCCGCCTACTGGGCACCGTCTTTTTAGCCATCGTCATATGCTAAGTGACCTATCTCACCAGTTTGAACACATTGCGCTCAACTTTTAACTGTCCTCCACTTTCTGATGGAAAGCCGATTTCTTAACCGTTTACGTTCCCGCTTGGGTTTGCCATCTGATTTATCGGCCGTTTTAGCAAATGACGCGCGGGCTGTCGACCGCGTTTTACTTTTTATCCACCAAAGCAATATGGCGAAGGCCATTTAATTTTTAGTTTTGGACTTCCGTTTCTATATGGTGTCTTTCTTAGCCCTTTTTCCACCTGCCTGTCTTTAGCTGTCTGCTCTTATGTCAATTGGGACTGACGAATAGTCGTTTTTTAATTCCTCTCTATCTTCGTATTTTGACTTGAGCGTGTATGACCTCAGTCGTTTTAGCAACCTAAAGCAAAACAAAACCAAACCGGATCATGGGTCCCATATCACCCCAACTGCACATGGCTCACACCATTACAGAGCCTCCACCAGCTTGACTAGTCCCCTGCTCACATTCATTGTCCATGGATTCATGAGGTTGTCTCCATAACCGTACACGTTCGTCCGCTCGATACAATTTGAAACGCTACTCATCCGACCAGGCAACATGTTTCCAGTCATCAACACCTCACTGTCGGCGTTGAGGATCCCAGGCGAGGCGCAGATCTTTGTGTCGTGCAAACGTAAGGGGTTCGCAGGCTCACACTTGACCCAACATTGAAATCTGCCTCCATTTCCGTAGAGGTTGCACTTCTGTCACGTTGAATGATTTTCTTCTGTCGTCGTTGGCCCTATTCTTGCAGGATCTTTTTCCGGGTTAAGCGATGTCTGAGATTTCATGTTTTACCGTGTTCCTGATATGCACGATACACTTGCGAAATTGTCGTACTGTAAAGTCGTAACTTCAGCATTACCTCGGAGGAGCCGTGCTCCATCGCTCGTGCGCCGACTATAACACCACGTTCAAACTCACTTAAATCTTGATAATCTGACATTGTAGCAGCAGTAACAATTTAACAACTGCGCCAGACACTTGTTGCCTTATATAGACGTTGCCGACAGCAGATCCGTATTTTGCCTGTTTACATGTCTCTGTATTTGAAGACGCATACCTATAACAGTTTCTTTGGCGCTTCAGTGTATAAAGCATGTGGGAAAGCTGTATTTGCAAAAACAGTATTTTCTGAAGCGTAACGAACCGAAAATTGTATTATCAGGTAATAGTCAACAGTTTACGTCTAAAATACGGAACGTACGTACGGCAACTGACAGAATAAATCTAACTTACATTAGACCATATTACCCTGCAGTGATACCACTGAGAGATTTATATGCGAAAAATGCGCTTCGGTGAAATTTAATATGTGAGTGAACATTATAGGGAATCTAGAAGATGTGCTGGATAGCGTCCAACATGAGACAAGTAACATTAACCCATCAGTGACGATTTTGACTCAGAAAACGCGGTGTATGATGGGAAAAAGTGTGTCCTATCTTCCAAAGGCAGATATTAAATGAGAGGGTAAATTTTAAATCCGGAGAGGCTGTAAGGAAAAACTAAATGCTTCAGCCAGGAGAAAGGAGGCATGAAGAAAATTTGAAATAAACTTAGGGGATTTGGTTTTAGAGGAGACTAATTAGAAATTCAAAGAGATAAACTGAGATATTGCTACATTTTTTGACGTGATTATAAGGGTCCTTTGACGTTACAACTACAAACTCACATTCAAATTTTCTTACCTACTCAAGAAACAGAGATTTGGAACGACTTATTTCACTTCCCAGGCTCAGTTAAGCTCTGTCCAATGGTTCACTCTTCCTCGAAGCTCTCCTACACACTTTGCTGGACTAGCACTCCAATCCTCGAAAAGACGATTTAGACGAAAATTACTTCGTTCGAAACGTAGGTGTTGTTTCTTCACCTAGCATCGTAGCCTACAAGAAAGAGTAACAGAAATGCACGGGGAACTTATATGGGAATCCTTCGGAGAGAGACGAAGTTCTACGATACAATTATATCTAGAGTGAAGATGAAGATAATAAGATGAGAGAGATTACGGCACGTAAAGAGGTATATGCTAAAACTAAACTCCTCCAGACAGGCCATGAAGACCCAACGGTACCGACCGGCCGCCATGTCATCCTCAGACAATAGGCGTCACTGGATACGGATATGGAGGGGCGTGTGGTCAGCACACCACTCTCCCGGCCATATGCAAGTTTCAGTCAGAAAATCGATCCACACATCAAGTCGCTTGTCGATAATTTCTTTTTAAATGAGTATTCCAACCGATTTGATCTTTTTTCCCATCTTCTTCTCGTCTTTTCATTTCTGCGCAACTATTGTTTCCAGTACCGTCTGCAATCTGTTTTATGTTTTAGGGAAAATATGCATAACTACCTGTTTGTTCCCAAACAAGAGACACTGCGCATATTGTCGACATTTGCATTATTGTGCAGATATTTTCAGTGCAACAGAGATACAAAAGTAATTTGACGTAAGAAAGCAAACGAGATAAAACTGCTCTGTTGCGGGTCACCAGTGACGACAGCTACCGTGTACTGAAATGCTCAGAAAATATCTGCATCTACATTTACATAGGTAGTCCTCAAACCACGGTACGGTGCGTGACGGAGGTTACTCTGTACAACTACTAGTCACTTCCTTGCCTATTCCACTGGCAGACTGATCGCGGAAAAGACGACTATCTATATGCCTCCGTATGAGCCCTAATTCCTCAAACCTTATTTTCGTGGCCCTTAAGCGCAATGTATGTTGGAAATAGAAGCGTTCGGCAGTTAGCTTCAAATGCCGGGGCTCTAAATTTTCTCAATGGTGTTTCTCTAAAAGAACGTCGCATTTCCTCCAGGGATTCCCATTTGAGTTCCTGAAGAACCCAAAAATTTTTTGTCCTCGCAGTCCTTCGTGGAGGCCTGCCTGAATAAAATCTTCTCCGTTGTCAACAGTTTCTCTATTCCTTATGATGGTTTCCGAGATAGCCATCGAAAGCTTGAATACTTTACCCGAAATGACATAGTCTGAAAACCGAGAAGACTTTAGTCCGAAATTTTGTCAATCAATTACAGGTTCGCCATGCATACACTCAGGTGTATACGTTAATGGAGCTTTGTTGGCAGGAAGTACTAGAGACGTAGGATTTGGGTGCCACGACTGGTTCTCCGATCACTCGTGAATTAGAAGGTGGAGGCAGTCAGTGCGAGGTAAGATGACATTTAAATACAGCCCATAGCGTCACTCCACAACCGTATAAAATGGCGGAGAAAACATTGTGGACCAACACAGAATTTTCTGAAGGAGTACCAGCAATATAGGGATGTAATTTGTACAGAGTATAGAGCAGGAGCCAGTACCGGGTGGTTTCAACTAAACTGACGTTGTTTCGTGAGCTGCAGTGGAGACTTTATCACCGTAAGACGCTGAGACATCCTATATATGTTCATTAATCGGTGCGCTCGTGAAGTATGCTGAAAAAATAATAATTCCGGTTTCTGCCACCAAGTGAAAATATGGCGATGCAAGCAGTCAGAATGTGAAATATTTCCTGTTTTGACATCAGTGTGCCAGATGTCGCTTGGCGACGCGTGTTGACCGAAATTACTGTTAGTGTAAAGGGATAAGCAAGTTGAAGTTCTCCGTACGAAACGCACTGGCTATTGACATGAAAGTCCATTCACTCCTGGTGAAGTTCTTTCTTCAGAACGGCAGAATTTATAGCGCTGCATTGCGGGAAGATTGAAGACAAATATGTGCGAAGATACGCCATCTCAGTAACTGGCTTCAGAATATCATCAAGGAATTTAGGGTGAATTAGGTAGTGCAGCGGGAACAGGAAGGAGGCTCATCCCCATGTCAGTTGTTTATGAAGTCGCTATAGCTACAGCAGACCGTGCAGCAGATGCCTCATATTTTAAAGCCAGTGCTCAAGCTGTGTCAGGAGAATAGTCTCTCCCCTAGTTAACAGTTCGAAAGATTTTATGTACATTTTACACTGTTATCTCTACAAGATACAGAATGTGCACCAAATGGAACCCCCAAGATAGGCCACAGTGCCGTGAATTTGCCCTTCGTTTTTTGATGTGGGTGGATGTGATAGGTGAAACTAGGGTGAGAAGGTTCAGGAGGTGTCCCAAAAGGGAAGGACTGGCATCCACAAGTGGTTGCGACAGCCTTCAAAAGGGTTAGAGAAAAAACTACTTTATTAAGATCAATATCAAACAAATACTATTTAAAAAGTTACAGCGATTTTAATTAGTTACCAAAGACTATATACCATTGTACAAACCACCAACAAACAACCACAACTAACTGAACAGTCAACTGCAGTGGTAAGTTCACAGAGAAGTTAGCTGGCGGGCTCAGGCAGAACTGCTATTAATTACCAAAACTACTATCGTTACATTGGAAGCAAAAGAGGCTTTCTTTAATTTTTTTCAAACAGCAAACAATAGTTTCAAAAGGATGAAAGACGAGGCAGGATGTTCCAATAAACAGCTTCACCCAGTTACCTTATTATGTAACCAGTTACAGTTCTTTGGAAAATCAGTAATCACTTACTCACTAAATAAATTTAGCAAAATTTTTCGCATACAGCTGCAATTTATTATAGAAACACCTGCCATTCCACTGAAACCCGAAGCACAAATATTTTTAAGGAAAAAAAAATGATAAATGCAGGGTGACAAGCAAGACAGCACATTTCAATAAACAACTTTACCACATTATCTTATTAAGCAACCAGATAGAGTTTTTTAAAAATAAGTAACAACTTAATGCACTGACCAAGCTTAGCAAAAATACTCATATACTTCTGCTATTAATTGTAAAATCACCTGTCATCACAGTGAAAATAGAAGTACAGATATTTAATATTAGCAAACACTGATATTTAAAGGGAGACACGTGAGACAGCAGCTTTCAATTAACAGCTTTACCACATTATCTTATTAAGCAACTACGTATACATTTTTTTTTGAAATCTGTAACCACTTAACACACTGAGCATTCTTAGCAATAGCAGCTTTCATTAATCAACTTTACCAAATTACCTTATTAAACAATCCGGCACAGTTTCTGTGGGAATCAGTAACCACTTAATGCACTGAACAACATCAGTTAAATTTTTTCATGTGCAACTGTCGTTAATAATAAAATACCTGACATTACCCTTAAATCAGAACTACAAAATTTTTCGAAGCAGCAACAGTGACATATACAGAGAGACAGGCAAGATAGCAACTTTCAGTCAACAGCTTTACCAAATTACATTATTAAACAACCAGGCGTAGTTTTGTTGGGGGAGTGAGGGGGATGGTATCTAAATGGTCTGAGCACGCTTAGCAAAATTCCACATATACAGCTGCCCTTAAATAGAACACATCTTTTCATACCTTGAGACCAAGCACTAGTTTTCGTAAAAAACAAACAACTCTACTACTAATCATAAAATAGGATGGAGGTGGAATAGCGGGTAGGCAAGACTGCAGTCTTCAGTAAACAGTTTTAACAAATAAGCATATTAAGCAGCAAGACCTAGGATTTCTAGATAAGATCAGTGACCACTAAATGGACAGGAAAATACTGTTAACTTCACCAAATAAATTTAGGATAATATCTCATATACAGCTGCCATTAATTATGAAACACGTATGATACATTGAAACCAAGTGCAGGTTTATCAAAAGCAACAAACAGCTATTTTAAAAAGGTTAGGGGGGAGGGGGGGGAGCAGGCAAGACAGCAGCGTCAAATAAACAGTTATAACTAATAACCTTATTGCAGCGGGCTTGATCATGCGCGAAACTAACACAAAACCCACCCGAAGGTGAAGGAGGAGGAGGAGAGGCGAGAGGCCAAGGCAGTTCACTCAGCTTTTGCAGGACGGGGCCATTCTTCCGCCCCTAAGAAGCCAAGAGACAGGGCCGCCTCCGCTAGTGTCGAATCTGTCAAAAAGAACTCCAAGTACTGTCGCATATGGGGATCTACGCCTCTGTATGTTGTGTAGGAACATCCACTGCACTCCAAACATCGCTTGGCAGGTGAAAGATATGCTTCGACAAACTTCGTAAAAGTCCGCATCATCTCTAGGCAATTTCAAGACATGTAGCCTTCCAGATCCCCTGACCTAAATCCGTTTGAATTCTGGTTGTGGGGATATCTGAAAGATAGTGACTATCAGGAATGTGTCTGAAAGGTAGCATACAATGAACTATAGCTCTGATTACACTGTGTGTGCTGCAGGCAACTGGCGACCTAGTCGTGTTAAGGGTGCATCATGTTGCTGGATTGGGCGTCGTATTGAATGCCTGTTGTAACTTGTGATCATATATTAATAAACGTGCCAAAGCCACCGTTATCATGTGTTCATCATTACTCCCCTTATCCTGCTTACACGCTATATTTTCATCTGGTGTCAGAATGTGGAACTGTTATGTTTTCACCTTACTCTGCGAGCGCATGGATTAATGAACGTACCTGCTACGTTTCAACGTCGCACTATGTATACAGCCTGCACTTCGGCGCTCAGAATACCGTCAGTGCCAGCTGGTGTGGCCGAGCGGTTCTAGGCTCTTCAATCTGGAACCGTGCGACCGCTACGGTCGCACGTTCGAATCCTGCCTCGGGCATGGATGTGTGTGATGTCCTTATGTTAGTTAGATTTAAGTAGTTCTAAGTTATAGGGGACTGATGATCTTAGTTGTTAAGTCCCATAGTGCTCAAAGCCATTTGAATCATTGAACACCGTCAGTTTAATTATAGTCACATGTAAGTTATAGCAGCCTTTACACCACTGCCATGGACCACTAGTGATCCGTAAAGCACACGCAGCACATACGATTTGCAGCAAATTGCCGACATAACGATATACTTTACATCTTGTGTTCCGTTACCCTTATTTTTTACTCAACTGAATAACAATTTAATTGATTTATATACAAAAATGTGGTGAAAGATTGTTCAGCGCAATAAGCTGACAAAGATGCATTGTACTTCTCTGTATCTCATATGTTTGTTTTTGTATGAACATGACACTGATATCGCCAAAGGAACGGCGACCTCACGCCACGAGCGTTTTCTCGGCTCATAGCCTATGGCTTATGGAAGTGCTGCATGTGACAGGATCACGTGGTGACAGCAGTTACCTGAAAGAGCACCACCCAACAGCATATGTCAGCCGGGAGGCGTTCTTTCACACGTCACCTGCGCCGATTTAATGCCGAAGAGTCACGCCTGGAATATCAAGATTAAAGCTGCGGCTGAGGACCCAACTGGAAAGTTTGTATGTAGCCAATAATTAATTAGTAGTGCAAACCGACCCAGGTGGAAGTATACGATTTTCTTATTAATTTATTTACTGGCATTTGTGTATTCTCCATACACTCATCCACACAAGTAAATAACAAGGACATGCAGGTGGCATGTACACAAGAGCAAATTGATGAAAATTAACATTAATTATGCCCATGAACCATGGAGCATGGAGCTTGCCGTTGGTGGGGAGACTTGCGTGCCTCAGTGTTACAGATAACCATACCATAGATGCAACTGCAACGGAAGGGTATCTGTTGAGAGATCAGACAAGCGTATGGTTCCTGAAGAGGGGCAGCAGCCTTTTCAGTAGTTAGAGAGGCAAAAGTCTGGATGATTGACTGATCTGGCTTTGTAATATGAATCAAACGGCCTTGCTGTACTGGTACTGCGAACGACTGAAAGCAAAGGGAAACTGCAACTTTAATTTTTCCCGAGGGCATGCAGCTTTACTGTGTGGTTAAATGATGATGGAATCCTCTTGGGTAAAATGTTTCGGAGGTAAAATAGGACACCATTCGAATCTTCGGGCGGGAATGCTCAGGACGATGTCGTTATCAGGAGAAACGGAACTGGCATTCTATGGACCAAAAGGTGGAATGTGAACTCTCTTAATCAGCACGTAGGTTACAAAATTTTAAAAAGGGAATGGATAGCATAAAGGCAGATACAGTGGGAATTAGTGAACTTTGGTGGCAGGAGGAACAGGTCTTCTAGTGAGGTGAATATAGGGTTATAAATACAAAATCAAATAGGTGTAATGCAGGAATGGGTTTAAAAATGAATAAAACAATAGAAATGAGGATAAGCCACTATAACAGCATAGTGAACGTATTATTGTATCCACAATAGACACGAAGTACACACCCACACGGTAGTGCAAGTTTATATGCCAACTAGCTCCGCTGATGAGGAGGAGATTGAGGAAATGTATGATGAGATTAAAGAAATTATTCAGTTAGTTAAGGGAGACGAAAATTTAATAGTCATGAGGGAATGGAATTCGATAGCAGGAAAAGGAAGAGAAGCAAAAATAGTAGATGAATAACGACTAGCGGAAAGTAATGAAAGAGCTGTCCCCTAGAATTTTGCACAGAGCATAATTTAATCATAGCTAACACTTGCTTTAAGAATCATGAAAGAAGGTTTTGTAAGAGGACAAGACCTGGAAGCACCGGAAGGTTTCACATTGGTTAACTGGTTATATAATGGTAAGAAAGAGATTTCGGAACATGGGTTTAAATTGTAAGACATTTCCAGGGACAGACGTGAACTCTGACCACAATGTATTGGCTAAGAATTCTAGATTAAAACTGAAGAAACTGCAGAAGGAGCATTAGGGAACAATTGACAAGGACAGGGTAAACTAATACAGTAGAAGAAGAGTTGGTGGCTTTGAGAGATGAAACAGTGAAGGCAGCAGAGGATCAAGTAGGCAAAAGGACGAGGGCTAGTAGAAATCCTTGGGTAATAAAAGAAATATTGAATTTAATCGATGAAAGGAGGAAATATACAGGGTGTTACAAAAAGGTACGGTCAAACTTTCAGGAAACATTCCTCACACACAAATAAAGAAAATATGTTATGTGGACATGTGTCCGGAAACGCTTACTTTCCATGTTACTTCTCTTCAAATCACATTAATCATCGAATGGAAACACACAGCAACAGAACGTACCAGCGTGACTTCAAACACTTTGTTACAGGAAATGTTCAAAATGTCCTGCTTTGGCGAGGATACATGCATCCACCCTCCGTCGCATGGAATCCCTGATGCGCTGATGCAGGCCCGGAGAATGGCGTATTGTATCACAGTCGTCCACAATACGATCACGAAGAGTCTCTACATTTGGTACGGGTGTAGCGTAGACAAGAGCTTTCAAATGCCCCAATAAATGAAAGTCAAGAGGGTTGAGGTCAGGAGACCGTGGAGGCCATGGAATTGGTCCGCCTCTACCAATCCATCGGTCACCGAATCTGTTGTTGATAAGCGTACGAACACTTTGACTGAAATGTGCAGGAGCTCCATCGCGCATGAACCACGTGTTGTGTCGTACTTGTAAAAGCACATGTTGTAGCAGAACAGGTAGAGTATCCCGTATGAAATCATGATAACTTGCTCCATTGAGCGTAGGTGGACGAAACTAAAATGAGCTCTAACATGGAAATTAAGCGTGTCCACATAACATCATTTCTTTATTTGTGTGTGAGGAATGTTTCCGGAAAGTCTGGCCGTACCTTTTTGTAACACCCTGTATTTGCCGTGGATGGTTTTCTGGCGTTACCTTAAGAATTCCTGGCACTACTAGCTCGATCTGTCGCGTCATGTCCTTCAGGTTTGAGGCCACTAAGCTCTTTGCTCGAGGTTGTTGATGGGGCGGGGCGTGCTGTCGCGTGGCGACTTTGGAGTGGTAACGGAGAGAGGAGGGCGGTGTGAGAGGTCCGCCAGGCGAGTAAGGTGAGCACATGAGCAGCCGTCTTGGGCACGGGCTCAGGGGAGTGGTTGCTGGCCGTGTTTGTGGGCAGATTTGAATCCGTGGCTGACTTCGAGTGCCGTCTTCGTATGTAGCCTAGGCAGCCAGGTCTGGGACGTGGCACACTTACTTGAAGCTGTGCTGAATTGTGGGCCCCCTTTGTGACTGGCAAGTTTCAGCTTCGACCCGTGAACTTCAGTTAAGTTTTGGATTTTGAGTCGTTAACTGTCATAGTCTTATTGATACCTACAGGTCTGTAGCGATCTTTGTGATTTGTTACCTGATCTATTTCAACACAGTTGGTGGTTAGCCGACCTTACTGCTAAACGTCTTCGAATACCAGGCAAGTTCCTTTCTCTTGTAATACGGCCGGGTACCGGTTTCGAGATACCTTCGGGCATTGCAGATGTCATCGCTCTGTTATTTGTATTGGCTTCGGAGGTGCCTGAGTCTCAAAATTTGCAATTGTTGAAGCTACGTAATTGGATTTGGCAACTTAGTTTCTTTCGGTCGTTTCGCCGTTGTTGGAGAAGCGTAATCTTGCAGTGACGCGGGTGTACAGTTCTTGTCGCTTTCGCGTAATTAAACTTGCTGTGTTAATATTTCTTTTGCCGGTCTGTATCATACGGAAATGTGCTTCGAAGGCCAGTCCTCTCGTTGTAACCATTTTTGAGCTTCCTCTTTAGTACATTCTTTTGTTCCTTGCCTATAAGCCTTCTGATTCACCTCTTGAGAGGAAGCAATTCAAATTCTTCGTTATTTAACTCAAACAGTTATTCATGAATGTCTATCTGTTTTGTGTTTGGTAGTTTTACTTAACTGAAGCTGTTGTTAACCAACGCCTGTCTGTTTGGTATTTGGTAATTTTACTTAACTGAAGCTGTTATTACTGAAGGATTGCCTGTTTTCTGTTTGGATATTCTACTTAACTGAAGCTGTTATCATTGACGGTCTGCCTGTTTGGTATTTGGTAGTTTTACTTAGCTGAAGCTGATATTATGGAAGACCTGCCTGTTTTATATTTGGTAATTTTACTTAACCGAAACTGTTGTTATTGACGGTCTGCCTGTTCTATTTTAATTAATTATTGAGATCTGATATCTTACTCAGAAGGCCTACCTGTTCCAGACGTACTTATGTCAATAACGCTGTAACCTGAAATGACACATGATGGTACATGGGTCCTAATCTTTCGCCTTACATCATTTTATCCACAACTCTAGCTTTCAAGGTAAAAATGCAATAAATGAAGCAGGTGAAAGGGAATACAAACATCTAAAAAATGATATCGACAGGCAGTGCAAAATCACTAAGCAGGAATGGCTAGAGGACAAATGTAAGGATATAGAGGCACATACTACTAGAGGTAAGATAGGTAGTGACTACAGGAAAATTAAAGAGATCTTTGGAAAAGAGAGAACCACCTGTATGAATCCCAAGACCTCAGATGGAAAACCAGTCCTAAGCAAAGATGGAAAAGCAGAAAGGTGGAAGGAGTATATAGAGGGTATATACAGGGGAGATGTACTTGAGGGCAATATTATGACAATGGAAGTAGCTGTAGATGTAGCTGAAAAGGGCGATAAGACACTGCGTGAAGAATCTGACAAATCACAGAACGACTTAAGTCAAGCTCTAGGAGTAGGCAACTTTCCGATAGAACTACTGATAGCTTTGCGAAAGCCAGCTATGACAAAACTCATCCATGTGGTGAGCAAGATAAATGAGACCTGTTAACTATCCTCAGACTTCAAAAGGAATATAATTACAATTCCAAAGAAATCAGGTGCTGACAGGTGTGAAAATTACCGAACTATGAGTTTACGAAGTCACGGTGCAAATTACTAACGCGAATCCTTTACAAAAGAATGAAAAAGCTGGTAAAAGATGACCCCTGGGAAGATCAATTTGTATTCCGGAGAAATGTAGGAACAGGCGAGGCAAAGCTGACCCTTCGACCTCTCACAGAAGACAGGCTAAGAAAAGGGAAACTTACGTTTATAGCGTATGTAGACATAGAGAACGCTTTTGACAGTGTTGACTCTAATACTCTCCTTCAAATTCTTAAGGTATCAGGCGCAAAAATACATTGGGAGGAAGGTTATTTACAATTTGTATAGGAAGCAGATGGCAGTTATAAGAGTCGTGGGGCCCAAAAGGGAATCAGTGGTTGAGAAGGGAGTGGGACAGGGTTGTAGCCTGTCCCCGATGTTATTAAATCTGTACAGTAAGTAAGAAGTAAAGAAAACAAAAGGAAAATTTGGAGTATGGGCTAATGTCCAGAAAGAAGAAATAAAAGGCTCGCCGATGATACTGTAATTCTGGCAGAAACAGTAAAGGACTTGGAAGAGCAGTCGAACGAAATGGACAGTATCTTGAAGGGACGGTATACGATGGACATCAACAAAAGCAAATCGAGAGTAATGAAATCTAGTCGAATTAATTCAGGTGAAGCTGAGGGAATTAGACCAGGGAATGAGACACTTAAGGTAGTAGCTGAGTTCTGCTGTTTGAGAAGCAAAATACAACGAATAAAGATCGCTGTACACTGCATAGTCTATGGTTGCCAATAATACTGGTCCAGATGTTGGTAACTGCCATTTCTTGCTCACAGCATTCCTTAGCAATTTTGATGTGACGTCCCACCGATCGATGCAACCAAAAAATGTGTGACTAGTATCTTACATTTCGCCACAACCACAGAGTGGAGATACAGATTGTACGACGCGTATGCGCTGTAGGTGCTGTGCACATAGAAAGAAATTGAGCTTCAACCGCACTATAGCAACTGCCAGTTGGTGTGAGCATGTGAACCCGTGGTACCAAGGTTTGTTGGTAGCACTGGAGTTATTTACGTGTAGTATTTTACTTTTATTGTCTGCGAAGCTTGGCATTCCTTGTCCCACTCGATCCAAAGCCTCTTCCTGTACATGGGTATGCCGACCGGAGTGGCCGAGTGGTTCTATGCGCTAAAGTCTGGAACGGCGCGACCGCTACGGTCGCAGGTTCATATCCTGTCTCGTGCATAGATGTGTGTGATGTCCTTAGGTTAGTTAGGTTCAAGTAGTTCTAAGTTCTAGGGGACTCATGACCTCAGATGTTAAGTCCCATAGTGCTCAGAGCCATTTGAACCATTTTTTGTAAATGGGTATGAGATCCTCCGATAGAATGTATACGCGGAGTCACCACTTCCTTAGCAAGAGTGTCAGCGATCTAGTTACCCAGGCCGTTGTTGTGTGCCTTAATGCAATAGATGGATACCGGGCGACCATTCCCTTCCAGTAGGTTGACGTACGGTATTCTCCCGTTGGTCATCGGGTGGTGTGAATACCCTCGATGAAAATATTTAATGAGAGTGAGCGCAGACTGAGGAGTTCGAAAAGATGGGATACAGTACTTTCCTTCAGAGCTTCTAAGATCGCTGTGAGCGCAAATGTTTAAGCATGAAACTCCTGATGAAGGGCCTTCTTAACTGGAAACTTTCTACAATATGTTTCTAACTACCCGTTGCGTAAGAATCTGCCTCCGCAAGCAAAGGAATATACAGAGACAACAACGAGCATCTTACTTCGAAAGCGTAATATGATAGAACACAAGGCGCTTAGCGTAAAATAGCCGCAGCGACGACAGCCCTCTGCTACTGGTTGAAAGACTTACACGCCGCACGTCACGTTCAACGACAATACATAAACAACTTCGTTGATGCATGAGCGGTCGGATGCAAGGCTAGGAGCATATGCGAATCCAGTGTTGAAATAAGTTTGGCCAGTACAACGATTGTAAACTGCGCTCTTCTGGATGGTATGTCAAGCCGAAGACAAACGCTGAGAATCAGCAGGTGGGAAGCCGCGAGCGAGAAGCCGACTGCATGCGCCTAGACTGCAGAATGATTCCCAGTACAGTGTGCTGCTCAGAAGGGAGCAGCAGACGCGACCTACACGACAGGCGTTGGCAGCGCACCTGCCGGCTGCTGTGCACACAACGCAGCTGACGCTGTGGCAGCCGCGTTTGCTGATGCGAAAAATGTTGGGTGGCTGGAGCTTCCGCTGCTATTATACACTCCTGGAAATTGAAATAAGAACACCGTGAATTCATTGTCCCAGGAAGGGGAAACTTTATTGACACATTCCTGGGGTCAGATACATCACATGATCACACTGACAGAACCACAGGCACATAGACACAAGCAACAGAGCATGCACAATGTCGGCACTAGTACAGTGTATATCCACCTTTCGCAGCGATGCAGGCCGCTATTCTCCCATGGAGACGATCGTAGAGATGCTGGATGTAGTCCTGTGGAACGGCTTGCCATGCCATTTCCACCTGGCGCCTCAGTTGGACCAGCGTTCGTGCTGGACGTGCAGACCGCGTGAGACGACGCTTCATCCAGTCCCAAACATGCTCAATGGGGGACAGATCCGGAGATCTTGCTGGCCAGGGTAGTTGACTTACGCCTTCTAGAGCACGTTGGGTGGCACGGGATACATGCGGACGTGCATTGTCCTGTTGGAACAGCAAGTTCCCTTGCCGGTCTAGGAATGGTAGAACGATGGGTTCGATGACGGTTTGGATGTACCGTGCACTATTCAGTGTCCCCTCGACGATCACCAGTGGTGTACGGCCAGTGTAGGAGATCGCTCCCCACACCATGATGCCGGGTGTTGGCCCTGTGTGCCTCGGTCGAATGCAGTCCTGATTGTGGCGCTCACCTAGACGGCGCCAAACACGCATACGACCATCATTGGCACCAAGGCAGAAGCGACTCTCATCGCTGAAGACGACACGTCTCCATTCGTCCCTCCATTCACGCCTGTCGCGACACCACTAGAGGCGGGCTGCACGATGTTGGGGCGTGAGCGGAAGACGGCCTAACGATGTGCGGGACCGTAACCCAGCTTCATGGAGACGGTTGCGAATGGTCCTCGCCGATACCCCAGGAGCAACAGTGTCCCTAATTTGCTGGGAAGTGGCGGTGCGGTCCCCTACGGCACTGCGTAGGATCCTACGGTCTTGGCGTGCATCCGTGCGTCACTGCGGTCCGGTCCCAGGTCGACGGGCACGTGCACCTTCCGCCGACCACTGGCGACAACATCGATGTACTGTGGAGACCTCACGCCCCACGTGTTGAGCAATTCGGCGGTACGTCCACCCGGCCTCCCGCATGTCCACTATACGCCCTCGCTCAAAGTCCGTCAACTGCACATACGGTTCACGTCCACGCTGTCGCGGCATGCTACCAGTGTTAAAGACTGCGATGGAGCTCCGTATGCCACCGCAAACTGGCTGACACTGACGGCGGCGGTGCACAAATGCTGCGCAGCTAGCGCCATTCGACGGCCAACACCGCGGTTCCTGGTGTGTCCGCTGCGCCGTGCGTGTGATCATTGCTTGTACAGCCCTCTCGCAGTGTCCGGAGCAAGTATGGTGGGTCTGACACACCAGTGTCAATGTGTTCTTTTTTCCATTTACAGGAGTGTATTATGAACTGTGGGCCCTAGCAGGGGAGCAGCTCGAGAAAACGACCGGTATTTCCCCGCAGAAACGCCAGCATAGCTTCATCAATCATCCAACGCGACAGCTGCATGATAAGTTATGTTCAGCTCTGCTTTTTTTCTGTTTGTGTTCTTCCGTGGTGTAAATTCTGGGCACACATTCTCTTTAGCCCTGTGGTAAGAGCCACAGTAAATGCGTTTGGGAGGAGTGTCTTGATTACGATCACATTCAGTAGCCGTAACAAGCCCTCGGAGTGTATTCCAAATAATATTGTCAAAATCTTCCACTATATCTACAAATGATACAAATGTAGGTTTCCCTTTCCTTATCCTGTCTCCTAAGGGAATTCGTAGTGTCAGTTTTGTCTCAAATGCTCCTAAATTTTCCCGGAAGCCAAATTGGTCATTCCAGAGATCGTCCTACCAGGCTTTCCATTCTTCTATAACTAATTCGTGTTAGTATTTCGCAGCCGTGACTTATTATGCTAATAGTTCGCTAATATTCATACTTCTGAGCACCCGCTTTCTTTGCAATTGTAATCATTATATTCCTTTTGAAGTCTGAGGGTATTTTGCATGTTTCATACATCTTGCTCACAAGATGAAAGAGTTTTGTTACGGCTGGCTCTGCCAAGGCTATCAGTAGTTGTAAAAGGATGTCGTTTAATCGTTGCACCTTGTTTCTACTAAGCTGTTTCAGTGCTCTGTCAAATTCTTCTCACAGTATCGTATGTTGCATCTCCTATCCATTTACGCCCTGTTCCAGTTCTATAATAACTGCCCTGAAGTACATTTTCCTTGCATAGGCACTCAATGTACTACTTCCACCTTTCAGTTTTCCCTTCTTTGTGTAGGACTGGTTTTCCAGCTGAGCTCTTTTGATATTCATACAGCTGCTTTTCTTTTCTCCAAAGGCCTCTTTAATTTTGCTATAGGATGTATCTATCTTTCCCTAGTGATATATGCTTCTCAATCCTTACATTTGTTCTCGAGCCATTCGTGCTTAGCCATCAGCAACTTCTGGTTCTTTCAGTTTACCCAGGTCCCATCTCTTTAACTTCCTATTTTTTTTTTTTTGCAAATCCTTCTGTTTTAATATACACTTAATAACCAATAAATTGTGGTTAGAGTCCAAATCTGCCGCTAGAAATGCCCTACAATTTAAAATCTGCTTCAGAAATCTCTGTCTTGCCATTATATAATCAGTCTGTATCCTTTCGGTCTCTCCATGTCTCTACCACTTATACAACCATCTTTCATGATTCTTCAACCTGATGTTAGCGATGATTAAATTATGCTCTGTAAAAAATTCTTCCAGGCAGCTTCCTCTTTCATTCCTTTCCCCTAGTCCATATTCACCTACTTTTTTCTTTCTCTTCCTCTTCCCACGATCGAATTCCACTATCCCATGACTATTAAATTTTCGTCTCCCTTAACTATCTGAATAATTTCTTTTATATCATCAAACATTTGTCCAATCTCTTCATTATCTACGGAGATTTTTCGCATACAAACTTGCACTAGTGTGGTGGGTGTGGGCTTCGTGTCTTGGTTACAGTAATACCATCACTATGCTGTTAACAGTAGCTTACCTGCATTTTTATTTTCTTATTTCCTTACTAAATCTACACCTTCATTACCCGTATTTGATTCTGTATTTATAACCCTATATTCACTTCAGCAGAAAACCTGTTCCTCGTACCACCGAAGTTCACTAATTCCCACTGTATCTATCTTTGTGCTATCCATTCCCTTTTTTTAAATTTTCTAACCTATCTGACCGATTAAGAGATGTAACATTCCACTCTCCGATGCGTAGAACTGATAACGACATCATCCTGAGTAGTCCACGCCCGGCTATCCGAATGAGGAACTATTTTACCACTGAAATATTTAACACAAGAGCATGCCATCATTTACCCACACAGTAGAGATGCAAGCCCTCGGGAAAAATAACTGCTGTCGTTTCACCTTGCTATCAGATGTTCGCTGTACCAGCACAGTAAGGCCGTGTTGGTTCGTGTACAAGAACAAAACGGTCAGTTGCTCCAACTGTTGGCCCTTCAACTACTGCAAAGTGTATTGCCCCTCTCCAGGTACCAGTTTGTTCTGTCCTCGTGACAGATACCCCTCCAACGTGATTGCACCTATGGTACGGCTATTGTATCGCTGAGACACACAAGCCTCGTCGCCATTAGCAACGTCCATGGTTCTGAGGGTAGCACAGGTAAAATACAGGAAGAGAAAGGCTACTTACAACTTTTACAGAAACCCTTCGTCAGTTATAAGAAGCTCAGGAGAAGAAAGTAGTGGTTGAGAAGGGAGTGAGACACGATTGTAGCTTATCCCCGATGTTTTCCAATCTGTACATTGAACAAGAAGTAAAGGAAACAAAAGAAAAATTTGGAGCTGGAAGTAAAGCCCAAACTGAAGGTTTGCCGATGACATTAATTGTCTCAGAAGCAGGAAAGGACTTGGAAGAGCAGTTGAACGGAATGGACCAGCTCTTTACAGGAAGATATAAGATGAACATCAACAAAAGCAAAACGAGGCTAATGGAACGTAGTCCACTGTAATCAAGTGATGCTGAGGGAATTAGATTAGAAAACGAGACACTTAAATTAGTAGATGAGTTTTACTATTTGTGCAGCAAAGTAACTGATTAAGGCCGAAGTAGAGAAGATATAAAATGTAAGCTTGCAATGGCAAGAAAAGTGGTTCAGAAGAAGAGAAATTTATTAACATAAAGTATAGATTTAAGTGCCAGCAACTCTTTTCTGAAAGTATTTGTGTGGAATGTAGTCATTTATGGAAGTGAAACACAGAAAATAAATAATTTTGTTATTTTTGAAAATAATTATAATAGTCTAGATCGCAAGGCATATTTACTGAAATGTGATCGGTTTCGATCATCACATCATATCATCAGACCTACAATTATATTGATAGACAACGGCTGGGTATTGAGCAGGAACAGCTGAGCGGCTGTTTGTACGTGATGATCGAAACCTGTTGTGATTATTTTCAAATATTTTATTTGGATCTCTGATATCTCCAATAATGTTTCCAAAAATATACATTTTAGAAAAGAAAAGAATAGAAGTAGATAACGTAACTAATGAGGAGGTACTGAATAGAATTGGGATAAGAGAAATTTGTGATACAACCTCCCTAGAAGAAGGGATGGTTGGTAGGAGACATTCTGAGGCATCAAGGGATCACCAGTTTAATGTAGCAGGGAAGTTTGTGAGGTAAAAATCGTAGAGGGAACCAGAGACAAATACAGTATGTAGGTTCAGAGGGATGAAAGTTACAGTAGTTACTCGGAGATGACGAGGCTGACAAAGAATAGAGTAGCACCTGGTATTTGACAACATTGGTGTAGCGTTTCGAAGGTGTTATAGGTACGCTGCACTGAATTACTGCCAAATTCCCTTCTTCAGATTAGGTAACGTCCATATCTTGGATCACACATCATCTTGTTGTCATAAAAGACGAGGTAAAATCCTCCATATTATTATTCTGAAATACTGGACTCCGAACTATAGGGTTTGCAGTTTCCCCAGAGCAAGTATCTACCTTGACACGATTGTGGTTAGACGAAATAATTTTTTGGATATATTTATTTATACCTTTGCACTCGCAATGTAGTAATTTGCCTGAGGACATTGTTATCTTTGCTTTCCATAAATACTTGGAAAGACTCAACATCAGATTCTGCGTACACAATTAGTTGCTGTACATTGTGAGCGTTGCCACTTATCAGGTCAGTATGTACTGCTACAACTTCCATGTTATGACTGACAGTATCATTAGAACGCCATCCGCTCTGTTTTTCTGCATCTGCCAATTGTAGAAGTGTGAAACCGGAATTTGATTGCAATAATTACACGTTTGTTGTTTGAAACTGATAAATAATATTTTATTCAAAATAATCTCCACTGCTATTATATACACTTCTCCCACCTCTCCGGCAAACTATGAATGCCACGCCAAAAAGCAGTTCTTCTTTTGAAACGAACCAGTCAGCGAGCCATTTTCTTACATTTTCGTACGAATTGAGCCGTTGCTCAAAGAGAGCGTGTCCCAGTAATTTAACAGATGACAACCGCACGGAGTCAAGTCTGGAGAATAAGTCACTTGTCCTAGTACTTTACAACTGAATGCCTCTATCGTTTCCCTGACCCGTTTTGCTGTGTGTGAGGGGGCGTTATCATGGAGAAATATGACTTTGTGTTGTCTTCTTCCGTATTCTGGTCATTTTTCACGTAATGCTCGATTTAAATCGATCATTTTCTGTTGGTAGCGATCAGTGTTAATGGTTTCACCAAGTTTTAGCAGTTCATAATAGGTGACACCTTTCTGTTCCCCCAAACACAGGGCATTGTCTCCCTTTCCAAAGCGACCCACGATTTACGACGCTTAGGATTCTCAAAATGTATTCATTTTTTATCACCTGCCACTATTCAATGGCGAGACGACTTTATTCTGTATCTGGCGAGTGGCATTTCACAAGTAGTCTTTCGATTTGCTTACTTCTTTCATTCCGTTCATACGGGAATCCATTTTCCTGTTCTGCGCACTTTTTCCGTAACTTTAACCTAAGAGGAACGGCTTTCTGAGACACATTCAGAATGAATAAAAATATTTCCTATGGCTGAGCTACTGTTCCCCTGCACCCTAGTTGGAGAAAGCACAGTCTGCATCAGATCTTATGAAATTATGAGATCTACCAGCCTCCTTTTTCTTGCACCATCATATACAAAATGTATATTGAAGTCACCACATATAACTAATTTCTGGTACGTCCTAAAAAGTGAATCAATAACCCTCTCTAGCTTCAGCAGAAATGCTCTGAAGTCAGACTTAGGTGACCTATAGACAACAACAATTAGAAGTTTAGTTTCACTAAATTCAACTGCCCCTGCACAACATTCAAATATCTGCTCACTACAGTGCCGTGATACAACTGTGGACTCAAATTGAATACTGTTTTTTTTTTTTTTTTTACTTAGATAGCTACTCCCCCATCCCGCAAGGAACTCCTTGAAAAACAGCCAGCTAATCTGCATCCTGGTAAAGGAAGCCTCTGAACTGTCTAATTATTTAAGTGGTGCTGCGATATACCAATAATTTCAGAGCTAACATCTACAAGCAGTTCACTAACTATATCTCTAATACCTCTTATATTTTGATGAATTATGCTAATTCCTTCTCTGCTTGGAAACATTACATACTCTGAAGGTGAGCCCTTCGTTACAGGGACTCCTTTTCAGCAGGTCAGGATATATTAAAATGTCATCTAAATACGCAAAGCAAAATGGGAAAACTGTCAGGGTGTCCATTGAAAGAGTGAAACCAGCATGGGCCTTACCATCGCCGAAACACGAATGACTCCTCTAGTTCAGGATGATCGACGGCAAGCCGAGTCTACACCCAGTCGAACTGAAGAGACAATGCCAAGATGCCAGACGACTATAGAACATCCAGTTACACTTCTGTTCAGACCGACACATCAACTGGTCTTCCGTACACGAGCTGGACGACAATTCAAATTAAAGTACCCCCAGGTGCTCCGCACTTTAAAAGGAGGGGGGGGGGAGGGGATGGCTGTGTGGGAACAAGACACCGACCAGTGAAGTGCATTGCTTGTTCGTTGAACGAGTAGCTGATTTCGATGGTTTGATGTTGATTCTTGGTTTTTCGTTTTTTGTGTAGAGGATAACTACATACATTACTCAAAGTAAATAAATGTATTTAAGTACATGTGGGCTTGATATCTGGCCTACAACAGTTTCAAATCTGGAAATTAGCGTTCACTGACCATCTGTTTTGATTTGTTTTAACAAATGAAGGAATTATGTACATAAATTTAAGTAATCAGAAATATTATTCTAGGAGAATAAATTCCCTACATGGTGCAGGGAATAGCAATTGAATCTCGATGTAGACAAGTGTAACTGGAAGCAGTTAATTCCTTGGCTTATCTGGGAGTAGGCATTAGGAGTGATTTAAAACGGAATGATGATATAAAGTTGATCGTCGGTAAAGCGGATGCCAGACTGAGATTCATTGGAAGAATCCTAAGGAAATGCAATCCGAAAACAAGAGAAGTAGGCTGCAGTACACTTCTTCGCCCACTGCTTGAATATTGCTCACCAGTGTGGGATCCGTACCAGATAGGGTTGATAGAAGAGATAAAGAAGATCCAACGGAGAGCAGCGCGCTTCGGTACAGGATCATTTAGTAATCGCGAAAGCGTTACGGAAATGATGGATAAACTTCAGTGGAAGACTCTGCAGGAGAGACGCTCAATAGCTCGGTACGGGCTTTTGTTGAAGTTACGAGAAAATACCTTCACCGAAGAGTCAGGCAGTATATTGCTCCCTCCTACGAATATCTCGCGAAGAGACCTTGAGGATAAAATCAGAGAGATTAGAGCCCACGCAGAGGCATACCGACAATCTTTTTTTCCACGAACAATACGAGACTGGAATGGAAGGGAGAACCGATAGAGGTACTCAAAGTACCCTTCGCCACACACCGTCAGGTGGCTTGCGGAGTATGGATGTAGATGTAGATGCAACGTATACTCATATAAATGTTACGCAGAACGTAAAATGTATATTCGATTGTGATATTATTGGAATTCTTAAACATTCTTTTCTCTCTGCATTTTAAGGAACTGTTTTCGACTGTAATCATCGACCATAAATGCTCGGCGATTGTGATATTGTCAAGATTCTTTAACTTTGCATTTTGTTTGGATATCAATGACTCGTAGTTTCTTTGGTGACTTCGATTGCCCATAACATTCGAAGGATTGCTTTTAGGACATTTACGTGGCTTTACTGTTTACATTTGAGTAATTCAGAGTTTCTTTGGTTATTTCTTCGGATTATGGGATCTGGATGGTTTGTATTCCTGTTAGGTTTTTTATTTCATTCGTTCTTTTACTTGGTATTTGTTGGATCTCGATAGCTGGTTTATCAGTTAGGTTTGTTTGTTTCCTAGGCGTTAGTAGAATGTCAAGTTTGTTTCTCCATTAAGTTTGCAGGTCATTTCGTTCGTTAATATGGCGCCGGCCGCAGTGGCCGAGCGTTCTAGGCGCTACAGTCCATGCCTCGGGCATGGATGTGTGTGTTGTCCTTAGGTTAGTTAGGTTTAAGTAGTTCTAAATTCTAGGGGACTGATGACCTCAGCAGTTAAGTCCCATAGTGCTCAGAGCCATCGTTAATACGGCATTTGTTTTGGATTACTGTATTTTTGTTACTGTAGTGACTTAATAGACTAAATTGTTTAGCTCGGATATCTTAAGACATAGGATACTGAGTATGTGTGTTACTGTTTAAATTTATAACGCCTGCGAAACGCAAGTCGAATTTATCTTTGAGCTCAAAAAGAGCTCGAGCTATATAGATAGCTAGACAGCAACAATCGTCTGCACTTGCTGACGAGCAGAGAATTGAGCAGATAGAGCATCAGCCAAATTTTCGAGTAGCTGAAACCGCTGCACAGGCGAATGCTCGATGTCAGCAAAATGCTGAACGCATTGCATCTCAGCGTGTTTCTGAGACAGCCGAAGGTGCGGCTTCTCATCGTCAAGCAAACACAGCACGCATAGCATCTGTGCATGCCTCTGAAACTGTCGAAGAAGCAGACACACGCCCACGCGCTGTAGCTCAAGGAAAAGGTGAACATTGGCAAATATTTGAAATGAATTCCTTGGGATTTTAAGATAATGTACCTTTCGGCTATGGTCCAACTTTAGATTACAGTAACTACAAGCTCATCAAAACTGATCGTATGAACAAGGCATGCAGATTTTGTGGGGCAGTGAAAAGGAGGGAGGCAGCGGCGTGTTGCTCTTGGGGCAAGGTACCCGTTCCAACATTAGAAGAGCCTGTGGATCCGTTACAGGAGTTATTTTCTGGAGAGACGAGTCATAGCAGTTTCTAAAACGCACAGAAAAATATAATCTGTCTTAATACAGTGTCCGCACAAGCGGAAAATCGGGGTTAGAGTCCCTGTCCGATACAAATTTCCATGTGTCGCGAACTGCTGTCGTTAATCCAGGTTCGCAAAATGCGAATCCGTATTCAACAGAACAGTGTCTTTTCCTTCAGACAGTCATCCTATTAACACAGACATTGTAACCATCAATAACGTACGATGAGTACATTCCACTTTATTTACGGTTTTTAGGTTACGGGGAAAGAAGTGACAGACAACAACGATTTTTGACGTTTTCTATTGCATTTATTCGTATTGTTAAATCTATGTTCTAATTAAATGCATTACAGTTATACTGTTGACGGTGTCGAAGTGTCATAAAAAAACAACACATTCGGAACTATGAAGTCGTTACAATCAATACGGAATTCGATTTCAATCACCTGCTTGTCCATTAATGTTTTCAGTTTCTCATCATTTACCTTCTGATTTTTCTAGATAAATAAAATATCTATAAAATTTTTTCATCGTCTAATGAGAACAGTAAAATCATAAACCACGAACAAAAATATGAAAATAAAATGAAATGAAAAATACAAGATCAGTGCTCGAATTTTGTAGCAATAATAATTATAGAATCTGTTCTAGTTAATAACGTTGCTGTCATGACCTATAGGAAACTGTTTCATGCAGAAATATTTAGATACATACAAGGAGTTGAGAACTTGCATAAATTAAAGGAAATTTGTCGGACTCTCACGTATAAATTTTATCTACGTATGTACACAGCACATATGTACACACTGACTAGCCACACACCCTAACACACCTGCAACTTTACCAAACACATGGCCATAAATTCTCAGAAATTATCTCTACGATACAAGACTTCATAATATCGTGTCTCAATATTTTCCAACATACAAAGTACCTCAACCAATTTGATGTTAGCAATCAACATTTTTTCTACATGTCATTGCAACTACAATACTGCAACGTAGCTATTAGTAAAACCCAACCGTGCAGAAACGTATACAAAACAAAGCAAATAGTGGAATATTCAAATTTCGTTATTACCGCAAATTGTAGATAAGCAGCGACATCCTCTAATCACGTGACTAGCCCCATTTGATGTTGATAACATGCACAGTAGACTATGTTCAGTACATCAACATAAATACTCTATGATAGTATCGCTGGATGGTACAGGTCAAGCTAAATGCAATACTCATGCGGAAGGCCATTGCTCTTACGAAAGAACTCCGATTGACAATAGCTCAAATGTAAAGCTTTCAATAAGGCTAATAGAGCAGAGTAACTGTATTTATGCTCTATGGATTAATTACAGACTATTGTAAAACTGGAGATGGAGGGACCAGAGACACCTTAGGCGCCGATTTCGCAAGATACTAATATCTGTGAGTTACTGTAACAACGAAATAAATGAAATGTAATTTTGAAATCTCAAACAGTGCGAAAACACTGAAACCTCCAACAATCGACCGGCAAGACGGAACCTGCAAACTGATCAAATATTATTCTCCGATCTATATAGTGGTGTTCGTCTGTCGTACAAATTTAAGAATTACGGCAGTAGCAACTCGTATTTGATAGGTTACACATACAGGTTACACATTCCGACGAGGTACAAGAAGACACACGCACTGTTGTATTGCTCGGCACGGATGTTTTACCTAATGAGCAACTATATAATACGCAACCGGAAACACGTTGTGCTTCACTTAAGGGCTTTGTGTTCTAACTTTCTGGAGGCTGACGTATCATATCATTTCAAGAAATGCACTTCCTCCAACATTACCTTACACAGACGGTAAAAATTCAGGGGTTCAGGATATATACAGGCCTTCCGACAGCCATTTTACCCTTCTGCGATAGAAATAGAAGCGGGAGAAGTAATTGCAATACAATATTTACCTTCGCCAAGTCACACACGGTAGCTCGGGTGTACTGACCTAGAACTACGAAGTGGCAACCGCTTGCTTGCTTGCGTCCACCCCACAGCCACTCTTAACTTTCACTGCTACCAGCCAGTGATGCGCTGTTTGTAGCCGGCATCGTGTGACCACAATCACGCCATTTGTATTAATTAAACCGGTGGAGCTCTCTCTTAATCTGGCCGCGCTGTGAGCCGTCACGCCGCCTTTAATTAGACGATGCTTAATTACCACGCACCGACATTTAGTCCCAGGGAGCTTCAGACAGAAAGACTCATTAGTGCCCACGAAGCGCATACCATCAAAGTCTCCGTCCTAGAATTATCGCTGAAAATGCAACTATTGTACCTCTCACGTTCTGAATTCCCACGTAGATAACTTATTTGCCATCTTATGATGCTCAGAAAGCAGGATTATGTGGGAAAATGTAGAGTTCGTGTTTAGTAATGAGCCAAAGGGTTACGTTACATTCGTGATGAACAAGCGCGTCCTTCACTCCAGCTGCAACAGCTTTAAAGGTGTAGTAAACAGAATCGCTCTCAGCATCTTAGCATGTGTAGACACGAATCAGAGTCCAGAGTGACTTCTGGACGATGTCTGTGTTCCTCGTAATAAGCACTGTCTCCTTGGACTAGTCATAAGTGATGAAGGAGGATACTCTCCGTTTATAACATGGAGTGGAAGGCGTATTGATGTTCTTCGATAGCTACTACTACAAAGGAATGTTTACTTAGTCGTTATGTTTGATGTGGACACTAAACTCTCTCCTGTCAGACAGCCTATTCTGTTTAGGCTGTCACCAAGATTTCGTATGAAATACAGTGGTGTCCAAACTGATGAACGAAAGTGACTTTCACTTGATGTGTCACTCCTACGTAACATAGCTCGATGAAAATTGGACCATACTCAGAAAGAACTGATACAGTAAAGCAAACTTATGAACGAGAGTTGTTTCGCATGATCCGTCACTGCCAAGTAACATAGCTCGATGACAATTGGACTGTACTCATAAAGAACTGTCACAGTAAAGCACAGAAGGTAACTGAGATAAGTAGGCAGTGAGACAAACAGAAATGACACTTTTATTCAAAGACAATAAGTACACTGAAGTCAGAGCGAAATAGAGTGTGTGATCTCTATGCACAGAATTGCATGCTATGCGACGTGCTCCCAACTGCTCACATGGATGGTAAGGAATTCGTGTATTACGGCTTTCCGTTCCTCTACCAGCACAGATTAAAACTGCTGTATGGTCGTTGGCGCTTGTGGACATGTCGCATTCACTGCGTCCCACATACAGGGTGTTCCACTAAATGTGTTTGCCTCTGTAAGCTACGAAGTAATAGGCGACGGAAATATTTATTGCGGTAGTTTCAAATGGCTCTAAACACTATGGGACTTAACATCTGGGGTCATCAGTACCCTGGACTTAGAACTACTTAAACCTAACTTAAGGACATCACACACATCCATGCCCGAGGCAGGATTCGATCCTGCGACCGTAGCAGCAACGCGGTTCCGGACTGAAGCGCCTAGAACCGCTCGGCCACAACGGCCGGCGTATTGCGGTAGGTCACCATAAGAAACGTTACACTGTCTGCGGAGCTATGAAAGTTTATTGTGTTATTATCCAAAGAGTTACAGCAAAAAGATATTTTTTTTAAATGGCAGAATAGTTGTTTCTATCATGCACTGGAATCAGTAACACCAGCTGTGTGTACAACAATTTAAATTTCATTCCTATCACTTTTAGTTTGTGAGCTACAACCCTTCAAAGTTTCAGGGAAAGATACCACACACGCTGCTCATAACGCAATGCACCTTCTTAATGTGGTGTGACCGAATTGTAACGTCACTGGTGTCACGGAGCGAGAAGCTTCCTCGATGCCCTATTAGACTGCTGACTGTCGCCGCACACGGCCGTATACCCGACAGTTCGAGCCACACAAACAAATGGGGCTCAATCTACCACAGTTACTGACATCGGACGAAGACGGCGTACACGAACAACGAGTACGTTGACATGTTGCTGATGCTCGGCGAGTGCCGACACGATGCCACTGAAGCAGCCATGGCGTACGCCGTGAGATATCCTAGGTGAAGAGCTCCGGTAGCCATTACGTTCTTACGTGCGTAACAACGACTTCGGGAAACAGGCAGCTTGGTAACAGGCGTAAAACTGGAAGAAGTGAGGAGACGGAGGTGTTTGTTTTAGCTGCAGTACACCACGATCCTCATGTCAGCTTACGAGCCGTTGCTGCAGTTGCTGGTGTCCGTCTCAATCTGTGTACCGTATAATACACGGCCACAGGTTACACCTGTACCGCCTGTCACTGACCCAGGAGCTGCATGGGAACGATTTCCGTGCGAGAGTTACTCTGTGAATGAGCCATGCGTAATTTCACGCTGAATTCTATACAAGGTGTTATGTTCTCTGATGAGTCCACATTCACAAATTTTGGTGCAGTGAATCGCCATATCGTGCACTACTGGGCCGCAGAGAATCCTCGGTACCTACGACCCGTCGACCATCAATGTAGGTGGTCTATTAATGTATGGTGTGGAATCCTTGGGGATGAAATCATCGGTCCACACTTCTTCCCAGGTACACTGATAAGTGAGTTCTATCGCGTGTTTATAGTCTACAGTTTGGGTGGTCTACACACGAGAGTCCATATGTGGATACAGCACGATGGTCACCCAGCCCACTTTGTGCGTGATGTTGTGGAAGAACTAAACAACAGATTTGCAGGAATGTGTGTGAGTAGCCATGGTCCTCATTCATGGCCCGCAAAAAAATGGTTCAAATGGCTCTGAGCACTATGGGACTCAACTGCTGAGGTCATGAGTCCCCTAGAACTTAGAACTAGTTAAACCTAACTAACCTAAGGACATCACAAACATCCATGCCCGAGGCAGGATTCGAACCTGCGACCGTAGCGGTCTTGCGGTTCCAGACTGCAGCGCCTTTAACCGCACGGCCACTTCGGCCGGCTCATGGCCCGCAAGGTCGCCTGGTTTAACACCATTAGATTTGTTTTTGTGGAGATATCTAAAGGATCGTGTTTATGTCACTGAGCCCACATCGCCAGATGATCTAAAACGGCGCATCGAGGACGCATGTTGCTCCGTGACACCGGCGATGTTACATCTCGTCCGCAGATCCATTAGAAGGCGCATTGAATTGTGCATCCAGGAGTATTGCATTTTGCATTGAGTAACGTGGACACACATCTAAACATCTCATTTAAATCAACTTCCCACCGCCAGAACATCCATATCCCACCACACAGCCATGTATTATGTACAGTGTGTGGCATCTGCCCCTGAAACTGTGAAGGGTTGTAGCTTCCTAACTAAAAGTGATAGGAATGTAATTGAAATTGATGTATACACATCTGCTGTTACTGGTTAGAGTGCATGATAGAAACAACTACTGTTGAATTTAAAAAAATTGTTATCTTTTTGCAGTAACTCTTTCGATAATAACAGAATAAACTATCTTCAAAGCTCTGCATACAGTGTAACGTTTCTTATGGTGAGCTACCGCAATAAATATTTCCGTCGCCTATTACTTCGTAACTTACAAAGGCAAATACATTTAGTGAAACACCCTGTGCCGGCCGCGGTGGTCTAGCGGTTCTGGCGCTGCAGTCAGGAACCGCGGGACTGCTACGGTCGCAGGTTCGAATCCTGCCTCGGGCATGGGTGTGTGCGATGTTCTTAGGTTAGTTAGGTTTAAGTAGTTCTAAGTTCTAGGGAACTTATGACTTAAGATGTTGAGTCCCATAGTGCTCAGAGCCATTTGAACCATTTTTGAAACACCCTGTATGCCCGACGGGATTTGAGTTGGGGTGTAACATTACAACCCATTGCCTGACATATTTTTCAGCTACTTGATTTCTCGAGTTGATAATTTATGTAAATATATGTTTCAGTGGATTTGGTCAGTAATTAGCGTTTATGAAAAAGTAATGTATGCTGACTGTATAAATAACAAGTTGTTATTGTATAAAGAACAGAGAATATCTCTCAGTTGGAGAGTCGGAGAGGTGAAGGCAGAAAAGGAGTTCCGAAGCATGTGTGGTGTGGAACAGACAGATACACAGATGCCAGGGTGCTTTGCGACGAAAACGTTGTTGAAATACGAGTCCAGGCAAACTATAAGTTGGCGAACATGTATGTGGGCACAGTATGTGATCGCAAAAAGCTTTTGGAAGTAGTGAAGTATACCGTGCGACCCAAATTTACACACGCTGCTCGCTAATCAAGAGGAGCCTGATTTTGTTCATTATAGATGGTTTCTTTAGAAGCCTGCGACTGTGAAAACACTGCATTTGTTTATAAATAACTCTTCTGCTACCAGTCACGATTTTCTCTTATTCATATTTTACACAACACATTTCGAGAAATGATTCCATTTTCAAGTGTGTATTTCTTTGTACTAAACCATTTCTTCCTGATGTCTTCGAGGAGTGATGTTCTTCTTTTATTTTAACTTTTCTTATGGTCCATTTATGCAGAATCTCACACATGTTAAAAATCATTCCGAACTTTTAGTGCACAGTACACATCGAGAACATCGACAATAACTTATATAAGTAAAGAATTTGTTTATGTATATTACTCTGGATGTGTACTGTGCACTGAAAGTTCGGAATGATGTTTAACATGTGTGAGATTCTGCATAAATGGACCATAAGAAAAGTTAAAATAAAAAAAGAAGAACACCACACCTTGAAAACATTATGAAAAAATGGCAGAATACTGAGAAATACACACTTGAAAATGGGAAACATTTCTCTAAATGTGTCGTGTAAAATATGAATAATAGAAAATTGTGACTGGTAGCACAAAATTTATTTATAAACAAACCCAAGAAGAGGCTGTCACCAATAATGGATCTCATAATAAGTACTACTTTGCACCACAAGCAACGCATCGCAAGTAAGATCCAGCTATGGAATAATCATGGCAGCGTCTTAGTAACTTTTTGGAACATTATGGTACGTTTCGTCAAAGAACAAATTTGTCGAGAGAAACTTCATCACCTGAGACATTAACCATGAAATAGGTGGATCCGTTACCTTTCTCCAAGATAAGTCACCAGTGATAGTGAAAAGAAACCAGATCTAGTAAAGTTTACAGCTGATTTTCAATAAAATAGTTGGTGTGTTCAAAAGCCGAAAGTAACTACTATGGTTTAGATAGTATTGCATTACTACTGCAGACAATCAGCTTAAATTAAAAGTGATTTAGCTCAAATTCATATTTTGTTACAATAATATTTTATGTTTCTCATAGTCGAAGAAGTTTTAGAATTTTATGTTGTATTTTGTAATTAATATTATGTGTGTACGCCCACCAAACGTTAGTGCCGAAAAAAAGCTACTTCCAGAAATGAAAGTTAGTACGGAATTGATTTGAGGCACATTCATTTGCTAAGTAATAAGTAAAGAATCATGAACAGTTTTTCTCACGTTAATGTCTTCTTTTTTTAAACACATAGGATTATTTTCAGCTACGTAACACAATACAGTTTCTATAAAGTGTTGCTATGATTGATTATAATTTGTTTTCATTAAGGTAACTAACATCATTGCACTTAGAATTATCGTTTGTGTTCATGACATACGTGTCCTTTACATGTAGCTTAGTGTTTCTGTATTACAATCATTTACCAAAATTAACTAGTGCTCGTTTCTGGAACATGCGACCGTCTTATTCTGCAACCTAAATTCATTCAAACAAAATTCTGCCATTCAAAGTTAAGGCTAACTACAGTGACACTTTAACTTATTACCAGTTTTTACGTCTCGGTTTATGTTGTAGACAGTAGAAACACTCGTATGCTACCCATATGATGTTGCTTTCGTGCAGGTCCTTTCTCTTCTTACAATCATTTCTCTGTACAGAATGGATACTAGAAGAGACAACTAGACAACCGCTCTTTGTATGTCTGTCAGTCAGGATGCAAATATCGCGAAACACGTTATTAGAGATGGCAGAGGCTTAAACGCTTTTAGAAACAAACCTGTTACAATAAATGACATTTCAAAAACCAGTTTTCAGCTTGAAAATACACGTATAAAGTTTTTGTACTGTAATGGGACCCGGGACTCCTTTCCGGCAGCTATTGCTGCATAAGTGTGCATTAGTTTAAACGTGGAAGACGTAACATAAAGTTTCTGTTGTAAAGGGATTCGAACCCATTATATAATGTCATTATTAACTCAACACAATCATATATCATATATCGAAATTTTCACTAGTACTGAGTTGACTTAAACTGAAATGATAAGACAAAGAAGTTTTACCTTAGTGGGATTGGATCTCGGTAGCTATCGCCGTCTTTTCTAATCATGAACAGACCTTAAATATCCCTTAATTAACCAGGAGCGAGGTTTTTGCATATCTGAACTGGAAATGACATGACGAAAATATGACATAATTATCACTTTTTATTAAGGAAAGTATAGTCCGTAGCAGGCTTTATTGTTCTCATTTTTTTATTAGCTGTGCTATAGGCCGATTTCAGTGACCTGTAACAAAAAAAAAAAAATTACACAGATTTACACATAACTGTTCTGAGTGTGCTCCTGTGGATTGCTTAACAATAGCATTACAGGTATATATCTTCTTTATCGTAAATATTTTACTTTATAATGATTTACATCGGCGTAGCTTACGTACTCATACGATACCTCTCCTTAATTTAGAACTTATACAGCAAATATCTGGGTGTCCTGTAGCGCGTGTGAGGGTGTAGCCATCCTCGTTTGGCACTGGATGTGTGACGCATATGTACAGTTAGTTACTTTACGATAGGGCTGACGTAGATTTGTTTAGGAAAATGTGTTCATTCGATGGAAGCTGGACATTCAAAGTACCGAGCGATCAAAAAGTCAGTATAAATTAGAAAACTGAATAAATCACGGAATAATGTAGATAGGGAGGTACAAATTGGCACACATGCTTGGAGTGACATGGGGTTTTGTTAGAACCAAAATAATACAAAAGTTCAAAAAATGTCCGACAAATGGCGCTTCATCTGATCAGAATAGCGATAATTAGCGTAACAAAGTAAGACAAAGCAAAGATGATGTTCTTTACAGAAAATGCTCAATATGTCCACCATCATTTCTCAACAATAGCTGTAGTCGAGGAATAATTTTGTGAACAGCACTGTAAAGCATGTCCGGAGTTATGGTGAGGCATTGGCGTCAGATGTTGTCTTTCAGCATCCCTAGAGATGTCGGTCGATCGTGATACACTTGCGACTCCAGGTAACCCCAAAGCCAATAATCGCACGGACTGAGGTCTGAGGACCTGGGAGGCCACGCATGATGAAAGTGGCGGCTGAGCACACGATCATCACCAAACGACGCGCGCAAGAGATCTTTCACGCGTCTAGCAATATGGGGTGGAGCGCCATTCTGCGTAAACGTCGTACGTTCCAGCAGGTGCTTATCAGCCAGGCTGGGGATGATGCGATTCTGTAACATATCGGCGTACCTCTCACCCGTCACGGTAGCAGTTACAAAACCAGAATCACACATTTCCTCGAAGAAAAAAGGCCCGATAACGGTAGATGTGGTAAATTCAACCCATACCGTGACTTTCTCGTCGTGCAATGGAGTTTCCACGATAGTTCTAGGATTTTCGGTAGCCCAAATTCTGCAGTTGTGGGCGTTGACAGACCCTCGGAGCGTGAAATGAGCTTCGTCGGTCCACAACACGTTACTCAACCAATCGTTATCTTCCACCATCTTTTGAAACGCCCACACCGCAAATGCCCTCCGCTTCACTAAATTGCCAGGTAACAGTTCATGATGCCGATGGATTTTGTACGGATAGCAACGGAGGGTACGCCTCAGTGCCAACCAAACAGTAGTGTATGGAATGCCGGTGCGACGTGCGACTGCACGAGCGCTGACCTCCCAGTGCATAAACGAACCCGCTGCAGTCTCCATTTCTTCCTTAACTGTCTCAGCAGCATTACGCCTTGTGCTCGGTCGGCCACTACGGTGTCTATCGTCTAAACAACCCGTGGCTTCCAACTTCGAAATCATTCTCGCCACAGCAGAATTTGCCAACGGACCTTTACCCGTTCGAATCCCCTTCCTATGGCGATAGGATCGTAACGCTGAACTAGCACATTCCCCATTCTGATAATACAGCTTCACTAAAAGCGCCTTTCCAGGTAACGTCAACATACTGCGACTGCTGGCGCGTCTGATTCTCTCTCTCTCAATACAGCTCCTTTTATAAACGATTGTCATGCGTAGTCACTGACGTTTTGCTGTCCAGCGCCATCTGTCGGACATTTTGTGAACTTTGTTTTTCCTTTTTCCTTCTAATAAAACCACATGTCATTCCAAGCATGTGTGACAATTTTTACCTCTCTATCTACATTATTCCATGGTTTATTAAGTTTTCAAATTTATACTGACTTTCTGATCACCCGGTTTATTTAAAATAGGCAGTACAATTATGCCTGAATAGAACTGAAGTAGTTTTCCCTTAGACTGTATGCGGTATATTACACGTTATGTAATGGTTAACACACGTTTGTGTATTGTAATCTGTTACGGAATAAAATCAAGCTCCAGCACGCCAGACGGAACGATGGAGAAGAGAAGACTGTGAGAAGAAATCAGCCAGTTGCACGCTGACCGACCCCTCTCCAGGACAACAACGCGTCATCAGCTGCCCCTACATTAGCGCCGCGACCGACTGGCGACGACCCAGCTGAATAGTAGCTTCAAGACTAGCGACTTGGATAGAAGCGTCATTGCTCGTTGCTTCGCTTATACACTCTATGTAACACAGCCTTGGGATTGCTCTACTGAAGAGATTGCTTATTTTGTATGTCGCCCTTTGCAAGTCACATATCTGTGTAATTGTCAAAGATAACTATTGTCATTTACTTTTTTGTAATAAAACTCATTAATACGATTTGTTTGAATGTTTGTCTAGCGATCCGAGTTGCAGGCTTCCTAGAGATCACTTAATTTGACGAAGAGCATGGAGACGTAATAGAATACTATATGTTTCTGTTTGGAATATAAAATATTTTGACCTTTTCTGGTGCGCCAGCGAGGACATTATGCCCTTTGGCAAGTCGTAATCGATAGCTGTCGACATCATGTAAGAAGGAGGTCTTTTACAACAGTGAGTAACAGCTGACAGTAGCTGTCCGTTTGAGTTGCTACATCTCGCGCTTCTAGGCGCTCAGTCCGGAACCGCGCGACTGCTAGGTCGCAGGTTCGAATCCTGCCTCGGGCATGGACGTGTGTGATGTCCTTAGGTTAGTTAGGTTTAAGTGGTTCTAAGTTCTAGGGGACTTATGACCACAGATGTTTAGTCCCCTAGTGCTCAGAGGCATTTGAACCATTTGAGTTGCTACAAGCTGTACCCCATATTTTAATGTGTTTATCTAGATTAGGGGTATTCAACCTTTTTCATGTACCACCCACTTTCGTATCTCTGTTAGCAATAAAATTTTGAACCGCCCACCAGTTGTGCAGTAATGGTGACGTGTAAGGTAAGAAAGATTTTTGTTATAAAATTTATAAAGCAGAGATGCAGCAAGTTAAAGCACATAATAATAATTATTACCAAACACTTCATGTTAAAATTTTATACACGCAACCGCCCAAGTCCACAATGAAAGTTGGATCGTCTTCTAGTGGGCAACGGTTTTTCGTGGAGAAGTTGGGTACCTGTAATCCTGGGTATCGAGGCAACGATGGAACTATGTCTTCCCGAAGGAGGAAAATCCCACGAGAGGGGAGATCTCAGCTGGAATCCCAGTCCAATAGCAATATTTTCAGTTTTTAAAGTTCAAATATAATAAGAAATGAGCGCACTGTGACCTTACATTCAATAGGTTCACAAATAAAATGAAATTTCTGACTTGCCACAACTTCCGCTTCTGCAGGGTCCAAGATACAACGACTGTCCTCCGTCCGGTTCCGATGGGACACGACGGATAATGTTTAAATGTATTTCAAATCATGGTGTAATCTTGCATTGTTCAAATGAACAGAATTTGGCGTAAAATGACATCTGTTCAATTGAAGTTAATTGTGGTGAAGAGGATATTTTCGTGCTTGTTAAAGATGGTTGCCGGAAGTTTGAATGAAACCCTGACTTTAAGCCTATGAATCTAGAATCATTCCCACAGAACATCAAACACATTTACCATTCTGTGGTGAAGAATGACGATCCACATGGACTGGGAATTTTCATTCCCTTAAAATTGATTAAAATTCATTTACTTGTTCCTCGGCACCATCTCCACCTGTTTCCTCAGCTACTTAATTAACAATTTGTCTTAATTTCGCATCATTGAAATAAAATTACGTAATGGTCATCTGCACAAACTGTCAACTCTGTAGGATCGCGAAATTTCTGCGTGAAGTGTTACTTACCACTTCGTTAGAAGTATGGTTTTGTTATACGATATGTTACACTGGTGCGTCTTCTTCAACGACTTCCTTCCAAATAGATCTATGACTAAATGACAGCACACTAGATTGAATACAACGATGATTGATATATGGGGCATAGATGATCTGAAGATCGCAATTTAAATTGCCGAAACTATACATGTAAGTTTGTATATTGAGATATAAGCATATATAACTTACCTAGTAAGAAGGTTATGTGACATACATTATTACGTTTCTTCTTCTTCGTCGTTTTGATGAAATGTGGAACACGTATTTATCACAAGGCTAGATTTTAAAATGTGTTTATATCATTTTTTTAAAATCTGGTATTAGAATGTTTACATAAAGATTGCGATTTTCGCGTTTCTTCCATAAATTTATGTGACCTTTAGAGAACTTCTTATTTTTTAAGTTTCGTTGTTTCCTTGTGCTGACCCCTAGTGATTTCGGCTGCTTCGGAAAAGGGGAAGGGATGCCTGTCCTTTAGCAAAGTCGTTGAATGACATAAAATCATATTTACTTTTAATCTGAAAAATATTATTCAGAAGTACCTGTTTACCGAAAAACTATTTCTTTCAACTTTATTACTAGGACTGTATTGCTGAATTAACTGTAATAATATAATGTATAGACGTACTACTTACTGCACGGGGGGGTGAGGCAAATACGACGAGAAAATCCCATTTTCTTCTAAAAATACTTAGTCTTAAGAAGCGTCCTTTGTTGCTCTGGAACCTTATGGGGATACTCAGACGCAAAGTTAAGTGTCTGTAACGTCTGTTTCCTGTTTTCTTTTTAATATATTTATTACGGTGTTCCATTAACTTGGCGACACTCTCAGGCGGATAATTTACAAAGCTTAGTTTAGTACCTAAGTGTAGAACGTTGAGATCTTTATTTACATGTCACTGTGAACAAACTGCGTTAAGGAACTTTTCACTCAAATAAAATTGTTTAAATATATTCTTATTTTATTAGAGGCAAGCAGTTCAATCCAGTTAGTCATAATTTTTGGGATTTGATAGATTTCTAATTGAATCCTTATGTATCTTAGACGGTTGCTTTTGCTTCACGATTCATGGTGGTGACAGCTTAAATTTGTGTTCCAGAAGATTAAGGTGACGGGACAAGGGACGGGAACCAGAGATAATTCAGTTTTTGTAAAACTACACGTGGGATATCACTATCGACAATCTGATACGTATATATGAAATTCTGAAAGAATTCTGAAATCCAAATACGGAATTTTGACTTCTTATGAGGCACAGGATCACGCTTCGACATACATATCGCCAAGAAAAATACAAAGAGACCGAATTGCAATCTGTTATTGCAGTTAAAATTCAGCTTCATCAAGGAACATAAACTTTTTCAATACGTAAATGGCTTTCATCATTCACCTTGCTTGATGGTACGTTTGGAGCACGGAAAGATACTCCATGAAATAGTTCTTAAAGAAAAGGATTCGCAGTGTTTGAATCCTCGCAGACATTTTATGGTTCAATGTAAATAGAAGAGATCTTTTTCCAAAATGTTTTCAACCAAAACACAAGGACCTCTAATCGGGGACATATTTTATGCCTTTGCGATTTAACAAAAAAGCCATTCAGTGCAAATTTCAAGGACAACTTTTACCTTGCCTTTTTCCGTACTAAACGAGCAAAATGTGAGCAAAATTTTCCACGTTAAACTGGCAGCAAAGTTTGTTAATGGCTGCCTGTTCTCACTCAGAAGTTCTCTTTCTCAAATAATTAATACATGTACCTTGGGACGCCCTTCAACTACTGACTGATTTAAAACTGGTTACATTTTTCGATTATAAACATCTTCAAAGCAATGACTTGTGCTAATTTATCATGGTTATGAAAAAAATTCTTGTTTCTTTTCGCTTAAGTTTCGACGATCTCCCAGCATACGCAGTTGATACCGATGCTGATCCAAAGTTTCTAATTTTCGTGTGTTTTTCCTCAGCTCCCGTTAACTTTTGAAATGAATCTTCACTTCCATCGAACACACTATTAAACTTTGACACGTAAATCTTTTACACGCCTGCAATTTTAAAGGATAAATACTAACGTTGGTTTCACATATGATAGTTTACTTCCAGTTATTCCACGCTAGTAATGCTCACGCAAATACATATAATTTTATTTAAAAGAAATGAAAACCAAGACATTGTACTTGCAACGACTACGACCTTAGCCCGAAAGTGGATGACAACTGGGGTTGTTCACGCTCGGTCGTAAGCAGGTGCCGTAAGTCGTACTCCCGTTCGTCTGGACAATCTTTGCCTGGCATGGGATCAGTGGACCGTCACATCATCCGTGTAGTGTGATTCCCTATGAGAACACATTTACCTACAGAAATCGAAGTAAACAACGTTCCTGATTTAGGTAATCAGTGAATTTATCACGCATAAGTAATACTTGTGAGTACTTGATATTTTTTCAGGAAGTTTATCTAAAATCTACATAGCACACAATTAGATAAAGAAAAGCAACAGTGAACGAGTAAAAATGAACGGTTCCCATAAAGGAACGATCACCAGCGAAACAGATCCTAAAGACAAACGAGTATGCGCATCTCTCAAGCGACAGCACCGTTCATACGAGTAGTTAACGGACTTGTGTTATCGCACCGAAAGTCAGAGCACTTTCTCTTATACTCCTTTCGGATAACATGTAACATTTGATCATCAGATTGCCGGCCGCTGTTGTCGAGCGGTTCTAGGCGCATCAGTCCCGAACTGCGCTGCTGCTACGGTCGCAGGTTCGAATCCTGCCTCGGGCTTGGATGTGTGTGGTGTCCTTAGTTAGGTTTAAGTAGTCCTAAGTCTAGGGGACTGATGACCTCAGATGATAAGTCCCATAGTGCTTAGAGCCATTTTTTTATTATCAGATTTATGATTTGATCCTAGGAGAGTCGTTCCACAGATAGTCTATAACTAATCTCGCATTTTAGGTTGGAAATTATATGCATTATCTATTGCTATGGCAATGGTTTAATACTGTAGGCAATACTAGCTGGCCACCTAAGTGTAACACGGTCACTTTCGTCTAAAGGTTATCAGTGTAAGCATCAATTCATATCTATAAGCGCTGTGTGTATTTTTATAATGCTTCTCGTAGGTTCATACAATAGAACAGAAAAAGATACCAGAGAAATATATCATCAACCACATAGTCTCTCTTGTTAACTGAATAGGTCAAAACCTGCTCACACATCATTTCTTTTTTCTTCTTTTTTGGCACCTGTACAAAGCTACTAATACGGAAGTAAAGATGTCGTAAACTCAAGTTAAAATTACATTTTTAGCCACAAGTGTAATTTTCTGTGGATTTTTGACAAGGAGCAAGAAGAGCAAACGTTTGACGGCCCAAGATTTCAGTAAAAGCAAACGTTTGACTGCCCAAGATTACAGTAAGTATGGGAAATTAGAGTTTCTAGCAAAGGTCCTGAATATGTTCTTCGTCAAAATCAGCTGTATGCATATGGGCGTTCTCGTACAGTACCAGCATCTGATGCAGCTTCTTGGTCGGTTTTTTTTATACTGCCACCGCATGGCTAAAGGCGTCAGCCTGCGATTGATACACCCTTGGGATGCAATTCTTAACATAAACGATCTCCTTTGTGCCACCAGATACATAATGTTGCATTCTGAGGACTTACACTTGCCTTTGTTTCAGATTTTTTTTTTGAGGCCCACCATTATTTTCTTTTTAAGAAGTTAATACACGATATCTAAAATCCTGGTTAAAGTTTTGCGTGACTGGAATCATTAATTTGAATTGACACGGTCGATAACCTTTCTGACCGCTCCCAATAGTAGTTTCCGCTTCGTCTCTAATGACCTCGTAGTCGATAGGAGCCTTAACTTGGATCTTCATTTCTTTCGTTTTCACCAACATTGCCCACAGAACGCATTGTGCAGTTCATCACTTTTGCCGATAATAGGGTACCCTGACGTGGACCACAGTGGTAAACTATGAAAACGTCATTCATCAAAGCCCTTGACATTTTTAAATCTGACGACCAAATCACCTGGAAGCGATCCTACTTGAAGTGAAAAAGACTATTTTCTGACAAGATTGCAACTACGCATTTATGCCACAGGTGAAATAAATGTATCTATCTGCCTCTATTGCTCGCAACTCTCAATTAAATCCAAAGAGAAAAAAATCTAGAACCTCAAAAAGAAAACAATTGATGAATTGGCTTAGAGCTACCTGCTTGATTACATGCCAAACAAAATCTCCATAACTTACGCACTAATCCTAAAAGACATTTTCAGGAAACGTTTGGCTGCAGTGGTAGATTGCATGCTTCATTATTTTTCACATCATATGCAACATGAGCTGTAGTCACAATGGTGTTCCCTACACGGTTATATGAGATGAAACGCGATTTAAGAAGTAGTGAGAGCAGCCCGCTCGGTATTTAGACTTGCTTTTGCACTGCACCATATTTGTCACTTCACCATATGCAAAGCAACACTTCCGCATCCTGTAGTGTTGCCAGTTCGTGCAGATGACCATTATGAGACTTTATTTCAGTGATCATGAAGTCAAGACGAAAGTGGTGAAGATGGTGCTGATGAAAAACGAAATGACTTAGATCCATCTCGATGGAATCAGAATACTCAGTCTGTGTGGATCATTATTCGTTACGACAAAGTCATAAATGAGCTGTTTACGTAGCTTGGTAATGATTTTAGGTTCAAATACTGATGGTCTGGGTTTGATTTACACTTCCGGCAACCATTTTCAACAAGCGCGAACGGATTCTCTTTACGACAGGCAACGTCAATTGGACAGTTGTCATTTTATTCCATATTCTGTTCATTTCAACAATGTAGGGATCCACAGTAAGTACAAATTCACGTAAAACATTATGTTCCATCGCTACTGGATGGAGGAGACTAGGCGATCCTTAGGCCGTGATACAGACAGAAGTCAGATATTTCATTTTATTAGGGAGCTTATCGTCATGTAAAATCATGCTGACATTATTTCTCATTTTGTTGAAAATATTATTGCTGAACTGGGACCTGAACTCAGATTTGTCCTCTCGTGGGATTTGCCTTCTTGGGGATGTGTTGCGTTTTATACAAGATCCCAACTGCTCAGTGTACCCAGGAGAGGCGCTTAATTGGGGTCGAATCCTAGTGCGGCAGAACATTTTCATCGTGTGATTTCAAGCTGCACCATGCCCACACGTGATACAGGCGAAAAACAATTGTGACTGTTGCCATCTCTTCGTGCATTGTCAACAACAAGGATAGATGACTGTTTCGAGTTCCAGTCACAGAAGATTTCAGCACATCGTTTCAGGTGCAAACATCCCACTGCTAGCTACTGGTGAATAAGATTAGCCACTGAAATACAACTCTAAGTTTTACCTATTGTCAGCTGTCCATTATTATCTTCTTTGTATTTAGGCTTAAAGTTTCCTTCGCACAATTATGTACGGATGCTATCGTTATTTATTGCTACTTGTAATACAGTTCTTTAGCTGCTTACAACAACAGCTTCTGTGTTTTTTCACTCCACACATAGTAGGACAGAGTATATATCGAACAAATACTAAATCTGAAAAGGACTCTTTGGAATAGAACAGGAGGTATCACAAGAGGACAGATTTTTTTTGCAAATACAGGTATTCTGAATTCGTATTCGTCCACAATGGTTCAACAGAAGTTTTAACTCCACACGACTGAAAGAAGTTAAAATGACAATGAGCGCAGATTGTCGCTGTATGTAACGCAAGGAAGTTCTGACAACCTGGTTTTCGTCCGGACAGCTTCTAAAACAGTATTGAACATCCTCCATAAGACTGTGTAAAGAGATCGTTATATCAACGTGTATCTACAGCTGTAATATGGAAGATATGTTCCCTCCGATAACGCACACAGTAATTTACGTTTGTACTTCCTTTCGAACGCTTTAGCAGTTTATTCTGTGAAAGTTTTTCTACTACAATCATTCCGAATGCTATTACGAGGGATTTCCCATTTTCATTACTCCAAAACGTTTTACGATCTAGTAACAGGGTGTGGAAGACGAAATCTCTGTATCGAACAAGTGATGCAGACCTACTAAGTTACAGTCCAAAGCCCAGGAACGTTCCACTTCAGTCCGTGAGGGCAGCCGGAGATAAAGGCAGCCTTGATGATGTCCAAACCAGCTATACATTTTGTTAATAAATTTTCTGTAATTGTTACGAATATGTGAATTCATAGAACAGTTGGAAAGAAAATGCTTCATGTACCGCACAACACGGTACGTCTCTCCTAGACCACGCAATCAGCCATGTTTGTCTGCAGCGTGCACTGTTTATTCAGGACATGCTAGCTAATGTGAACAGGAGCTATAAGCAAATATCGAGCTGTAACAAAATGTTTTACACTGTTTTCTGCAGCTGTATGAGGAACCTATGACCTTTCGAGAAGCATAGGGGCGAAACAAATACAGCAGAACAAGGCAATGTGGCGCTGCAACAGAGAAAGAAGTAACAAATAAAAAGTTCACTGTATGCCCCAATATCTTATTAGTGTTTACTGAAAAAGCTCCACGGGCATGGATGTGTGTGATGTCCTTAGGTTAGTTAGGTTTAAGTAGTTCTAAGTTCTAGGGGACTGATGACCTCAGCAGTTAAGTCCCATAGTGCTCAGAGCCACTTGAACCATTTTTGAAAATTCTAGTGTTTGTCTGTCGCTACTGCTTTACATCTCTGCTGCTGCTTCTTCCAGCGCCATGTTATATGTTTTATGATGTCAAAGCAGATGTTTGCTATCTTGACCATCCCTTTGGTAAGACTAGCTTCCGCTCATGTCCTTTCACTGCTTCATTTCTCATCAATTAATTTTGTATCACTCTTCGATAGCAACGTACCTCGAATGCTCATAGTTTTATCTATTCCAAATTATTACTGGTCCATATTTAACATCCATACAATATTGTGCTCCGAACGTCCAAATGCACACATTAAGCAACATTTTCATTTCCGGTTTGTTTCATTATTTTTGACATCTATCCAATGCAATCTTACTTCCTAGGTAGGAGAGTTCTTTCACTGGCTCTTACGACTTCGTTTTATTTTCCCTTACTTGACCAGTTATATATTGAATAAATGGTGTTGTTATGGTTGTTGTTGTAGTGTTCAGTCCAGAGACTGGTTTGATGCAGCTCTCCGTGCTACTCTATCCCGCGCAAGCTTCTTCATCTCCGAGTAACTACTGCAACCTACGTCCCTCTGAATCTCTTCTGTGCATTCATGCCTTGGTCTCCCTCTATGGTTTTTACCCTCTGCGCTTCCCTCCAATACTAAATTCATGATCCCTTGATGACTCTGAATGTGACCTACCGACCGATCCCATCTTCCAGTCAAGTTGTGCCACAAAGTCCTCTTCTGCCCAATTCCATTCAGCACCTCCTCATTAGTTACGTGATCTACCCACCTAGTCTTCAGCATTCTTCTGTAGCACCACATTTCGAAATCTTCTATTCTCTTCTTGTCTAATCTATTTATCGTTCATGTTTCACTTCCGTAAATGGCTACCTCCATACAGATTCTTTCAGAAAAGACTTCTTGACACTTAAATCTATACTTCTTGATAAAACTTTACGTAGTTTTCGTGTTAGATTTCTTAGTGTTTTCTTGATCGTTTAGAACAGAAAGCGCCCTAAAACCGTCTTTGTTTGTTTCGCGGCCGTTAGCCACTAGTCACTTGAATCAGCAGTTGTCTTGTGACAGCCAGAGCGAGAGCACCAGCAGCAGCGAGTACTGTTTGTATAAAGCGTTTTTGTACTTATTTGCTGCGCTTAGCTTTTAAATAGTTTTTCTGGGAAAACCTAGCGTAGTTTTCGCGTCTCGTATTTCAGTGAGTGTTTCTTGATTATCAGAGTAGCTCATCAGAAGATTATCTTGGGAATTTGTCACCGTATAGGGTAGGGTAAACATAGTCATGTGTAGGGACTGTGGTTGTTGTGAGCGGACGCAAGGAGAATTGGCCACTCTTCGGGGGCAGGTGGAGGCTTTGTCTGTTAGGCTCATCGAGCTCGAGGCGCAGGCGTCGGCTCGTAGTGGCGTTGGGGCAACTGTGGTGAGACCTATGCCTACTTCGGCGGCCTTGGAATCACATGGAACCCCTGATGTCGCTGCGTCTTCCGGCAGTGAGCATCTTACTCCAGGGTGAATGGCGGACAGTGGTGGGCTCGCGCGTGCCTGGCCGAAAGGCGAAGGTGGGATCTGGCCGCGTGGCAGCTGCCTTACCCCTTTCCAACAGGTACGGGGTGCTTCCTAGTGGTGATGACATCGTTTCCGAGCCACCACAGGATGCCTCGCCTGTTGGGCCAGTGGCCGATTCTCCGGCAAGGTCCCGACAGTCACAGAGGGCGGGCCTATTAGTTATAGGGAGCTCCAACGTTAGGCGGGTTATGGAGCCCCTCAGGAAAATAGCGGATAGGTCGGGGAAGAATGCCAGTGTGCACTCGGTGTGCTTGCCGGGGGGTCTCGTCCGTAATGTGGAGGAGGCCCTTCCGGCAGCTATTGAACGCACTGGGTGTGACCGGCTGCAGATAGTAGCACATGTCGGAACGAATGACGCCTGCCGCTTGGGTTCTGAGGCCATCCTTGGTTCCTTCCGGCGGCTGGCTGATTTGGTGAAGACAACCAGCATCGCACGCGGAGTGCAAGCTGAGCTTAATATCTGCAGCATAGTGCCCAGAGTCGATCGCGGTCCTCTGGTTTGGAGCCGTGTGGAGGGTCTAAACCAGAGGCTCAGACGACTCTGCGACTATAATGGTTGCAAATTCATCGACCTCCGTTATTGGGTGGAGAACTGTAGGGCCCCCCTAGACAGGTCAGGCGTGCACTACACACCGGAAGCAGCTACTAGGGTAGCAGAGTACGTGTGGCGTGCACACGGGGGTTTTTTAGGTTAGAGGGACCCCCCCTTGGGCGAAACGATAAAATACCTGACGGCTTACCAGAGAGGACATTATCATCGTTGATAAAGAACGTCCGTCCTCAGAGACCAAAAACAGGAAAAGTTAACGTAATATTGGTAAACTGCAGGAGTATCCAGGGCAAGGTTCCTGAATTTGTATCTCTTATTGAAGGAAATAGTGCGCATATAGTATTAGGAACGGAAAGTTGGTTAAAACCGGAAGTGAACAGTAACGAAATCCTAGACACAGAATGGAATATATACCGCAAGGATAGGATAAACGCCAATGGTGGAGGAGTATTTATAGCAGTAAAGAATTCAATAATATCCAGTGAAGTTATTAGCGAATGCGAATGTGAAATAATCTGGGTTAAGCTAAGTATCAAAGGTGGGTCAGATATGATAGTCGGATGCTTCTATAGACCACCTGCATCAGCAACCGTAGTAGTTGAGCGCCTCAGAGAGAACCTGCAGAACGTCGTGAAGAAGTTTCGTGATCATACTATTGTAATAGGGGGAGACTTCAATCTACCAGGTATAGAATGGGATAGTCACACAATCAGAACTGGAGCCAGGGACAGAGACTCTTGTGACATTATCCTGACTGCCTTGTCCGAGAATTACTTCGAGCAGATAGTTAGAGAACCAACTCGTGAAGCTAACGTTTTAGACCTCATAGCAACAAATAGACCGGAACTTTTCGACTCCGTGAATGTAGAAGAGGGTATCAGTGATCATAAGTCAGTGGTTGCATCAATGACTACAAGTGTAATAAGAAATGCCAAGAAAGGAAGGAAAATATATTTGCTTAACAAGAGTGATAGGGCACAAATCGCAGAATATCTGAGTGACCACCATCAAACGTTCATTTCTGAGGAAGAGGATGTGGAACAAAAATGGAAAAAATTCAGAAACATCGTCCAGTACGCCTTAGATAAGTTCGTACCGACTAAGGTCCAAAGCGAGGGGAAAGATCCACCGTGGTATAACAATCATGTACGAAAGGTACTACGGAAACAAAGAAAGCTTCATCATAGGTTTAAGAGTAGTCGAATCATAGCTGATAAGGAAAAGCTGAACGAAGCGAAAAAGAGCGTAAAGAGAGCAATGAGAGAAGCATTCAACGAATTCGAACATAAAACATTGGCAAACAATCTAAACAAGAACCCTAAAAAGTTTTGGTCATATGTAAAATCGGTAAGCGGATCTAAATCCCCTATTCAGTCACTCGTTGACCACGATGGCACCGAAACAGAGGACGACCGAAGAAAGGCAGAAATACTGAATTCAGTGTTCCGAAACTGTTTCACTGCGGAAAATCGTAACACGGTCCCTGACTTCAGCCGTCGCACGGACGCCAAAATGGAAAATATTGAAATAAACGATATCGGAATTGAAAAACAACTGCTATCACTTAGTAGCGGAAAAGCATCCGGACCAGACGAGATACCCTTAAGATTCTACAGTGATTATGCTAAAGAACTTGCCCCCTTTCTATCAGCAATTTATCGTAGATCGCTGGAAGAACGTAAAGTACCTAGCGACTGGAAGAAAGCGCAGGTCGTTCCCATTTTCAAGAAGGGTCATAAATCAGATGCGAATAATTATAGGCCTATTTCGCTTACGTCAATCTGTTGTAGAATAATGGAACATGTTTTGTGTTCTCGTATTATGACGTTCTTAGATAATACAAATCTCCTTCGTCATAACCAACATGGATTCCGCAAACAGAGATCATGTGAAACTCAGCTCGCCCTATTTGCCCAAGAAATTCACAGTGCCGTAGACACTGGCGAGCAGATTGATGCCGTATTCCTGGACTTCAGGAAGGCATTTGATACTGTTCCGCACTTACGTTTAGTGAAAAAAATACGAGCTTACGGAATATCGGACCAGGTTTGTGATTGGATTCAGGATTTCCTAGAAGAAAGAACACAACATGTCATTCTTAACGGTTCAAAATCTGCAGATGTAGAGGTAATTTCGGGAGTACCGCAAGGAAGCGTGATAGGACCTTTATTGTTTACAATATACATAAATGACTTAGTTGACAACATCGGTAGCTCCGTGAGGCTATTTGCAGATGACACGGTTGTCTACAAGAAAGTAGCAACATCAGAAGACTCGTACGTACTCCAGGAAGACCTGCAGAGGATTAATGCATGGTGCGACAGCTGGCAGCTTTCCCTAAACGTAGATAAATGTAATATAATGCGCATACATAGGGGCAGAAATCCATTCCAGTACGATTATGCCATAGGTGGTAAATCATTGGAAGCGGTAACGACCGTAAAATACTTAGGAGTTACTATCCGGAGCGATCTGAAGTGGAATGATCACATAAAACAAATAGTGGGAAAAGCAGGCGCCAGGTTGAGATTCATAGGAAGAATTCTAAGAAAATGTGACTCATCGACGAAAGAAGTAGCTTACAAAACGCTTGTTCGTCCGATTCTTGAGTATTGCTCATCAGTATGGGACCCTTACCAGGTTGGATTAATAGAAGAGATAGACATGATCCAGCGAAAAGCAGCGCGATTCGTCATGGGGACATTTAGTCAGCGCGAGAGCGTTACGGAGATGCTGAACAAGCTCCAGTGGCGGACACTTCAAGAAAGGCGTTACGCAATACGGAGAGGTTTATTATCGAAATTACGAGAGAGCACATTCCGGGAAGAGATGGGCAACATATTACTACCGCCCACATATATCTCGCGTAATGATCACAACGAAAAGATCCGAGAAATTAGAGCAAATACGGAGACTTACAAGCAGTCGTTCTTCCCACGCACAATTCGTGAATGGAACAGGGAAGGGGGGATCAGATAGTGGTACAGTAAGTACCCTCCGCCACACACCGTAAGGTGGCTCGCGGAGTATAGATGTAGATGTAGATGTAGATGTATACTGGATGTTAACAAATTTCTCTTCTTCAGAAACGCATTCCTTGCCATTGCCAGCCTACATTTTATATCTTCTCTACTTCGACCATCATCAGTTATTTTGCTCCCCAAATAGCAAAACTCATCTACTACTTTAAGTGTCTCATTTCCAAATCTAATTCCCTCAGCATCACCTAATTTATTTGACTACATTCCACTATCCTCGCTTTGCTTTTGTTGATGATCATCTTATATCCTCCTTTAAATACTGACCATTCCGTTCAACTGCTCTTCCAAGTCCTTTGCTGTCTCTGACAATTACAATGTTGTCAGCAAACCTCAAAGTTTCTATTCCTTCTCCATGGATTTTTATTCCTGCCCCAAATTTTTCTATTGTTTCATTTACTGCTTGCTCAATATACAGATTGAATAACGTCGGAGATAGGCTACAACCCTGTCTCACTCCCTTCTCAACCACTGCTTCCCTTTCGTGCCTCTCGACTCTTATAACTACCATCTGGTTTCTGTCCAAAGAGTAAATAACCTTTCGCTCCCTGTACTTGAACCCTTTCACCTTCAGAATTTGAAAGAGAGTATTCCAGTCAAAATTGTCAAACGATTTCTCCAAGTCTACAAATGCTAGAAACGTAGGTTTTCCTAACCGTCATCTATCTTCTAAGATAAGTCGTAGGGTTGGTACTGCCTCCCGTGTTACAACACTTCTACTGAACCCATACTGATCTTCCCCGAGGTTGGCTTTTACTAGTTTTTCCATTTGCCTGTAAAGAATTCGTGTTACCGTTTTGCAAACGTGACTTATTAAACTGATAGTTCGGTACTTTTCACACTTGTCAACACTTGCTTTCCTCGCGACTGGATTAATTTTATTCTTCTTGAAGTCTGAGGTTATTTCGCCTGTCTCATACATCTTGCTCACCATATGATGAGGCTGTCAGTAGTTCTAATGGAACGTTGTCTACTACCTGGGCCTTGTTTCGACTTAGGCCCTTCAGTACTCTGGCAAACTCTACTCCCAGTATCATATCTCTCATTCCATCTTCATCTGCGTCATCTTCCATTTCCATAATATTGCCCTCAAAGACATCGTCCTTGTGTAGATCCTCTACATACTCATTCCACCTTTCTGCCTTCGCTTCTTTGCTTAGAACTGGTTTTCATTCTAAGCTCTTGATATTCACACAGGTCGTTCTTTTTTCTCCAAAGATCTCTCTAACTTTCCCGTAGGCAGTATCTATTTTACAGCTAGTAATATATGCCTATACATCCTAAAATTTGTCCTGTAACCAGCCCTGCTTAACCATTTTGCACTTCCTGTCGATCTCATTTTTGAGATGTTTGTATTCCTTTTTTCCTGCTTCGTTTACTGCATTTTTATATTTTCTTCTTTCATCACTTAAATTCAATATCTCTTCTGTTACCCAAGGATTTCTACTAGGCCTCGCCATTTTACCGATTGATCCCCTGCCGCCTTCATTGTTTCATCTCTCAAAGCTACCTATTCTTGTCCTACTGTATTTCTTTTCCCCGTTATTGTCAATCCTTCTTTAATGCTCTCTCTGGAACTCTCTACAACCTCTTGTTTAGTCAGTTTATCCAGATTCCATCTCATTAAATACCCACTTTTTTGCAGTTTCTTCAGTGTTAATCCACAGTTCTTAAAAAATAGGTTGTGGTCAGAGTCCACATCGGCCCTAGAAATGTCTCACAATTTAAAAGCTGGTTCCTAAATCTCTGTCGTACCATTATATAATCTATCTGTAACCACCCAGCGTCTCCAGGCCTCTTCCACGTATACAACCTTCTTTCACGGTTCTTAAGCCAATTGATAGTTATGATTAAGTTTTGCTCTTTGCAAAATTCTACCAGGCGGCTTCCTCCTTCAATCCTTACCCCTATTCCATATTAACCTACTACTTTTGCTTCTCTTTCTTTTCCTACTATAGAATTCCAGTCCCCCATGATTATTAAATTTACGTCTCCTTCAGTATCTGAGTAATTTCTTTTATCTCATCATACATTTCTTCAACCTCGTCGTCATTTGCGGAGCTAATTGGCATATGACTACTGTGGTAGTCCACCTCAGTCGTGTTCATCTTTGCTCCAATAATGCGTTCACTATGCTTTTAGCAGTAGCTTACTTGCGCTCCTAGTTTTTGTTCATTATTACACCTACTCCTGCATTACCTCTATTTGATATTGTATTTGTAACCTGACTAGAAGTCTTGTTCCTCCCACTATCGAATTTCACTAATTCCCACTATATCTAGCTTTAAGCTATCCATTTCCTTTTTAAATTTTCTAACCTACCTGCCCGATTAATGGATCTGACACTCCATGCTCCGATCCATAGAACGCCAGTTTTCTTTCTCCTGATAACGACGTCCTCCTGAGTAGTCCCCGCCCTGAGATCCGAATGGGTGCCTATTTTACTTCCGGAATATTTTACCCAAGAGGACACCATCATCATTTAACCACACAGTGAAGCTGCATACCTTCGGGAAGAATTACGGCTGTAGTTTCCCTTTGCTTTCAGCCGTTCGCAGTACCAGCACATCCAAGGACGTTTTGGTTAATGTTGCAAGCCCAGATCAGTCAATCATCCAGACTGTTGCCTCTGCAACTATTGGAAAGGCTGTTGCCCCTCTTCAGCAACGACACATTTGTCTGGCCCCTGAACAGATAACCCTCCGTTGTGGTTGCACGTACGATACGGCTATTGTATCGCTGAGGCACGCAAGCCTCCCCACCAGCATCAAGGTCCATGGTTCATGGGAGGAGGATAAGTGCCATAAAGTTAACTAAATGCACCATTGAAATTATGGAAAGCAAGGAGCTTGCAGTAGAAGCGGCCCATGCCATATATATCAGAACGATTTTAGCTTACAATTTTCGACTCGTTCGTTTCTGGACCAGGGTCGCATACCTGAAATTGATACATTTACCTTTCTCCAACATTCCGGAAAGTTTGTAACATCATAATGGAATCACCCTGTATAACTAATGACAAAGTTTGCCTTTCACTGACCGTCACAAATTAATCTCACATCTGATGATACTCCAATTCCTCATATCAGGCCGGCCGTTGTGGCCGAACGGTTCTAGGCACTTCAGTCCGGATCCGCGCTGCTGCTAGGGTCGCAGGTTCGAATCCTGCCTCGGGCATGGATGTGAGTGATGTCCTTAGGTTAGTTAGGTTAAAGTAGTTCTAAGTCTAGGGGACTGATGACCTCAGATGTTAAGCCCCATAGTGCTTAGAGCCATTTGAACCATTGGAACCCCATATCAGACGTAGTAGATATCACCCGATTTACGATCGCTATGAGAATATTTCTCCACAGTGTTATCAGCATGATAAGGAGGGAAACTCCGGAGCATAGTGTAAGTATTACTCTGAAACACAGACAATGTTCCAGTGTTACACTTACACTCTGCGACAGAATGTGTAGTTTTATGTAACTTCAAGTCCGAATAAAATTGTATGTCGGACCGGAAGTCAAAATCGGATTCTCAAATTTCATTGCAATTGCTCTCAATAGCCACGAGACCGGCACCTCGCCCTTCATCAGCAATCACTAGACAAACAAGCAATCGATCCGTCCGTCGTTCGAGTCGAGGGCTTTGCATTGACGTAGACGACAGATCAAATGCTTTTGCTTTATCAAGGTACAAAAATGGAAAGGATATTCTGCCTGATGCTCTACGAGTAATACCCTTCCAAAATTATTGCTTACAACAGACGTGAAAATGGATAGAGAATCAACTTCCCTGACTTCACCAACAGCAACTGTAAAGGTAAACAATTTAACATTTACGGGAAGCCTACAGTAATAGGCACCACCATAATGCTAAATCAAGCCATCCACGTATTTACAGAAAAAAGGATACTATATCCTTACGTCCGCCCCCCGTAGCTGAGAGGTCAGTCTGCGTTCGGCAGGGCAGCAGTGCGCACCGCGCTCGGCCGTCCACGCCGCTGCGCGCGCGGAGTGTTTTGTTTCCTTCCGCGTCACCGCGCTTCTCCGTCGAACAAGCTCCAATGGCCAACTCTTACAGGAAGAACACTCTTAAGTTTACCTTCTCAAACGAATACGCACGACCTAAAGCACTGGCCGTCGAACGCTTCCTACGCGAAGACGTGAAGATCCCCCGTGACGAACTCATCGGCATACACCTATCGATCATTACCAGCGTCGTTTACGTTAAGATGACTTCCGACCCTGCCTGCAACGAGATTATTCAAAGCACGAGACATGGACTAAAATTTCGGCACTCCGACGGAAACGTCGGGCCTGTGGATGTCGACCATGCAGGACTTGGCCTTCGGACGATCCGTGTATTCAAACTGCCTTTCGAGGTGAATGAAGATGAAGTCATCGCGGCACTAAGCCCGTCCGGAAAAGTCCAGAGCGACGTAGCCGAGACATGGGCACAGTTTATTACGTATCCGGTGCTTAATGGTGTAAGACAAGTTCGAATCGATCTCAAACGGCACGTTCCATCGTACATTTCTGTCGGCGGCTGCCGTGCGGTGGTCATTTACGACGGACAACCTCGAACATGTTGCGGTTGTGGCAAAGAAGGCCACGTCCGTAATGAATGCCTGCAACGCCGCATCACACAACTAAGGCCCGTCGATACGAACACCGACAGAACCACGACCACCCTTCCAGTCACCTATGCGACGACACTGCACGTCCAGCCCACACAAGACGCCGTTCATGAGCGTCTCTCTGGTCCGATACACCCGCAGGCGTCCCAGCACCTTGACACCGGCGGTGCCGCCCGTGAACACGTCCAAAAGCCGGACACACACACGCTAGAAGATCACAAGGATACCAATGAGAGCGTTCTGGAGGATGACGACCGCATCATAGCACCCGCCGCTTTTGTACCGGAACGACGTGAATCTCTTCCTTCCTCAGACACCGAAGCTCATTGCCGAAAGCAGAAGTCGCCCAAACGACGAAAAAAACACCGCAAGACATCAGAATCGACCATTGAGCCCCCTCCGCAGGACGAAGAGATGGCACATCACTCTGACGGAGAACACGATCACACTTTCTCCTCTGCCACGGAGACGCGTCATCCGTAAGACGGTGAACCATCCAACAGAGATCGTGCGCAAGCCCCGCGCCCAGAAGCCATGGAACATAGCACGCCTGTTGCCACCGACGCAATTGAGCCGACTCGGCCAGCGCTGCCACCTCTCGCCGATGTCAAACCTGTCGGAAACTTTTCATGGGCGGATGACACGGATTTCCCACCTCCATCTGATGCGGACGTGAGATCTGTTTCTCCGTTAGACCAACACTAAAATGGGGGAAGTTTCTACGGCGACTCGTGCGACTTCTATGGACTTCCAGCATTTACCATAACAATCTTCACCAGCTACGAACCTATCGGCTGTACGGATCTCCCATCAGGCGTACCGAAAAGCTACTATCAATACTAATAATATCGGCTCCCACGCTAAACTTCAACTGCTCCGTGACACGCTAAGAGCAGCGGACATCGACATCGCCCTGTTACAAGAACTGAGGACAGCAACTTGGACTGGGTGTTATGGATATGAGACGTACGCCGCCCCTGCAGCTATGGAACACACAGGCGCAGCCATCCTCCTCCGAGAAGGGATTGCAGTATCCGATGTCGCATACCTCCCAACAGCGCGAGGGGTGGCCATAACAGTTGAAGGACTCAAAATCATAAATCTCTACGCCCCATCTGGCACTGACAAACGGAGGGATCGCTCCCAGTTCTACGCAGAAGATATCAGGACTTTATTCCTCGGCCGATACGATCATCTCATCGTAGGTGGAGATTTCAACTGTATTCTCGAGCGCACAGACCAATACCCCCATTTCACCACATGTCCGGAACTTCGCTTCCTCGTCCATCGCCTTCGTCTCCTCGACGCTTGGCGAGTGGTACACGGCGACAGCCCGGGGTATACACACATCACGAGCCAATCCGCCAGCCGACGTGATAGAATATACATCTCTAACGCCCTAAACTCAGTTCTCCTCGACGCGGAACGTTGGCCGTCTGCCTTTTCGGATCATGACATCTACATCTGTACCATGAACCTACGTCGACAATCTGCAGGACCTTGGAAACTCAATGTCGCGCTACTGCGGGACCCTGAATGTCGACAACAGGTCACCGACACGTGGCACACCTGTGTTCAACGCATTATGCGTTACGAGACCACACTGCAGTGGTGGCTGCTGTGCGCCAAACCGGCCATACGACGCACATTGACATACTATGGCAGAGCCAAAGCCAGGTGGAATCACCATACAACTGATTTCTACTATAGCGCTCTACGTGAACTCATGGATCAACCTCCATCCCCGGATCGTCTAAAAGAAGCTCAACGCATCAAGGCAAAGATTTTAACCTTGACCAGATGCCGTCTAGAAGGAGCTATTGGGACGAACACGCAGCCAAGATAGGATTAACGGTGAAGAACCTTCTATGCATCATATTATTCAAAATGTTCGTCGACGCCAACAGGCTTTAATGACAACTTTAGACTTACCTGATGGATGACGGCTGACTTCGCAAGCTACTATTGTGGATGCATTCACAACGCACTATAGACTTTTATACCAAGAAGTACCTGCCGGTGCAGAGGCCATTGCTGAGGTTGCCCAGGAGACACTTGGAACTTTAAATGCAGCTACTGCAACCCTCCTGACTTCTGAAGTGACCACCGACGACGTCCAAGGCGCTGTGGCCAAAGGGTCTCTGAATCGATCTCCCGGCCTCTCGAATTTTACAAAACCTTCCAAGATTTGATGATGCCACGATGGAGGGACATGTACTGGGAACTTTTGTCCGGCTCGGCAAACCCGCCACCAGTGTTCATGGAAGGCTTACTTGTACCACTCCCGAAACCCGCAGGAGGAACACGACTCGACAGTTATCGGCCAATCACGTTACTCAATTCTGACTTCAAGATTTTCCCACGCCTTCTAGCAGTGCGACTCAAACATGTCTTACGAGACAATGTTTCCCACGAACAAACATCTTTAGGCGGCGATCGTAATATACAGACAGCCCTCAGTGAATATCGAGATGTGATCGCTGTGGCAACACACTCGCGACTGCCAGGCGTTATAATATCCATCGACTTCAAACAAGCGTTTGACCGCGTCAATCATGCATTCCTCAACGCAGTGATGGACCGAATGGCAATTCCCCCGACGTTAACGCAAGTGATTATGCGGCTCTTTCGTGGACCAACGTCCAGACTTCTCGTCAACGGCAGACTTACAGAACCTATACGGATTGAACGCTCAGTACGGCAGGGTTGCCCTTTGTCGACGGTGCTTTATGCCACTGCGTTGGAACCACTCATTTGCGGATTACGGCGGCGTTTGACAGGTATTCCACTCCGGGATCATATGTTCCGCTGCCGAGCTTACGCGGACGACTTGGCCCTCGTCGTACGTTCAGCGGCCGACGTACAAGCTGCGATGCAGTGGATTACCCGTTACAGTGCAGGGGCAGGGACCGCTATGAACGTGGCAAAATCATGCGCCATGAAGATCAGCCGCGGCCTTCTCGCAGACAGCGTAGTCCCATTTCAACTGGTGGACACCCTTCGCTGTGTCGGGTTGGTGTACACGCGAGACATTCGCCGCACCTCGGCGATCAATTTTCGGCCGCTGCTGCAACGCATCCGGGCCAACATACAAAATCACATACTACACCCGCTGAATATGTGCCAGAGAGTCACCTTCGTCAATACCCATCTGGCAGCCCTGATACCCCATATAGCGCAGATTCTTCCCATCATTGCGACAATGGCGACCAGATTACAGACGGCTTTCGGCTATTTCAATTGTTCTGGACACATCTTCAAAGTCCAGTATGAAGCTCTCACCTTACCGAAGCGGGATGGTGGCCTCGATCTGGTTAATGTGAGATCCAGGACTACGGCACTTTACACCAATACTATGCTCCGGTTATGGAAAAGCCAAAATGCTAGTTTTACTGGAATGTTGACCACCGAGCTCGCACCTGTTTCGAGACGCCCACCGACGTCTTTGCCACACATCCCACCTCCGATGTCACATATTGGCCGTTTCTTTTTAGAGTACAGCTACATATGCACCGAGCTCCCCAGGACCAGGAAGACGACCACCCGCGATATCTACCGCCTTCTCCGAAAGTCTCCATCGCGCAACCCCGTCGAAACACGCGCCCCCCAGGTTTCATGGCCTAAAGTTTGGAAAACGATCGCAACCATATCACACCACTGACACCACTTCTATGTGGTACCTTCTCGTCGACGGCAAGTATACTACAAGACAGAAACTACATCGCATCGCACTGGTGGACTCACCCCTGTGCCTCAAGTGCAATGTCGAAGATACAGATTTACATCGTTTCGAGTGTGGGCCAGCAGCAGCTGTCTGGACCCTCGTAAAGATTGTGGCTTTCTACCTCCGAGTACCACCACATCACGTTTCTCCTACCATGCTGATATATCCCGACACGACCTACTTTCCATCGGCTAAGTGGCACGCCATCACATGGATCAGTGGCATGGCTGTCAACTACCTCTTCCGGGACGACATCGTCGATCCGGCGGACTTGAGGACACGCCTCCAAGTACATCACCACACCATTCGCCGACATCGACACTATCAGGCCACCTTCGCGAACTATTTACAGAGTATTTTCACCAACCCGCCTCAAAGCTGGAATCTCAACGAACCGTGCCAGCCAAGACTGGACGACCCCAAGTTCCCCTTCAATGGTCAATGATAGAATGCATTTTGTTCTGATGGCGCGCCAAAGTGGAATATGGCGCGGAAAGTATTCCTATTTTATTTCACTTCTCTTTTCTCCTCCTCTTCTAAGTTTTTTTTTTCTCCTTATCCTTTTCACACATAGCTCTCTATCTGCAGCCTATTTGTTTTCTTTCTCCTGTGCTCCCAAACAAACAAAAAACAAAACAAAAAATGTGGTCAGAGCGACAGGATGTCAATCCTAAGGGCCCGGGTTCGATTCCCCGCTGGGTCGGAGATTTTCTCCGCTTAGGGACTGCGTGTTGTGTTGTCCTAATCACCATCATTTCATCCCCATCGACGCGCACGTCGCCGAAGTGGCGTCAAATCGAAGGACTTGCACCCGGCGAAGGATCTACTCGACGGGAGGCCCTCGTCGTACGAGATTTATCTTTATAATCAGATGAAACTGATAAAGAAATAGGGCAAATGACTTTCACGCAAATGAAGTTGATATGCTGCTCAGTAAGATAAAACGAAGATCTGCTATCTCTACAGCTACAACAATAGCGAAATTCGTCAAAGTGTCTAATTTCGCTGGAATTTAGTATAAAGTATGGAGACTGTTTAAAAACAAAGACCCTACCACGGCGGCTGAAAAGTAATGGCTCCAAATTTTTTATTTGAAAACTCTGAAAGCTTATAAAACAAAACAACGTTGTTCAAAGAGACTTCGGTCTTGTAGCCGGTCGTCGTAAACTTCATTACACGATACTTGGGCTGGACAACTGCCAGCCATCTTCAGGTGAGCCGAAAGAGGACTGACGAAGACGTTCTCCGCTCCGTATTATATAGTGAGCTGATGGTACTACCGCGCATGCGTTGAAGTCGCGGAGACAGAAGGACCACACTGCCCAGCGGCAGCGCCCACGCTGGTGGAACTCCAAGACTCAGATGCCATCGGTATTGTTGCTGGCCGCAGCTATCGAGGTCTTCTGGCGTCTCCGTCTCGAGAAAATTTCGGAGATGACGGGAATCCACGCGTTATTCAGTTGGTAACCACTATCACGGTTCATTAGATTTACCGCAATGTGCAATTCAACGGATTCTTTGATAATGGAGTCCCAAAAGGTTGTTGCTGTGGCCAAAATCGAAGTTTTGTCATACTGCATTGAATGTCCATTGGAAATACAATGTTCCGCAACTGCAGACTTATTGGGTTGAAGTAGGCGAGTACAACGCTGATGTTCCGTACAACGCTCTTCCACTGTACGCGTTGTCTGTCCTTATATAGGCCATACAACATTGATAAGGTATTTTATAAATTCCCGCCTTCCGCAGTAACAAATCATCTTTCACCGATCCCAGCAAATCCGAAATCTTAGAAGGTGGACGAAAAACTACTTCCACATGAAAATTATTAAGAATCCTCGCTAGTTTGAAGGAGATATTTCCAATGAAGGGAAGAAAAGCCTGATACTTTGTTGGCGCGTTCTCCTGTTTATCCACTTCCCGGTACCTGGCTTTAGTTGACAAAGCTCTGTTCATTTTCTGGGTCGAGTATCCATTGTCTCTGAACACCGTCCTTAGATGTGCAAGTTCCTTAGGCACATACCGTGTTGGATGTAGGGAATTTGACTAACGATCTCTGCAGGTGAAGTTTCTTCCAAAAGTTTTGTCTGTTTGGGCTTAGGTGTGGTCACTTTTGAGGCGTCAGTCTGTGAAGTTTTAGGTTTAGTGGGTGTGGAGTAATTCCCCTCGTGTTCTTTGATTAGTAATCAAAACGTCCTCGGTCCTGGGGTCGAAACGCGCCACCGTTTAAATTTTGAGCAATAACCAGCATTGGAGACCGAGGACTTCCGGCATAAGAAGTCAACCTCATTCTGCCAACGGATTTGTTGAACAGGGCGGAGGAGCGGGCAGAGGTGCAGGGCACTCTCTTGTCCTTGGGGTGGGAAACTGCCCCTAAAGGCGGAAGAATCTGCAATACACATAACGCGTTTCCACAGGATATGTGGCCTGTAATTGAAGAATGTCATGATGATCTCTCCATTGGCAAAAGATTCCGGAATAGTCCCCCATTATGGTCCGTGGTAGGGGCCTGCAAAGGCGGAGGTGACCATGAGAAAATGATTCAAAACCAACGAAAAGATAACGTTCTACGAGTCGGGGCGTGGAGTGTCAGAAGCTTGAACGTTGTAGCGAAGCTATAAACTCTTAAAATGGAAATTCAAAGGCTCAATCTATATATAGTAGGGGGTCAGTGAAATGAAATGAAAAGAAGACAAGGATTTCTGGTCGGATAAGTATAGGCCAATATCAACAATAGCAGAAAATGGTAAAACGGGCAAGGTTTCGTTATGAATAGGCAGGTAGGGCAAAGAACGTGTTACTATGAACAGTTTAGTGATAAGGTTGTTCTTATCAGAATCGACAGCAAACCGTGCTAACGTCGCATTTTGAAGATGAAGAGACAGAGAAAGTATATGAGAATGTTGAAATGGTAATGCAGTACTTAAAGAGAGATGAAAATTAAATAGCCATGGGGAACTGGAATGCAGTTGTAGGGGAAGGAATTGAAGAAAGGGTTACAGGAGAATATGGGCTTGGGACAAGAAATGAGACAGAAGGAAGACTAATTCAGTTCTGTAATAAATTTCAGCTAGTAAGAGGGAGTACTGTGTTCAAGAATCTCAAGAACAGGATGTGTACTTGGAAAAGGTCGGTACTGGAAGATAACAGTTATATTACATCATTGTCAGACAGAGATTCCGAAGTCATATACTGGATTGTATGGCTTGCCCAGGGGCAGATATAGTCTCAGATCACAATGTAATAGTGATGAAGAGTAGGCTGAAGTTTAAGAGATTAGCCACGAAGAAACAATACGCAACTAAGTGGGATATGACAGTATTAAGGAATGATGAGATACACTCGAAGATCCCTTAGGCTATGGACACAGCAGAAAGGAATACCTCAGTAGGCACTACATTTGAAGAGGAATGGACACCTCTAAAAAGAGCAATCACAGAAGTTGGTAGAAAACATAGGTATAAAGACGGTACCTGCGAAGAAACGATGGGTAACGGAAGAAATCCTTTAGTTGACCAATGAAAGAAAGAAGTACAAAAATATTCAGGGAAATTCAGGAATACAGAAACACAAGTCACCGGGAAATGAAATAAACGGAAGTGCAGGGAAGCTAAGACCGAATGGCTGCATGAAAAATGTGAGGAAATCGAAAAAGAAATGATTGCCGGAAAGACTGTCTCAGCATATAGGAAAGTCAAAACAACCTTCAGTGACATTAAAAGCAAGGGTAGTAACACTAAGTCACATTCCACTGTTGAATTCAGAGGAGAGAGCAGATAGGTGGAAAGAGTGCATTGAAGACCTCTATGAGGGGGAAGATTTGTCTTATGTGATAGAAGAAATAGAATTCAAGAGAGCCTTGAACGACTTAAGATCAAGTAAGGCAGAAGGGATAGATAACATTCCATTAGAATTTCTAAAGTCATTGGGGGAAGTGGCAACAAAACGACTATTCACGTTAGTGTGTAGAATGTGACATACCATGTGACTTTCGGAAAAAAATCGTTCACACAATTACGAAGACGACAAGAGCTGCCAAGTGACAGAATTACCACACAATCAGCTTAGCAGCTCATGCATTCAAGTTGCTGACAAGAATAATACACAGAAGAATAGAAAAGAAACTTGAGGATGTAAGCCGGCCGGTGTGGCCGAGCGGTTCTAGGCGCTTCAGACCGGAACCGCGCTGCTGCTACTGTCGCAGGTTCGAATCCTGCCTCGGGCATGGATGTGTGTGATGTCCTTAGGTTAGTTAGGTTTAAGTAGTTCTAAGTTCTAGGGCACTGATGACCTCAGATGTTAAGTCCCATAGTGCTCAGAGCCATTTGAACCATTTTTTTGAGGATGTATTAGAGGACGATCAGTTTGACTTTAGGAAAGGTAAAGGCACTAGAGAGGCAATACTGATGTTGCGGTTGATAGTGCAAGGAAGACTAAAGGAAAAGCATGACACGTTCATAGGATTTTGCGACCTGGGATAAAGGGTTCGACATTGTAGAATGGTGCAAGATGTTCGAAATTCAAAGAAAAATAGGGGTCTACTATGGGAATGTGTAATATACTCGTACAATATGTACAATGGCGAAGAGGGAATAATGACAGTGGAAGACCAAGACCGAAGTGCTCGGATTAAAAACGGTGTAAGACAGTGATGTAGTCCTTCGCCGCTACTGTTCAATCTATACGTCGAAGGAGCAATGATGGAAATAAAAGAAAGGTGCAGGAGTGGAATTAGAATTCAGGGTTAAAGGATATCTATGAAGAGAGTTGCAGATAACATTGATATCCTGAGTGAAAGTGAAGAAGATTTACATGATCTGCTGGATTGAATGAACAGTTAATGTGTACAGAATGTGGATTGACGGCATATCGAAGAAGTACGAAAGTAATAATGAGTAGCAGAAATGGGAACAGTGAGAGACTTAACATCAGACTTGGTGATCAGGAAATGGATGAAGTTTAGGAATTTTACTATCCGCACAGCAACATAACCACGAGGTACGGAGCAAGAATATCGTAAGAAGCAGACGAGTATTGGCAAAAACAGCATTCCTGGCCAATAGAAGTCTACTAGTATCAAAGACAGGCCTTAATTTGAGAAGTTTCTAAGAATGTACCTTTGGAATATACCACTGTAAGGTAGTGAAACACAGAATGTGGGAAAACCAGAACAGAAGAGAATCGATGCATCTGAGATGTGGTGCTACAGACGAATGTTGAAAATTAGGTGAACTGATAATGTAAGGAATGGGGATGTTCTGGGCAGAATCGATGAGGGAAGGAATATATGGAAAACACTGACACGGTTCAAAATGTTTCAAATGCTTCTGAGCACTATGGGACTTAAATTCTTATGTCATCAGTCCCCTAGAACTTAGAACTACTTAAACCTAACTAACATAAGGACATCACACACATCCATGCCCGAGGCAGGATTCGAACCTGCGACCGTAGCAGTCCCGCGGTTCCGGACTGCAGCGCTTACAACCGCACGGCCACCGTGGCCGGTCACTGACAAGGAGAAGAGACAGTATGATAGGACATCTGTTAAGACATGAAGGAATGTTTTCTATGTACTAGAGGGAGCTGTAACGGGGGAAAAGAAACTGTAGCGGAAGACAGCAAATAATTGAGGACGTAGGTAGGAAATGTTACTCGGAGATGAAGAGGTTGGCACAGGAGAGGAATTCGTTGCGTTCCGCATTAAACTGGCCAGAAGATTGATCCGAAGTTGTGTCAGTGATGGAATTTGATCTGTGAAGTTAACTCTTCTGATGTCTTTGGATCACTAGGCCTTTTGCTGAGCTTTGAAGTTGGCCTATTTGTGAGATTCTGTTCTTCCATTTGTTGACCCAAACGTATGTATCGGCAAATAAGCATAGCCTGGGACTACGGTCATCTTCATTGGGATTGTTCCATATGCCTTGAAGCTACTACATTTAATTGTGCTCCGTCCTGCCTACATTAGAACAAGTAGCCCATCTCCCTCGAATAGCAGTGGTCCACCTCCTCCGACTGTCAGGGAGAGATGTACCACGATGACTTCTGTCTACCAGTAGTAAACTCGGTAGCCATTTTAGTTTAGTTTCATACCCACACGTTTTGCAAGCACACATTGAAGAAACAACACAAAGATTTTGCAAACTAAGCCTTATTTCCAAAAATTATGTGACTAGTCGATAAAACTTTTCAGCTTACCAGAACAAAGAATCTGATTTTTGCCTAGAACCAACACTAAAATGAGAACACTTCCTCTAAATTTGTTCACAAAAGAGCTTCCTCGCCAGTAGCGGGAGTTGCACTCTAGCAGCGGAGTTGTGAAGTACCCCACTGGTCCTTCTCATCCAGTGCCCCAATTCGGTGCGTGAGAATCAGCGTGCTGTAATCGAGTTTCGAATTCGAAGAGTTCGTCGGCTACTTCAGCATGACAATACCAGACCACACACGAGCGCTGCGACATCTATAACAATGTGTCCTTGATAATCCTTGTTACAATCCCGACTTGGCGTCATCCGATTTTCGTCTGTCTCCAGAACTTAAGGAACACCTCAGACGACTTCACTCTGATGGAGATGAAGCGGTACAAGCAGAGGTGTGATTGTGGCACCGTCAACAATGTCAAACATTCTATAGTGACGGTATCATCTAACTGCTCACTTGTTAGGAAAAATGTGTTCATTGCCAGGGTAACTATGTTGAGAAATAAATACGTGAGCATGAATAACAAGGACGTAGAATGTTAATAACGTTGGTTTTATTCAAAAATCTTTAACTGTTTTCACAAAAGAAATTCGAAAGCAATACTTTTCGGCACGACCTTCTAGCTATTGCTTTTACCACGACTGAGCTGCATCGACATAAAAGTTAACACACAGTTGGTAGTCAGTGAAGCAGGTACTTTATTCTGATGTACACTCCTGGAAATGGAAAAAAGAACACATTGACACCGGTGTGTCAGACCCACCATACTTGCTCCGGACACTGCGAGAGGGCTGTACAAGCAATGATCACACGCACGGCACAGCGGACACACCAGGAACCGCGGTGTTGGCCGTCGAATGGCGCTAGCTGCGCAGCATTTGTGCACCGCCGCCGTCAGTGTCAGCCAGTTTGCCGTGGCATACGGAGCTCCATCGCAGTCTTTAACACTGGTAGCACGCCGCGACAGCGTGGACGTGAACCGTATGTGCAGTTGACGGACTTTGAGCGAGGGCGTATAGAGGGCATGCGGGAGGCCGGGTGGACGTACCGCCGAATTGCTCAACACGTGGGGCGTGAGGTCTCCACAGTACATCGATGTTGTCGCCAGTGGTCGGCGGAAGGTGCACGTGCCCGTCGACCTGGGACCGGACCGCAGCGACGCACGGATGCACGCCAAGACCGTAGGATCCTACGCAGTGCCGTAGGGGACCGCACCGCCACTTCCCAGCAAATTAGGGACACTGTTGCTCCTGGGGTATCGGCGAGGACCATTCGCAACCGTCTCCATGAAGCTGGGCTACGGTCCCGCACACCGTTAGGCCGTCTTCCGCTCACGCCCCAACATCGTGCAGCCCGCCTCCAGTGGTGTCGCGACAGGCGTGAACGGAGGGACGAATGGAGACGTGTCGTCTTCAGCGATGAGAGTCGCTTCTGCCTTGGTGCCAATGATGGTCGTATGCGTGTTTGGCGCCGTGCAGGTGAGCGCCACAATCAGGACTGCATACGACCGAGGCACACAGGGCCAACAGCCGGCATCATGGTGTGGGGAGCGATCTCCTACACTGGCCGTACACCACTGGTGATCGTCGAGGGGACACTGAATAGTGCACGGTACATCCAAACCGTCATCTAACCCATCGTTCTACCATTCCTAGACCGGCAAGGGAACTTGCTGTTCCAACAGGACAATGCACGTCCGCATGTATCCCGTGCCACCCAACGTGCTCTAGAAGGTGTAAGTCAACTACCCTGGCCAGCAAGATCTCCGGATCTGTCCCCCATTGAGCATGTTTGGGACTGGATGAAGCGTCGTCTCACGCGGTCTGCACGTCCAGCACGAACGCTGGTCCAACTGAGGCGCCAGGTGGAAATGGCATGGCAAGCCGTTCCACAGGACTACATCCAGCATCTCTACGATCGTCTCCATGGGAGAATAGCAGCCAGCATTGCTGCGAAAGGTGGATATACACTGTACTAGTGCCGACATTGTGCATGCTCTGTTGACTGTGTCTATGAGCCTGTGGTTCTGTCAGTGTGATCATGTGATGTATCTGACCCCAGGAATGTGTCAATAAAGTTTCCCCTTCCTGGGACAATGAATTCACGGTGTTCTTATTTCAATTTCCAGGTGTGTATATAAAGTTTTCTTCTATGGCTACAAGAAACAATATATAGTCCAAACAGGTCTCTCTTTCGTAATCCGTTATGAACAATAGACAATTGGGACTGCTTGCAAGAAATCACTTTTTGACCAAAACATAAAGCGAAATGAACATTCCGAGGTTTCAATACAAGACAACCTAAGAATTTTAAATAACGCTCACCCCTCTACCAAGGGCTCTTACTAGATACTCTCGAGGAAACTGAATGTTACGCTCATCATAAAAAACAGCCTCTAGGTTTGCTAAATCAGCTACTTGATTTTAAAGAAGTTTTTTTGCGACCTGTTTGTTGGCTAATTAAAAACGTTGTTGCTCTTTTGTCCCTTTAGTTTTCTAAGAATTTTTATGTTAGTCTTTCATAGATCAAGTGCACTTCCTACATTTTTATATTTTTACAAAACTGGCCATTTCCCTTTTTATTCGTTGAGCTTGTACATTACTGCTAGGCTTATATTACTCTTTATTGCATCTCTTGCCAGTTATATAAACTGTTATTAGTCAATTAATCTTTAAACTATATTTTCATTTCTCATCAATTTACTGCCGAATAATTTTTAAATGTTCTGTGTAAAAATGTCATGCAGCATATAACCTTCCATAAGGCATGGTATTTTATGAGAAATGAATGTATGTTATCACACTAAGCCAATAAATTACATCTTTCGCCTCCATTGTAAATGTTGGCGTTTTGTAGCAACAAATCTTTGGACAACTATCTAGCCGCAGACACACAGTTGGTGTTGAGATACAGGCCATCTGTCTTCAGGGCAACGGGTGCTATGTCGACATGCTCAGCTGTCTTCGTATCCATGGTGGCTGACGGCGTCTTCTGCCGATACATCTTTGGACGAATCTCTGCCCTATTGCGGACGCAGTTCATGGTTTGACATGGTTCATGAATCGTGCGGATTCATCTTTGCATCGATTTATAATCTCCTAGGGTCTTTGTCAAAGACTTTACCTTCACTTACTGCCCAGAGGTGGCACTTTTTCTAATTGTAACTGATTTTTACTGGTTATATTTCTGATTCTTCGGCTGACTGCCCCGTCTGTGTATCGGAGGGCAGGCAAGCTGAGTCCGACGCATCCCAGGACCTCATACCCGTAGGGGAAACGCGAGCTGACTTTCCATAGCGGGCATCGTTCTTGAATTTTCAGCCTGTTAATGATTTGACGAACGCTGTTGGCTCGTTCTGAGAATTCTGAAAGTAAGCACGCAGACTCTGAGTACATACTAAAAATGTAGCCCACATCCGTGTTCTGCAATACGCTTTCTGCTGAAGACATTATCTGCTAGCCGACGAATTCAGAGAAGACATGTGGAATGGAGAAGTTGTTTTCCACCCCATTACTTTGAAAACTGTGGCTTGGGTGTCATGAAAAAGACAGTTCAGAAATGTAAGTCACTGACGGATTTTTCTTGAGATCAGACCAGGTGTTGGCAGCATAGAAACGATGCCTTAACGTGGAAGCAAAATGATAAATGAGCGGTGCCGATTTTTATGTAGCTCCGAGTGGAAGAAATTAACAAGTAAGAAAAAATTGCACGGTTGGTTAGCGCCAAGCGAACTTTTTGCTAATTGTTCGCCGATGTTTTTTCGAGGGACACTTGAACTGACTTCTGGTAGAGACGCATCAGCAGAAACGGCTGCTTCCTCTCCAGAGACGGAGCAGTAGTCACAGAGAGAGAACGATTTCTTCTTCTGAGGGCGATAGTCGCACACTTCGTCCTCAGACAGAGCGCTTGCAATCCTCTTCTTCTGAAGAGATGGCGCAGGGAACAATGCTGAGCTGTTCTCGGAACTTCCCCGCTTCAGCTTCCTCACAAAAGTTGATCGCTTGATTGTGGCGCGACTGGACTCGTGGGAGGCTTTAATTATGGTAAGCATGTCTGGAGGCATCGGCTGGTTAGGACGGAATCGACCGAATGTTCATTAATATTCCATTAAATGTAGATTGGCTTCTCATCACTTCGCGGACGGGCAGTGTGAAATGTGCTCTCGTCTCCTCATTTTCGATACGACTGCGCCATTACTGGCTCCATCTCGCACCTACGTTTTTCGGTATTAATACGCTAGGAGGTTGATTTTACGCCTCCCCGTTTCCGGTTTAATTACCTTTGCCAACCGTCCCCACTGTCAGTTTTACGTTTGACTGCATACTCCATTTGAAAATCTTGTACTGTTCTTTTAATCTGTGCACAAAAAAAATTGTATTAAACGTTAGGTCTTTACTGGGCCATGCCTTTAGTTTCGTAATTACTAATTTCCCCTCATGAGATTATTGAAAGTAAAATTGTTGGAAAACACATGCGCGGGTTCAGTGCTAGGCTCACCTCACTTCAAACTGCATTAAATCATATCCGTCGTGTAACTTCATTTGAATTTCGCTAATGCTTGGAGCCCAACAAGCAACTGATTAAAATCTCGCCAACCATCACATCTACCAGAGTTGGAAAACGCTGAGACTGTTAGCGTTTCACGGTGTACCTGTGCGAACTCCGAAAGAGCGTCAAAGCGCATACTGCCCCGTCGGGAATGGAGATGGAGTCCAGGCAGCGATTTTATACGTACCAAAACTTGCAGCCCCTGAGGAAGGCGCTTGGCTCGGTCGCCGAAGTATTGTTCATAAAGTGGAAACAGCAACTCATCAGACGACCAGGAAGCATACCAATACACATATACCAGGTGTTCCATTGATCGTGACCGGGCCAAATATCTCACGAAATAAGCGTCAAACTAAAAAACTACAAAGAACGAAACTTGTCTAACTTGAAGCGGGATACCATATTGGCACTATGGTTTGCCCGCTAGATGGCGCTACGGATATCAACCGCTTTTTTTTTTTAAATAGGAACCCCCATTTTTATTGCATATTCGTGTAGTACGTAAAGAAGTATGAATGTTTTAGTTGGACCACTTTTTTAACTTTGTGACAGATGGCGCTTTAATGGTCACACAGATAGGGCTGACAATATTAGGCGAACAGTTGGTAACAGGTAGGTTCTTTAAATTAAAATACAGAACGTAGGTACGTTTGAACATTTTATTTCGGTTGTTCCAATGTGATACATGTACCTTTGTGAATTTCTCATTTCTGTTACAGCATGCTGTTACAGCGTGATTACCTGTAAATACCACATTAATGCAATACATGCTCAAAATTATGTCCGTTAACTTCAATGCATTTGCCAATACGTGTAACGACATTCCTTTCAACAGCGAATAGTTCGCCTTCCGTAATGTTCGCACATGCGTCGACAATGAGCTGACGAATATTGTCAGGAGTTGTCGATGGATCAACATAGCAAATATCCCTCAACTTTCCCCACAGAAAGAAATCTGTGGACGTCAGATCTGGTGAACGTGCAGGCCATGGTATGGTGCTTCGACGACCAATCCACCTGTCATGAAATATGCTATTCAATACCGCTTAAACCGCACGCGATCTATGTGCCGGACATTCATCATGTTGGAAGTACATCGCCATTCTGTCATGCAGTGAAACATCTTGTAGTAACATCGGTATAACATTACGTTGGAAATCAGCACACATTGCGCCATTTAGATTGCCATCGATAAAATGGGGGCAATTATCCTTCGTCCCATAATGTCGCACCATACATTAACCCGCCAAGGTCGCTGATGTTCCACTTGTCGCAGCCATCGTGGACTTTCTGTTGCCCAATAGTGCATACTATGCCGGTTTACGTTACCGCTGTTGGTAAATGATGCTTCGTCGCTAAATAGAACGCGTGCAAAAAATCTGTCATCGTCCCGTAATTTCTCTTGTGCCCAGTGGCAGAACTGTACACGACGTTCAAAGTCGTCGCCATGCAATTCGTGGTGCATAGAAATATGGTGCGGGTGCAATTGATGCTGATGTAGCATTCTCAACACCGACGTTTTTGAGATTCCCCATTCTCGCGCAATTTGTCTGCTACTGATGTGCGGATTAACCGCGACAGCAGCTGAAACACGTACTTGGGCATCATCATTTGTTGCAGGTCGCGGGCGACGTTTCACATGTGGACGAACACTTCCTGTTTTCTTAAATAACGTAACTATCCGGCGAACAGTCCGGACACTTGGATGATGTCGTCCAGGATTTCGAGCAGCATACATAGCACACGCCCATTGGGAAATTTGATCACAATAGCCATACATCAACACGATGTCGACCTTTCCGCAATTGGTAAACGGTCCATTTTAACACGGGTAATGTTGTTGTTGTGGTCTTCAGTCCTGAGACTGGTTTGATGCAGCTCTCCATGCTACTCTATCCTGTGCAAGCTTCTTCATCTCCCAGTACCTACTGCAACCTGCATCCTTCTGAATCTGCTTAGTGTATTCATCTCTTGGTCTCCCCCTATGATTTTTACCCTCCACGCTGCCCTCCAATACTAAATTGATGATGCAAATACCGTCCGCACTGGCGGAATGTTACGTGATACCACGTACTTACACGTTTGTGACTATTACAGCGCCATCTATTGCAAAGCGAAAAGAATGGTCAAACTAAAACATGTGTATTTCTTTACGTACTACACGAATGTGTAATAAAAAATGGGGCTTTCCCTTTTAAAAAACGCAGTTGATATCCGATTAACTTATGGCAGCGCCATATAGCGGCCCAACCATAGCGCCAAGTTTCGTTCTTTGTAGTTTTTTCGTTGGCGCTTATTTCGTGAGAAATTTGGCCCGGTCACGATCAAAGGACTACCCTGTATAGAGTTAAGGTGACACAGAACTTGCGTCAAGCCGTGAGCACTCACGCTGTCTCAATAGACGGTAGCAATCTATCGCACTGTGTGCATGTCACAGATAGACCTACAGGGTAACACAGTTCTTTCTAGTGCTGCCGTCACATTTGTGGCAGGAAACGGACATTTCATGCAGACAAAGTGTAGGTCACTGTAGGGGCCCATCAACGTAGGACTCAGAGTGGAGCTGCGCATATCCGAGGAAGGCTGGGCGCCCGCTCGAGTGGACGCCAGCTGTGCAAACACGGCGCGCGCATACAAATGCCGCCCCACTGGGATGCCGCCAAGTGCAGGCGGCGCGCCGCCTCCACGGCAGGTTCCAGAGCGAGCACTCGGCCTCTCCGTGGTATTCGCACCTCCGCCCCTCAGACGAGCACTCGTCACCGTCCCATCTCAGACGATTTGGTTTTCTTTTGTAGTTTCCCCATAATACAAGTTTCACATAACGGCAACGTTGTGGTGACTTCAGTTGTTAAGAAGGTAGTCAGAACAAACTGTAATATATACAGTGGAAACAGTATTAAGACAGTTGGCTATAAAATCTGTGCAAAATTAATAAATCCAAGAATGAAAGCAATTACGGAGACCTACTGCTTGAGGTAGAATGTTGCTTTAAGCTAGGCCGCTTATGCGTTTATGATGTATTCCTAGTGAATTGAGGAAAAAAGCGTTCAACATAGAAACGTATCTAGCGTTTATTGATCATTAGCAAACCCAGCAATGCTTCGCAGTTTTCTGGTGTGTCCACCTCCTCCTTCCCCCTCCCCCTCCCCCTCCCAATGTCCATTTTCTCAACCTCTCCCCCCCCCCCCCCCACACACACACACACCACCCATCACCTCTATATTGGAAAAAATATATAGCCTATGTCTGTCCAAATGTTTACTAGAACATATTGCGGAAATGGAAAGTATTATTGATGTGCGGTTTTCACAGAATGGATTGGTAGTCACGAGCTCATACTGTTAACAAATCAACACATTGTAATAATTCTAAGACAGCGTATTTTCATGCAAACAAACACTTTTTTAAAATTAACAAGGCCTATTCACATTAACAAGTCATAAGTAGGACACTTCCTGGCAGATTAAAACTGTGTGCCGGACCGAGACTCGAACTTGGGACCTTTGCCTTTCGCGGGCAAGTGCTCTTCACTTGGCAGAGCACTTGTAGATAAGTAGGATAAATTAGAATGACAGTGGTGTTTATTGCAGGAATCTTGTACAGTACCTTTGGTAGCACACACTAAAGAACAATACGCACGCTACTGACCAGCAACAAGACAACTGACCACCACCGGCTGTGTTCAAAACGACCACCGGCAGCGGCAACACGCGTTTCTACTCTGGCACGGAACTACTGCTGCACACTTAATTGCATTTCAGTAGAGATATCCGAACAGGTGCTGTAATTCGTTGTTGAATATAACAGACAGCGTCTTTAAGCTTTCTGAACATAAATAAGTCAAAAAGTCTACAGGCGTCAAAACCAGGGAGCAGGCTGGGCGAGGTACAGGTCCTCTGTGTCCAATCCAGTGATTTGGAAACAATTCGTGAAGACATGCTGTAGTACCTCCCGCACTAGGAGTTGGACGGCTATCACGTTGGTACCACAGATTCCTCCTAGTCTGCAGAGGAACGTCTTCCAGCATCCATGGAAGATGGTCTGTTAGGAGGCTGCGGTATTTGTGCGCTTTCAAAAATGGTTCAAATGGCTCTGAGCACTATGGGACTCAACTTCTGAGGTCATTAGTCCCCTAGAACTTAGAACTAGTTAAACCTAACTAACCTAAGGACATCACACACATCCATGCCCGAGGCAGGATTCGAACCTGCGACCGTAGCGGTCTCGCGGTTCCAGACTGCAGCGCCTAGAACCGCACGGCCACTTCGGCCGGCTGTGTGCTTTCAATGTTCCCTCTATGAAACATGGGAATATGGGTCCATGGTTCACGATCCCACACTACACGTTTACACTCCAGGGACGGCAACGTTAACGTTGCACTAATAGTATACGTTCCGGCGGTTAATCTGGACATGATTGGTAAATGTTGCTTCATCGCTAAACAAGATACACGATACGTATGGAGTATTCTACCTTAATGCCAATGTACAGAAGTTACACAATCGTTTCCATGCTGTCTTGATGGAGAGAAATATGACAGCGTGGAATTTACGTCGATAAAATATCGGTCACGTGCCTGACTCATTCCGGTTCCTCATGCGATTTTGAGAGAGCTAACGTGTGGATCAACTGCCACAGCAGCAAGAATATTAATGTCCACCTCTTCTGTCGTCACTTGTTTCTTTCTGATACGTTGTCTAGGTGTTACACTACCACTTTCACCTAGCTGATTGAAGAGGTTGATAAATGACTGCCGAGATGGTTGATAGTTCTTGGAATATCTTGCTGCATTCAATGTACAAGAACGAACACCATTCTTCCTACAGTTTCCGTCGGCTTTCTCCGCATTGGTAAACGTTATCGTCCACTTACGACCTATTGCTTGGACTGTCACACACTGACTAGCAAGTCGCAGTGCGCTCAAGGAACACACACGCACATTTTAAGTGAATATAACATTATACCTAGCAACGACACAGGTTGAATGACACCAACAAGCTTTTGAATCTTTTGAAAATACGGTATTTCGTAAGCGACTCCAACTAGAATATATATATATATATATATATATATATATATATATATATATATATATATATATATAAGTGTGTGTGGTTACATATTAAAAATACGTAGCCCATGTCTCTTCAGACGCTTATTTAGTAACGTGCAAAAATTTGAAGTATATTGGTCAAGTATTTTTCGAAATTTTTTGTGTTAACGTTAAACAACGACTTGTCATTATATAGTAGTATATATATATTGTAACCTCCCAACAGAAAAATTCCGAAACCTCCCAACAGTAAAAATATAATTATTTATGTCATTCACATTCCAGAGTAACCTCCCAATAAATAAATGTCGTAACCTATTAATAATAAAATGACTATCCTCTCTATAAAATTGTGCCTCACTTATAACCTTTCAATAATGGACTATGAATTTAAACTGGTAAATTTTGGACGTCAGCAGTGCTGCGTCATGGCCCTGAAAGATCATTCTGAATTAATTGAAACTTCTTACTTCAATGATGTCGCCAGATAACGCGTATATATCTGCTCCTACAAGAAATTTTTCTGGCACAGCCCAGTGCAATGATGGCCGATAGATTTGTCATGTATAAAAAGAACAACTGATTTTTCTTTACAATAATCGGGATGACCATGCATTGGAGAAATTAGTAAATTCATAAATTGAGATGAATAATTGTCAAAAGTTAATTTTTATAAGAAAGATTATTACCAAGAGATTTTTTTAAAACATTTACATGGGACGTGATATAAAAATAGTACATATGCGCAAGGCTACTTTTACCTTATACTACAACGCTCAGGCACCGCCATCGCTCTGCACGACCGGCCCAGACAACACAATACACCAGACCGCTACCTACTACTTACTTCTTCTCGCACTGACACTGCTCTTACTGCAGCCAACACTGCTCTCTAGTCTGAGATTCTCTTACAGCTTACATATCGCCGGCAGCCCGTGAGCAATCCATCGAAATTTCATCTGCTCGAGTGCGCTTGCAATAAATTTCATAGTCATCGACCTCTTACATAACCCTCCACTGGGGGGGGGGGGGGGTCAAAAATTTGGCAGAGATGGTGAGTCAATTGGACTTGCCATAAGCAACAAATTTTTCTATAATCTATTTAGTTTACTAAGTCTACAGTCATGAAGTATATACATATATATAACATTATTAATAAATAATATAAGTACAGAACATATTAAGAAACGAAATAGGGTGCACACACACTGAGTACAGAACATATTAAGAAATGAAATAGTGTATACGCAATCATTACAAAATATATTAACAAATGATATAAAGTGCACATGCACTGTATAAGTCTTTAACATTTTTACGTGAACTGATCACATTAAGAGATGAAATAAAGTGCACATGCACTGTATAAATCTTTAAGATTTTTACATGAAATGATCACATTAAAAGATTAAATAAAGTGCACACATGCTGTATAAGTCTCTAACATTTTACAAGAACTAGGAAAGGAATGGGAAGGATAGCATCATGGTTGTAGCACAATGGGTTGCACATAGCTGCACTAAAAGTCTATATCTTTCTACAGAAGCACAATACCAAGTGAGACGATCTGAAGTTCTCTTCCCTGAAGTATTTATCAGTGTAGCTAAGACACTGAAATGTTGTATCAATATTGTATGTTATCATTTCGGTAGTACATTAGGTACGCCAAACAATGGGACCATAATAACATCTCCATCGTTCAAGGTGGTGGACAGCTTGATATGTCAACACCACATTCTTGTAGAATCCATACTCTTACATCAACGCAGAATTAGTGCAAAAACCAAATATAGTGCTCCATGATCATGAGGATGGACAGGACATACGGATATAACAGTAATTGTTGGTAATTAGGTTAGAAGGTGAAGGATACATTAATGCTTATGCTAGTCATCATTCAGAATTACACTAGTGTATCAACCGATTTGAATAATTATTGGCACTCATTGGCTAGTTATACAGCATTTATGTAGTATGTATGGAGTATTGTAGAACATTATTCATAAGTCATTTCATTACAGTAATTATTGGCATAGCATTAAGGCAGTATTATAAAACATCATTCATAAGTCATCTCATTACATTTATTATTGGCATAGCATTTGTGGAGTAAGACATAACATTATTCATAAGTCATCTCATTTCAATAAGGATTGGCACATATTGGCCAGTTACAAACCATTTATGTAGTAATACAAAACATTATTCAGCATTATTCAGAAGTAATCATTCAAAACAAGAGTTACTGCGTGTAGCATCAAGCTGCTAGTGTTTATATATGATATCATGAAAGTGACGTAGGACATATATAAAATGTAAGACGTTGGAATTAGTATTTAAGGTCTGTACTCCAATAACATATAGCCATAACAGAATCAATACATCAGAGAAATTTGCATTATATTTAGGACTAGAACTATATCTTAAACTGGTAGCATTATTTAATCGTATACTGCTAATAGTTGGGACTGGTAATATATTTGTTTTTTTTGTGGTAGCAATGCATTGCATTGGGGTCGATAGTCAATTGCTGGGGCATGAAAATATTTGCTTTTGACTTACTGCTGGAAATAAGGATTAAGAACGTCATTCGTCATTAGTCAGCTGTAACAAGGTTATGAAACAAGTAGAGTATATGTGATCACATTCATAAAAGACAGACGCAACTGGGTAAAAAAATGCAAGTACTAGAACATGTTTCATAGCTAAGGGCTTATAGGATATCAATATCATGAAAAGCTTCTCCTGGAAAAAATACAAAATGGATTATTGACCTGGAAGAAAAAATATATATAATGCTGAAAAGCTACTTCGTATGTATGTACTCTAGTTGACTTTCCCAAAACATTCAGTCAGTATACTATGCGACATAAGACATACTGTCAAAAGGAACTGCCACAAATACTTAAATAACTACATAGCATCTCTTAACTAATAGAAAATACATAAACTTCATCATTATCATCATCTGCAAACGAAAACTTTATTATTCATATTACCATAACTTCATCATTATCACCATCTGCAAAGAAAACGTCATTATTCATATTACTGTATTCTTCATACAACTATTCATCATCATTTATTATCATATGGAAAAAACAGACACTTCATTATTCATATTCATATTACAGTTCTCTTCATACAACTGTTCATTATCATTCATTACTTGATATATTATAGAATTTCTTACTTCTAGCATATTTCATCACTAAAATTAACATGTGTAGTTCTGTCTGACAGCCTGCATCAATCGCCTCATATTCTGAAAGAAAAATAATTAGTTAAGACTGCTATTATACAGTGTGTATAGTATATTCGTGTGAATGCTTGTTAATTCTGATCCATTTAGATTCACGACAAGGTATTGCTTTTTCTTTTTTTCATTCTAATGGTAAAATTTCCATTTCATAGAGAACCACTGTGGTTGTACAATTTATTTCTGTTACATGGTATTGCTTTCTGAAAATGATGAATATTGATTAATATCTTGCATTTAATTCATATACCCATTAAATAAAAACTTGTTTCTAGTGATATAACTAAGCATACAGCATAGCATGACAGAAAACGTATTATGTCAAAACCATTGACAATTTTCAAGTGCAAAAATGTACACACAGTATCATAATGTAGTAGCAAAAAATCTAGAATAGTCAAGATATTAAGATATCATAAGGCAAAAATGTTAAAGTCAACTGGTGTTTGTTATATTTTAAAGATTTCATAGTGCATACAGACAATATTCTACTTTCGATAGGAAAACAATCATACATACACAAAAAAAATGGAAAATGTGCACGGTCTGATATATGACGACAAGAAAAGCGACCTGCTAAGCTTACATTGCCGGGCACTTGCCAAGATAAAATATAATCTTCATCAATAATTGGTCACATAAATATCTGGAAATGGTATTACACTGTGATAAGTCATAAAGCATGTTTATTCAATAAAGGGTTTAATATTGGAAATATGGTGACTGCCCTTGCTTTTTTAGGTTCTCAGAGTTTCGACATGTACCACATTGGGGTGAGGAATGCTTCGTATTCTATATGGACCTGCGTATAGAAGCTCAAATTTAATGCATCTACTCTTTCGTCTGTTGGATAAATAGTGTGTGCGTACTAATATCTTCTGTCCAATGTGAAAGTCACGGCGTGTACAAACCTGTTTTTGCTGTCTTCTGCGGCCCTCTGAGGCATGTTTGATGTTGTTGAGAGCAATGTCAACTATTTCATGATGGCCTAGTCGACGAGATGTAGGAAAGGATACTAATTCTTTAATTTTGTTAGGTGGTTCAACATCTTTCAATATAACAGTCGGAGATAGCATAGTAGATTCATTTAGTATGGGGTTAATTACATCCTGGAATGAGAGTATGTGTTTACCCCAATCAATATGATTTTTATGGTAGTATATTCATCATAGTTTGCTAATTTCTTTCATTAGTCGTTCAGAAGCGTTCGAAGAAGCGTGATACCTGGATTTATAGATCGGAGAAATGTTTCTAGCTCGTAACATACGTGTCCATACCGCAGATCGAAATCGTTGTCCATTGTCGGAAATTACTTTCAATACATGACCTACATGAAATAAAAAATGTTTTATAAATGAATTCGAAATAAATTTAGCAGTAGCTTTGCGTAACGGAGTCAAGGTAACAAATTTCGAAGTGAGTTCAGCAGCGATATAGATGTAACAAAAACCTCTATTAGTTCTGGGAATCGGACCAAAAATGTCTACAACGGCCATGTGTCTCAATTTAACGGGTACAGTGGGATGTAATGGAGGAATATGTGAAGTCGTGTCTGATTTAGCTTTCAGGCAGATTTTACATGACGTTAAAACTCGTCGAATACGTTTCTCCATGTTGGCAAAATAACAGTTCTGCCTCAGTATAAGAATACAATTTCTGGCTCCATAATGTGCGTAACTTAGTCAGTATACCACATTAATTAGTTAACATGTTCGTCAGGAATACATAATAACCATTTGTTGCTGTCAGGGTGAGAGCGGCGAAACAGAATGTTCTTGCGTACAGTATAATGGTTTCTAATGGTAATGTTATTCCTATCTTAGCAAAGGTGTTAATTTCTTTACTAATTTCTTTACTCTGCTCTTATGCCATGTCTCGTAATGACGACGAAATGAAATTTTCAAATGCAACTTGTTGAATATACATGACGCTAGAATTTGCTTGGCAGAAGCTGGTTGCAATGTCTTGCTGATTTTTGCTGAGAGAACGGGATAGTGCATCCGCTACAATATTTTGTGTACGGATATACGGAAGAGGATAATGCTTAGCTTTAAATGTGTCATGCTGTTTAATTTGAAATTCATACATAAAACCGGACATAGTACCAGGGATGTTGTCAAAAACTGGAGCTTGCTGTAAAAGAATATTGCGTAGCTGAGTACATTCGACATCTGTATTTGCATTGTTCTGTTTTACTTTATCAGAAATCATTTGCATAACGTCATAGTCGGCTTCGTCTGGTGTATTGTAGTTGTGTAAGTACGTATCTGTGAACAAAGTGGAATGACAGTCCGTGTTACGCAATGTCGAAATGACCTTCTGCTGATAAAACGTGCTGAAATTCTAATGCTAGTTGTACTTTTTCCATCCTTTAACATTAAATAGCAATTTTGAAAGTCAATAATTGCGTCGTGTTCTACCAAAAAATTCGTACCTAAAATAACATCTGTTGTCAATTAGGGGACAGTCCAAAAATTTGAGTGAAACGGAAGACCTGCAATACAAAATGTTAAGTGCGTCTGTAATTTTACATCTACTCCTTTACCAGATACTGCTCCTTTTACTTTAGTTTTGCCTAATGGTAACGTAGGATAAGTATTCTCTTTGTTACATTCGTTAAAGGTTTCCTCATTTATAACCGACATAGGTGATCCAGAATCGATTACTGCTGAAAATGTGGATGCTCCATTCTTTACTTCAGGTACAGGGTGGGAAATGGCTTTTTGAATAACTGGTTTTTCATGCAAAAGTGTGTCTGGGATGTTGTCAAAAGTAATAACATTTTAGTGAACAATATTCTGCGTGTCAAAAGTATTGCATAGTTGCTGGAAGATGCTACCTGTACTGTATCCATTCAGATTCTTTCTGACGTGCTGTTATTTGCGGGAGGTTGCTGTGGCATTTCGAATATTTGAACTGTTCTGTTATTTCTTCCTGACGTATTAGTTTCGGGATGATATCGACCGCCTGGTTCATTCATGATAATCTGTTGTTGTGGTTGATTCTGCTGCTGATAAGACCGACTGTTACGCTGAAAACTGCGCTGTCTGTCACAATAATCATTGCTATACGGCGCATTGCGATAGGAATTGAAATGATGTGTTTTCTGTACGTACTGATTTCCTTGTTGCTGTGCGTTACTATTTGGTGTAGCCGACGCTATACGTGTAGGCGGCGAAACATTAAAGCTTGGTTGACCTTGCACATTATATTGTTGGTTAGGAATGCTAACCGGCTGGTTTTGTTGATGTTGTGGGGAAAAGCCTCTATTGTTGCCAAGATGTGTTTGCTGTTGCTGATAATTTTGACGATAATGATAATTATAATTTTGTCACTTACTGAAATTATACAAGTAGTTCGGGAGTGTCTAATGAAAATTGCCACTTTCAGGTAAAACTTGTCATATCAAGCTTTCTTTACTCATTTTAATCCTAGATAGATCGATAGTTGAAGAGTTGTTTTGATAGATATAAAGGATAGTAAAAGAGTAGGCAGCAGTGCAGAAAACTAAAGATGAAATAGCACTACTTCGGCTCAGGGCCCTGTGCACGCTACAGCACATATTCATCAAAGTGTAATGAATCCCCTGAGGTCAAAAGCTGCAAATAAATTTTAGTTTCTGTGTTACAGGCCAAGCCGGTGGAAATGCAAAAGCTAATTGTTGTATCCAGTCCAAAGGGTGAATCTGCGTTCTGTCATTTTTAAATACCTTAAATTTTCTCACGGATAGAAAGTGCTTGAAATCAAAATTATCGTCTTTGAATGTCTGAACGGGTTCAGGATTGTATGAGAATTTATTTGTCTGTGTCTGTTCGGTTTCTAAGTCACGTACTCTCTGTAGATTTTCTAAGTTACACTAGCTGTGTGAGTGTGACAAATGTTCAGGATGTGGCGTATGCTGTGTCGTGTTAGAGGCTGAAACATTTTCCATCTCCGTCACTTCTTGCTGTAAAGATGACAATTTTCTACGTAATGTATTATTGGACGAATCTATCTCACCGATTGTCTGCTGTAAGTTTTGGAATTCGGGCGTTTGATTGAAAGACATTGGTGACGTATCATCTGATTTGGTGTCATTGTTATTTTCGATAACATCAATAAGACTGGCCAATTCATCGAGTTTTTCAGTCAGTGCTTTTACCTGACCGTCATTTTTAGTGTCACAAACATTAATTTATTTTTGGATTTTACGGGTGGTTTTGTTCAATTTCTTAACAGCTGCTGTAATGGCACCAGGATCCTGTATTAATTCCAATTGTTCAAGCCTGCTGGTCATTGTCTGAAAGTCTACTGTGTGTGTGTCTGTTTTTGTTTTAAGATCGGAGATTTCAACATGCAGTTCGGTGTTCAACTGTTTGATTTCATCTGATACTGTAGCAATATTGTTGTCTACGTACGTTTTTGCTGTCGTAAATAACTTACGCTTATCTTCCTGTCTCTGTACAGTAATTGCTTCCATGACTTGTTTCTTTACTTTGTTCTGTTCCTGTATAAATTTACGGTAACGCGTTTCACGGTTTTGTAGGTGGTGATTAAAACGTTCGTCAATTTGGCTGTTCTGTTGGTCAAATTTCGTGTGTACTTTCGCATCCAGTGTGTGTGAAAGTTCTGATGACACTGATTTATGCTCGTCGCGTAACTGTGTTGCGTTTTCAGAACATTGTTTAGCGACTCCACTAATTTCATCTCTAAGTACTTTAGTTGTGGCAGCATGTGTATTGCGTATCTCATCACTATTATTCCTGGCGCAGGCCTTAGTTTCCTCACGTAATTGTTTTTTAGTTTCATTACATTGCTCCGCAACAGCTGTAATCTGTTCAGTAAGCTGTGCAATAGAGGTGTCACGTTTTTCATCAACTTGTTTGAACGACCTGTCGTGGTTTTCATTCGACTGTTTGAAATTGTTGTCTAGTTTTTCATTAATTTGTTTGTAATTGTTGTCTTGTTTTTCATTCTGCTGTCTGAGTTTTTCATCAAGTTGTAGCAATACTGCCATAACTAGATCCATGCCAAAATTAGCGACTCTATTTTCTATGCTGTATGATGGTGTATCTGCATGTGTCACGTTTTGTGTAACCATTTGGTCATTGTCTTATTCACGAAAATGTTTTCTAATCGAATGTGCACTGTTGGTCACTACATCGGAATCAAATAAATCTGACGTGTTTTATGTATATTGTTCACCTTCGTTAGAAATATTGGTCTGTTCACTATGTAAATTTTGCAAATCAGGTGTGTCAAACTCGGCAGCGTTCATCGTATCGGAACGTGCTGCGTCATCAATAGTCGTTAAATTGAGTGTGGACATAATTGAATTTGTTTGCTCATCATTTAGATTAGAATCATTACTGGTGGTCGGTACACACTGATTATCTGTAATTGGAGGAATGTCATTATGAAACTGAGATTCGCTAGTATTATCAGTCAAATTAATCAAGTCGGCTTTTCCACTTATTGCGCATCGCGATGTACTGTTGGCAGCTTTCGCGGCATTTTCACAAGTAAAAGATATGCACAAAATCAAACAAATACAGAGCAAAAATGGATCAAATACAGTAACAACAAAGAGCAATAAATTGCCGATGATCTGTGAAGGAAAGAGTTACAAATTAGTAAATGCATTGTGCCAAATGCAAACTACATTTAACACTAAGTAAATAAGAGCAGATATATAACTGACTACTTCTCAGAAATGCACAAACATACGATCCTGGCAGGATCGCCAAGAGTAACCTCCCAACAGAAAAATTCTGAAACCTCCCAACAGTAAAAATATAATTATTTGTATCATTCACATTCCAGAATAACCTCACAATAAATAAATTCCGTAACCTATTAATAATAAAATGACTACCCTCTCAATAAAATTGTGCCTCACTTATAACCTTTCAATAATTGACTATGAATTTAAACTGGTAAATTTTGGACGTAGGCAGTGCTACGTCATGGCCCTGAAAGATCATTCTGAATGAATTGAAACTTCTTACCTCAATGAAGTCGCCGGATAACGCGTATATATCTGCTCCTATAAGAAATTTTTCTGGAACAGCCCAGTGCAATGCTGGCCGATAGATTTGTCATGTATAAAAAGAACAACTGATTTTTCTTTCCAATAATTGGGATGACCATGGATTCGAGAAATTAGTATATTCTTTAAATTGAGATGAATAATTGTCAAAAGTTAATTTTTATAGGAAAGATTATTATTAAGAGATTTTTTTTAAACATTTACATGGGACTTGATATAAAAATAGTACATATGCGCGAGGCTGCTTTTACCGTATACTACAACGCTGAGGCACCACCTTCGCTCCACACGACCGGCCCAGACAACACGATACACCAGACTGCTAGCTACTACTTACTTCTACTGGCACTGACATTGCTCTTACTGCAGCCAACACTGCTCTCTGGTCTGAGATTCTCTTACAGCTTACGTATCGCAGGCAGCGCGTGAGCAATCCATCGAAATTACATCTGCTCGAGTGCGCTTGCAATAAGCTTCTTAGTCATGGACCTCTTCCAATATAAAGAGGCTTGTGACTCTGTGAGAAAGAGGGATGTCTGAATAACAGGATATACAGCACGGAGTTAATGATCTCAAAACGCTGTATAATCGTGGATAGGTGGAAACCAATGAAGACCTGAGTAATCCAATAAATTTCAAGAGCCTACGTCAGGTCTGCAGTCTGTCACCATTACAGTTTAATATATTCTTCAGTGTGCCCTCAATCCATAGTGTGTGCACGTTAGACTATTCATTATACTTAGTGAGTCCTGTAATGCTTCGTCACTTTCACTGAGGATAGCAGTCTCATTGGTGAATATTATCATTGATATCCTTTGACGACGAAAGTTAATCAATGCTTCCTCAACTTTCTTTGCTCCCCGTTACTGCTTCTGAGAAGTAAAGATTCAACAGTAGCGGCGAAAGATTACATTATTGTCTTACATCTTTCTTAATCCGAGTAGATCGTTTTTGGTCATCCAATCTTAGTTTTTTCTCATCGTGCTTGGCAAAGGCTGTTTTCTTTACTACTGGCCGTTGCTCCCTTCCTTGTTCCAGTGGCCAATGGTGGCCGGAAGAAAGATTTCTCGTATTCCCCCTTATGAACTCGATTCTCTCTGATTTAAGCTTCATTGGTCTTGTCTCGAGAACTCATCAGAGGGAGCAGTATGTTAGTTAGCTAGGAACGTACGCTGCCGGAATTATAAAACTAAAACACTTCCTGAAGCACTACGACTCTCTTGTATCGACTGCCGTTGGAATCAGACGAACGTCTTCGCGGCACTCTCTCCCTCATTAAACGAACTCACGAGGAAACGCGCAACTCTTCTTTGTATATAATTTCTCTATCAAACCATTTCTGTAAGGGTCCCAGACAGACGACGACTACTGTAATACCCGTCGAATGAGTGTGCTGCGTTTCACAAGAACGTTGTTTGCGGAATCATTAGTTATTCCTACGGACGTGATTTTCGATCGCCAAAAAGGCCATAATACACTATCATAAAAAAATGTTCCAAAATTCTGCAACACACTGACTTCATCGATATTGACCTGTAGTTCGACGACTCATTTTGAAAGTATGAATGACTTCCGCATTTTTCCAATCACCTGTAACGTCTGATTGTTATAACACCTAGCGGCAGACTGCTGCTAGAGGAGGAGCAAGTTCTTTAGCGTACTAGATTTGCAGTGTTTATAGGTTTTCTACCTGGTGGAACCGCCTCTGTTGAGATATTTTAGATGATTTTCTATCCGGATATGACATTTTGGTTTACGTTCGCCTATTGATAGGAGGAGCAGTAGTACACCTTTCTAAGTGAAGCCCCTTCAGGAAAAGTAATTTAGTATTTCGATCTTACGTCTTTCACTATCAGTTTAAATGTCATTACGGTATGTGGAGAGATGACTTCGATCCATTTCCTGATTTAAGGTAAGGCCTAATTTCTTAACGATATTCTCTCAGATTGATAGACAGAATTACATTATTTTTGATTTCTCTACGTGCCTAACGAGTATTTCGCTACGTTTAAATCTGCGGTGATTCTCCCTTTGCTGCCGGCAGCGGTGGTCTAGCGGTTCTAGGCGCGCAGTCCGGAACCGCGCGACTGCTACGGTCGCAGGTTCGAATCCTGCCTCGGGCATGGATATGTGTGATGTCCTTAGGTTAGTTCGGTTTAAGTAGTTCTAAGTTCTAGCGGACTGATGACCACGGATGTTAAGTCCCATAGTGCTCAGAGCCATTTGAATCTCCCTTTGCTGTCGGAACAGGTTTCTTACACGGCTGTCGAACAACATCGGGTTTTTCTATCCCTTTTAACTTTTCACACGACGTCGTATCTTAGAATTAGATGTAAATGCTTGAAGTTTACTGCTCAAGTAATTTTGAATCTGTTTCCTGTCGCCCTCTATAAGGAGAAATATTTTCATTTCTGCATTCCAACTGTCATACATAGTTATTGATGCTTTAGTGTCTTTACACAACTGAAAGTGGCGATTTTTAGGGATTATAAGCTCTTCCATATATATGAGCTTACAACAGACGAAAATATTTTCTAGCAGACAACGGTAGTAAATTATTTTGATATAAATTATGAAGTGTCTCATGGCACTGAGAGGCACGATAAACACAAGCTTCAAAAAATGTAAATACAAAGAGAAAACCTGCACCCTGGCTCAAAGATCTCCTTAAAGACCTCACGAGTATCAGAGACGCAACGCACAGGACATGTAAACGGAACCTGACCCCTAATAATCATCTCGCCTACAAGCAAGTACCGGCCACTCAGCGTAGCTAGACAGTGAAGAATGCAGAACTCATGTATGCTCACTATCACAGGCATGCCACCTAGTGTAAAAATCCACTCGACGTCTAGAAGGTCTTTCTTTTCAATTAATCTTTTGATTGGTTTAATGCAGCTATTCAGGAATTCCTTTCCTACGCTAACCTCTTAGTTTCACAGTAGCATTTACACCCTAGGTAATCAATTCTTTGTTAGATGTATCCAGTCTCTGTCTTCCCCCACAGTTTTTACCCTCTAAAGTTTACTATAGTATGATAGAGGTTATTCTCTGGTGTGCTATCTTTCTGCCCCTTCTTCTTATCAACGTTTTCTATACATTCCTTCCTAAGGCGATTCTGCGGAGAACCTCCTCCTTTTTTCTTAATCTACACCTTATTAGTTTTCCCAAAAGTTTTATTCTTGCTTGTTTATTAACTTTTTCTTTGTATTATATGCAAGTTTTGTAGATTAAATGTTCTTTTTGCAGTCCTACTCTTCTCCATTCTTCTGCAGTATCACATCTCAGACCCTTCGATTCTCTTCTGTTCCGGTTTTACCGCTGCCCACGGTTCACAACAAAATAATACTGTGCTTCAAACGTACGTTCTCAGAAATTTCTTCATCAAATTAAGTCCTGTGTTTGTTCCCTTCATTGCGTTTTCGGTGAATAGATTGGACCGTCTCGCACCTTACTTAATCTGAGACTTCGTTCGTGGTCTTCTAGCTTTATTGTTCCATCTTGTTCCATGTACATGTTGCATATTGTCTTCTTCACTACAACATATTCTTATTTTTCTCAGAATTTCGAACATCTTGCAGCATTTCATATTGTCAAACTCTTTTTCTATGTCGATGTTTCTTGATTTTACTTCAGTATTCCTTCTATTATCAAACGCAAAGTGAGAACTGCGTATCTCTTTTGCGTTTAACAGTGGAATTTCGATTGCACTCTTAATGCTATCAGCCTTAATTTTGATTTCGTTGAAGGTTGTTTTGACTTTTCAATATGCAGAATCATTCCTTCCAAACGATCATTCCTCTATAGATTTCTTCATATCATTTCCGCAGCGATTTCGCCTTGGCTGCCCTCCACTTGCTTTTTATGTCAGTCCTAAGAGATTAATATTCATGTATTCTTGTCTTTCCCTGAACATCCATCTGTTCTGCGAGAACTACCATCTTCCCTTAATCAATGGAAGCATTTTATCTGTTACCCAGTGCTTGTTCGCAGCTACCTTCATGGTATCAATGTTTGTCTCTACATGTGTGATTTTAGAGATGTTCACTTCTCTCTAACTGAACTACCTCCTCCGGTGTTTCTTATCGCAGTATCCACACCCTTAGCGAACTTCAAACACGTTTCATCATTTCTCAATACTTCCTTCCACACTGATTCTTTCGGGTGAATCTGATAACCTCAGTCTATTCTTCATCATTACTAAATTATAGGAACAGGCAACCCAAATCTACAGCTGACATATTGACGCTCAACTCAGTATTTCACCATGCGGATATCGTTACTCGATTAAAACACAAGGATGCAAATCACCGATTCCGCTAAGGGATCAGTGGTTGGTACACATGACAAATTTTCTCTGTAGCCGGTAGCCTTTAAAACGGTGAGAAGGTCAGTTGTAAGAATTCGTTTTGCAGCTTAGGACACTATGGTATTACAGTATAAGTGATTAGTTCCCTTGTACATCAGCTACTGCACCACACACACACACACACCATTACACAAGAAGTAACAGACGAAACAACTCCTAGGTCCATTTTGCATTCTGCCATTAGGTTTTAAAATACATAGTTCAGTATCGGCTTACAAACTACTAAACTTCAAATAAACTTTTAGACCAATATCAGTCGGGTTCCCACAAAAATAGCAGCACTGTGATTACTCTTATAAAAGTGACTGACGAACTGAAACGACCTCTGGCCAATTACTGAGGTGAATATTATATGATCTCTAGACTTCAGTAAAGCTTTAGAAACTGTCGACTCTGACATTTTGCTTGCTAAACGTAAAAGCCAAATTTCTTTCTTCAAGTCCAGTACAATATCTTACATACTCTTATTTACAACACTGCGTAATGATCGGAACAAAAAGGTCACAGTTGGAGGATGGAGTATCAGGACTCCCACAAGGATCATTAATGGCTATCTTCCTTCATGCTGCAGGCGAAAAACAAGTCCGCAAATTGTTTTATAATTCAAATGAATGATTGTAGTTCCATCATCAGCTGCATTAGGAAGAATCTTTTTAACTTATTGCTGGTGACAAGTTTCGGACACCTATGTCCATTTTCAAACCATTCTAGAAAGAAAATACAGTTTGCATGACAGTTTTATTCAAACGAGGCATATATATTTGCAATACAACTATATCACACTAATATAAATATGTGGTATACATACAGGGTGTGCATGAAGTCCGGGGCAATATCAATTATTTGTTGCACATGAACCAAACATTGTACAGATATAATACATATGTCATTTTGAAGACTTTTTTTCATGTATACCGCCACAGCGTAGTTTGGTAATTTGCAGATAGCGCTAGTCGAAAACATGGCGAGTTCAGGAGCGAAGCGAGCTTTCTATGTTTTGGAGTACGACAAAAACAAGTGTGCTACAGCTGTTCAACGGATGTTTAGAATCGAGTACGATAAGAAGCCACAAGCAAGGAAGACCATTTACCACTGGAACAAGAAATTCGTTACGACGGGTTGCTTGTGCCCAGCAAAGAGAAAAGGACGTAACAGTGTGAGTGAAGTGAATGTGGAGCCCGTACGAGAGACATTCGTAGGGAGACCAAAGAAATCGGTACGTCGCGCATCCCATGAACTCGAAATGGCTCCCATGACAGTGTGGAAAGTCCTACGGCAGAGCTGTCTATGAAACCATTCAAATCGGAGGTAGTGCAGAAGCTCAATGACGACGACAAAGACAAGCGTTTTGAGTATTGTTCGCAGTTGTAACAATTGAATTAGGATGGGATTGGCATTGCTGATCACTTAATTTTTAGCGACGAAGACACTTTCCACACTAATGGAAAAGTGAACAGGCATAATTATCGAATCTGAGGTACAAAGCATCCACACGAATCCATTGAAATTGAACGTGATTTCTCCAAGGTAAATGTTTTTCGTGCCTTGTCACGTCGAAAACTGAAAGACCATTCTTCTTCGCCGAGACCACTGTCACTGGATATTTCGTGCCACAGAAGGGGACAGCTGTTTCATGAGATGATCTACCCGACCACCAGATCTCACTCCATGTGACTATTTTCTATGGGGATTCATTAAAGGGTCTGGTGTATGTACCACCTCTACCACGTGATGTAGCAGAGCTCCGGGAGAGAATTCGGGAAGCGACTGCCACAGTCGACGATGCCATGCTGGGACGGGTATGACAAGAATTCGTTTACCGTATTGATGTCTGCCGGGTAACTTATAGTTCGCATATAAAATGTTTGTAAAAAAAAACAAACAAAAAAAGGCGCAATACTATGTACAAAAATCTTCCCCTGCACTGATGATCGAAGCGGCTCTATGACAGATTCAAGAACAGTTGACAGAGCATATAGGACGAAAATTGGAGAACTGCTGTGTAGAGGCACCAGTGGCTGCCAGGTAAAACGGGGGCCACCGACAGCGCCGCGCGTCGAAGATAAAATGTTTACTGGCCAATACACAGCAAAAATAAAAATGCAGTGGTAACAAAACGTAAGGCCAAAATTTAGTGGTGAAAAGTGAAATTAAAGAAACATGTGGTCTTAAAGATGGACTAAGCAAAACCATTATTAGGTTACACCTGAAGTTTCTTGACAGTGTGAATCATTTACAGTTTCAAGTTTTCCATGAGTAGGTTGAGGAAGTACTGGAAGATAAACGTAGGGAACTGTTTTTGAAACACAGTGGTACAATTAGACGCTTATGTGGGAAGAAGGTTTATAATGGTGATGTTTACAGTTATGGGAAGAAAGTGCATGCCTTTGTGATAGGGTGGTAAATCTGACCAAGATTTCCTTTACGATAGAGGAGATGGCACTCCTTACTAAAGGGTTGCAATTTTCCCCGTACTCACTGTTTCGGACGTAGATATAGGTGGAGCTATAACTGAAGTAAAGTAACAGGTGATGACGGAAAACTTAATGCTTCTGGAGAAACAAGGTTAGCTCTTCAGGTACAGGAACTCTTGTTAAGGAACTACTAAAAGAACAGAATGTGAGTGAAGTGATGAAAAGCGGCTCATAAACCGAATAAATTAAAATTACGTAAGAACAAAGCAATAATAATAAATGCAGACGAAGGTGCTACCTTAGCGATAAATTTTAAAGCAGAGTCTAGAAATAAAGTATCACAGTTCTTAACAGAAAACGACCTATAGCAAGTAGTTAAATACCCCACCAGATATTATCACGTGAACTTAGAAAGAAAGTAGAAGGGACTCAATTCGCCGGCAAGAATGGCCGAGCGGTTCTAGGCGCTCCAGTCTGGAACCGCACGACCGTACGGTCGCACGTTCGAATCCTGCCTCGGGAATGGATGTGTGTGATGTCCTTAGGTTAGTTAGGTTTAAGTAGTTCTAAGTTCTGGGGGACTGATGACCTCAGATGTTAAGTCCCAAAGTGCTCAGAGTCATTTGAACTATTTTTGACTCCGCGCAGAAAAACAGAGGGTGATCAGAATGAACCCTAAATACCCCCTTTGAAGGTACAGATAAAGTTGCACAAAGAGAAGCATGAGCGTCACTGTTAACGGTAGAAATGCACCCATGAGAGAACTGAACAAGTTACTTTTTAGAAAACTTAAAAACGTATACAAGTTTTAAAAAACTATAGAGTGGCGAATAGTGCAGTCTTTGCTAATGAGGCTAAGGAAATTCGTCTCATTGAGGATATGGTATTAGCCTCCTTTGATATCGTTTATACGAATATCCCGACTGAAGAAAACATCCAAATTAAAAAAAAAAAATTTATTGCATAACAACTCCTTGGAGAAAGAGGAAATAATAGAGTTTATGGACCTTTTACAGTTTACCTTCTGTTACAGATTTTTTTGTTTTTTGTCTCGATTGGAGAGAGTATCAGTAGACGAAAGGTTTAGCGGAGGGCAGTTGCCCTTCAGGCCTGCTAGCGGACACTTTTTTAATAACTTAGAGTCGAGGATATTTGCCAGCAGTCCATGGTTAGCGCCAGCAGTGATTTTCTATAAACGCTATATGGACGACACATTCCTTGTAGTAAAGGGAGGAGAGGCGCAGGTGGAAGCTTTGCACAGTGCATTCAACCAACAGCATGGGAATTTTAAACAAGCACTCGATAGTGAAAAAGATCATCATCATCATCATCATTTACGACTGATTATGCCTTTCAGCGTTCTGTCTGGAGCATAGTCCCCCTTATGAAATTCCCCCATGATCCCGTATTCAGTGCTAACATTAGTGCCTCTTCTGATGTTAAGCCTATTACTTCCAAATCATTGTTAACCGAATCCAGGTACCTTCTCCTCGGTCTACCCCGACTCCTCCTACCCTCTACTGCTGAACCCATGAGTCTCTTGGATAACCTTGTTTCTCCCACGCATGTAACATGGCCCCACCATCTAAGCCTGTTCGCCCTGACTCCTACATCTATAGAGTTCATTCCCAGTTTTTCTTTGATTTCCTCATTGTGGACACCCTCCTGCCATTGTTCCCATCTACTAGTACCTGCAATCATCCTAGCTACTTTCATAACCGTGAAAAAGATAATAAAATTAATTTTTTTAGACCTAACGGTGATACGAAGGTGGATAAAATGGATTCTCAGATTTTTCGGAAATCCACTCAGACGGATGTGATTTTCTTCCTACTAGAAATAGGTGACGTTGCCCAAGTCATATGGAGAGAATGATCGTGACATTTAACAGAAGACATTAAAATCCTCTGGCTTTGGATGTAGTGTTTACAGCCAATTTTAGCATTTTACAAGCGTCGTTGCTAAGAGCAAGAAAACGAATTTGTGCAATGTAATTTCTGTTATGTCTTCATCAATTAATTTAGTTTTAATGTACTCAATGGAGAACTGGAGATGTCCGATATCAACTTGACTCGTAATCGCTAGACATGGTGAGAACTAAATAAGTACTCTTTGCGGCCCACTTGCCACAGAACGCCGTATCATTTGCTGCGAACTAAATATGTACCTGTTCTTGTGCAAATGCTTCTAAAAATGATCAACAAGCATAAATGCTTACCGGACGGTGTGGCCGAGCGGTTCTAGGCTCTACAGTCTGGAACCAAGTGATCGCTACGGCCGCAGGTTCGAATCCTGCCTCGGGCATGGATGTGTGTGATCTCCTTAGGTTAGTTAGGTTTAAGTAGTTCTAAGTTCTAGGGGACTGATGACCTCAGCAGTCACGTCCCGTAGTGCTAAGAGCCATTTGAGCCATAAATGCTTGCTTCAAGTACGCTTGCAGCTGCAGCAGAATCAGGAAGTTAACAGCAACAATGGCAGTAATAATCGATGTATTTGGTAACTTCATACTCTGCGACGAAATTTCTCCATCGAAGAAATTTCTTGAAATAGTGAAATTTTCTAAATGGCTAGAACGAGGATATGATGGATAAAAGCGTCTTTATATCCCACTGACGCGAGACTTGTATAATTTCCGTGTCAGAAGCCTGATGATAATTAAGCAGTTAAGAGAGAACTGAATTTCTTTCACTGAATCTAATTTGTAAGCTAAACGCATCATACGCTACGATCCAGTCATGACTGGAGAAAATGTGGACTTCAGTGGTCTCGTGGATTTATCCAAGCTTCTGGGCTTGACTCCCACTTCCGTCGAGTGTTTTAAACAGTCGCGATAACGACCAGATCTCCTTCTCGTCTAGTAATGACACTTGAAGAAAGTCAGTTTACACCGTAATTCAGAATCCGCGATATAAACATCATTTACCTTCGCTACCGACTGGGGTAGAGTCGGCTCAGGTTGAATCATAGCAGAGGCGGAAGACGCGGCAAATAGAAGCTGTTTCGCCAGTGAGCTTCCTTAAAGTAAGAACTATATTTTATTCAATGAGCGAATAGTCACTCCAAGTCACAGGGCTCTTATTTTATTTGAAAATGAGACGTCGAAACATTTGGTGCTAGACTAGGTTGCCAATTCGAATCTCTTCTTCCGTGGTATCTGACCCACACAGAACGTAGTAATTCGATCATTTTGTTGTTTTCACCAAGGTTACTGACTCATCTAGGTCTCCAGCACAAAGATTTTCATTATTTCATTTCGAGCCCTAGCATACGTACACCGAACTACTAACGATAAATGTCTCTTCGAGGGTTCTCAACAATAACTATAGGTGCCGTTATTTCTAGTCAAACATACACACATCTCACTACAGATGAGCAAACAGTTCGTGGATAGAAAACAACGGTGATAAGTGCCGGGCTCGATTGCCGATAAGGCAAAAAAGTTTCATCCACATTTCAAATTTAAACATCTCGCTGCTGGTGAAAAATTTCGATATCTAAGATGAGATTTTATTCAGTCAACAATCAACGTGCTGCGTTTGAGACCTTGTCACAAAACCTTACATCATGGCACTTCGTTTTAAACACGTACAAACTTTGTTACTTGAAATTATGTTAAACCTTGGTCATGGTTAGTTAACATGGAGCTATGGGTCTTGACAGGGGACCAGACAGAGCACAAAAATTTTCAGGTTCAGATTTGCTAACTGATACTAATGATACCTTCGATATTTCACGACTTTTTATGCCTGGCCGCCACTGACGGACGTTGCTGTCATCGAGTCTTCGGTCAGGCTTTGCTTACTTACCATGTCAGTAAGTGATTGGTTTGAATCCTGATCCAGAACAAAGAATTTCGTCATGTCGTTTAAAGTTCTGACATCTGGGCAAATAACTGCTCAATCATGAGTACAGACAAAGTACTCGCGATACGATGTTAATTTTCAGGTTTCCATAAAGCACTTGCCGCTGTTAATCTCATTGCTTTTAACTGGTTACTTCAACATCCATTTACGACAAACCACTCTCATCAGGAATGACGTTTCGCAGGGGTGAGAAAACCTTTCAAAGGGCAATAATACTTCCATTTGTCACAGAAGGTCGAGAGTTGAGATATTGTCTCAAAATATTTTCTTCATAAAAAGATTTAATTTTGCCTAAAGCTTGTTGGGGTGATTTACTTAACTGAAATTCTAATGAATATGGTAGTTATTTTGACATGTCACTTACTGTAGTAAAATTGAGTTTACAAGCGTTAAGGACTGTCTCATCTATAGTGACGAATTTCCTGGTATTTGCGACATAATGGTTTTGATTTACGTCTGGACTGATTACCTTAAAGGTGTTCTCTAGTGATCTCTTGAGGTATTCATTTTGTATAGTCAAACGACTGTACTGCAAAGAGATTACAGGACCTGCAAGACAGCCGGACGTGGTGGCCTTGCGGTTCTAAGGGCTTCAGTCCAGAACCGCGCGACTGCTACGGTCGCAGGTTCGAATCCTGCCTCGGGCATGGATGTGTGTGATGTCCTTAGGAGGGTTAGGTTTAAGTAGTTCTAAGTTCTAGGGAACTGATGACCTCAGACGTTAAGCCCCATAGTGCTCAGAGCCATTTGAACCATTTTTGTATTTAAGTGTTTACAAAAGCCTTCAAGTAGACTGCAGACGTTATTAGTACTGACAGCTTGACAACCATGATTTCACTAACTCAAGCTCCCATTACAATTACATTTTTTTATGTCGTGTATCATTGGCCGACTACACTGACCTGGCCCGCCAGGTTAGCCGTACGGTCTAACGCATTGCTTTCCTGGCGGGAAGGCGTGCCAGTCCCTGGCACGAATCCGCCCGGCGGATTAGTGTTGAGGTTCGATGTGGTGGCCAGTCTGTGGATGGTTTTTAAGGCCGATTTCCATCTGCCTCGGTGAATGCGGGCTGTTTCCCCTTACTGTGCCTCAGTCACACTATGTCGGCGATTGCTGCGCAAACACTGTCTCCAAATATACGTACACTATGATTACTGTACCCCACAAAATTTGGCGTTACACTCGTATGGTCTGAGACGTTCCCGGGGGGTGGGATGGGGGTGGGTTGGGTAGGGCGGGAAGGGGTCCACTGGGGGCCGAACCGCACAATAACCCTTGGGTCCGTGTGGGGCGGCGGTGGGGTGAGTGGACTGTTGGAGCCTGTTGTTGGGTTGTGTACCACAGAGGGCTACCGCGGAGACGAAGCCTCCTCGTTTCTATGTCTCCAGTTCCATACAATACAATACAAAGTGACCAGTCAGACACTTGCCCTTAGCAGGCAGGCTCGAAACATTGAAGCTGGCGCCCTAGACGGTCTAGAAGAACCTTTCACGTCGACAACATGAACGTAACGTGAGTGTATACTTTATACTATCCAAATTAAGTTACATAGAAATGATTCAGTGATTAAAGGCACCTCGGAAAACGATTATGTGCGACCGCGCGGATATGTGACTCCGAATGATCATTAAACTCGAATGAAGATAATTGTAGGTATTTTCAATGGTACCCGATAAATTAAGATTAGACTCCATGAACACAGAGTCCACTATTGCAGTTAAATCGGCTCCAAAGACTATTTTTTTTCCTGATTGTAATTAAAATAATGTGGTATTCTTTTATTTAGACATTTTCACTGAAGTAGCATTGGGGTTTACAGACTTCCAGTTCCATCATTCACACAGTCCATTGTGTGCATTTCAGAATCTGCAACCAGCCAAGAAGGAAAGCAATGGGTACCTTGAGACAGCTTTACAAGTCACAAGATAAGCCAACCTCCTCCTGCTGTACTAGGGAAATTGCAAGAAGTTTGGTGGACCTTCACGTTACGAATCGGTAAACATAGCCCTCCACAAACAACGATTCGCGAGGAACAATCTGTGCTGTTAGCTTGTGCGACACAGTAATATGTCGCGGCACGAACATAATTTATATCTCATCCTAATTAATTAGTTAGTTATTTACTGGGTTAATAAATAATAAGAAGCCGACACAAGTTTGCAACAAACCCCGATGCTTATCCCGTCATTAGGCAGTGACCTGGACGAACTGACTAACTCCTTCCGTGTACAGGAAATTTATTCGCAATTGCGAATATGTACCACCCACCATCAGCTGTATATTGGAATGACGGCAGCGAAAATTTTTGCCGGACTGGGACTCCAGTCCGAATTTTCCACTGTACGTGAGCGGTCGCATCGGCTGTCCGTGCCCGAATCATGGTCAGAACCAGACTTCCACATGTCCCTGCACTCATACGTTCCGTATATCCCCGCCCAGGAAGGACATATTTATTGAGAGTCTAGGGCTTCGTCTTTACGAATAAATACGAAATAGCAGGCTGAGTGATTAAGAAGTAGAATGCAACGTTCCTTCGGATATGCATGAATGTCAGAAGGAATATGCACTGCAGCGACTACGGCGGTCAAGAAATACACGAAATGTATTCGTAGTTGCCATTATGAACCACCATCGGCTGTTGATTCCAATGACGACAGTGGAAGTTTGTGCCAGATCGAGACAACCTAGATTTCCCGCTTTACGTGAGTGATCGCCTTAACCTATTTGGTTATCCATGCACGAATCACGGCCAGATCCAAACTTCCCCATTTCGTCGCCCATGTGACACAACTTGCACCCGTACATCCATTCCGTATAGTCCTGTGTTGTTCAGAAATACAATGTAATGTTGCTTCGGATATGCGATAAGAAATAGGGGTCCGAGTCCCGATCTGGCACAGACTTTCATTGTCGTCATTCCATTATAAAGTAGGTGGTTGTCCATATATGCAGCAGCGAATACATTTCATTTATTTAAGAACGTCTGTGGTCTCCAGTGTAACTGTTACTTGGGACATACATGCATTGCAATATCGTATTTATCACCCAACACACGGAAAGAGACTTTCAGTTAAATTGTTTCCCCTGTATGAGAATATGCATTGGATTGTACTTCATAATAGCACAGCGACTGCTGTTCCGTATTTCTTTGTCAATACAGATCCTCAACTCTCAATAAATATTTCCTTCTTGGACTGGAATACACGTAATGTACGAGTGCAGGCTGCGACACATGCAAGACAACATCCGGAAGTTGGCGTCTGCCAATATTCTTGCACGGATAGCCGAAACCGTTAAGGCGACTACTCGAGTAAAGCTTGAAATCTGCCTTCCATTCCGGGTCTGGCCCAAATTTTCACTGTTGTCCTTCCTATATACAGTCTGGGGTGGTTCACATTCGCAACTGCGGATACATTTCTTGCATTTCTTCACGTCTGTTGTCCAGTACATGCACGCATGTCCGAAGAAACACTACAACGTATTTCTTAATAACAAAAGAACTGTTATTTCGTGTGTTTTCGACTAGTTTACCGTCGGTTCGTTAATGATTACCGACATTTTCTGATAAAAAGAATAAAATAAAATAATGGGACTTGGCCAAACGAGAAAATACCGTCATTCTTCGGTGTAGAAAGGGCGCGTCTTCCGAAGGTATGGTTTGTGTCAGAGGGTCGACGGAGAGGGGGGGATCGGGCCCGCGCGCTGTTTACGCAGGGGTTGCCTTTTTAAAACAAACTCGTTGGCTTGCCGAGTGGGCGACAGGGTCGGTTCGCTTCACGAGCTGGCCGCGCCCCCGCGACGGAAGCCAAAGTGCTCGGCCGCTGAGGTCGGCGCTGGATGCAGGACGCGCCCACGTGTTTCGCTACAAAGGGAAGCTAAACAAGCTCGCCTCGCCCGGCCTCACCGCCTTCCTTTCAATAGCTGCCGCCACCGCCGCCGCCGCCGACGACGACGTCGCAAACAGCGCCTCGTTTAACTGCCTGGCAATTCCCTGGGAACGTTGGCCCGTGTTCGCAGAACTGCTGACAAAGGCACTTGCGTCCTGTGAAGCAACAAGCAAAAAGCCGACCTCCGCGGCTATAAACGGTTTGTCTCCGAAACTGAGGTTACGAAAAATTTTACAAGTGCGCAAATAGGGAAACAGCGTCTGATTTCGTTCTCGTCCTATATACTGAACTTCCACGTACAAAGGTACTTCCATGCAACGTAGCCACCTGAAATGTTTCATGCAAATGCAGTAGGATCTTGATCGTTACTCTGTCTAGCGTCATGCAGTCATAATCAGTAGTACATCAATCTGTAGAAAGCTCTACAAAAATGTCAAAATGGTGGAAAAATGGATAACATGTTTCATACATTCAGACATGTAAATTGTGCACTCAACAAAATGAAAAAAAGCACTGCATCTCATAATCACAATAGCAGTGAGTCACAATATCAGTCAGTCATATTCGAATACCTGGATGTAACAAACAGTGGGGATACGAAACGAATGATCACATCGGTACATTTATAAAGAAATGAGGTGGCAGACTTTGATTCCGTGGTAGGGCATTGGGAAAATACTACGTTCGTTCAGTAGTAATGCAACACATTTGAATGCAGGTTGGTTTTGTTCAGGACTCCAGGGCACAATAATAGTCGCCACTCTTTTGGTTAAAAATCCCATTGTTCAACGTAATCTCCATTCAAAGCGACGGCCTTACACGACTTTACTGGAAGGGCCTGTGTACTCGCATGGTACCGCTCAACTGGTCGACGTTAGAGCCAACGTCTTGCTGCATCCATAACATTCCCATCAACCACGTATTGTTACCGCGGGGTGCAAACTTCATTGGACCAAACAGATTGAAAGCTGAAGGTGTGAGATCCTGGTCCTAGAGTGCCTGAAGAGGAACAGTCGAATGAAGTTTCGTGAGCTTCTCTTCAGTACGCGCCGGCCGCAGTGGCCAAGCTGTTCTACGCTCTTCAGTCCGGAACCGCGCTGCTGCTACGGTCGCAGGTTCGAATCCTGCCTCGGGCATGGATGTGTGTGATGTCCTTAGGTTAGTTAGTTCTAAGTTCTAGGGGACTGATGACCTCAGATGTTAAGTCCCTTAGTGCTCAGAACCATTTGAACCATTCGAACTCTCATGGAAAATTCCTTCCTAGACTGAGGTCTGAAACACTTCTCTGTGATACTGACAAGGGGGAGACTGAATCAATAACTAAATAACTGTAGACTAAGCACTCTCATGGATATGATGGAGTGCCTAGTAGAATATTAAATTACTGTGCTGCGAATGTTATCGCTGTACTTAGTCATAGCCGTAACGTTTCCTTTAAGAATGGTCAGCTTCCTGAACGATGGAAGTGCTCGCTAGTGAATCCGCCTTATAAAAAAGGAGAAAGGGATAATGTAGACAATTTTAGACCTATTTCTATGCCACAAGTGTTTGCTAAAATTACTGAGATGCTGTATATATATATATATATACTCCTGGCCATTAAAATTGCTACACCACGAAGATGATGTGCTACAGAAGCGAAATTTAATGACAGGAAGAAGATGCTGTGATATGCAAATAATTAGCTTTTCAGAGCATCCACACAAGGTTCGCGCCAGTGGCGACATCTACAACGTGCTGACATGAGGAAAGTTTCCAACCGATTTCTCATACACAAACAGCACTGCACCGGCATTGCTTGGTGAAACGTTGTTGTGATGCCTCGTGTAAGGAGGAGAAATACGTACCATTACGTTTCCGACTTTGATAAAGGTCGGATTTCAGCCTATCGCGATTGCGGTTTATCGTATCGCGACATTGCTGCTCGCGTTGGTCGACATCCAATGACTGTTAGCAGAATATGGAATCGGTGGGTTCAGGAGGGTAATACGCAACGCCGTGATGGGTCCCAACGGCCTAGTCTCACTAGCAGTCGAGATGACAGGCATTTTATCCGCATGGCTGTAACGGATCGTGCAGCCACGTCTCGCTTCCTGAGTCAAAAGTTGGGGACGTTTGCAAGACAACCATCTGCACGAACAGTTCGACGACGTTTGCAGCAGCATGGACTATCAGCTCGGAGACCATGGCTGCGGTTACCTTTGACGCTGCATCACAGACAGGAGCGCCTGCGATGGTGTACTCAACCACGAACCTGGGTGCACGAATGCCAAAACGTCATATTTTCGGATGAATCCAGGTTCTGTCTACAGCATCATGATGGTCGAATCCGTGTTGGGCGACATCGCGGTAAACGCACATTGGAAGCCTGTATTCGTCATCGGCATACTGGTGTATCACCCGGCGTGATGATGTGGTGTGCCATTGGTTACACGTCTCGGTCACCTCTTGTTCGAATTGACGGCACTTTGAGCAGTGGACGTTACATTTCAGATGTGTTACGACCCGTGGCTCTACCTTTCATTCGATCGCTGCGAAACCCTACATTTCAGCAGGATAATGCACGACCGCATGTTGCAGGTCCTGTACGGGCCTTTCTGGATACAGAAAATGTTCGACTGCTGCCCTGGCCAGCACATTCTCCAGATCTCTCACCAACTGAAAACGTCTGGTCAATGGTGGCCGAGCAATTGTTTTTTCACAATACGCCAGTCACTTCTTTTGATGAAATGTGGTATCGTGTGGAAACTGCATGGGCAGCTGTACCTGTACACGCCATCCAAGCTCTGTTTGACTCAATGCTCAGGCTTATACAGGCCGTTATTACGGCCAGCGTTGGTTGTTCTTGGTACTGATTTCTCACGATCTATGCATCCAAATTTCATGAAAATGTAATCACACGTTAGTTCTAGTATAATATATTTGTCCAAAGAATAACCGTTTTTCATCTGCAGTTCTTGGTGTAGCAAATATGGTGGTCCATTTATAGTGACTGGGCTAAATATTTCACGAAATAAGCATCAAACGAAAAAACTACAGAGAAGGAAACTCGTCTAGCTTGAAGGCGGACACCAGATGGCGCTATGGTTGGCCCACTAGATGGCGGTGTCATAAGTCAAGCGGATATCAACTGCCTTTTTTAAATAGGAACCCACATTTTTTATTACATATTCGTCTAGTACGTAAAGAAATATGAATGTTTTAGTTGGACCACTTTTTTCGCTTTGTGACAGACGGCGCTGTAATAGTCACAAACGTATAAGTACGTGGTATCACGAAACATTTCGCCAGTGCGGGCGGCATTTGTTTCGTAATACATTACCTGTGTTAAAATGGATCGTTTACCCAAATACCTTGGCCTCACACTTGACCGCCACCTCACCTGGACTCCCCATCTCCTTACCATCCAAAACAAAGCTCACAACCGCCTCCGTCTCCTGAAACTCCTGTCCGGCCGTACGTGGGGTCTGCATCCTTCCACCATCCTTCACACCTACAAATCCTTGATCCGCCCCATCCTCTGTTATGCCAGCGTAGCTTGGATTTCCGCCCCTCCCCGGTTCTATAAGGCCCTCCAAATCCGCCTCGCCTTCCACATCCCTCTTCCGTCCCCCCTGTGCATCCTCTATGACCTCATCCCCTTCCCCCACCAACTCCTTTTCCTCGAACACATCCACACGCTATATATTGTCCGCCGCCTTGATCCCCCTCACCCACTGGTGTCTCCCTTCCTCTCCACCCCCAACCAGTTGCCGCGCCTTTACCATTGTGTCCCAGTCTCTCTCCATCTCCACACCCTTCATCTCCTTTCCCAACGCACCTTCCACCGTCTCCCCCTCCCGGATGATGAGCTTCGCCCTGACATCTACCCGTCCTACCAAATCCAACCCCATCTTCCTGCCTCCTCCTCAGGGCTCCCTCTCCTCCCCTCTCCCTCCTCCTGAGCGGCTTCCCCCTCCTACTCCCGCTCCATCTCTTGCACCTCATTTCAGTGTCTCTGCACTCCCTCCTGCCCTGTCTTCCCTCTTCATCTCCCACCCCACATGTCTCCTGCGTCTTCGTGTACCCACTGATGCCCCTTCTCTCTTCATCCTGCCGCTTCCCCTGCTGTCCCTTGCTCTCGCCTCCTTTTCCATCCTCTCTGCCCTTACCCTCGGCAGGTCCCACCTGGAAGTTTTATTCCTCGTCAAGTGATCTCCAAGTGGGTTTTAAGTGTGTTGTTCCGGAGTGTTTTTACTGCTGTGGCCGACTTTTAACGTGTGTATGTCCATTCAGTGTCTTCTCTGAGTTTTGAAGAGTCGCCAACTGTGTTTTTTAACGTTCTGGTGACTTTTTTTTAACTGTCCTCCAATAACGTCTCTGTGTTAGTCTATATTTTTTACCCCCAATTTCTCCCGTAATTCTGTTTTAAGTTCCCCTTTATCGCCGTATGTATGTCACATTTTATTCTTATTTTAAGTTGTCATGTCACTCGGCTGAAGAGCGGCGGATTGTGCCGGTGACAGCCCTCCCCTGCCCATATGGGGCAGGGGAATGAAATAACAATAAAGAAAAAAAATCGTTTACCAATTGCGGAAAAGTTCGCTATCGTGTTGATGTATGGTTATTGTGATCAAAATGCCCAATGGGCGAATGCTATGTATGCTGCTCGGTATCCTGCACGACATCATCCAAGTGTCCGGACCATTCGCCGGATAGTTACGTTATTTAAGAAAACAGAAAGTGTTCAGCCACATGTGAAACGTCAGCCACGACCTGTAACAAATGATGATGCCCAAGTATGTGTTTTAGCTGCTGTCGCGGCTAATCCGCACATCAGTAGCACACAAATTGCGCGAGAATCGGGTATCTCAGAAACGTCGGTGTTGAGAATGCTACATCAACATCGATTGCACCCGCACCATATTTTACGCACCAGGAATTGTATGGCGACGACTTCGAATGTCGCGTACAGTTCAGCCACTGGGCACAAGAGAAATTATGGAACGATGACAGATTTTTTTCACGCGTTCTATTTAGCGATGAAGCGTCATTCACCAACAGCGGTAGCGTCAACCGGCATAGTATGCACTACTGGGCAACGGAAAATCCACGATGGCTGCGACAAGTGGAACATCAGCGACCTTGGCGGGCTAATGTGTGGTGCGGCATTATGGGAGGAAGGATAATTGGCCCCCATTTTATCGATGGCAATCTAAATCGTGCAATGTATGCTGATTTCCTACGTATTGTTCTACCGATGTTACTACAAGATGTTTCACTGTATGACAGAATGGCGATGTACTTCCAACATGATGGATGTCAGACACATAGCTCGCGTGCGGTTGAAGCAGTATTGAATAGCATATTTCATGACAGGTGGATTGGTCGTCGAAGCACAATACTATGGCCCGCACGTTCACCGGATCTGACGTCCCTGGATTTATTTCTGTGGGGAAAGTTGAAGGATATTTGCTATCGTGATCCACCAACAACGCCTGACAACATGCGTCAGCGCATTTGCGAACATTACGGAAGGTGAACTATTTGCTGTTGAGAGGAATGCCGTTACACGTACTGCCAAATGCAATGAGGTTGACGGACATCATTTTGAAGATTTATTGCATTAATATGGTATTTACAGGTAATCACGCAGTAACAGTAGGCGATCTCAGAAATGATAAGTTCACAAAGGTACATGTATCACATTGGAACAACCGAAATAATATTGTTCAAACGTACCTACGTTCTGTATTTTAATTTAAAAAACCTACCTGTTACCAAATGTTCGTCTAAAATTGTGAGGCACATCTTTGTGACTATTATAGCGCCATCTATCACAAAGCAAAAAAAGTGGTCCAACAAAAACATTCATACTACAAGAAGATGGGTGTTCTATTTTTAAAAACGCTGTTGATATCCATTTGACCTATGGCAGCGCCATCTAGCGGGCCAACCATAGCGCCATCTGGTTTCCCCCTTCAAGCTAGACAAGGTTCGTTCTATGTAGTTTTTTTCCATTGGCGCTTATTTCGTGAGATATTTGGCCATTTGGCCCCGTCACGATCAATGAACCACCATATATATATATATATATATATATATATATATATATACTCCTGGAAATGGAAAAAAGAACACATTGACTCCGGTGTGTCAGACCCACCATACTTGCTCCGGACACTGTGAGAGGGCTGTACAAGCAATGATCACACGCACAGCACAGCGGACACACCAGGAACCGCGGTGTTGGCCGTCGAATGGCGCTAGCTGCACAGCATTTGTGCACCGCCGCCGTCAGTGTCAGCCAGTTTGCCGTGGCATACGGAGCTCCATCGCAGTCTTTAACACTGGTAGCATGCCGCGACAGCGTGGACGTGAACCGTATGTGCAGTTGACGGACTTTGAGCGAGGGCGTATAGTGGACATGCGGGAGGCCGGGTGGACGTACCGCCGAATTGCTCAACACGTGAGGTGTGAGGTCTCCACAGTACATCGATGTTGTCGCCAGTGGTCGGCGGAAGGTGCACGTGCCCGTCGACCTGGGACCGGACCGCAGCGACGCACGGATGCACGCCAAGACCGTAGGATCCTACGCAGTGCCGTAGGGGACCGCACCGCCACTTCCCAGCAAATTAGGGACACTGTTGCTCCTGGGGTATCGGCGAGGACCATTCGCAACTGTCTCCATGAAGCTGGGCTACGGTCCTGCACAACGTTAGGCCGTCTTCCGCTCACGCCCCAACATCGTGCAGCCCGCCTCCAGTAGTGTCACGACAGGCGTGAATGGAGGGACGAATGGAGACGTGTCGTCTTCAGCGATGAGAGTCGCTTCTGCCTTGGTGCCAATGATGGTCGTATGCGTGTTTGGCGCCGTGCAGGTGAGCGCCACAATCAGGACTGCATACGACCGAGGCACACAGGGCCAACACCCGGCATCATGGTGTGGGGAGCGATCTCCTACACTGGCCGTACACCACTGGTGATCGTCGAGGGGACACTGAATAGTGCACGGTATATCCAAACGGTCATCGAACCCATCGTTCTACCATTCCTAGACCGCCCAGGGGACTTGCTGTTCCAACAGGACAATGCACGTCCGCATGTATCCCGTGCCACCCAACGTGCTCTAGAAGGTGTAAGTCAACTACCCTGGCCAGCAAGATCTCCGGATCTGTCCCCCATTGAGCATGTTTGAGACTGGATGAAGCGTCGTCTCACGCGGTCTGCACGTCCAGCACGAACGCTGGTCCAACTGAGGCGCCAGGTGGAAATGGCATGGCAAGCCGTTCCACAGGACTACATCCAGCATCTCTACGATCGGCTCCATGGGAGAATAGCAGCCTGCATTGCTGCGAAAGGTGGATATACACTGTACTAGTGCCGACATTGTGCATGCTCTGTTGCCTGTGTCTATGTGCCTGTGGTTCCGTCAGTGTGATCATGTGATGTATCTGACCCCAGGAATGTGACAATAAAGTTTCCCCTTCCTGGGACAATGAATTCATGGTGTTCTTATTTCAATTTCCAGGAGTGTATATATATGATATTTGGCCCCGTCACGATCAGTGCACCATCCTATATAATATATAACACTTAATTTGCTATCAAATGTTTAACAACGGAAAGTGCTGTATTTTGTCTTCTCTGTGAAGTACAGGGTGGATTAAACAAAAGGTTTCCAACGCTAGGCATATTTTTTGATTTAACTAAGGTTCAAACTGGCTCTGTGCACTATGGGACTTAACTTCTGAGATCATCAGTCTCCTAGAACTTAGAACTACTTAAACCTTACTAACCTAAGGACATCAGACACTTCCATACCCAAGGCAGGATTCGAACCTGCGACCGTAGCGATCGTGCGGTTCCAGACTGTAGCGCCTAGAACCGCTCGGCCACTCAGGCCGGCGATTTAACTTAGGCATTTGATAGTGTTGCGAGCTAACATCCCATAGATATTTTGCCTCACATGCGGTTTATCTTCGTCGAAATGTCTTGCCTCAAATTCGTCTATGGGTTGTGTTGTATTCTCCAACAGTTTATTGAACGTAACTTCTTCTACAATACAAAAGCTGGCTGTACAATAGATGTAGACGTCCGTCGATCTAGCCGGAGATGTGGTTCCTCTCGATCGGCTGATACTTAGATCGGCGGTGCATTACAGCGGCTTCGTTAATATCTTCTCGGAGACTCTGCTATAGCGGTTGCCATTAGCAACGGACGAAGACTGGTCTGACTTCGACCGGCCGGGCCTATATAGTGAGCTGGAGCCAACAGAAACCCGGCGTGGGAATCCGTGGCCGGATTTGTCGCGGCGACCTCTGCAAGGAAAGGTTCCTATTAATCGACAGGAATCTTCGGCGTGTTTACCTGATGTCTTCGCCTGTTTGGCTGTTGGTTTGTTTCCCTCATAGCGTGGCTGTTATGCGGTGCTGCCTGCCATTTAGAGGAACCCGATGGCAGACAGTACAGGTTGAACCTCACGTGTCGCATTACACTCCCTTATTTTAGACACTTGTGGCCCTTTGGTTAAATTGTCTGGCAAATGGCAAGTTTGCCAAAAACAAAGTGAACATAACAAATAATTACATTAATAATAATATCTGGAATTAAATTAACGACCCATAAATGATGTACGCTACACAGTTACGATTTAGGTAGAATAATGTTTATTGAGAAAGCAAACTAGCAGCGAAAGTTGTCGCATTTAGAGTTACTGTAACACTCGAGAGCATATCTATTTGACACAGTTCGATCATTCAGAATCTCATCGCGAAACACAATACTCCACCTAGATATTTACACGAAAAGTTGGGTTCACTCAAACGCGCGGCAGCTCACCGCTCAGATACTAAGTCCCGCAGTACCACACAACGCGAAATTTTCAAAGTCGTTTCGCTTCCTAGCTGCCTAAAGACCGACTGTCCGCATTCGTGTCTCAATCCGAACTGTTCCCTTTGGTGTCTCCAGCCGAACTGCCCTCTGCCCGTTTCCGACCACGTTTCCCCTGCCCAATATCCTCGCTCAACTGATTAGGGCAGTTACCTTTCCTAAAGCCGTCCATCTGAATGACTACAGCTTAATCTACATTATTTTGCATTTTACCACGTTTAAATAATCACAGTTTGGCCACAGCCACGTTCTAAATAAAGTAAAAATAATGTCCACTGTTGAATTCAATTACATAAAACCAATACAATATCCTTCTTAGCTTTGAATGTCACGGCCAATAGCCTTGCACCAATGGGCTTTCTGATGAATAAATAAGGAAAAAAAGTAACTACAATGCACTAAACTTTATAACAAATATCCTGTTACCTAATGATTCAATAAGGTTTATGCCGTCATCGTTCAGTATGTTTTGTGTGGAGAAAATGATGATCTGATGCTTAAATGAAAATACTCATAATTTAAATTTACGGCATCTTTTAAAAAAATAAAGTGACAGCGTAGATATTTACAACGTTTGTCATTTTAACGAAATGTCGATCGTTAAGATCGACAAACACGTTCAGATTTCAGCATAGAGTTCTTTGTTTAAAAACTTCTTAATTTCACTTTAACAGTAAGTCCTAAACTATTATAGATATGATCAATATTCAAGTTTTATTGCGACCGGAAATTTATGGAAGATGGCAGATTAAAATTACTGTGCCTTACTACAGAATTAAATAGTTTTCATAAATGTTTCCACTATGGCCGATCTTATTTCCGCGATATTTAACAATGCTACGTGTCTTTTCCACAACGGCTTCTACTGGGTTTCCCTATGACGTACATTCTCGTCTGTCTCATTCTTACTCTACAGCGCATAGAAATCAATAGACAATAGACGTTTGTGAGTTCCCCACTTCGTGGTGATCCGCGCCCTTTGTGGCACACGGTCCTGAACGTCAGTGTTAGTTTCATAATTCCTGAAGGCTGACTCTTACGGACATGAGTGGGAAATGCTCGTTAACTCACAATGTTGACCATAAAATATTGCTCCAGAAGTTGGACCATTATGGAATACGGGGAGTACCTTGAACTCGTTCACCTCTTACTTTAACAAAGACAGCAAAAGGTCATTATTCACAGCGTTGAAAATGGCTGTGATGTGGGGTGTGAGTGGGGCACAGTCAAATGGGGGGTGCGCCAGGGATCATTATTGGGTCCATTCCAGTTCCCCATTTATATAAATAATATACCCTCTGGTATTACAGGTAATTCTAAATTCTTTCTGTTTGCTGATGACACCAAATTGGTAGTAAAGGATTTTATGTGCAACATTGGCTCTTTTTCAAATAGTGCAGTTCATGACATAATTTGATCGCTTGAATAAAATAAACTAACGTTAAATCCCAGCAAGACGCAGTTTTTACAGTTTGTAACACAAAGTACAACAAAACCCGAAGTTTTAATTTCACAGAATTGGCATATGACTATTGAAACTGAACAGTTCACATTTCTAGAGGTTCACATGGATTGTAAATTGTCGTGGCCTCGTTCAGGACCTCGTTGAAAGACGTAATGCTGACATTTTTCCAGATGCACCCAACGACATGTCGAATGGATCGCTCAGGATTGGCATCACGTTCTATTCGCCAATGAGTGTAGCATATGCCTTCAACCAGACAATAGTCGGAGACGTGTTTGGAGGCAACCCGGTGAGGCTGAACGGCTTAGACACACTTTCTAGATAAAGTAGCAAGGTGAAGGTTCCCTGATATTTTGCGGTGGCACTATGTGAGCCGACGTATGCTGTTGGTGGTCATGGAAGGCGCCGTAAAGGCTGTACGATACGTGAATGCCATCCTCCGACAGATAGTGCAACCAAATCGGCACTATATTGGCGAGGCATTCGTCTTCATGTACAAAAGTTCGAGCTCCCATTGTCCACATCTTGTGAATTACTTCCTTCAGGATAACGACATCGGTCGACTAGAGTGGCCAACATGTTACCCAGACATGAACCCTATTGAACATGCCTGAGATATATCGAAACTGGCTGTTTACGAATGATGTGACCCACCAACCACTCTGAGGGATCTACGCCGAATCGCTCTTGAGGAGTGTGACAATCTGGACCAACAGTGCCTTGATGAACTTGTGGATAGTATGAAACGTCCCTTTTTGAACATTAATACAAGACTGAGCTTAAACTGACACACAATATTTTTTTAGCGCAACGCAATCTGACTTTCAGAAATCCCTACAAAAGAATAGCCCTGACTAACATTAAACTATACCTTTCACAAATCACTTACCTCACAAAAATCTTCGTTACTCAAGCTACAGCAATACAGCGAGCACCACTACTGCCAGCTAAATAAAAGATTCAAACTACGGAAGGCACTAACTACTATAGGCATAGTTAGCAAATGAAAGATTTTAATAGAGAACAAACAATGTATTTACCTTAATAGTGTTGAAAAACCATAATATACATAGCAGTTCATAATATCCAGTATAACAAATTTCAAAAGTCCGCCATCTCTCTCCCCACATCCACCACTGCTGGCGGCTCACCTCTAACTGCGCAACGCTACGCGCTGTTCACATCCAGCTGCCCAACACTACAATGGCAGACAACAATGCAAACTAACCACAGACTGCACACAGCACAGCCAGTGATTTTCATACAGAGCGCTACGTAACGTTGCCAATAAGAAAACATAAACAGCCTACTTACATAGCCCCCAGGCTCCTCACAAAAAATTTTACAAATTGTTTTGGGCAGTGGCCAATAATGATTTGATAAATTTTTTCATAATTACAATAACAAAGAAATCAAATGCACACGCTTATCAATACAATGTTGGTCAAAGGCTAAAATTTTCTCACAGTCCATAAAGACAGTCCTGATCATTTATCACAGTAAAATTACAGTGTTTTTTTTTCTCAAAGTCTGAGTAGTAAAAGAGAATGCACACGGAAGTAGTGGATTTCCATGCAGTCTTGAAGAAGTAGTGTTGTCCTTCCAACGGAAAGACAGTGCTCACTCTTGACGTGCTGACAGGTGATGGGCCACAACAGAGCAAACCCACAGCAGAGTCATTCGAACTTTTGAAGAATATTGGTAGGTAGGTCATCACAGAGTAGACCCACTGTAGTCCTGGTAGAGAGTATGGTATTGGTGCGCCACCAGAGGTACAGACTCACTGCAGTCCTTGTAGAAATAATGGTACTGGTGAGTCAGCAAAGGTGTAGACCCACTGTAGTCCTTGTATAGATGATGGTATTGGTGAGTCAGCAAAGGTGTAGACCCACTGTAGTCCTTGTAGAGATGACCAGCAGCCATCTGCTGCGACTGTGCAGGTGCACAATCACCATCGAAGAGTTTGCAGGGAAGATAGCAAGTCCATAAACCACCACTTGTACACTCACGAAGTTTTTTGGAATTGTCCTTAGAACCAGCAATGCTGTTATCCAGTCCCTTGCTGAATTATTAACACACATGTAAACACTAAGAGCCCCAACTTCTCACATATTGTCCATATACTATGACCAACAGAAATGTGTGCAGTGAAATGTAATTTACAAGTTACTTAATTTGATGAACTGGTGTCAATTACAATTTTATAACATAAGAATACAATAACAAAGGTACAAAATACATCATTAAAAACATAGCAATACAGATAACATTTGTAGTAATACAGGCTTTACAAAACAATAGAAATAAATATATACATTAGTGTTACAGGAATTATGACATAAGTACATACATAAAAAATCAGAATAACTTTTGAAACATCAACTTCACACATGAGCATTAAAACAGAATAGAATAAATAATGTCTAAACATCTTTACAAAGAAAATAACATATTATCAGAAAAATTCTAGAACATAACTCATATCAGTTAAACACATAAAGACAGGAAAAACACAAATATACAAGAGTACACAAACACATAGCAGAATAACACAAGAGGAAAGGGCAGGGTTTGTTTTCAGTGTAACATTTGGTACTGCAGTGCAACCCAAAACTTCATTCCATAGATTTTTCGTCTTATTTCAACTTTTGTTTCCACCAAAAAATCCTATCCAAGCATGCTTTCTGTATTTATATATTCACATTTTTCTTACGTCATTATTTATTTTTCATTATCTTACCTCATCATTTATTTCCAAGAAAATCCTACCTATACCTGCTTTCTGTACTTTTTTTGTATAACTTCTCAATGCATTTCTTCCAATTAATCGCAACTCATTCTCTTATAGTCTACCCCCACTTAAGCTAACTTAAATCTACTGAGCTCAGATGCTAAACTAAGGGACGAGGCAATGCAGCAGCGCAAAATAATTAACACAAACAGCAATGCCAAAAAGAATGGAAAATTGCAAGGCAAGCTACAGTAAATCTAAATTACCAAACAATACAACATTACAACTAATATGAGCCAATGTGCAGCAACAAGAAACATAAATCAGTAGTAAAACTAGCTTAACAGAGTAATAAAAAGTGAAATTCAGTAGCACTATGCCTGGCAAACAGCAGTAACTTATACCTAAACGTGACATAGCTCAAGCAGAAAAAATATTACAGTAAAAACAACAATGCAGATAAGGGAAATGTATATTCACATCTTAATGTCTATGTAATTAAAGTGGTGCACCACAACTTATTCTATGAAAAATATTACCAAGTAGTTGAAAAGAAATTTATATATGCAGTTATTGTTATCAGTCCCTTCTTATTGTTCTTTCCATTCCAAGAGCTCCTTTTTCGAAGAATGTGGATCATAAAATAATTATTTAATAGATCTGTTGACAGAAAGTGTTCACATTAGCAAATGCATTTTATTTTATTTTATAAAACTAATGCAGCAACACAGCTGGAAAACAGATATTAAACAAAATGAGCAATCTCTCAACTACAAAAACAATAGATGTAAAATGTTTTTCATCATTTCATTAGGCATTTTAGTAAATATCATAAATTACGGGCTCCACAGTATGCTTTCAACAAGGAAATGTCAATAGCGAGGATAATGGCCTCCCCTTTCTTTTTTTCTACCTGCACCTCTGAAAAGGGTACACACACTAATGGTTTGCTCTCCAGGCGTCTGACACAGCTGGATGCCCACGACGCATTACGTGCAGGTGGTCACTTAACTTTCTTACTGAAATATTTACGACAGCAATTTCTGCTACAGTGGCAGTCTCATATAAAAAAATTCACAGGTCGAGAATTTGCGTTGCAAATGTGTAGAAACAAAATCCTATGAATATAACAGTGTTCAAAAAGTTTTCGTCGGCATTGTGATACATTCGCGCATTTACACACATTTCATAACTCTTAAAGTACGATTTTTGGTTTCCAACATCCTTTTTCATGAATCAGAGTCCCTAACCACTACTCCTTATTCCTTACCTTACTACACATATACATATTCATCGACACTTCTTCAATATTTCATCTTAATAAATATGTAGCATAATCAAATTCCTCATATAACATCGGCTTATTGATCATAAACATACCTCAACAGCACAATACACATCGTCGTCGTAAAAATAACATCATAACACCTCAGTCAAATCTCAATATCGTCGTAGCTTCCTCCAATAATTTCAAAACCTAAAAAAATTCTCTGCTCATGTCAAAAGTGTCATCTGCCTCAAACGTACTTTAAAAATCGTGATCCCATACCAAATATATCATTCAAAGCTCTCATAATATCACAATGGGTCTGAAAAAATATGAAAAGTTCACAAAGTACAGACAAAATACAAATTCTTAAGTGTGAAGTTATCCAACAGTGTAATTACGTAAACATGTGTCACTGACGTAATAAAAAAGTTTGTCTCTCTCAGTTAAATGATCAGATAGCTGTGTAATTTGTGTTAGAGAAATATGGTACCGATGTGTAAAGTTGTATAAGCAAATACCATATTAGCTAGGGCTCCTTGTGCTTGCCAAACACATGGTACACAAAGTAAGAGTGTACCCCCCTGAGGATTAATGTAATTATACCCTCAGGGGTTACAGATTACAGCAATGGAATGAAATGTGTTATGGAAAACCTTTGTATCATTGTACTTCAAATATCTTTAAAAATAAATGTTTTAAGTACAAAATTAATCACTCAAATACGTGTCCTGTAGCGCTAAATGTGCTTCTTGCTGTAAGATAATCTCTGTGGAAATGTCGTAGTTATTGTCCTCAGAAAGCTAAGTTCTGCAGAAGTCAATGTACTTACCTCATGATAAACAAAAGTGAAATGCTTTGCGTATAGATATCTCACTTATTACGCTTATTGTTGTGATGAAGAAATTACTGTGCTGTAATGTATTGTTGTGCTATGGAAAAGGCTGTCTCCTTGTAGCTATACCATAAAGTTACTATTAAACATGTTTTACTTTCCAGAAGAATTCAGAAAAACTGTGCAGATATAAAACAGATACACCACAAAACCAACATTGTAAATTGTCACTCATTAGTAGTGTCGTGATAAAATCGTGTAGCTGTCACATAAACTAACCACTGTCTCATCTGGTATCTCACAGAAAGTACTTTAAATCCAGAATGTATTTTCAAGTAAACCAAAATGTTGCATTAGAATCTCATTAGCAGTACCAGTATATGTTCTAAGTATGTGAGCCTTATAGTCGTTACGTAATCGTGCAACTAACAAGCAACAATGTACACACACAATAACACTGTGTTGTCTGTTCGCAATAACAATGCATTCGTAATTTCAATTTAAATAAGTTCTCTTGGTTCTTGAGTGAATATTGAACTTCAAAACATTGTTGCATGTTAACAGATTCTAAGTCTGACAATGCGTACTAGAAATGTGAAGTGAAAAATTTTATGGCGAAGACTAAGTTATAAAGCAGATTATCTTTCAATAAACGGTTTTACATGTGAAATGTGGTGTAAACCTTTACTCTTCCTAGTACACAGAGTTTCAACTTGAATGCAATTATCATGCGGTATACGTCGGTAAAGAATACTGGATTTTTTCTCAAGGTTAGAGTCTATGTTATTTTTCTCTGAGCCAGCCGGTGCACGCGGCAGCCTGCGGTGCGAGTCATTGTCTGTTCCTTTGTTGGCGCGCGTCGTTATTGGGATTTGGAGACCTAACTTCTGCAAATTCGCCTTGCCGAGAGGGCCCTGCTCTGTTTGAAGCTCGCCAGTTCTGTTGAAATTCAGGTCTGTCGTTTTGTCGGTAGTTGACAAAGTTTCTTGTATGTCGGTCATGTGGTGGAGAATTTCTCCCGGAATCGTAACTGCGCGCTGAACTGTTGCGTCTGAAGTTATTCTGTCTCCCTTGATAATAATTGTTTTGGTTCCCATATGGTCTGTTTCTCTGATTGTATCTGTGATAGTCATTACCGCAGAGCGGTGATCTTTCCCTGTAATTATTACTACTCTGCCAACGGTTGTCATACGGGTGGTGTGCTTTGGTCACGATTTACGTTATAAGAATAGCCTTGTCGTGTATTATTTCTGTCAACGCGGAATTGTGACGGATGTGATCTGTAATTGTTGTGCTCCTGTTTTCGCGTTCCGCGATTGTCAGTGTCAATTTCCAGTTCTTGTAACAGTCCCTGAAAAGCTTCAATGTCGTCTTTGCAACATCCTGCCAAAATAATATGTCATAAACAGGCAGTTTGATTAAGCAAATGCGGATGTGTTCTGAGGGGCTGTATGGGTTTGAAAGATACTGATTCTTATGCAACATGTCTTCAAAATATTTCATAAGACTGGAAAATTCAGATTGTTCGAAACGTTTCATCATTATGATGCCATGTTTTACGGTCTTGTGTAGCTTGAGACCAATGCGCTGAGAGGAAGGCATGATAAAACTCTCCTTCACTGTGACAATCGTGAATGACCGATCGCATTCTTACAGCTGGTTCATTCTCCAAGTAGCCACACATAAATTCTAATCTGTGTTCTAATGACCAGTTGGGAGGAAAATAATGAGAGAATTGATGGAGCCATGCTTGTGGATGAATGTCGTTGGCAGAATTCTTAAACGTTTTGAATTTACGTGTAGTAATGAACAGCTTATCGTTAAAATCATCATGTCGGCGAGTCGCATGTCGGTCATTGTTACGTCGTGCCGGCGGTTCCATCTCAAAATTCGGTGCACATTGCCAATTTCTTTCATAACTTCCGAAATGCCCTGTGTTATTATTTTGTGGCTGTTCCGTATTTCTATGTCCCTCTTCCCGTATTGGGGCGCGAGTGTCCTCTGAAATACGTAATTCTTGTATACTGCCAGCTAAATAAAAGATTCAAACTACGGAAGGCACTAACTACTGATAGGCATAGTTGATGAAAGATTTTAATAGAGAACAAACAATGTATTTACCTTAATAGTGTTGAAAAACCATAATATACATAGCAGTTCATAATATCCAGTATAACAAATTTCAAAAGTCCGCCATCTCTCTCCCCACATCCACCACTGCTGGCGGCTCACCTCCAACTGCGCAACGCTACACGCTGTTCACATCCAGCTGCCTAACACTACAATGGCAGACAACAATGCAAACTAACCACAGACTGCACACAGTACAGCCAGTGATTTTCATACAGAGCGCTACGTAACGTTGCCAATAAGAAAACATAAACAGCCTACTTACAAGTATGCCACGACGAATACACGCATACATCAATGGAAGAGGACGTGCTACTGGGTATTAGTGGTACTGGCGTGTACAGCAATCTCTACCACCACCTCTGAAGGTCTCGTGGTATAGTGGCACAACATGCAATGTGTGGTTTTCATGAACAATAAAAAGGGCGGAAATGATGTTTATATCGAGCTCTGTTCCAATTTTCTGTACAGGTTGCAGAACTCCTGTAGCCGAGGTGATCTAAAACATTTTTTTTATGTGTAGACACTACTGTCGTTTCTTATTAACAATATCAGCTTATTCCCAAGAATTAGCAACTTTCACCCAGTTAACACTAGGCAGGGATCCAATTTCCATTTGGATCGCACTTCCTTAATTGTTGGGGATAAGGTGTGCTGTATACTGCTGCATCCGTTTTCAATATGCTACCACAAGAATTCAAAAATATTACCATTAATCAGGCACTTTTAAATCCAAACTGAAGAGATTTCTCATGGGTCGCGCTTCTATTCTGTTGACGAGCTCCTTGAATAATTAAGCTGATTCCTTTGTTATATTGTTGGTTGACTTATGGTTTGACTTTTTTTGGCTTCATAAACATTTTATTTTATCTGTTGTAATTTCATGTAGTGAAGCGTTCCATGATCTTGGAGATTTGCTCCTCAATTTGGTCCTACAGAACTAGTCAAGTAAATAAATAAACGAATTCTACAGACTCTCTGCAGACCATGTCACCATATGTGCTGACAGGTGTATTCACAGAAGGAAACTGAGGCGGTTGTTTGCAGTTGTAAGGAATAATGAAAAATAATGGAATTGCGATTGATTGCTGAGTGCCTCTCCTTCGTTAGGCAGAAGAGTATGTATTGGGCCAGTACACAGATCGGAACAGGCGAGGGTTCTCCCATAGCTTATCCAATGACGATGAAAGCCCCACGCCACATCCGACCCCTGCCAAAGACGTCGACAATTACAGAGCAGAGAATGAGTTCTGCTCGTCGGATTCCGAACAGTGAAAGTGAGAAGGCTTCAGGAGTATATACAAGGCAGGGCCCCTGCAACTCCTATTTTGGCACAACGTTTCCGCCCTGCTGGTTGCCATACCCCACTCTCGCAGGCGCTCCTACTTCGGAGACAGTTACACTTCTCGCCAGTACTTCCTGCATTTGTAGTTGATACTGATTGTAAACATTCTGTTTACAGGCTCAGTCCTAACAAGCACCGCCAGGAGCCGCTATCATCGCACACAGGCAACTCGCTCAGTAGCAACGACGACGCTGCTATCATGGACTACCTTACGTCCGCGAGTCGTGGATCACTTGATCCTCGAGATATTCCTCCGCCGCGTTGTGTTTAAGCCGTGGCGCATGCTCCAGCGGGATTTCAACTCACTCTGTCTCCCAGACAATGAGATCCTTCCCTATATTTGTCCGGGGATCTTCTCTCCTTTTCCCTCTGCATCCATCCCCATCCCTTTCATCTTGTAACCACTGCCCTACGCAGACAACACACTACCCCTCACCATATGTCCTTCTCATCGACAGCAATTCGCGCTATTCACCTCAGTTTCCCTTTTATTGTTACTGTTTTACCAACTTTTGCAAGAAGTCATATATCGTGCACCTGAAAATTTCCAGTTTATATCTCACCTTTAAAAAGTTGTCAGATTCAGTGCGGTTTATGATTTTCGTCTCATTTAATTTCATTTTTTCGATTGGCTGGAGAGCGTATTGCCTGTACCGCTGACAGCCCACCCCCAGCCAATAAGCGGCGCGGGGGATGAAATAATAAGGCAAAAAGCGTCCAGCGGGCAGTTGCAATCGCAGATTCGTTCCAGGCCTACGGCGTCCCATCTGTTGGGGCACAGTCAATTCTACACCACGCTGCATTGCATCCCATCGCTCCGCTCCGCTGCCGAGAATCTATCAGCACCCTCCCTGTGACTCTGTCTATGGTGTACTTGTGCAGTTGAGATTCCGTCACGACCTACATCACGAGTTGCGTGACTATGCAAATCACGAAGAAGTCATGGCGTTGCTACTGCAGAGAGTCGAATGATTACTGCAATTGGTTATAGAAAGAAGTTTTACAGTAATGAAGAAAAAGACAGTTGGGGACCAGGAGTTGTATGTGTGCTACACTTTGTTGCGCAGCTCAGTGATATCGGACCATGGCGCAATTGGGTCGGTAGAGAGCGGAGTTAAGCAACACAAAGGACAAAGGACGTGACAAAAAGCAGATCGTCGCACGCAAGAGTCTCGTCGTTGAGGGCGGTAATTGGGTTAGATACACAAGCCGAGCAAATCCAGAATATTTCAACGACCTACTGTGGCGGAAGAACAGCAAACATCAGTGTAAATAAACCGTATTTAATAACTGGCAGCCAGCTTGTTGTCATCGACCATCGGGAGGCATTGTAGTGACGCAGGGCCTGTGTCCCTCAGCGCCGTCACCATTTCAGAGTCGCAACTGGCATGGCAGTCATCGTAACAGTCACCGTCGCAATGCAGGTCGTCGCCTAGATGGCGCCAGAGTGACGCCGCCGCTGTAGTCATCACCGTCACTACTACCGTACACCATCAGCAGGCTGCCGCCTGTAATGGGGCTCATCGGCTGGGTGCCTTGTAGTAATGCACTGACACCATCTTTCAGAGACACTAATTCCACAAACACGACGCCTGGAGCCAGAGCCGTGGACCCTGATCTGCCGACGCCAGAAAATCACAGCCGGTGGCGGCTGCTGAGACAGGCACCTACCTGTCATCTGCCGCTGGCGCTACGACCCCTGGCCGCGATTACAACAGAAGGTCGAGGCTCGTGCTTGCAGCCACCACGGTGCGATGCAGCAAGTCCTAAACGCTGCTGCCGAGGCAGCAGATTGCAGTGCACGCATGTGAGCGTCTGCTGGCCGCCTCCGCCGCCTCCGCCGCCTCCGAGAGTCTTACAAGTAGGAGCGAACCACGCCCATAGGGCCAACGATCAATGCTGATCAAAAAATATTGTTCTTCTGTAATCAGGAGCCGGCTGGTGTGGCCGAGCGGTTCTAGGCGCTTCAGTTTGGAACCGCGCGACCGCTACGGTCGCAGGTTCGAATCCTGCCTCGGGCATGGATGTGTGTCATGTCCTTAGGTTAGTTAGGTTTAAGTAGTTCTAAGTTCTAGGGGACTGATGACCTCAGATGTTAAGTCCCATAGTGCTTTGAGCCATTTGAACCATTTTGTCATCAGGAGCCATCCGTGGACATATCGCACCATTCTCTTCCACATGCCCAGCAGAGAACCCACATCCGAATCTGTGGCGGGCAATGGAGACCCGTGACTGTTTACACTATTTTCACATTGTTCAAGGACAATAATTCCTGTTATCACAATCTTCTGTGGAACTTATTACACCTATAGTCTTTGATTAGTAATTAAAACGTCCTTGATTCCGAGTTATAACCTCGCCATTTCTCAAATTTTGAAGAAAAACCATCAGCAATGGTGGCCGAACACTTCCGTCGTTAGAAGGTACCCTCATTTTGCCAAGTGCCTTGACAAAGAGGGATGGAGAGCAGACTGAGATTTAGGGCACTCTCTTGCCATTGGGATAGGAAACTGCCACTAACACACGAGAGATTGAGCAGTGACCAATGGCAGGAGGATGCAGAAGGCAATGGAAACCACGGCATTAAAGACACATAATGTGTATCTGTACGACATGTAGCTTGTAACTGAAAAAGTGTCATGATGATCTCTGCATTGTGTGGCGTCCCCGCACTCCAACCACGTACTGATATTGTCGTCGCCGTAGAGCAGCTACTGCCACAGCTCTCTCAGTGGTGTTGAGACACGATGCGCGATGACGTAGGTCCCCGTTGGTGAACAGGAGACAGAGATGCGAACTCGTACGATGGATGCTTCTTCTGATTTAAGATTGAATGATTCATTGCCCGGATATGCAATAGTTGTTAAATCTTATCTCATCCGCATCGTACACACCACCAATTGCGAGGAAACATTGTAATTATCAGTCTTCTCGTACGTTGTTGGCTCGTTGCTATGGAGTTGTTGAACCTGTATGAAGTGAGATCCACAGATACTTTTTGATCACGTCTGAGTGAACCTACGCCGTAATGTTAAAAATATGTTCAAAGTTTCTCTTTTCTATTAATGAAGTAGGTATTTTGATATTCAGATTAAATTCTCCCTGCTGAACAGTCGTTGGTTAACTATCATTGATTAAATCACTTAATAATGTAGTCCACGCTTGATATTTCACTTGGAACGAACAGTTTATTGTTCCTTGGCCACTAAATACTTTATAACTTTCGCACCACACTCACACGCAGTTGGTTTCTAAAGCAAGTTCTATTAAAATGAAGTTTCTTGACAATTACGACAACTTGACTCTTCAGCGTAATTGTATTATCTTCGTGAAGTCGTATAATTGTGTCCTACTCGAGACTAATTGAGTGTAGTCCTTTGATACCCTATCCACTCTTCTTTTAGTTCCAACTATTTGAAAGTGAAGTCCAATATTCACTAGTTTCGTCAATAAATTTCAATTAACCCGTTATGCACTGTTAAACGCGTTTATCAGTTCCTGTCTCTGCTTAGAAAATCAGTTTCCGAAGTTCGTGAATCACGTCACGCAAGAAACACTTCTGAACGCAAAACAATCTCGTCGCGTTCCGTACTCTCAATAACTAAGACAAGAATTTTTCTCTCACATCTTTACAGGACGAGAGCCAGCAAGCGATTTCTTGTGTGAAAGAGTATTGTAGGCGCATTGAAATTCTTCGTCGCGCTTACAACTCTCTTCCACATAAAAGTTATCTCTGACTAACATCACCTTAGGCTTAGCTTTTAAGATATTAATTGCAATTATCACTTGGATATTTGTCCATTAATCAAATCTGAGGTTTCTTCCTCCTCTTTTCATAACAAAAACTCTCAGTGATGTGTAATGTTGTTGTTATCAAAACTCATTGGTGTTAGCTTATCGGAAAAGATGTCGTATTTGCCAAGATAACTCTTCCCTACTTCATATTACGACATTCTGTCTTAACTGACTTTAAGGGGGTCGTTGGGGTGTTATAATTGGTAAAAGATTTTGGACTAGTTCCCCATTCGGATCTCGAGGAGGAGACTGCCAAGAAGGAGGTGGCCATGATAAGAAAATTAAATAACCAACGAAAAGATTATGTTCTAACAGACGGTGTGTGGAACGTCAGAAGTTTCAGGCGCGTATAGGGTAACATCAACAGCGACAAGCAAATGCTGTAACGGAAATGGGATTCGTTGTGAATAAGAAGGTAGGGCAGTGAGTGAGTTACTGTGAACAGTTCAGTGAAAGGATTGCTCTCATCAGAACCGACAGCAAACCAATGCCGACAACAATTGTTCAGTTAGCTATGCGAGACGTCGCAAGCAGAAGATGAAGAGATAAAGCATATGAGGATACTGATCTGGTAATTCAGTACGTAAAGGGGGATGAAAATGTAGTAGTCACGAGGGGTTGGAATGCGGTTGTAGGGAAAGGAGTAGAACAAAGGATTAAGGGAGAATATGGGCTTGTTAGTAGGAACGAGAGAGGGGAGAGACTTATTGAATTCTGCAATAAATTTCAGAGGGCAATAGCGAATAATCTGTTCAAGAATCACATAAGGGGGAGGAGCTATACTTGGAAAAGGCCGTCAGATACAGGAATATTTCAGTCATACTGCATCATAGTCAGGGACAGATTCCGAAATCATATAAGGAATTGTAAGGCTTTCGCAGGATTAGATATAGACTCAGATCAGAATTTGGTAATGATGAAGAGTGGGTTGAAGTACAAGAGACAAGTCAGGAATAATCAATGTACAAAGAAGATCTCTGAGGCTATGGATACTGCCATAATCAATAGCTCAGGAGGTAGCTCAGTTGGAGAGAACTGAACATCTTTAAAAAAATTGTAGTCACTGAAGCTGTAAAGAAAAACATAGTTAAGAAGAAGGTAGCTGCGAAGAAACACAGGGTAATACAGAAAAACTTGAGCTTATCAACGAAAAGAGGAAGAATAAAAATTTTCAGGGAAGTTCAGGAATACAGAAACCGTGGGTAACACAAGAAATACTTCAGCTGATCGACGAGAAAAGGAAGTACAAGAATGTTCAGGGAAATTCAAGAATACAGAAATACAAGTCACTTGGAAATGAAATAATTAGGAAGTGCGTGGAAGATGAGGTGAAATGGCTACCTGAAACCGAAAAAAATTGTTGTCGGGAGGACTTATCAGCATATAGGAAACTAAAAAAAGCGTACGGTGAAATTAAATGCAAGGGCGGTAGCATTAAGAATTCCATGGCAATTCCACAGTTAAACGCAGAGGAGAGATCCGATAGGTCGAAACAGTACATTGAGTGTCCACATGGGGGGGGGGGGAGGACTTATCTGATGATGCGGTAGAAAAAGAAAGTGAAGCCGATATGGAAGAGATAGGTGATGCGGTATTAGAATCAGAATTTGGAATATCTTTTGAGGACTTAAAATAAAATAAGGCAGAAGGGATAGATAGTATAGGGGAAAGAGGCACTATAACACTATTATACGCAAATTGAAGGGGATCACTGCTGTCAGCTGCAGCCGGACAATACTAGGAATCAGCGGCGACGAGTGAAAATCTGTACCACATCGAGATTCGAACCAGCGATTTCCTGCTCACTAGGCAGCCCTACAGGAGGGCTGACATATTTGTGCATCCGCTATGAAGAAGATGGGTGTATTTCCTAGACAGGGGTATCAGTTATATGAAAGTGTGGTGTCTGTTCTCTCGGATAAGTCTCATACATTGTACACATCAAGGTGAATAATGGTAATTTTATTTGAATGCGTGGTGTCTATTCTCTCGGATATATCTCATACATTGAACACTTCAACGTGAATAATAGTTATTCTATTTGAATGCGTGATGTCTGTTCTTTCGGACACATCTGATAGAAGGAGCACCACGCATTCATATAAAAGTAAACATTATTCACGTTGTTGTGTTCTACGTATGAGACTGACGACATTTCATCAGACTTTCGTAAAAACGTCATCCACGCAATTCCGAAGACAGCAGCAGCCGACAAGTGCGAGAATTATCACACAATCAGTATCACAGCTCATGCATCCGAGTTGATGACGAGAATAATATACAGAAGATGGAAAAAAGATCAGGATCAGTTAGATGACAGTTTCACTTTAGGAAAGGTAAAGGCACCAGAGTGACAGTTACGACGTTTCGATTGAAAATAGAAGCATGAATGAAGAAAAATCAAGACTGATCAAAGGATTTGTCGACCAAAAAAAGCGTTTGGTACGTAAAATGCAGCAAAATGGGGGAAAATACGAAGGAAAAACCAGGAACGAAGTTCACACATTGAAAAACGGTGTAAGTAAATAGTCTTTGACCCCTGATGTTCAGTCTACGTCTAAGAAGCAATGGCGGAAATAAAAGACAGGATATCAATGAAAAGATTCGTTGATGAGATTACTATCCTCAGAGAAAGTGGAGAAAAATTACAGGATTTCTTGAGTTGTATGAACAGTCTAATGTGTACAGAATATGGATTGAGAATGAATCGAAGGAAGATGAAAGTAAAGGGAAGTAGCAGAGACGAGAACAATAGAAACTTAACATCAGGGCTGACAGACATGAAATTAAGGAATTCTGCTTTCTAGGCAGCAAATAACCCATGATGGATGGAGCAAGAAGAACATAAAAAGGTAACCAGAACACAAGCGGCAACATCGTCGCGAAAAAACAGTGACCCGTATATGTAATAAGTTTCCTTTAATTGACGTCTATGGTCACAATCTTTTCTGTTTAACAGATTACCGGTTTCGGTCTTTAATGACCATCATCAGATTTGTCTCATAGAAACAAAGTCCTAATATACTGCAGCCATAGTGGCATAGTGAACTGATTCCCCATTTAACAGTTTACTATGCCACTATGGCTGCAGTGCATTAGGACTTTGTTTTTATGAGACAGATCTGATGATGGTCATTAAAGGCCGAAACTGGTAATCTGTTAAACAGAAAAGATTGTGACCATAGACGTAAATTAAAGGAAACTTATTGCTAACCAGAACAGACAAAAAGGGCATTCCTGACGCAGAGAAGTCTACTAATATCGAAACAAACACCACATTGTATGGTAGCGAAACATGGACTGCGAGAAAACCGAAACAGAAGATACTCGGATTTGAGATGTGATGCTACAGAATAATATTGAAAATTATGTACACATGTAAGGTAAGGAAAGAGGAAGTCCTGCACAGAATCAGTGACAGGAAAGGACAAGATGATAAGAGATACGGAGTAACTTACTTGGTACTAAAGGGAATTGAAGAAGGTGAAAACAGTGGTGGAAGAGAGAGACTGTGATACATAAGGCAAATAATCGAAGACGTACGTTTGCAAGTGCTACTCTGAGATGAAAAGGTTAGCACAGGAGAAGCATTTATTGGCGACCATGTAGAACTTTACTTTTCGGTGGTGAGACTGAGGTCAATCATTGCTTGCTATACAGACTATCGTCGAACCTAGGGACATAACAACTAAACGTGACGGTTCTACCCATCAACACATGTCCGCCCGGCTAGCCGCGCCGTGTAACGCGCGCGCTGCTTCCCGAGCAGGAAGGTGTTCCGGTCCCCAGAACGAATGCGCCCCGCGGGTTAGCGTCGAGGTCTGGTGTGCCGGCCAGCCTGTGACTGGCTTTTAATGCGGGCTGGTTCCCCTTATCCCGCCTCAGTTACATTATGTCGGCGGTTGCTGCGCAAACACTGTCTCCACGTACACGTACACCATGACTATTTTACCACGCAAACATTTGGGTTACACTCTCTGGTATTACACTCTCTGGTATGAGACGTTCCCAGGGGGGTACACTAGGGGCCGAAGCGCACAATAAAACAGGGGCTCGGAGTGGCGCGGCGGTGGGGTGGGTGGATTGCTGTGGCCTGTTGTAGGGTTGTAAACCACTGAGAGCTACTGCGGGACGAAGCCTCTCCGTCGTTTTTAGGCCTCGGTTTAATACACAATACCAACACACCCATCAACAAGGGCGCAAAGATTTGAAAATCCAGCTGCCACCAGGGGTGCCCGGAGAAAACGCAACTGGAGCTAACGCCTGGGCCGCTGCGGCGCCTGATGCGCGGCCTCGTGCTACACCGAGACTTGGTTGGTAGCAGCGAAAGAGTCGACTTCGCCTGCGGAGGCGGTGGCTATGCCGAAGGCCGTCAAGAATCGGTCTCTTGGGGTCGGTAAGGATTTTAGTGAGGAACCACTATGGACAAGTGGATTTGTGAATCTTGTGGGCCCAGACAACTTACATCGTTGGTTCGGTGGTGTGTGTAGCCCTGGATATCTCCTGTTCTTTCGACCGGTGGTTAATCGTCGACGTCTTCACCTGTGCTGCTATTTTGTGGGATGTCTCTGCGGAACATACTTTCGCGGCTGGTGACAAGTGGGGAGAAGTGTTGTTGCCGTGGTCGGTTAGATATGCAACTTATGGCTTATGTGCAGGCGAGCAGCCACTAATGGGTTTAAGTCTACGCTGCGTGCAGGGCTGAGCTTGAGAAGTAGTGACAGCTACGAGTAGTTCGCTTAACCATGCGTTGTTCATTCTCGAAGCGCGAGAGTAACCGTTAGCGGCGTGAAACGCCGATTGGTAGTGGTATCAGATTGTGGTGATGTTGACGTACAAATACAGCTGCAGCTTGGCCAGTGTTTCTGTTTTAGGGTGTAACATTGGAATAGTTCTAGTTCATTGCACTTAACTCGAGATTTTTTTTGCGCAACTTAAGAATCCCGGAGTTATAAAACAGTTTCAATAAACTCACTGCAGCCAACCGACGAAACAACAGAAAACTATTCTAGGCTAATCAGGACCGTGCCATTAGTGGCTTTGTGGTAGTTTTGGAACAGTTGCTCATTCTATAGTTTGGTAACATGCTTCGGCGTTAATTCCTTTGTCGTCATAATGATAAATCACCAGAAATGGTGAATATTTATAACTAAGAGTACCGGCTCCCTATTATTATCAAATTTTCTGAGTGAATGGCCTCCTTCAACTCTGAAAGTTGATTTAATAGGAATGGCAAAGGGGAGTATTACCCCAATACGCCAGCCCTCTGTAACGCAACAGCCTATTGTAAAGGGGAGAGACACTCTATTCAGTTACAAACACTCGACGGCGGACGCACAGACGGCGGCTAAGATCGTGTCATATTCGTGTTGACAGATGAAATCAGCTTGACAGGAGCACATGGAGGGCCATTTCACGCTATTCTCCATAGACGCGGTTGTCTCTCAACTTCCATCGGCCGCTAAGGTGAGCGCGTGACCGTGAAAACCCGTCCGTTTGGAAGCACAACAGCTGCTCGTTTCTCATGGCCGCTTTTCGAGTCCAGTGCACAATTACTAAAACTTAACCCATATAACATCTATAACCAAAATCTCTGAAATATATGTGCGAAGGCCACGAACACAACCATTCTTACATAATCATTCTAAGACACATTGCTGGGTCTAAACAATAGAAACGTCATCCCGCATTATTCTGATTTTACTAATATTTCTAAATTCTCGTACATAGACATCAACGACTATATTATTTGGATGTATGATTCTCAGTAGCTTATTTCGTGTGGTATAATGATTTTTTTATGTAAACTTAACACTTTGTTAAAGAATGAGTATAAAAGATGGGTAGTGTTGTGGATTGGCAAGACAGCCAATCCACTATGACAGGAAGCCGAAAGGCTCGCGTTTAAGCTCACGCAGGCTGGCGTGAGGTCTGGAACAGGACAAGGAATTTATAGTAGCAAAATAGTACGTAGCTGCTGGAATACTTAACTTTAATCCATATATGGTGAACATCGCTCTTGACGGTACATGTTTTACAGCATCAATGGTAACTGGTAATGGCGCCTTGCTAGGTCGTAGCAAATGACGTAGCTGAAGGCTATGCTAACTATCGTCTCGGCAAATGAGAACGTAATTTGTCAGTGAACCATCGCTAGCAAAGTAGGCTGTACAACTGGGGTGTGCGCTAGGAAGTCTCTTTAGACCTGCCGTGTCGCGGCGCTCGGTCTGCAATCACTGATAGTAGCGACACGCGGGTCCGACGTATACTAACGGACCGCGGCCGATTTAAAGGCTACCACCTAGCAAGTGTGGTGTCTGGCGGTGACACCACAGGTAGCTTTCGTTGCTATACGTAATTTTGAGTAGGCATCAGGCATGTCAAATTATACTGCGACCTCCAGAATATCGTGTATTCGAATAAATACTATCCATTGATTGTAGTGTATATTGTTTTGCATACAGTTACCATAGTGATATGTTCCGTTAGTTGCTGTCAATGCATGTAGCTCGTGTAGATGAACGTTCAGAAAATATTTTTTTTTGTAAAATTACATTTAAAAAATGACGCCGGATATGCTCAAAATATAATTTACCTTGACTTTGTAACTGAAAATTGCTGCATAATTCTGCCAAAATAATTTTAATGCGATTCTAGTGAATAAATAATTTGTATTGTGGAATATGCAGTTTTAAACTTATTTCCAGTTAATATCGATTGTCGAATACAGCAATGTAAACTAATGTATACAGACTCGCTTCTGCAAATATTGTCCTAGCTCTATCACCATTGCGTGTTAACACGAAGTTAAAGAGTGCGACAGGACATTAGCACAACACGATTTGTGTTTAATTTTGTGACAGTTCATGTGTGACATGGTGATTTGCTTCCTCTCTGATTCTACGCAGAACCTCCTCTTTCCTTACCTTACAAGTGTACATAATTTTCAATATTATTCTGTAGCATCACATCTCAAATTCGAGTATCTTCTGTTTCGGTTTTCCCGCAGTCCATGTTTCACTACCATACAATTCCGTGTTTGTTTCGATATCAGCAAAATTTCTCTGCGTCAGGAATGCCATTTTCGTCTGTTCTAGTCCGCTATTTATGTTCTCCTTGCTCCATCCATCATGGGTTATTTGCTGCGTAGAAAGCGGAATTCCTTAACTTCTTATCCGTCAGTCCTGATGTTAAGTTTCTATTGTTCTCGTCTCTGCTACTTCCCTTTACTTTCATCTTCCTTCGATTCATTCTCAATCCATATTCTGTACACATTAGACTGTTCATACAACTCAAGAAATCCTGTAATTTTTCTCCACTTTCTCTGAGGATAGTAATCTCATCAACGAATCTTATCAATGATATCCTCTCTTTTATTTCCGCCATTGCTTCTTAGACGTAGACTGAACAGCAGGGGTCAAAGACTACGTCCCGTCCCTGTCGTACACAGTTTTTTAATGTGTGTACTTCGTTCCTGGTTTCTCCCTCGTATTTTCCCCCCATCTTGCCGCATTTTACGTACCAAATGCTTTTTCTTGGTTGACAAATTCTATGATCAGTCTTGATTTTTCTGCAGTCATGCTTCCATTTTCAACGGAAACGTCATAACTATCGCTCTGGTGCCTTTACCTTTCCTAAAGTGAAACTGACTGCCATCTAACTGATCCTGATCTTTTTTCCATCTTCCGTATATTATTCTTGTCATCAACTCGGATGCATGAGCTGTAAAACTGATTGTGTGATAATTCTGGCACTTGTCGGCTGCTGCTGTCTGCGGAATTGCGTGGATGACGTTTTTACGAAAGTTTGATGAAATGTCGTCAGTCTCATACGTAGAACACATGAACGTGAATAATGTTTACTTTTATGTGAATGCGTGGTGTTCCTTCTATCAGATATGTCCGAGAGAACAGACACCATGCATTCAAATAAAATAACTATTATTCACTTTGATGTGTACATTGTATGAAACTTATCCGAGAGAGCAGACACCACGCATTCATATGACTGATACGCCTATCTGGGCAATGATTCCATCTTCTTTATAGGGGATGCACAAATATGTCAGCCCTCCTGTAGCGAACATAGGGTCAATAAATAGAGACTGCGTATAGGTGCCGCTCGGTGGGGATGTGCATCAACCGTTCGGTGTGTCGGGATAGTCCGCGCAGTTACAATAATGCTGTGTCCCAAATGGCGTTCCACTTCGAGCGTCGAGCTTGAAGGTTCTTGTTTATTACACTTGCCGCAGCGTCGCTTGTGTGGAGTTTTCCTCGATAGTGTTGTTCTGTCTGCCGAGTCAGTTGTACCGCCTCCGCTCCGCCTTTATTGTCTGTTTGTGTCCGTCTACTTGCAGCGGCGTCTGGCGCTCCGCTATGAATACCATGGTTTCCACGTGTATTCCACGAAAAGATACTGTGAGCTTTACTTTCGATAAAACAACGCGACACGTGCGGCCCGGGTCTCTATAAATCCATGATTGGCTTGTCGATTCAGTTCATGTGAATTCTGATCAGATCCACACCATTTATTTTGATGCTGACGAGTACGTGCCTTTACGTGAAATTTATGGATCCCCTTCACGTTGAAAATTTACTGCCGCGACATGGTTCCAATTCTCGTTGAGGCATCGTGATAATTCCGTTAGTATGCTGTCACTCGCAGATGCTGAAATCAAATATACCAATGTTTGAGTGTCCAACCTCCCGCCGGAAGTTGATGACAATTTTCTAAAGGGCATGTTGACTCCTTACGGTAACGTGAAGAACGTCCGTGGTGAACGCTGGTCTACGTTTGTGGCATCAGTGTCTCTGAATGATGGTGTCAGTGCATTACTACAAGGCACCCAGCCGATGACTCCCATTACTGTCGGCTGCCTGCTGATGGTGTACGGCAGTAGTGACGGTGATGACTACAGCGGCGGCGTCACTCTGGCGCCTTCTAGGCGACGACCTGCATTGCGACGGTGACTGTTACGATGACTGCCATGCCAGTTACGACTCTGAACTGGTGAAAGCGCTGAGGGACACAGGCTCTGCGTCACTACAATGCCTCGCAATGTTCGATGATGACGCGGTGGCTGCCGGTTCGCAAATAAGGTTTATTTCCACAGATGTTTGCGGTTCTACCTCCCCAGTAGGTCGCTGGAATGTTCTGGATTTGCTCGGTTGGTGTATCTGAACCAATTACCGCCCACAATGTCGAGACTCTGGCGTGCGGTGATCTGCTTCTTGTCATGTCCTTTGTGTTGCTTACCTCGGTGTTCTTCCCACCCAACTGCGCCATGGTACCATATAGTTGAGCTGCGCAACAAAATGTAACACACATACATCTCCTGGTCCCCAACAGTCCTTTACATTTCGACTAAGGTCATTATTTTAAAACTTCTTTTTTTAACTAATTGCTGTAATCATTCGACCCTCTGCAGTAGCAATGCCAAGAGTTTATCGTGATTTCGATCGTGACGCAGGTCCTGATGTAGGTCCTGACGGAATCTCTCCTGCGCTACTACATCATAGACTGAGTCACAGGGAGGGTGCTGATGGATTCTGGGCAGCGGAGCGGAGCGATGGGATGCAATGCGGCGTGGTGTAGAGTTGGCTGTGCTCCATCAGATGGGACGCTGTAGGCGACCGGCGCGAGAGACCTGTAATGAATCTGCGATTAAAACTGCCCGCTAGAGGCTTTTTTTATCTTATTTCATCCCCCGCACCCCTTATGGGCTGTGGGTTGGCTCTTGGCGGTACAGGCAACACGTTCTGCAGCCAATTCAAAAAATAAAATTAATAGAGGTGAAAAACACAAAACATATAGTGGAGATATCTACACTCAATTGACGCTTTTTCAAAGGTGAAATGTAAATCGGAAATTTTCAGATGCACGATATATGACTTGTTGCAAAAGTTGGTAAAACAGTAACAATAAAAGGGAAACTGAGGTGAATAGCGCGAAGTGCTGTCGATGAGAAGGACATATGGTGAGGGGTAATGTGTTGTGTGCGTAGGGCAGTGGTTACAAGATGAAAGGGATGGGGATGGATGCAGAGGGGAAAGGAGAGAGGATCCCCGGACAAATATGGGGAAGGATCTCATTGTCTGGGAGACAGAGTGAGTTGAAATCCCGCTGGAGCATGCGCCACGGCTTAAACACAACGCGGCGGAGGAACAACTCGAGGATCAAGTGATCCACGACTCGCGGACGTAAGGTAGTCCATGATAGCAGCGTCGTCGTTGCTACTGAGCGCGTTGCCTGTGTGCGATGGTAGCGGCTCCTGGCGGTGCTTGTTAGGACTGAGCCTGTAAACAGAATGTTTACAATCAGTATCAAATACAAATGTAGGAAGTACTGGCGAGAAGTGTAACTGTCTTCGAAGTAGGAGCTCCTGCGAGAGTGGGGTATGGCAACCAGCAGGGCGGAAACGTTGTGCCAAAATAGGAGTTGCAGGGGCCCTGCCTTGTATATACTCCTGAAGCCTTCTCACTTTCATTGTTCGGAATCCGACGAGCAGAACTCATTCTCTGCTCTGTAATTGTCGACGTCTTTGGCAGGGGTCGGATGTGGCGTGGGGCTTTCATCGTCATTGGATAAGCTATGGGAGAACCCTCGCCTGTTCCGATCTGTGTACTGGCCCAATACATACTCTTTTGCCTAACGAAGGAGAGGCACTCAGCAATCAATCGCAATTCCATTATTTTTCATTATTCCTTACAACTGCAAACAACCGCCTCAGTTTCCTTCTGTCTATACACCTGTCAGCACATATGGTGACATGTTGTGCAGCGAGACTGTTAAATTTTTTTATTTACTCGCCTAGTTCCGTAGGACCAACTTGAGGAGCAAATTTCCAAGTTCATGGAACGTGTCACTACATGAAATTACAACAGAAAAGTAATAAGAGATAAAAATAAAATGTTTATCAGTCCAAAAATGTCAAATCATAAGTAAGCGCAACCAACAGTATAACAAAGGGATCAGCTAATTTTTCAAGGAACTCGTCGTCAGAATAGAAGGAGTGACCCATGAGGAAACTCTATCGTTAGGATTTGAAAGCGCCTCATAACTGCTAGGATTTTGGAATTTTTTTGGTACCTTACTGAAAACGGGTGCACAAGAGTATAGTAAGTGAGATCTAAATGAAATTTGAGTTCTGCCTAGTGTTAACTGAGTGAAAGTTGCTAATTCTTGGGAATAATCTGATATTGTTAACAAGAAACGACAGTAAAGAATATACACACATCAAAAAAAGTTATGCATCACCTCGATTCTGAGAATTCTGGAACCTGTACAGAAAATTGGAATAGAGATCAACATAAGTATCATTTCCGCCCTTTTTGTTGCTCATGAAAACCACATACTGCTTGTTGTACCACCATACAGCGAGACCTTCAGAGGTGGTGGCCCAGATCGCTGTACACACCAGTACCTCTAATACCCAGTAGCACGTCCTCTTGCACCGATGCATGCTTGTATTCGCCGTGGCATACTATCCACAAGTTCATCAAGGCACTGTTGGTCCAGATTGTCCCACTCCTCAAGAGCGATTCGGTGTAGATCCCTCAGAGTGGTTGGTGGGTCACGTCGTCCATAAACAGCCATTTTCGATATATCCCAGGCATGTCCGATAGGTTTCGTGTCTGGAGAACACGCTGGTCACTCTGGTTGTTCGATGTCGTTATCCTGAAGGAAGTCACTCACAAGATGTGCACAATGGGGGATCGAATTTTTGTACATGAAGACGAATGCCTCGCCAATATAGTGCCGATTTGGTAGCACTATTTGTTGGACGATGGCATTCATGTATTGTACAACCGTCACGACGCCTTCCATGGACACCAGCAGGATACGCCGACCCCAATACAGTGACACCCCAAAACATTAGGGAACCTTGACCTTGCTACACTCTAGAAAGTGTGTCTAAGCCGTTCAGCCTGACCGGGTTGCCTCGAAAACACGTCTCCGACTATTGTCTGGTTGAAGGCATATGCGACACTCATTGGTGAATGTTGTTGGGTCCATCTGTAAAAATGGCAGCATTAAGTATTTCGACAAGGTCCTGAACGGGGGCCACCACAGTTTACAATCCACCTGAACATCTAGAAATTTGAACTGTTCAGTTTCGATAATCATATGCCCATTCTGTGAAATTAAAACTTCAGGTTTTGTTGATTTGTGTGTTACAAACTGTAAAAACTGAGTATTGCTGTGATTTAGCGTTAGTATATTTTCTTCAAGCGATGAACGTGTGTCATGAACTGCACTATTTGAGGAAGAGCCAATGTTGCACACAACATCCTTTACTACAAAGCTGATGTCATCAGCAAACAGGAATATTTTAGAATTACCTGTAATACCACAAGGTATATCATCTATATAAATAGGAAACTGGAATGGACCCAGTAATGATCCCTGGCGCACCCCCCATTTGACTGTGCCCCACTCACACCACACATCACAGCCATTCTCAACGCTGTGAATAATGACTTTTTGTTGTCTGTTGTTGAGGTAAGAGGTGAACCAGTTCAGAGCTACTTACCGTATTCCATAGTGATCGAACCTATTTTGTGGTCAACACTGTGAGTTAACGAACATTTTGCACTCATTTAAATATATGACCTTAAGAGGCAGCCTTCAGGAATTGTGAAATGAACCCTGTCGTTCAGGACCGTGTGCCACAAAGGACGCAGATTCACCACGAGATGGGGAACTCACAGAAGTCTTCTCTCTATTGAGTACTAAGCGCTGCAATGTGCGAGTGAGACAGACGAGAACCAGCGTGATAGGGAAACCCAGTAGAAGCCGTTGCGGCCAATGAGACGTGGCAGTGTCATATATCGCGGAACTAAGATCTGCCGTAAGAGAAACATTTACGAAAAGTATTTAATTGTCTAGTAAGGCATGGAATGAAGGCACAGTAATTTTAATCTGCCATCCTCCATAAATTTTCACGGTGATCCGAATAAAACTTGAATATTGATCATATCTATAGTAAGATAGGATTTACTGTTAAAGTGGAATTAGTAAGTTTTGCATCAAAGACCTGAATGCTAAAATATGAATGCGTTCGTCGATCTGAACGATCAAAATTTCATACAGAAGCGCATCATTAAAATGACAAACATTTTAAATATCAACTTTGTAACTTTATTTGTTTAAAATATATAGTAAATTTAAATTATCAGTATTTTCAGTTAAGCATCAGATCATTTCCTCCACACAAAACACATTGAACGATGACAACGTAACACCTTATTGAATCATTAGGTAACAGGATATTTACTGTGAAATTTCGTGCATAAAATTTACTTTTGTTATTTATTTATTTGTGAGAAAGCACATTGCTTCAAGGCTACTTGCCGTGACATTCAAAGCTAAGAAGGAAATTGTATTGGTGTTATGTAAAAGAATTTAAGTGGATATTATTTTAATTTATTTAGAACGCGAAAGTGGCCAAGCTTTGATTGTTTATGTATGTTAAAATGTAAAATAATGTAGATCAAGCTGTAACCAATCAGATGGACGGCTTCTGGCAAGGGAACTGCGCTAATTAGCTGAGGATATTCTGCGGGGGATACGTGATCGGAAACGGGCAGAGGGCAATTCAGCTGGAGACACCAAAGGAAATAGTTCAGACTGAGATGCGAAAGCGGGCAGTCGGTCTTTAGGCAGCTAGGAAGTGAAACGACTTAGATAATTTCGTATTGTATGGTATCGCGGGACTTTGTCTCCGAGCGGTGAGCAGCCGCGCTCCTGGAGTGAACTCTAACTTTTCGTGTAAATATCGAGGTGGAGTATTGTGTTTTGCGATGAGATTGTGAATGATCGAACTGTGCAAATGGATGTTGCGCTCGAGTGTAACAGTAACACTAAATACGACCTCTTTCGCTATTAGTTTGCCTTCTGAATAAACGTTATTCAAACTAAATCGCAACTGTGTGGCCTACATCATTTATGGGTCGTTAATTTAGTTCCCGATATTATTATTACTGTTGTTATATGATATGATAACTTTGTATTTAGAAAACTTACCATCAGCCAGACAATGTAACCAAAGGATCACAAGTGTCTAAAATGAGGACGTGTAATGCGACTCTTCCGGATCAACCCCTAGACGAGTTTGATTCAAGACATTTCGACGAAGAGGAACCGCATATGAGCCAGTACATCTCTGGCATGTTAGCTAGCAACACAATCACACGCCTTAGTTAAATCAAAAAATATGCCTAGCGTTCGAAACCTTTTGTTTAATCCATCCTGTACCTCACACAGAAGAGAAAATAAAGCATTTTCAGTTGTTAAACATTTGATTGCAAATTACTTCAATAATTTTAGTAAAATTTCGTCGTCAGGAAAGGTAGTTCGCAGGCGTAACTAATTCTGGATGAATTACCACTGGATCGAGGAACTGATGACGTTGCTGTTTAGTGTCTAAATTCATAATGAAGAAACCTAGAAAGGAAGAATTCTGATTCTAGAAACGAATTGTTGACATAATGGAAATTCACTGAGTGGTGCATTCAGGGGAATATATTGGAAACAGTACTGGAGTATAATGGTAGGTCTAAAAGGACAAGATGGTCTATTGTGAACTTGGTGGACTAAATTAATTACTGGAGAGAGTTCATTTTTAGAAAGTTCGTGAATGTAGTACACTGAGGTGACAAAGTAGCTGAATGGGACATAATTCCTCGGCTCTCTAAAACATACAACGGCAAATCAGTTCTCTCATATAACCAGTTCGCAATTCGTCTACTACAGTAGCTGCCGCTAATGTAAGCAATTACAGACGTTATAACAATGCTAAATCCACGGTAGTTGTATACCGGGAGTTATTACAAGTGGTTACAATGATGCTAAATCCAGGGCAGTTATATACCTGGACGCTTCTTACCGACAACAACTGGCCGAACATTCATGAAAACTCCAGAAAATCAAGATAAATGTCGGCAAAAGTTATATTACGTTTATACAAGAAAAAGTATTTACATACCCCACAGCTGCTGCTCAATGAACTTATTTCATGGAAGGTATTCCTTGGACTGACTCTGCCAAATATCTTGAAGTTCACATGGATAAACGTCTTACTTTTAAGAAGTATAGAACTGACACGGCAAACAAGTAACACAGTCTACTACTCGCCTTATATATATTTTTAATAAACAGAAGATCTTTTCTAGACAGCGAAACCAGTCTCTTGCTTAATAAATTGATAATACGACCAGTCATGTTGTATGCCTGGAATTCAGATTGTTCAAAATAAGGCATTGCAAAAAATGGTTCAAATTGCTCTGAGCACTATGGGACTTAACTTCTGAGGTCATCAGTCCCCTAGACTTAGAACTACTTAAAACTAAGTAACCTAAGGACATCACACCCATCCATGCCCGAGGTAGGATTCGAACCTGCGACCGTAGCAGTCACGTGGTTCCCGACTGTAGCGCCTAGAACCGCTCGGCCACTCCGGCCGGCTAAGGCATTGCACATCATATCAAATGCTCGATGGTTCGTTAGGGAAACAACGATTCACAGTGACCTACGAATAAACACTGCTGACCAACGTTGGCATGCTGCTCCTCTTACAATGTGGTATTTGTGGCGGGCTTTTCCAGTACATGCACAGGTACGCCAAGGCGAATGAGTGAGGAGAAGTACAGGCCATCTGAGGATTTAAGTTACATCCTTTAACTGTGAAACTGGATGTAAACAGCCTCCAAGGGTACACCAAGTGACAGTCTACGATTTGAAGGGTTCCGATGGCTGGCTGAGGAGAAAATCGTGATTGATGGAAATCATCCATGATTTGGCTGCGGATGCTGGTGACGGATATGTTCTGGAGGTGGGACTGGCATATCCCACCGATTTTCACTACGAGAAACCTCCAGCAGTGACTCACGTTGGATATGGAACTTGTTAGTTTTACCTGCGGAATCTCTTTCAAGCAGCGTCCACGGCTGAAGGAGTACATTTGGTTAACACGGAACAGAAAGCTCTCACGACTTGTGATTTCGAAGAAGACTTATACAACTTAATGAGCAATTCAATTTTCGAAAAGACGATGCGGAACATGAGAGAATACCACAGAATTCACTTTGTATATCGGTGGGATGTGCAATGTGGAGCAAGAGATTACATCGCCAAGCCAATTTTCAAAAATTTCCTTCGAAAAAGGAGTAGTAATTGTGGATATGAGAAACTTGTCACTGCAGTTCAGGAAGGCTGCCTGTATCATTATGAATGTTGTGGACCTTTCCAAATTCCTCCTGTCCCGCTTTCACTATGACTCTGCAAAGTCAAACTTCGGCCACCCCATGGGTACAGCCGATTTCATTTACTGGGTGAAAGGCTGCGTTCCAAACGAAGTAACTAGCTACAGTCGCTAATAATTCGATACGTCTGCATTTGTGGTCGATAATCCTTTCAAAATAACCCCAAAAAACAAGGAAAATATCGGCCTAATGAAAGACGAGGCGAACGGTTCGCAGACTGTAGGCTTCAGATTGTAGGGTTCAGATCGAAAATGTTTGCATCCCGCATAGATGCAGGTCCCAACCAAATGCAAGCTATGGGTGTGCGTCGTACGGCCTCAGAAGCTCTAACGATCGAGGAAATTGTTAATAAACAATAGCAACATATTAGGGTAAGCAAATAACGTGTTGCAGAAAATGTTCATAATGAAATATTAGTTAATTTGTTATATCAATATTATCGTTTCCATACTCTTACAGAGTGGAGTTATTGTTTATAATAAACGAGAACCGCTCCCCCATGATTCACAGATCTCGAATGAAGAGGCTTATGCAATTGTGATAATCAGAAAGGATGATAAGGGGGAGGAGTGATAGCTCTTATCTTATCGGTCCATTCGGTTTAATGTTTAATGTGCAGCCATTGTTCCAGGGGTTTCCCCGCCAATGTTATATCACGTGACCGGTATCGAGATACGTCATGGCCTCGCACAACTGCTACACACACGGGTAGTGCGGGGGCTGGATGTTCCACTGAATGGTCTTCACTATTACTCGCACAATTTCCTAAGGCGCTTGAGGATTCTCCTGGTTGACCTTGGACAGTTCTCGGTGGTTTCCTTGGACGAGGGGAGTGGGGGTGATTTTGATTATAAGTCGCCCAGTGTGTAACCCGACACCAGCAGTATAACCTCATTCGCCTCTCGTCTATTACAGAAAAATGCCGTTGCCATTTGGCCACTATATGACTGCCTGTTAATTTTATTTTATTTTCCTACAACGTTCACAAAAGCAGTTTTAAATGCAGTAACTGTTTCAACCAGCCAGTGATTGTGATTAGACTGCTTCTAAATAAAAATAGAAGAGGCATTTAGAATGATTAAAGAATCTTTGAAACCTGTGAAGTATCTATCTCTGTAACGATAAAACTAATGATGTCTGCTGCGGTGTCACAACAAATCTAGAACACAGATGGTAGAGATCAGCCATATCGTGTGTAGGTGAAGAGCAGGTGGCACGTGCTGGTCAAGTATGACGGAGGCACTGATGAGGGGTGACACGGCAGACCTTCACTGCTTTAGATGCCACTGTTGTTCTGCGGGAATTCCATGGACTTGAAGCTTGGTGAGTACCGGTGCCGTATTTAATTACGTGATGAACAATGCATTTGTGAGAGGGCAATGTATACAGAATCTGCTTTGAAGAGCATTAATTCATGATGGCGTAAAGAGTAATCGAATTATGGAGGAGTGCACATGCAGATAATTTAGGCAAAGGTAGGCACCGACTCCATAAGGTTGAGTCAAGGGGTCCTCACTTTCGAGAATTTTAAATCCCGCCTCCTACTGCAGACATCATCTTCTCTCAAAGCGGCGCTGCCCGGTGCCAATTTTCGCGACATTACACTTGGAGCGGTCGGAGTTCGGATCTTCTTTCTCGTGACACGCAGTAGAGCGGAACTCGGTACACTATTGGCCTCCTCTATCGGTTGTGGTGACAACACTTTTTCTAATCGAATCGCTGAAACGAGACGTAGCATGTGTAGATGTTCATCTGTCAGGTTCCCTTCAGGCCACTTTGTGAAGGACAGGGAAGTTATATATTATTCTGTATTTTCCTGACATTGGAAGGGCTTTTGAGTCATTTCTCTCAGTTGTGTCGCAGATCACTTACAAATTGTGGAAGCACTGGCGAGCGTTGGTCATATTTTACCAGCGATATGTTGTGTTTGTTTCCTGCTGCAGGCACTTTCATGTAGTTTCGTAGCGAGCTCGGTGAACATACGTGTTCCTGGACAATTACCGTATTCCATAATGGGAAATTGGTTCTGGCTCACTTTCGATGTTTCCGCAACGAGGTATGTTTGTTGTTTCGGAATATGTACCTATTTCTAGGTGCATGTGCCCCTCGTGGAGGATCAGTTACCAGTAGTTTACCCATGTGGTGTTTGTACTGTCCAATGTTTCTAGAGATTATTGTATTTGTGAAATCTGAGTGAAATCTTGTATTGGTTCACTATATCAGTAACTGCATGATTCGCTTCGTGACCTCCTTGATGGGGAATGAATTGTACACGTCATTCGGGAGGAAACAATTAGTCAGTCTCGCTTGCCTACTGCTAGATTGTTAAGCAACCGAAACTGAATATGACTGTCTGAGTTAAGACCGGCTGCACCACTGTGAGCTAAACTGTCACTCGGTGTGTCCCTGTTTGGATGAACCTAGGACGTGTGGTTTATGAAAACTGTGCCCGATCGAGCGTTGGCTTTTGGCCTGCAGTGATTTATTGACATTTAATAATCTTTTTGTTTGTGTTCTTTCATGTGATAGCAATCCATGAAACCTGTTCTACGATTTTAGCTCCTGGAGGAAGTCGAGAAGGTTCTCAACATCTAATTAGAACAGTTTCAGTAAAAAGTTTTAATGACGAATATTTATTTTCAGAAGACATTCTTGTCCATCTATGAGACGATAAGCCATAATACAATTTCAGAACACACTCAATGATAATCTGTACTTTACGTCGAATAGTAATACTTATGTTCTGGCTTTAGGTTAAGAGTCAGCTTGGAACTACCATAGTGGGTGCACGAGTGTGTCTCCTAATTCATAGCAACCATTATTTATACTTTGGTGTTTCCTTTCCCAGTACGGAAAGACCAATTATAAATGTTCCGGAGGTAATCTGAAGCCTGCTCCTTTCAGATATAAGCTGAATGCCTTAACCACTGGTCGGTAAGGTAAGCTAAGATGGCTTGCATACGTCGGCAATGTATATGATATGTGGATGCATGTACACGGCGAATTCATAGGGCACTCCAGTGGATTGAAGGGAACTGCGGATTGCGTACAATTGACAGTGACACATGAAGCATGAAAGAACGAAAAAAGGCAATAAAGAGGATATGATTGGAAGTGCAATTTTTGAACTTCAGTAGGTCACCAATATGGCACACGGAATCGAATATATTTTCTTCTTTAATGAACTGAAAATGGAGAAGAAACATTTGTTCATTATCATTAAGTACGACATTGTAATCGCACTGGATGCACCTTATATTGATATTTTCCATCTTATTCACTTTTACACATAACCACGTTAATGTTCGTACGTTGAGAACGACTTAAACTGTATCAAACCATAATTATCATGTCAGTATTCACAAGTGAGACCTTTTACTCTATAAGCTATTGTCCTGTGTACGGATCTGAGAATGAATGATACGGATGAAGCCTGTAAAATTGAGCAATATTATTGCCACTCGGTTTGGAAGTATATTAAAATGGTTCAGAAGTTCAGACGGAATAAGAGTAAAGTTGAGGAGCTGGTCGTAACCTGAATACGTGACATGAAAGTCACAATAAATATTGTAAAGGATTAGGCGGCATTAAATACTTTAGTGTGTTCACTGGCTGAGGGTGCTGAAACCGGTTGTTTCTAAGAAGTGGATTTACTTGGTAGAGAGTAGCTGTGTTGTTGGATTTCAGGAATAAGAGTGTTTGTGAGCTTTACACGGCTCACGATAGAAAAAAGTAAGAAAGGTAAACAGACCTCATCAGGAAAAGAAACAAACAGTGTACTTTCAGGTGGTGTGAACTTAGTTTCTGCTCGCATGTTTTTCATACCTTCAGCTGTTATTGATCAGTGGATACTGGTGTGTGCACGGTTTGGTGGGTAGGAGATGAGAAAAATTAGCAAACACTGTGTGTGTGTGTGTTTAAGTGTGAGTGAGGGAGCAAATGTGTGTGGGTGGGACAGAGAAAAAAGAATAGAGGAGAGAGAGAGGAAGATTAAAAAGAGACATGTGACAGGCATAAACATTTGATTTCTACTGTGGAGACACAGAGAAATGGAGACACTGACGTGCTGCCACCTGGCAGAGATGCAGCGACAATACCTCCACTCAAAGAGACTTCTTTACTCAAGCGCTTGTTACACATCCTTCAAAAGAAGAACAATATATATCGTTTACTTCACAATTAGTCTCAGGGAATTTTGAAATATACAGTAACTCTCTGACAATATCTGGATGGAAAATACAAATAAACATGTCACGGGCTACCTAGATGAACGTAGGTGGCTTAGTATTGCTGTAGATGATTATCAGTGTTGGTAGACTATTGGAAGTCTGTAGTCTCGAAAGCAATTCACACCAATGTGCAATCGCAAATGTAAACTTAAGTGATAGAAGGTCCTCGAACCCATATCTTCTTGTATCCTGAAACGTTCATTCGAATACTTGCGATACACCAGTAATAAATTGTATTTCTCAGACGATATTAAAATGTTAAGGTCGTCAAAGTTGCTAATGCCACATGCTATAGGAAAAGGTGTAAATATCTTCGTTTTCAAGTTACAGATACTTTCTGTTGGGAGAATGCTAGATTTTTAATCTTCACTAACGACTATAACAAATTTGTCAATTTTTTAATTTATAATTAAGATCTACTGTTTCTATACAAAAACAAAGATTCATAAAAAACTTGAAAACGAAAGCACAAGAATTGTAGGTATAATATGTGCTCTATCCAAAAGTCACGAAATTCTTTCAAAATGTTTAGTCAAGCTGGATAAAGCATTACAAAACAGTGGACTTCGCAACGAATAGCAGCTTGTTTATTTAAGCATTTTAAATGAACATCCAATTAAAAATTATCTATAGAAATCACAAACTTAAATGGCTTCTTCAACCCCAGCGTGTGTCCACATTTGGTGCATGACACATTTGACCTATATTTCTCACCATATGTCTTGAAAGAACATTTTATCACCAATGAATCAAGTTGTATAGCTGAAATCTGGCGTATGCCTGACGTTGATTTCTAGATCATTATCTGTATGGTCAACTTATCTTTTTATGGCGTCCAGTGATGAGGCTGGTCCTTACAGTTTGCATCCCCATGTGGTGGTTCTCTTCTTACTGTTGGGGTCAGGATATATGACGAAGAGAGAAACTCCATTTGAAGTTTCGATGGAATAATACGGTGTTTAAATGAAGGATCATGTTTACAGCAACCACGCTTAGGCAAGATGACTCCTGTCACTTTTGCAGAGATAGGCGACTAAAGAAGTCTTTCTCAGAGTACCTTATCATGATGTGCATAGAAACACTGGGATGCACAGGAAGGAATCTTCCAGAAACGTTGTATGCTGTCGTGTCGGGAAGACCAAATGCAGTATCGTTCAAGGATTTGATGGTCTGGGTTAGTAGCGAACCAATCTATCAGGGAAATTATGAATTTCAAAGTTGGTGAAACTGCCAGCTGTTTCCTCTATCACAAAAATCGGACATGGTGTTGAATTCGTTTACTTCGAACTTTATTTGTAAGTAAGAATCGCAACTGTGTTGCTTTAATTTAAGTACATAGTAAGCTAATTTACAATCCCATGACAGTAACCAAAATTTCAGTCTTAAACTATGCTTTAATCTGACCTGTGTTTCGGCTAATTGGAGAATTTAAGACTCCGCGTTTCGGAATATGTGTGGTGAGTGGAAATAGAGACAGGACCCAGAAGATAATACTGCAATTGAAGTTTGTGGAAAAAGTAAATAGTCATTTACTTTGTATGCAAAGTAAAATTTGTGCTGTTTCGTTATTGTTGTTATTATAATAAATCCAGTGATATATCACAAAGAAAAAAAGACCTAACAATTAATTACCTACAGATATGACCATCTCAAGACCTAAGTGAATCCAGTACACTACATAATTTTAGTCATTGAGTATACAGAAGTGGTTACACCATCTACATGCCTGTAACATCCATATACACAGTAACACGAATTGTATAATGTGCTCGATTCACTCCGGTCTGAAAATGATAGTAGCTGACCAGAACTGATCACCTGGTTAATAATGTTTTTTTGACCCATGACTGGATTTATAACAAAACAAATATTTCCTGTATCTCTGTGAAACCTTATTCTTAATACGTTACCACTCGTAAAATTTGTTGTTTAGAAGGTAATGGTTATGTTGATGTTTGTTTTGACAAAACAAGCCCAATTAGACAAGTTTATTTCAACAGGTGAGGAGTCATTTTTTAGTTAAGCATATGTTGTTCGAAACCTCTTCGTTACTTCTGCGGTACAACTTGTATATTGAGACAGATCATTCTTAACATGATGTCAGTTACATAATTTAATGTTAAAATGGAAACTTTTTTGCGAGTAGTTTGGATCCAGCATCGGTTATTGTGCAGACTGATGTTTGTTCTACACTGAAAACCTTTGGCAGTTATGTGAAATGGGTTTTCTTTTCATATTCTTATGGTTATTGTAAAGCAATTTCACACTGACATCCGAAAAGCACGATTCTAAGCTACTGTAAAATGGATTGAATTGAACAGTTTTCAAATTTAATAACAAAATTGATAATTTTGGAAAGAAATATGAAAATCAAATTCATAATGGATTTTAGGTCTTGTGCCTAACTTTATACTTACAATTTCCTTTGGGATCTAACTCATGCTTATATAATATTAAAGAGAAAATTTGGTGTTTCTGTTCACCTCACTGAGATAGGTGATTAAAACACACATTTAATCTTTTTTTCGATTTATTGGTCTTGGGGGGAAGATGGGCACTTCAGAATCTGTTTTGGATCCAGGAGGATAAGAAACAAAATTTATGTGATTGAAATAAGTTTTATTCAATACAACTGCTAAAAATATTTCTTGAACTGTGTTTTTTAATTATTTTTCGAATTAAAAATAGTTATACCTCTTATTCCACCTTTATTTACTGCCAGAAAGTAATACCGTTTACAGTTGTGGCCACCAGTCTGCAGCATCTCCCATACCTCTTTGGGGAGGGGTGTTCTTTTTAATATATGTGCCCATCTCTCTGCCTTCTCCTCTAATTACATTTACGCTATAATACGTACCTAACATTCGTATGAAGTACAATGTTGTTTGAAGTTTGTGAAATTATAACATTTGGTATTTAAAGTAATACTATACAATTTCTTGAGACATAAGCAGAGACCCGCGCTATGCAAGCAGAAAGAAAAATATTTGTCAGAAGTGGGATTCGAACCCACGCCCACAGAAGTGGACTGCGACCTGAACGCAGCGCCTTAGACCGCTCGGCCATCCTGACATGGTGCGCAGACTTCATGCGGTTTGTATTTCTCTCGTGTATTTGCGTCACTCTGAGGAATGTGGCATACGGAGGGGAGCTGTGTGTAGCGGTACAGCCGACCTCGCAGGCGTTCCCCGGCGCTTACTACTGCGCCGCTCATGGTTTTTTTTTTTCCCCTGGAAAACGTACCAGCCAACTGTTAAAATACGAGACAGTAAAACAAACTGGTAACACGAAATTTCGGGACAAATATATTTTCTTTTTGACTGTGACGCATGAAAGTAGTATTGTAAACATTAGATATTGAATAACGTCGTAAGTACAATACTGAACAAGGATAAAATATCATTAAGCTAGTAGTGAACAAGAAAATGTTACTATCAGAAAATTACAAGAAAAATCCTGTAAGAAAGTTTTTGAGAAGTACATATAAGAAATAATTATTTCTCAAGTATTTCTGGAGTGACTGCCAGAACATGTGCTTACAGTTGTCGAGTGTTTACACAAATTAAATTTTCTTTGCACTATTTCAACGCCTGACTGTCAGCTATAAGTAATTAAAAATTAGTACCTCATACTGAACATGACTAACTAGACTGGCCAGTAGTTTGAAGAACAGACAAAGAAATTGTACCCAGAAAAATACTGTCGTCAACCTTGCTGGAAATCTTGAAACTTATGTACTAAATTTTATAGCGTAGAACAACATCTTAGTACGCAAACCAGGAAAGATAAAAGTCATACAGGGATGGAGATAGAAAGGACTGTTGAAAGGAAATTTCTGCAGTGGGGTGTAATTAAAAGCTATGGAAAAATGGGAAGACACGTTATAGTGCAGAGATGGGCCATAAGTGTGACGTTAAATAGTGTACAGATCGGGCTGCTTTGTTTCGTTGCAAGTACGGTGTGGTCGTCTGTAATCAGATGTACAGCGATTCACAGTATTGTATGTAATTATATGTCATTCAGAAATATGAGTGTCGGTATGTATGTCATTTGGAGCCATTGAAAACAATGTATAATATATTGGCATTACGTTTTGCGTAGCAAGAAATATAATGGTTTGGCTACTATAGTAAAATGAAATAATGAAAAATAACTGAACAATTGAAAGAAAAGTCACTACACATAGCTCTCATCAGATTTTCTATTTCTCGTTAATCCCTTTGTCTGGTTGAACTGTAAAGAGGGTCGCTCTCCAACAGGTAACCGTAATCTAGCATCATTGCAGCTTGATAACGGAAGAGTCTAATAGCACTGTTTCTGTCTCACAAAAGCTCGTGTAAGTCAGAAACATGTAGGAAGGTGCTATTTTTATTAATGACATTGGATATTACAAAATCAGCTTACAGAGAATGGAAACAACAGGCTGCGTGCATAACATCGAGAAAAATAATTGACTACATCAGACTAGTGTAACTTATGAGTGTGTTATAGTTAACAAGGTCCTGCAGCAAGTGAGCTGTAACAAAACGCTTGCTCCAATTCCATGCACTGCAGTCGCAACCCAGAAATCATTATGTGGTACAGTATTACACTAATCCATTCAGCTCAGAATGGTGTAAATATCAACTGATTATGTTTAGCTGTATATATTCACCACAACTAGTTTAAAATATTAGACAAAGTCATTAACATTTTCTAAATTCCGTCTTGATTTCGATACTATAACCAGATCAACTCTAACGTAAACCCACCATCAAACTAAACGGATACATATACTATACAAAAGCCATAACATATACTGATAAAACCTACTATACTTCGTTGTCATTTTATTTACGATAAATTACTTGGTGCTATAAATAAGCCAGAGGCGGGATTACTAGGTATAGTATTCCGTAAAATTCTAGTAAGATATCGTTCTGAGCACTTCAGTGGGGTGCCCTCTCCCACGGAATGGCAATATAATTTTATAATTACTTGGATTACAGAAAATGAACCATTTGAGGCTAAAAATTTATTCGGAAATTTTGGTAATTAATGACTGTGAAAATTTGAATATGAATATTGTGTTTAATATGATGTCGGCCAAGGGATGATAACGATGATATAGCAGTGTAGGTATTTTTATAGACTTAGTTTTTATTTCCAATCCAATTGAAACGTCCCCTTAGAACAAATTATACACGACTGTGCTTAACCTGACACACAATAATTTTAGCGCAACGCAATCTGACTATCAAAAATCCCTGCAAAATAATGGCCCTGAGTAACATTACACTATACCTTTCACAAATAACTTACCACACAAAAATCTTCATTACTGGAACTACTGCAATATAGCGAGCGCCACTACTGCCAGCTAAATAAAAGATTCAAACTACAGAAGGCACTAACTACTGATAGGGATAGTTAGCAAATGAAAGATATTAATAGAGAACAAACAATGTATTTACCTTAATATTCATAATTGACATCCAGTCTTACAGATTATCAAAACTCCGCCATCTCTCTCCCCACATCCACCACTGGTGGCGGCTCACCTTCAACTGCGCAACGCTACGCGCTGTTAACATTCAGCTGCCCCACTACAATGGCAGACAACAATGCAAACTAGCCACAGACTGCACACAGCACAGCCAGTGATTTTCGTACAGAGAGCGCTACGTGGCGGCGGCGTTACCAATATAAGAACATAAACAGCCTACTTACATAAAGAAAACATAAACAGCCTACTTACATAGAGAAAACACAAACAGCCTACTTACACAATACCTAGTTGCATTAAAAATTTTATAACACTAAGATGAACAAATTCATTTAAATGGAAGCGAACATTTTCACGCCCAGTTATACAACTTCAAGGTGAAATCGACACCTAGAAGGAGCCAGGGGCTGGCAACTTAACGTTGCAGAGTGTTCCTCCCAAGATGTTACCTAGAAAAACTGGTGCGACTTTAGCTTGACGATTGACAACATTGCGAATTGACGTTGTAAACAGCAAACAAAGTGGGCAATGGTCCTTCACTTTTTGATCGAGATTTGGAAGTCAACAAGCGCTTTCGTGACTGGTACAGTCAGCCTCTGTGGCACATGGACCAACTGTTCAGGAGTCACAGTGTGGGATTTTTCCTGACTGCTGAAGCCTCAGTTGTCGAGGGAAGGGTGCCGGGTTTTCAAATATCAAACAGTTTAAAAATCTTGACGCTTGCCACTCGCAACAGCTCGATTGACAAACATTGCAGTTATATCTTCAAAGTAACTCAGTAACCAAATAACGAAGAGATTGATGCTGCCGCTCGGGTAATGCTGTGCGTTCTGTTGCCGTTGGATCATCGTTTGACAGAACCCTCTCTCAGTTGCCACCATTTTTTCTCATTTTCCGTGTTTATTGTTTGTGAGTTCCTCTTGTTGACGACCAGTGACTCACGCCCTATTATCTGTAGAAGTTGAAATGTTTAAACAAGCTTTGTCACTCATTTTATTGTTTTAGATTAAGTAATTAAATAATGTTTTCGCTTGGGTACATGAGAGTTGCATTCAATGTTTCTTCTAGTCCGTCTATGTCTCCTATTTACATAGAATTCTAATCTCCCTACTTGTCCGTAATTTCTATTAGGATCTTGATCAAAATTCTTTAATTTAAAGGTCAAGATTAATTAAAACTGCAAGTACGAAAGGAAGCTGATGCCTGGGTCACGGTCAGGAAGGAAGGAAAGAATTTAGGGTCCCGTCGACAAAGGGGTCATCGAAGCACAAGCTCGAATTAGGGAGGGACAAGGAAGGAAATAGGCCGTGGCCTTTTCATGGGAACCGTGCTTCCATTTGCCATTACGCGATTTAGAGACATCACGGCAAACATAAAACTGTACAGCTGTCCAGGAATTTCCACTATAGTCCTCATGAATGCAAGTACAGTGTGATAGGCACTGTGCTACCTCTCTCGGTGTTACGATCTGAACAAGAAACTGTACAGCGTGTCCCATTTTAGCAAGAGCAGACAGCCCCAGAGGAGAGAGCTTTACGTGGCGGTTGCAGACACTAATTACGTCATACACGTTGTACATGTTTCTCTTGTTACTGGCGGGGTGTAACGGCATATTCATTTTTTAATAGTAAATACTTGCATATAACATTTCTCTGGCTGCACTGGTGACGGCTTCCGTTTTCCATATTTATTTTATAGCTTTTCATGTACAATTATAACGACATTTTATCAGAATAAATAGTGTTCTGTGAGAGCGATTTTCCTTTGTAGGACTATTAAGAAATCGATACAGAAACAGCTACAGAAAAATGTAGGCAGATATTTATATGTAATAAACATTATTGATAAATTATGGCAGATACAGCAATATATAATCTAGTTTTGACGATTCTGTTACCACATTCGTTTTACATATACTACTTCAATAGGTCGCCGTTTGATTATGAGGACAGAAAAAAAAATTCAGACGTATTACAATTTTCGTGCTTATTATCAGCATTTCACCTTGCTGAGTGACTGACATGTTTCAGTCAAATGAATTGATGGAGAAAATTCTTTTAAGGAGGCAGTATATGATCCTGTTTGTTGTGGTCTTCAGTCTGAAGACTGGTTTGATGCAGCTCTCAATGCCACTCTATCTTTTGCAATCCTCTCCAACACCAAATAACTACTGCATCATACCTCCTCGTGAATCAGCCTACTATATTCATCTCTTTGTTTTCTCTACTATTTTTACCCCCCCCCCTCCCGCCTCGCCTCCCTCCATACTTCCATCTAATGCTAAATTGATGATTCCTTGATGACTCATAATGTGCCCTATCAACCGATCCCTTCTTTTAGTCAATTTGTACCACAAATTTCTTGTATCAGCAATTCTATTTAGTACCCGTTATCAGTTAGGTAATCAACCCATCTAATCTCCACCATTCTTCTGTATCGCCACATTTCAAAATCTTCTATTCACTTCTTCTGTTAACTGTTTATCGTCCGCATTTTGCTTCCATACATGGCTCTTTGCGAACAAATACCTCCAGAAAAGACTTCCTAAATCTTAAAACTACATTCGAAGTTCACGTATTTGTCTACTTCGGAAACGGTTTCCTTGTCATTATCAATCTACATATTGTATCATCTTTGCTTCCGCCATCCTCATTTTGCTGCCCAAATAGTAAAACTGATCTACTAGTTTCAGTGTCACGTTTCTTTATCTAATTCCCTCCGCATCACCTGATTTCATTCGACTGCATCCCACTATCCTTGTTTTGCTTCTGTTGATGTTAATCATACATCCTCAATTCAAGAGACTGTCCATTCCGTTCGACTGCTGTTCCAAGTACTGTGCTGTCCCTAACAGAATTACAGTGTTATCGGTAAACCTCAGTGCTTTTATTTCTTCTCCATGAACCTTAATTGGTAATCCACATTTTTTATGTTTCCTTTGCTATTTGCTTAAGGTACAGACTGAATAACATGTGGGACAAGCTAAACCCGTCTCACTCCCTTCCCAGCCACTGCTTCTCTCTCATTCCTCTCGACTCTTTTAACTGCCGTCTGGTTTCTGTACCAGTTGTAAATAGCCTTGCGCTCCCAGTATTTTACGCCTGCTACCTTCAGAACTTCAAAGAGAGTGTTCCAGTCAACAGTGTCAAATGCTATTAATGCCAGAAACGTAAGTTTGTCTTTCACTAACCAATATTCTAAGAGAAGTCATAGGTTCAGTATTGCCTCACGTGTTTCTACATTTCTCTGTAATCCAGACTGATCTTCTTCAAGCATTTTACCATTCTTCTGCAAAGAATTCGTTTTAATATTTCCCATCCAAGATTTGAACTGATAATTCGAAATGATTCACATCTTTCAGGATCTGCTTTCTTTGGAATTGTAACTATTACTTTCCAATTGAAGTCTAAGAGTCTGAGGGTATTTCTCCGGCCTCGTACAGCTTGCACACCAGATGGAATATATTTGTCACGGCTGGCTCTCCCAAAGCTATCAGTAGTTCAGGCGGAATGTCGTCTACTCCAGGAGCCTTGTTTAGACTTAGCTCTTTCATGCTGTGTCATATTCTTCTGGCAGTATCATATCACGCATCTCATCTACGTTCTCTTTCCTTAGTATAATATTGCCTCGTAGTTCATCTTTCTCGTACAGACCTTTTATACACTCCCTCTACCGCTAAGTTCTCCCTTCCTTGATTCAGACTGTTTTCCATCTGAGCACTTGATATTATTATTTCCTCCAAAGGCGTCCTTGATTTTCCTGTGGGTGGCATCTATCTTTCACCTAGTGAAATACGTCTCTAAATCCTTACATTTGTTCTCTACCCACTCCTGCTAAGCCATTTTGCACTCCCTATCAATCTAATTTTTTAGACAATTATATTCTTTTTCGCCTGCTTCATTTTCTGCATTTTATACTTTCTCCTTCCATAATTTAAATGCAATACTTCCTGCGGTATCCAAGGATTTATACTAAGCCTTTTTTTTTTTACTTATTTGATCCTCTGCTGCCTTCAGCGTTCCGTCTCTGTAAGCTACTCATTAGTCTTCTGCTGTACATTTTCCCCTGCTCTAGTCAATCGTGGCCTAATGCTCCCTGTGAAACGCTCAAGAACCTTTCGTTCTTTCCACTTATCGAGGCCCCATCTCCTTAATGTCCTACCTTTTTGCGATTTATTTAGTTTTAATGGACAGTTCACAACCAATAAATGTGGTCTGAGTCCACATCTGCCCATGGAAATGTCTTACAGTTTAACACCTGGCTCCGAAATATCTCTCTTACCATGATATAATCAGTCTGAAAACTGCCGGTGTCTCCATGTCTCTTCGACGTATACACCCTTTTTTCACGATTCTTAATGCAAGTGGTAACCATGATTAAATTATGCTCCGAGCAAAATTCTATCACGCGGCTTCCTCTCTCATTCCTTTCCTACAGTCTACACTCATCTATTATTTTCTTCTCTTCCTTTACCTACTGTCGAATGCCAGCCCCAATCACAATTCCATTTTCGTCTTCCGAAACTATCTAAATAATCTCGTTTATCTCATGACACATTTCTTCAATAGCTTCATCACCTATGGAAATAGTTGTCATTTTACTACTGTGATGGGTGTGAGCTTCGTGTCCGCCTTGGTTACGATATTTGTACGTTCACTATCTTGATCACAGTAGTTTTCTCGCATTGCTATTTTCTTATTTATTATAAAAACCTACTCCTCCGTTATCCTATATGATTTTTGCATTTATAACACTGTATTCACCTCGTAGTTCCCACTACATCTAAAAGCAGTCCATCCTTTCCATCATTTTGAAATTTTATAACCTACCCGCCCTATTAAGAAACAGAGCATTCCACGCTCCGACACCTAGAACGCCAGTTTTGTTTTTCCTGTTGACGAAATCCTCCGAGGGGAGTAGTCCCAGCCCAGATAACCGAATGGCGGATTGTTTTATCTCCGGTATATTTCACCCAAGATGATGCTATTGTAATTTAATCATACAGTACAGTTGTATGCATAGGGAAAAATTACGACCTTAGTTTCCCCTGTTAGAAGTACCACGAAAACAAGGTGATTTTGATTCATGTTCTAAGGATCAGTTCCTTATCCAGAATATTGTCCCTGACCCTTTCCCGCCACCAACCCACTGACAAGGTCCATGATTCGTAGGAGGCCGTGTGTGATTCAATTAATAAATTAATTTTACAAAGCAAATCCACGACAGTCTTTCATTTACAACTCAGTATTCGAATTTAGCATGAAAGAAACTGTCTTCGAGCTGTAACTATCAGAGTGAACATTGGTCAAACAACTATCTACTTCCAACATTTCAGTATTTTACTTACTGCTGTGCCTGCAGCATTGTATACGTCAGTATAAAACTTTATCGAAATGAATGCTAAAAACTAGTTGCAATAAGATAATCTCGTTTTCTTTTATATGTTTTACACGACATGCCTCTTTGGGCTTATTGACATTACAAAGTGACCAGCGAAATTACAAAAGTAAAATTATCTGTAAATAAATTGTGGTTGTTTTACGTTTACATTTGCGCTGGTTCTTACGTCTAGCTGGAAGAGACGAGCATATTGCATCTATAGTAAAGTCTTTCTGTCATGCCTCGGTAAATATAAGAGTTCCCGTAGTTAAAAATACGTCTTTGTCAGATATTTCGATTGTTCAGTTTTGACGGTTCTTTACTACGATGCTATATGTTTAAAAAGTATAGAAAACTTACCAGAAATGGTGTTAATTATCATTGTTCTACTTTTCCTTTAAATTTTATATATGGTCTGTGTAAATTTTGTTTACCATTTAATACGCCTTTCCGCGTGCTATTGTGTCAATAAAGTTTTCTAGATAGTACTCTCCAAATATATGAAACAGAGTTTGAAACTATGAGAGATCTACGCACTCCCGCATGCTGCTCGAACAGCACCTCCAACAGGATGGATGTAACGATCAGCTCTAGTTAAGCACGGTCCCTGGGATTTTACTTTCCACCTACTAACCGGAATGTTCGCGATAACGAACATCACCTTTCTCAGAGTGCGCAATGTCCGCGAAGGATAGGGATCCAGCCTGATATGCTGTTCTAATGTACCACAAACAGCCGTTTTAATTTATTTTCATGTAGACAGACAATAGTAACACCTTTAAAATGTTAAAGAGTGTGCTGTCGGTCACGTCTTCTGACTCAGGAATCCGTATTTCAGATACACGCAACTGCTTATGCTGCACTCAAGTACAATATGTTAGTACCTAATTTCATTTCACTGCACTGAATACAACAAAGAGAAAACTGGGCTTAGATGTGTGCTGAATGTTGACACATAATAGAAAGCTCTGCAGTCACTTTCAAATAGATTAGTTTCTTAACACGAGAAATAGGGAACTACATTAGCGTTTGTGAAAACTGCAACACCAAGATGTAGACATGTGATTACAATGAAATTTACTCCACTGATTACGGACAAGACGATACACAAATGATTAGAATTACAGAGACGTGCAAGCTCTTTTACTGTGAGTATACATTCCGGTGCAAAGCCTGAAAGTGTGGCTATCAGAGCCTCTAGACGTCGCGGCATGAAATCAAGGAGGGCCTGAATGCTGCTGGAAAACACAGCGCGGCGAGGTTTGTAGGCGCGTCCACAAAAGCATACACAGTGACTGCAGGAGGACCAAAGACAAAAATATTTTTCTCCGGTCTTATGCCAGAAGTGTCAGGCGAAAGTGCATACCAGGAAGGCAGGAGTACCAGAAGTTATTCAAGGAAGGCTTGCACATTACTCCCCAAAGGTGGCGGGGTGTTGTCCTGCTGAAATATGCCACGTGGATTTGCGAGCTGCTTGGACGATGCCTCAGGCACTAAAATATGCCTGATGAAGCGGTTGCTGTTGAGATTGACCTGAGTACGTAGGAGGCGAGATCTAACGTTGTAGCTAAAGGTGCCGTAAACCATTTCGCTACTGTCCTAACATCATACTTAATGTTTGCCCATTATGCAGCTCGACGTTGCGTTCACCAGAGTAGCGTCCAACACGTGTAGGTCTATTACTGTAGGAAAAGTTGCAAAAGTTGAAGCGGGTCTCTTCCGAAAACAGTCTGCCACTTAGCTCACCAGTAACGGCTTCATATGCCCACTGTGGTCTAACGCGTTGTTGCTTTCTGGTTAGCAGAAGCCGACTCACTAGCATGAACGCCACCACCAGTCCAGCCCTCGGCCGGCGGCGTAGAACTGTCTAGGCAGACTTGTTGTCACGCGTTGCAGTGCTCCAACGTCAAGCCAACATTGTGGACTGAGTCGTTCTCTCGGTTTCGGTTACGAGGTGGACATCCCAGACCCTATTTTCACACTGTGAGGTCCAACACCCGCCCCGCACTGTGTGTGACAAAATTCCTTCCACCAGTTCCACACAGACATCACAGTCGCAGCGGGGTGCCCTCTACGAGCAGTATTACGGTATGACAAACCTGTTTGTCGGAGATTAATCGTTCTGCCCTGTTCCAACAAATTTACATGCTGATTTTGCGCCCTTTAATGTGGAAGAGGCATGCTTGCACGGTTCTACTTCAATTGACGGCTCTGCACCCTAGTGTAATATTGACCTGTCTGGTCCCACAAAAGAACAGCATACGTCTTGAATCATAATGACTATTCACGGTTCTGCATCCTTCGGTTTTAGAGTTACTGAAACCATTCCCTCCGGGGGTCGCAATTTTTGTAAACAGTTGTTTATTTAAAAGATATACCAAACATTTCATCTCAGGTTAGCACCTACATCCAATGTCCTTGTTTGCTCCTAGACTCTACATTTTGTGCCCTGTACGACTTCCACTAGCACAGAGCAAGTAATATCTTGATATATTATTCAAGGGCCATCATTCCATGCTCTTTCTACTATTTTCCACATTTTAATTTCCTTGCTGATTCTGTGGAGAATCCTCTTTTCTTAGCAGTACCCCTCTGCAAAATTATATAACAATCTTTCCGATTTTCTTACTTTCCAATTTTCAGGCAGTTCACGATTCACTTCCTTACAGTGCTGAACTACATACCTACAGTCCCAGATAAATTTTTCTCATGTCAGAGCCTTTGACTAAGGCTAACTTGTTCTAACAACGAACGATATCTTTTCCTAGGGGCAATCTGCTTCTTACGTCCTCCTTGACTAGTCTGGCACGCACTATTTCACCTCCGTGGGAGATGAACGCTTTCACTTGTATACTACGAGATGTCCAACTTTCGTTATAACTTAGTCGATAGTCTCATTTCTTTCATCTGTCTTTGGTACTTTTAATAGGACAACACATAAAAACATATAAACCTAACGAAGCTTCAGATAATGTTAAAATATTTGTAAAATGTATAGACACTATGACAGGAATTTCGTTCTGATTTTGTTTAAAAAACAATTGCTGAGTCACGATCAACTATCTCTATCACTTTCTCGTTGGCTTTTAGTTTATGAACTGGTAGCATAAGGTAATCTTTTTTACTCTCTGTACTACTTAGAGTAGTAATAAGTGCTCGAAAGGTATGAAACGCTACAGTACCACCCGACATTGAAAATAGGTACAACATTCTTCGTTATTCTTGTCAGTACAACATATTTTTTCTAATAATAACTGAATTTCAACTAATACAGATACCAGTGTGGGAAGAATGACAATTTATTTGTTTAATTGATCACATGTGCACTCCCACAAAATAAATCCCTACATCCAGTTTGGTGAGATCTGTGAAATGAATGAATGTATGGTCGTCTGCTAACCGCAGATGGTGAATGTGAATATATGATCATCTTTGAGACGATCCTTTGGTCACATTTGGTGGAACCAAAGAGACGAAATTTATCTCAGCTTTGAGTGCCTGAAATGTGCTCCCCCACCGCGACGGAGGTGCGAGCTGACCTGAACAACGGCCATGTTTCAGCACTCTACCGCTGGATCTAGTGTTGGTAAGACCTGTCTTAGGTGTGCTCCGTAAAAACAAAAGAGTGGAGACATGGTATGCACGTGAAATACTTACGAGTAGTTTGGAATAATAATTTCTCTATTTCAGGAACTTTTGTGGGGAGAATTAAATGTCAGGCAGGTAATATTAAGGGGATCGTAGTAATCTTCGGAAGGGACCAATGGTCACAATGAAACCACGTGTAGCAATAAGTTGAAATACTTCCGAGTGCTTAAGTTAAGCTGAATTACTAGCGTGTGTGCTATAAGTTGGAAATATTTAAGAAATGGCGTGTGCAGGACTTGAAATTAGAGACGAGTACTTCCACGTGGTGAGTACTGTGTGAGTGTCAATCTGTGTGTGAGACAAAGGATAAAGAGAAGTACTCGTCCATGGTATCAGTTGAGGACTCGCGTGTGTGACCAATATGTTCTTAATATTACTTTGCGTGTTATGTTTCCGAGTGACGCTTGATTCAAACTATAATACTCTGAGAGTGGTGCAAGGCGAGTCAGCCGCCTGTCCAGCAACGCCACTCGGCTTGCATGGCACAGGAAGACGTGCATATATCCTTCAGAGTTCATAGTAGGAAAGAGAAGTTACAAAGTGGGGCAGTGTCGTGTGAAACTGGGATGAATACTAATTGAAGTGGGAAAGCTGAAAGTGATGTGATTATAGCGTTGTGACTATTCCTTGTGTTGTATTCCATGTTGCCAGTGTGGTATATTTCATGTAATTTAAGTATGTGTGGTTTGCATGGGAGGGTAGCAAGACAGGTACAAAGGCAGTGGGTTATGCATGTTCCTCTTGTACCGCTCGGCCAGGAGGAAATTTTCGTGATGATGGGTGTGAGAGTCGAAGTGTGAGATATAGCAAAAGATCCACCATCCTATCCAGAAAGTGCACTGTAGCGTTAAATAATTACGAGACCGTAAGATAGAGAATCACCAATGTAAAGCCATGCCCACTGGGCGGAATTTCTCATGTGTTATTGTTGTAGGTTATAGAATTTGTGTGTTTAGGTTATAGAATTTATCTGAATAAATAATATAGTGAAAAGAAAAATATTGGTGAACTTTTCCTTCGAATAGTATGTTGCCATGATACCCAGAATTTATAATGTGTGCGCCATTCATATTCAGTGCGATGGCCACGTGTTGATCAAAGCCGTTGAATAAGAACGAAAATGTGGTATTGCCAGTGCGTAGCGAACAATCAGAGTTGTGTAAATTTTTAATAGTCAGATGTGCGTTATTCGTTTCTGTAGGTTAATAATCAAACAGGAGAATAATTTGTAACTTAACTGTGAGTACTAGAGCTCATGTTACTTGATAAATAAAAAATGAATCCACTCGCTTGGCAGACCTCTCATCTTGCAGGCCTGACTGCTTGATGTCACAGTATGAGCAAGGCATGTGGGTGCCTCTCAGCGAAAATGTTCCTAATTAATATTATCATTATTCATTGTCCTAACTTTTGTTTTTAAATGTTTTTGCACTCTCTTGACGGTGTGTATCAAGCTACGTTGGATATTACTGATCAGTTGTCATTGCTGCAGCCCGGACTGAACACCGCATGGTCAATGGAAAAAAAAAAACTGCACTTATTCTAAATTTGAGTTCCAAAGTCCGGTGATTTTAATGAATCATTGGAATACAATGCAAATACTGGCCTTGAATTACTGATATTTCTTCTCACAGTCACATACATTGTTATCGAAGCTAGAAAATACAATGGGTCTAATTCATTGTACATTCACTAAACTCCTTTGAAGATAGAGAATCCGTGAAATAAAAATGAATCATTTCTCTTTTAATATTTTACACTGGAAGAATATTCAGAAACTTATTTTTCCATCGAGGATTGTCTATGCAGAAACATTTTAAAAGAGAAAGCAGCCCACTACCACGATCACTAGTTTTAGGTATATTTTTGAAGGTTTTGCGAAGAGCCCAAGGAAAGGGAACTAATGTCGTGGGGAGGGTGGGTAGGGGGAGAGGTTGCCAAAAAATATATTTGAGGAAAGTTGTCGAAACTACCCTGCCTACAACATTTCGAAGAGCTGTCGGTAGCTGTGGCCGGGAGGTTCTACGCGCTTCAGTCTGGAACCACGCGACCGCTACGGTCGCCGGTTCGAATCCTGCCTCGGGCATGGATGTGTGTGATGTCCTTAGGTTAGTTAGGTTTAAGTAGTTCTAAGTTCCAGGGGACTGATGACCTCAGATGTTAAGTCCCATAGCGCTGAGAGCCATTTTTTGAGCTGTCGGTACGGTTTTGTAGAGTCTGTGCAATAAAGGGAGTTATAGCAGTTAGACCTTTATTTATGTAAAAGAAGGCTTTTCTAACAATCTTTTGTAACAGTTTAATACTATTGTTGTTTGTGTAATAAGTGAAATGGACCTTTCTTGAGATTCGATTACTTCCACAGAAAGTGAAACAATGATCTACGAGCGTGTAGATGACAATCTCCTCTGCTTAGGTTTTTTTGGTATCGATATTACGAAGTAATTATTTTTTCTTATTGTGTAACTTCAGGCTACAAAACTGTGACGCGTAGAAGGTAGTTCCGCGAGTAAATTGTGTCAATATATTGCAAGTACAGTTGTGAACGTTGTCACGGGGAAACGATGAGAAACCGTAGACAACATTTGTGCTGGTCAAGGGATAATAAAAATATCACTGCCACAAAGGGAACAGTTGGTGCGCTGCCTACGATTATACAGACGCGTCAAGTATTCATTAGCACCCGTTTTCGCCTACTGCCTTAGGTCAATTTCATTCCGCTGCGGGATAGTTCTACATACATAGATAGCGCAAGACTTAACGCCGTCGTCTTCTTTACACACGCGACAGGAAACAACTTTCACTGGGGCTACTGAAACGACACTTATAATACTGTACTTACGCCTTACTACCGGAAATCAGACACAATAAGTGTGCCATGGATATTTCGTAGGATTTGTCAGTTCTGTTTCCAGGGAGTAAGTTATGTAACGTAGTTATTATGATGATTTCTCAAAAGGAGGGAAGTCTTCTCTCAGGAGTTGCATTTGTGTGCTCTACAACGCATTAACTAGGTATTATGTAATTATACTCATTTCTCTGTGTGGCCACTCCACTAGTTAAATGTTTTCCTTTCTCTTTAAGCCTTCCATCAACTACAGTTAATAATCTGTGTCATCTGTTTCATATTTTACATACACTTAATACACTGCTGGCCACCGTAAATGCAACACCAAGAAAGACAAGAGGTACCACAACAAAATTTATTTTGTAGATAACATGTTGACCAAGTAAGAAATGATTACGTTTACAGACGTCTGTGACATGTGGTTCCTGCCAGAATCAGTAGCCAGAGTAGCCGCCATTGTTGGAGATCACCGCTGCCACACGTCTCGGCATTGAATCAAAGAGACGTTGGATGTGTTCCTGGGGTACAGCAGCCCAAGCAGCTTCCACACGTTGCCAAAGATCATCTGGTGTGGCAGCTGGGGATGTAATCTGGGTCACTCGTTGAACAACCATGGACCACATGTTTTCTATCGGCGAAAGATCCGGAGAGCGAGCCGGCCAGGGAAGCAATTCAATCTGGTTATTGACGAAGAACCTTTGGACAATGCGTGCCACGTGTGGTCGCGCATTATCCTGTTGAAATATGGCTGTGGCTGAGCCCTGAAGGTAAGGAAGGACAACTGGCTCCAGCACCTCGGATATGTAGCGCCGGCTATTTAAAGTACTGGCAATGCGTACTAGAGGCGTGCGAGAGTAATATCCAATACCGTCCCATACCATAATACCCGGTGCAAGAGCAGCGTGGCGGTGCATAATGCAGCTGTCCAGCATCCTCTCTCCACGGTGTCTCCACACTCGAATCCGACCATCGTGGTGCTGCAGACAGAAGCGTGCCTCGTCAGTAAAGACAACGTCATTCCATTCTACCGTCCACATCCGTCTGTCGTCACACCATTGGCGACGGAGACGTCTGTGGTTCTGCGTCAATGGTAGACGAAGCAATGGACGTCTTGCGGACAGACCACTCTGCTGTAAACGGCGTCGAATGGTACGCGCAGACACAGGATGATGCTTACAGACGCAATGTGCTGTGCTATGGTTCGGGATGTCACTGAGCGATCCGTCACTGCCATGCGCACAATTTGCCTATCAGCACGTGCAGTGGTGCACCGAGGTGAATGCGATCGACCACGTCGGTCCGTCGTACCCTCCTGCATCCATCGGTCACATATCCGCATTACAGTTGTTTGGTTTCGTCCAACACGACTAGCGATTTCTCTGTATGATAATCCACAATCTCGGTAAGCCACTATCCTTCCTCTGTCGAACTCGGATACTTGATCAAAAGATGTTCGCTGTTGTCTACGAGGCATAACTGATCGTCTTGTGAAACAACCACAAGATAAACACACGTGCCGAACGTACACTCGTCGAATCGCCAAGCCTTAAATGGCGCTATGAGGTGGCGCCACAGGCGCGCGTGATGTGCGTCTGCACTGAAATTCTAATCAGTTGCATATCTCATCGCTGCAAACTCATGGTGTAAATTTCACTTGATTCGGATGCTTCCTTCAGGGTGTTGCATTTACGGTGGCCAGCAGTGTAAAAGGAGGGAGAGAGATAAACACCGGACGCACCACGAAGGAATTGTCCGAAAGGGGCCTAAATCGGTAGATATGATGTACATCTACAGACAAACAAATGATTATAATTTCAGAATTATAGGATTATTTATTCAAGACAAAGAGCTTCACAAGTTGAGCAAGTCAGTAACATGTTGCTCCAACTCTGACCCTTACGCAAGCAATTATTCGGCTTGACATGGATTGATAGAGTCGTTGGATATCGTTCTGAGTGATATCGTGCTAAATTCTGTCCAATTGGCGCATTAGATCGTCAAAAATCTCTATCTGGTTAAAGGGCCCAGCCCATAATGCTCCAAACTTTCTCAATTGGCTAAATATCCAGCGACCTTAGTGGCCGTGCTTGGGTTCGTCAAACACAAGGACAAGCAGCAATAGAGAGTCTAACCGCGTGCGAGCGGGTATTATCTTGGTGAAGTATAAGCCCAGGATGGCTTGCCATTAAGGGCAACAAAACGTGGAGCAGAATATCTTCGACCTTCCGCTGTGCTGTGAGTGTGCCGCGGATGACAACCAAAGGATTCCTGGTTGTCGGGCCGTAATGTGCACTGATGGTCTGTATTTGCAGCCGTATACGTCATCGTTGTACAGATCATTTTTCGTAAGAGTCTGTTTTCTTCCAGCAAACTGTTTGACAAACTCGTACATTCTTACAATCTTGCTTGTAGATAACAAAACGCTTATTTCTTAACAGCATTTTCCCATCTTACTTATTTGTCTCATGTCTGCTGCTCCTCGCCTGGGTTTCAGGAGATATACAATGCCATCTGTAATGTTTAAAATTCTCGTTATAATATTCTTCATGTTGTAAACATTTCTATCTGTTATATCTGAGTGACACTGCGGAGACAATAAACAGCAACCATATCTTCACATTAAATTTATTTATGTTGTATTTAGTGTTACTTTTATTTAGTGTTACCCTTTGCCTGGAGATATTAAATTATTTTCTAAGCGCATCTTCTAATAAAATTTTGACCATATTTTGTAGCACACCCCATAGAATATTTTTCTGTCATAGTGTTCTAGGTAACTGGTTCATTACAGAAAGTCCAGTGGAATCCAAATTATATTTCTATTACCACAGATCTCAAGGGCATCAATGAAGTCAATATCTAATGGAAATACCATATGAAATACGGAACATACCTGAGAAAAAAATGTAAGAAATTCCCACACGCCACATTGTTAGCTTATGTTCACTCTACCTGTTTAATATTTACGTTATTCCAATTCCGCATAAGGAGTAGCAAGACAGTGACGTGAATAAGTAATTGGAAAAACTATGCAATTCTGAGTATAGAATGAAGGCTTTCACGACAGGATGACATTGCTGCTGGTAAATCTTTCGGGGTATAAGGCCGTGATCCACGAAACTCTGCTGTTCCTAACGTTTCGTCCAGAACTGCTCTGGACATGTTCAGAGGCGTTGCTCCTCCTTTGAGTCTTTACCTAAAAAATGAAGACTCGACTCTAGGGAAAAGTCAGCTACAAGGAAAATAAGAAACTCACCATATGTAATATTTACAGGAATAAATGGACGACGTTAAGGAACGAAACAGCTTAGTAACTATGGTATAATTTACAGTATGAACAATAGCGGGAATATATAAGTTCATTTTAAAATATTTGGACTCAGTGACTGACAACTTTAATTTTATTAATCAGATACTTTACGAGATGAAAAGTATGGAAATTATATCTAACTCTAGTGGATGTAAAATGGGGATCTTACGTGAAGAACTGCAACGATACAGTGATGTAATTAATGAAGTATAAAATGTAAGTCTGTCAGAATTTTAATACATGAGTGGGTAATGTAGCGTAATCCAACTGTTCGGCTATAATCATTCCAATATTGGTCGAAATTACCTTAAGCAATTTTTATGGATAATCATCTTCAGTAAAAATGACATTTATGGACTAATATGCTGTTGACAAGTACAGATAAACATTATTATAAAAGCTGACATGGCCAAGTATGTGGAGTGAGCGATCTTAATTTACCATCTCCTTCTACTTCTTCTATCTGTCTTCTACCTACCTTCTATCAATGGTCCATTTATGTGCTTCTATCTATACATACATAAAATGAAATCCCTGTTGCGCTTTTGTCTGTATGTTCGGGCTAATATTAGGAACTGCTGTAGAGATTTTGATATGGTCTTGACTAATAGGCAAACTGATTTACGAAGAACGCTTTGGCATATAATTTATGAACGTTTACTGCAAACTGGGTGAACTGAAGTGAATTAAAGCCCACCGCCCCTGTGAAGACGATGTTATTGCCATGTTGCGATGAATGGCAGAACTTCTTGGACCTGCTGGAGCTCGAGTGGCTTGCTGCAGCTGTCGAATGGCTACCAGTATCATGTGGCAGAGGGTGCACGCCACGGATAATGGTGCGTCATAGCAAAGATCTGTGGCAGCGGGTGTTAAAATGTTATGTGGGAGAGGGTTTACCCTATTACACCCTACAGATATTGAGTGGCAAGGAGTGCGTCGCACTAATATTGCGTGGCAGAGGGCGCTTCTTACCAACGATAAGCGGCAGAGCCTGCTTCATACCATCCTGCAAGCTCGATTAAGTTCCATACGTTTATGGCAGACGGTGCCTCATACCAATATTGCATCGCTACGGGATGCTTCGTAGCAATGTTATGTTACAGGGAGTGCTTTGTGCCATTTCCGTATGGTGCATCACGTTTCTTCCAAATTTTATATGGCAGAGGGTGCTCCGACCCATATTGAGAGGCGGTGGGAACTCAGTACTAACTGTGCGCGACAGAGGGTTTTTTGTGCCAATGTTGCGAAGAAGTGGATACACTGAAATGTCTCTGGTGTTTGGTGGCCAGCAAGTGGCTACAGTTCGCACTGCCATTAAAACAACTACTAATAGGCTAGCCAAGTCGTCCAGCCATAGAAAGTGCTATCCACGTGAAGCTGGGTCGTGTTACTTGTTTTCAATATGAAACACATTTGTTTCGATAGCAAATTTATTCAAGGATGACCGTATTTGATTAATAATATCTACAATACACCGAAGAAAGAAGTGATCTAACTGCTTTCTATATATTTTCACTGTATAGAAAAACTGAGGAAGAAAATATCATTAAAACTTAATTACACTGAATGTTCCATCAAATGAAGTATAATTACGTATTGTGTCATTGACACTGATGTTCATTCCGTGGTACTGCTTGACAGAAACGAAAGCCCATCCACTAGAGGATGCAAAGGCGTTCACAGTTAGTTGCTTAAGTATATCACAGCAAAAAATTCGAAAACAGTGTACAAGAAGAAAGCCTGACAGATTGGAGAGTCAGGAACTGAATTATCGTACGTCATGGTAAGAGTAACGAAAAATATGAATAACATACTATAAATGAGCAGGCTGATAACTGATAAAGGAAAGCTAATTAGAGACATATATCACAAATGAAATTAAGAAAATATAGGGTAAGAATAGCTATGAAGATCGAGCGGAGACGTTGCAACGCCGACGAGATCACTGCAGCCAGCGGGAGTCGCTTTCTTCAAGCGAGCTCTAACTTCCTGCTGGCCTTGCCTTCGCAGTCGCTAATGTGTCGTCGATGAGAGCACACTAACTGCTCTCGCTGCCACTTCACTTTCAAACGAGGCCATTGCTTCCGAATCATTCTTTTCTCCCTATTCTAATTTGCAGCATTTTAACATATAATGTCAAAACATTAAATCGTTCGATTAGGTGTAAAAATAGGCTAATAATTTAGATTGACTTCAAGTTGTTCGTTTAAATTGTGTTCTCGAGAACACCATGGTGGTGTTACTGTAGCAGATCGAACGGTTTTCCCTAGGTTTTTGAATGTAAGAACTCTGTATTCTGTTTTACATCTGTTGTGAAGCGTTTTTCTTTCCCCAGCAATGTTTGTACCAAAGGACTTTTTCTTTTTTTTCTTTTTTGGGTATGAGTACTGCGACCTAACACCCTCCCTTAAAAAAATAAAAATTTACTTGTGATCTGACACCTTGTGACAGAACTTGATCTCACGTTAGATTGGCTAGAAAATAATTACCTATGATCCGATCGCTAATCATTGCAAAAAAGTGCTCATAAAGTTGATTTGCAGAGTTTTTTAGCTGAAGCGTAAAATGAAAGTAAGTAAATGGAGGCAATATGATTTACTGTTTACAGTTTCGAATCATAATGTACGTTCTTACAAGCACGAGTCCTTTTAAGCCAAAAAACTGCTGAGACAGCTTCACAAGCTGACAGCCAATTTATACATTGCGTTCTTTACTAAAATCCCCCTAAATTAAAAACATACTTCATTTCCTAACCTAACATCCCTTTCACCATGATGTCTGCGGATAACTTTAGACGTCAAACCATAAAAATAGTTTGTGAAAACTTATAAGTCTCGGACTGAGTTTCTTGCAAACTTTTGTAACTTTCGAATATGAGGTTGTGTACCACCCAGGAACTAAGACCAATTTGTCTGTACAGCTCCTCCACATGTTCTCTCTACTATGTCCCAACACGAAGTCTAGTTTCCCGTCTCCACACAGCCACTGCCGCTTTTACTGCTACTCGTCCAGTAACGAGACTTGTCTTAGCACAATATGAAATTTACAGATTTGAAGCCTATAGGTGGAATTACATAAATGAATATAAATCGTGCTTAAATATACATTGTATATACATTTACTTATTTACTACATAATTTTAAATTAATAGTCTCTAACATCACTGATTTACTCATTTCATAACTAGTAAATTAACTAAAAGATATTACAGATTTACCTTTTTACTGCCCCCCATGAACCATGGACCTTGCCGTTGGTGAGGAGGCTTGTGTGCCTCAACGAGACAGATGGCAGTACCGTAGGTCCAACCACAGCGGAGGGGTACCTGTTGAGAGGCCAGACAAACGTGTGGTTCCTGAAGAGGGGCAGCAGCCTTTTCAGTAGTTGCAGGGGCAACAGTCTGGATGATTGACTGATCTGGCCTTGTAACGCTAACCAAAACGGCCCTGCTGTTGTGGTACTGCGAACGGCTGAAAGCAAGGGGAAACTACAGCTGTAATTTTTCCCGGGGGCGTGCAGCTTTACTGTATGATTAAATGATGATGGCGTCCGCTTGGGTGAAATATTCTGGAGGTAAAATAGTCCCCCATTCGGATCTCCGGGCGGGGACTGCTCAAGAGGACGTCGTTATCAGGAGAAAGAAAACTGGCGTTCTACGGATAGGAGCATGGAATGTCAGATCCCTTAATCGGGATGGTAGGTTAGAAAATTTAAAAAGGGAAATGGATAGGTTATAGACATAGTGGGAATTAGTGAAGTTCGGTGGCAGGAGGAACAAGACTTTTGGTCAGGTGAATACAGGGCTATAAGTACAAAATCAAATAAGGGTAATGCAGGAGCAGGTTTAAGAATGAATAAAAAAATAGGAGTGCGGGTAAGTTACTACAAACAGCATAGTGAACGCATTATAGTGGCCAAGATAGACACGAAGCCCAGGCCTACTACAGTAGTACAAGCTTATGTACCAACTAGCTCTGCAGATGATGAAGAAATTGATGAAATATGTGATGAGATAAAAGAAATTATTCAGGTAGTGAAGAGAGACGAAAATTTAATAGTCATGGGTGACTGGAATTCAAAAGTAGGAAAGGGAAGAGAAGGAAACGTAGTAGGTGAATATGGATTGGGGCTAAGAAATGAAAGAGGAAGCCGCCTGGTACAATTTTGCAAAGAGCATTACTTAATCATAGCTAACACTTGGTTCAAGAATGATGAAAGAAGATTGTATACATGGAAGATCCCTGGAGATACTAGAAGGTTTCAGATAAATTATATAATGGTAAGACAGAGATTTAGGAACCAGATTTTAAACTGTAAGACATTTCCAGGGGCAGTTGTGGACTCTGACCACAATTTATTGGTTGTGAACTGTAGGTTAAAACTGAAGAAACTGCAAAAGGTTGGGAATTTAAGAAGATGGGACCTGGATAAACTGAAAGAACCTGAGGTTGTACAGAGTTTCAGGGAGAGCATAATGGAACATTTGACAGGAATGGGGAAAGAAATATAGGAGAAGGAGAATGGGTAGCTTTGTGGAATGAAATAGCGAAGGCGGCAGAGGATCAAGTAGGTAAAAAGACGAGGGCTAGTAGAAATCCTTGGGTAACAGAAGAGATACTGAATTTAATTGATGAAAGGAGAAAATACAAAAATTCAGTAAGTGAAGCATGCAGAAAGGAATACAAACGTCTCAAAAATGAGATCGACAGGAAGTCCAAAATGGCTAAGCAGGGATGGCTAGAGGACAAATGTAAGGATGTAGAGGCTTATCTCAAGAGGGGTAAGACAGATACTGCCTACAGGAGAGACTTTTGCAGAAAAAAGAACCACTTGCATGAATATCAAGAGCTCAGATGGAAACCCAGTTCTAAGCAAAGATGGGAAAGGAGAAAGTTGGAAGGAGTGTGTAGAGGGTCTATAAAAAGGCGATGTTCTTGAGGACAATATTATGGAAATGGAAGAGGAGGTAGATGAAGATGAAATGGGAAATATGATACTGCGTGAAGAGTTTGACACAGCACTGAAAGACCTAAGTCGAAACAAGGCCACGGAAGTCGACAACATTCCATTAGAACTACTGACAGCCTTGGGAGAGCTAGTTCTGACAAAACGCTACCATCTGGTGAGCAAGATGCATGAGACAGGCGAAATTCCCTCAGCCTTCAAGAAGAATAAAGTTATCCCAATCCCGAGGAGAGAAAGTGTTGACAGGTGTGAAAAGTATCAAACTATCAGTTTAATAAGTCAAGGTTGCAAAACGCTAACACGAATTCTTTACAGGCGAATGGAAAAACTGGTAGAAGCCGATCTCGGGGAAGATCAGTTTGGATTCCGTAGAAATGTTGGAACACGTGAGGCAATACTGACCCTACGACTTATCTCAGAAGAAAGATTAAGGAAAGGCAAACCTACGCTTCTAGCATTTGTAGACTTAGAGAAAGCTTTTGGCAATGTCGACTGGAATACTCTCTTTCAAATTCTGAAGATACCAGGGATAAAATACAGTGAGAGAAAGGCTATTTACAATTTGTACGGAAAGCGGATATAAGAGTCGAGGGTCATGTAAGGGTAGCAGTGGTTGGGAAGGGAGTGAGACAGGGTTGTAGCCTCTCCCCGATGCTATTCAATCTGTATATTGAGCAAGCAGTAAAGGAAACAAAAGAAAAATTCGGAGTAGGTATTAAAATACATGGAGAAGAAATAAAAACTTTGAGGTTTGCCGATGACATTGTAATTCTGTCAGAGACAGCAAAGGACTTAGAAGAGCAGTTGAACGGAATGGACAGTGTCTTGAAAGGAGGGCATAAGATGAACATCAACAAAAGCAAAACGAAGTTAATGGAATGTAGTGGAATTAAGTTGGGTGATGCTGAGGGAGTTAGATTAGAAAATGAGACACTAAAAGTATTAAAGGAGTTTTGCTATTTGGGGAGCAAAATAACCGATGATAGTCTCGAAGTAGAGAGGACATAAAATGTAGACTGGCAATGGCAAGGAAAGCGTTTCTGAAGAAGCGAAATTTGTTAACATCGAGTATTAATTTAAGTGTCAGGAAGAATTTGTATGGAGTGTAACCATGTATGGAAGTGAAACATGGACGATAAATAGTTTGGACAAGAAGAGAATAGAAGCTTTCCAAATGTGGTGCTACAGAAGAATGCTGAAGATTAGATGGGTAGATCACATAACTAATGAGGAGGTATTGAACAGAATTGGGGAGAAGAGGAATTTGTGGCCCAACTTGACTAGAAGAAGGGATCGGTTGGTAGGACATGTTCTGAGGCATCAAGGGATCACCAATTTAGTACTGGAGGTCAGCGTGGAGGGTAAAAATCGTAGAGATGAATACACTAAGGAGATTCAGAAGGATGTAGGCTGCAGTAGGTACTGTGAGATGAAGAAGCTTGCACAGGATAGAGTAGCATGGAGAGCTGCATCAAACCAGCCTCAGGACTGAAGACCACACCACCACTGCAGTGCAATGTATTTTTTTTTTTTTTTTTTGCTTGTAGCCATATCCTTAACTTACGACTACAGCTAGCCATTTATGCAATAAGTCTCCATACGTCTTAGTTTTACGAAATGGATGTGGGATAAGGATGAGGAGGTTTTGTGTGTCCTGTAGTGTTTTCATTAGTTGTTCAGTGTATCGGAGTGAAATTTTCATCTCGCTGCTGGTAATCTGGAATCTGAAGTCTAGTTGTTTTTGTAAGCCCCAAATACGTAGTTGTGTGGCTTTTCTCCCTCATGCTGGACGCGCTAGCTCAGTACGAAAGGCTGCGCCCAGATTTCCACAGCTGGACATTACTGTTCCCATTCATTCACTGGCAGGTAGATTTTCCTTTGCCTTTCCTCAAAAGAAATCACTTTACGCACCACGCTAAGCTCCTTCAAGTTGAACTGGGCGTTCAAGGCGAAACAGAAACAATATTTGTTACAGGGCCGATCAGTCCACTACGGTCAGTTTTCTAAGAGACGACACATTCCAGCTGACAGATGCAACATTGTGCCCCACTTAAATTTCAAACTGAGAGGAACGTTCCTTAGTCAAAGCTATTTCAGGTCGAATATTCCATTCTCATAATGCACCCCTCACATGTTTTATCTGACCTACATGATGCTGATCACAACCAGTGCAGAACATTTTGTGTACTCTTTCATTCGAGAAATTTTCAAGTTTCAGTCCAGTTTTATGACGAAGACTCAATCTCAAGGAATTATTTGTTTGAAAATCTAGTCTGGGGTTTGATTTTTTAAAATATTTTCAAGTTTTTGTGATGATTTGTCACAGCATCACATTTTGTTTCTCAGTTACCATTCATAAATCATTTACCTCCGTTCCTTCTTTCAATTCATATACTTTTTTATTTGTTTGTTTCTGTATATCAACTTCTTTATTTATTTCATATTATTGTAAAGGTAGTTATACTAGGCAGGACACTATGGTGTTAAAGAACGCGCTTTTATAGCGCTGAGGGTGACCATTGTAAGTCAGTTTTCTTAAAATACCGAAACATGTTTTCTGGTTATAAATAATTGTTTCCCTTTTTCCTCCTTCATGGATTAGGTATTTCACCAGTTCCTGTGAACAACGTTCAGACGTCTCTTCTGTGGTCTCCCCCTCTCTCTTTTACCTCCTTGTAGTGAAGAATTTGTTTTGGAACTCTGTTTTCATGTATGCTACCTACATGTTCCCACAATCCGTTTCTGTTTAGCTCTATCTTCCTGTGCAATGGATCAACCTGCAATTCATTTATGATATCTTCATTGCTGAAGCGAACTCCTCTGGTCCATCCTTTAATAAAGAGGTGTACAGAACTGCTAGGACTGCCTACCGCAAATCCCTTACTGTAATTGTGTAAAGTCTACAAGAGCCCGCTCTCTCTATTTCGGGAGGTAATGAAAGATGAGTAAAAGACAAAATTACAAGAACGAACGATGAGAGGCGGGTCGCCATCAGATTGACGGTAAGTGCATGCGGCCCGCGGGCCGCAGTCTTCGTATCCCTGCGTTTAACGCTATGGACAAGTCTCATTTCCGGTGCTCATATCCCTGTGTGTGATATGCCTGGTTTCAGATCCACAGAGCATAGTAATGCCATGACTTTCTAAAACACAAGCTGAGTCTCTTTCGCGATTTTCTTTTTAAATTTAATTTAATTTCATTTTATTTTTATTTATTTATTTATTGGTGCGTATTTCTCATCATCCAACAGACTGCGCTAAATTTTAGGCTTTTGTCATTTATTTCACTGTCGTAGTTTCGTCCTATGCCATTGGCGAGATACTGAAACCGCTTTACCTGTTCCATTAATACATTAATTATTGCAATTTTACGTCTTATAGGCGATTTTTCTTTGAATCTCATAACCGTTATTTGTTGAGATGTTAATTTTACGTTTATAAATCAACAAATTAAGGTGATAAACGGCTGTTTCAAGGTCAGTTACTTGAATTATTATTTGATCATCTGTGTATACTAGAGAATTAACACATTTCTTCCTGCTTATGTCTTAGGTGATATTTTCCTTCCAAGCCCTGACTATATCGTCGATGTAGGTTTTGAAAAGCGTTCGGGACAGGCCAACGTCCGTATCTAGCTTACTGTGTTGTTGATTGTTTAGCCACGTTATTTTCATCTTCGATGATAATTTTTGCCTCTTTGTAATGAGCTTTTGCGAAGTTAATCAGGTGATGGGAAGTCTCTTTCTCACAATTTGTCACATTAGGTGACAACTAGCTCTGTCAAATGCTTATCCATAATCTATAAACACTATGTGGGTCTATAAATTAAATTCTTTCCATATTTACAGCACTTAGTTAAACCAAAAATACTATCAGTGCAGGATTCTACTTTTGTAAATATTTCTTGTTCTTCTAATAAAATTTATGGTAGACATGGCGCAGTCTATAATTTAAGGTAGTGCTACAGACTTCACAGTCTTTGTTAACGAGACTAACTCCTCTACAGTTGATTCGGTCGCATCTGTCGCCTTCCTTGAATAAGGAGAAAATTTTTGGCCAGATTACACTACTCAGGTTTCTTACTCTCAGTCCAACATAGGTTCTTGGGGTGTAGCTTACGTTTTTTCAGTGAAAAGCATTCATTCCGTCATTTATACCGTTGCCCCGTTGCTTTCCTGTTCTTCAATTTTTGAATTACAACATCTAATCAATTCTTTCATTCCTGTGAGGTCTGTTTTTCTGTTGATATGAAAATTTTTGCAGTAAATTTCTGGTACTAAAACATCAGCACACAGATTATTATGAATCTGCTCCCATCATTCAAAAGTTCTAATTACTATGTATGTTATTGACAGTCATCCATAAATGTCCGTTCAGTTTCGTTAATCATATTTTCTAACGATTCCTGTTGCCTTTTACTTGATACATTTCTAACTATATTTCTTTCCGTATGATGTGCTAAGAGATGTTCTTGAGGGTGAGGCTGTAGGTAAATATTATATTCTTGTTGGCTATGAAATCATTCCCGAAGGAGTCCTTGCATAAAAAGATCCCGTTTTACTTGCCGCATCCGTTTCGGATAAAATCGCAAGCTTTGATGATTGCCTCCATCATCCTCGTCAGGGGATACGTCTGCAACTAGTGAGGCTCCTACTATTATAATCAGAGGACGGCATCCGATTGACTTGTTGATTTCCTTATATACTAATGACGTGCTTGTTATTTTCCTTTCACAGCTTGCTCTATAGTCCCAAATTTTCAGCCTTTCTTCCCTATTTATATTGCTTTTGGCCAACAATCTCGTCAGATGTTTTCGAAGCTGCATTTTATTTGGTTTTCCATTCTTCTTCAGTTATATCTCCGTCACTTAGAGAAGGTAATTTATCAGATAGCCTTAACTGATACAGATACCTACTACTTTACACTGCAGGAGGTGTATTAGATTTTTCTATATGCTTTTCTGTCTCGATTTTCAATGTCTGACTGAAATCTGAATTTTAAAGCGTACCATAAAGTGATCTGAGCAAATATCGTATCTTCTAAAAGTGTGTATCGATCAATTGTGGTGCATTTTGAGGTTAGGAATTAAATACACTGATGAGCCAAAAACTATCACCACATGTTTAATAGCGTGTTGTTCCATTTTTTAATCACAGTACAGCGGAGACCTGATTGGCATGGATCCTGCAAGACCTTGACAGGAGTCCGGAGGCATGTGGCACCAGGTGTCTTCGCAGAGGTCAAGTAATTTCCACAAATTATGGGATGGTGGTTTACAGGTACGCAGACGGCACCTGATATGTGTCACAATGGGTACATGTCAGGCACATTTGCTGGCCAAGACATCCATGTGAGTTCCTATAATTCCCCTCAAACGGTGTAGCACTACTCTGGCCTTGCAAAACGGACTGTTAGCCAGCTGGAAGACGTCATTGCCGTAGGGGGAGGCTTCAAACATGAAGCGACGCAGGAGGTCCGCAATGATGTTCACGTAGCTCACTGCAGTCATGATGTCTTCGATTGCTTCCACAGAGCCTATGGAAGCCCGGCTCATTGTACCCCATAGCGTAATTCTGAATTCTGGCCTCATCGGCCTGCATGTGCGGTGCAGTGCGTGGTTAATGCAGCCCATTCGCCTGGACGACGATGTGTAAGGACACAACCATTGACTCGACGTAAATAGAAATGTGATTCATTCGACAGGCGAAAACTCAATGACACTATGCCCACTGCAGTCACAACTAGCAATGTCGTTGGGTCAACACACGAATACGTAGGGTCACGTGGTGTTGAGGTCAATGTTCAACTATGACCTTTGAACGGTGTTCTCGAAACACTTGGCCTGCATGAGCATTGTCATCAGATCTGCCACAGATCGTTTCCTGTCCTAGATTACACAGTGGGGATCCTGGGACCTCTAGGTTTATGAGGAAATGTCGTCGTCCAGTACCATGTGGCCTACTCGTAATCTCACCAACTTTCAACCACTTTCCATAGGTGCTCACACAGTAGTACGCCAACGGGCGACCAGCTTCTCCCTTTCAAAGATTTTCGTTTCCAGCTGCTGCGCCACGACAATGTGCCGTTTGCAAAACCTCTTATTTCAGTGAACTTCCGCATTTTCGGTCCGCTGCCCATTCATCTCTCTTCCACTTACATTCTTTCCTTACTGTGTCACATGCCTGCAGTATCACTAGGAGACATTGAGAGAGGAGGAATCACTCTATCACTATTCTCCAAATTCAAGTGTATAATTTAACGTTGATTTTTCACCCAAGACATTATGTTTCTCAGACGACAGGAAGTTATCGGCATGAGCAGGCACTGATGGAAATGTGCACATTGTTAATGCATGCAGGGCCTTTATGGTGGCTCTCCTTCGAATAACATTTTTCTGGAGTAGAGAACGAACAGGCGATTTGGTCATTTAACATTAAATTTTTGCATTGTACATTTGGGGCTTGAAAGCCAAGTGAAGCTATTAGCGAAAGGAACATCTTGAAGCACATACTGCGGACAGAATGCTGTGCCCAAGAATTTCTCCCAAGCTTTGCTTACAATGCATTTGTTGTGACATGTTAGCTGGGTGACCTAGATTCCTCTTTTTCCCGTGGTCCCTGCTGTGTCAAGAGGCGTCCAAGAGGTAAATCCAGGTAGGCCTTTTTTTTTTAGCTTGCTATCGAAGGAGCCATCAGGTGGTGTCGTCTGTCGGCCTACAGGTATTTTTGGGAAGTCTCACGCCTTCAAAACAATTTGAGAAGGAACACATCATTTATGGTGGCTCTGAACTGATCTACGCTGGGACACGAAAGCACTTTTCTTAGTTAAGCCTGGGCCCCTAGTCGGACACAGTAATGTTCAGGCCATCCAGCTAATAATCTTAATGACAAATGTGTTGTTGAGTTTAGAGCTATATGGAAACTCAAAATAACATGCTGCCTAAAGTGGTCATGAAAAAAAAAACAAGTCCAGAGCACATGTGTGGGAATTTGTGTAACAGAGATTAGCCGCTTTCCTGAAAAGAGAAGAATATTGTTAACTTTGATTAGCATTGGGTGATGAGTACAGCAGATGAGTTACATAGGCACATGGAGCTCGTGGTCTTGTGATTGGCACAAAACCCTTGCAATGGCGGTTGCTTGTGTGCTTTTGTGGAGTTAACCAAGGTTTATGGGAAGTAAGGGGAGGAGAAACTTGGCCTTCCGGTTCAGACTCTGAGCTGGAGTGGGTTTCTGATTCAGACTCTGGGCTGGAGTGGGTCTTCTCATTCAGACTCTGGAGAGGATTCTGGTATTGACTTTTGCTCTGAGTAGGCTGTACTAGGGACACTTGCACTAAGCCTGGTCTTGACTGCGGAACCTTTGGTGACAACTTAACTGTAGCGACAGTTTAGACCCCAGTCACCTCGGACAGCTCGCAGTGCCGAGGGCAGTCTTAATCGTGACAGTTCTGCCGCTCTGAAATTTGCTCTCCTTGTGCATACTGCTGTACAAGTGAGTCAAATTGGTCCACGGCATGACTGGCGACTTTAAGAGTCGTACGCTGGAATCTACCAAGATTTCGGGGCTCTATTAGAGAGTAATTGTGATCCATCTAACAGATCGGCTGCTTAGATTTTGCATATTTCGTGCCCGCAATAGGGAAATACAGGCGCCGCACATCGTTACTCTACAGACGCTTGAACCATGACTATCACCTGAGACAGCACAGCACGTCGAGAAAGGGGCGCTGTAATGCTTCTCCGGCTTGTTAGGGCAAACAGTGACACAATCTCGCCACTTGTTCTCAGCTGCACCAAAGTAGTATAACTTCTGTGTAGAATAAATCCGTCAAGGTCTATTCAGTGTTGGATAATTTCAGATTGTGTTACCAATATTTTGAGGCAGAGTAAATAGTTCAATCCGACAAACCTTAGTCTTTGCCAACCAGCCACCACACAGGGTCGTTAACTGTTCGTTGCACATTTTTGTTGCCATCAGACCACACTTAACATGTACTTTTCTCCAGTTTTAATGAATAAACTTACTTTTACACAAGATCAATGCCATGTAGATATATTAATAACCCATCAACAATTGTCAAAGATAATGACAGGACCACACTTTCATTAACACTTTTCAGCATTCAAGTTCATTTAGTTTCCGATAACTAAGATAACCTCTAATGCTGGCTATCAACTACAAACACAGTTAAAGGGGAGAAAAAAAATTGCAGACGCATGGGGCAGGTAGTCAAGAGGAATGTTTTCTAGTTAAGGTGATTGCTGTGAGATCAATAAATCAGAGTCCCCTCCAAAAAATACCGCAAGTCCAATGTAGTCTTGCAACATTCAACCTCACGGTGGGCGGCGGTCATAATGTTTTGGCTCATCAGTGTAAGCAATAAGAAATCTAACTCCTCCATTTATTAACGTCTTTCTTTCGAAATATACTGTTGTTTATCTTCATGGAGATAAAGATGGAGAAGTCTTTAAGCATTTGACCGCCGGCCGTGGTGGCCGAGCGTTTCTAGGAGCTACAGTCTGGAACCGCGCGACCGCTACGGTCGCAGGTTCGAATCCTGCCTCGGGCATGGATGTGTGTGATGTCCTTAGGTTAGTTAGGTTTAGGTAGTTCTAAGTTCTCGGGGACTGATGAGCTCAGAAGTTAAGTCCCATAGTGCTCAGAGCCATTTTTTTTCTTTAAGCATTTGACCACTTTTGTAGATAATTCTTAATACTTATACACCCACGACATGTTGGGTTCGTCTTTTGCCAACACTAGCTTTGAAGTCTTCAGTTGTCAAAAAATCTCGTTTATTGTGCTGACTGACTTGTTGTTACAGTTGTTCAAAAAAGACATTCGTTTCTTCACCTTTACCATTTCCGGAGCACGGACATGTATTACATATGTCCCTCATTAACTCTTTATATTATACACGCAACAGTCTATTTTACTCTGCCATTTCTGATCAGCTATTTACACTATCGCTGCAGTTTCTCTTTTTCCTTTAAAAAGCCTATATCGTTGGTAACTCTAAATTTCTTTTTTGTTTCTATTATGGCTGGTTGTTCAGTTTCTTTGACAGCATTTTGATTAATTCTCTCTGCTTAATACCTTGTCCACATCCTATATTCTCTGTTATTATTTTGAAAGGTGTTTCTTATTTCATGTCGATATCGTTGTCATTGCCTGTTCGTTGATGTTTTGATCCATCCGCTTTTTCCTTGATCGACTTGCCAGTGATATAAGCGTCCTCTGGCAGCGTTATGAGCGCTGCGCAGTGTGACGGAGCCACTCCGTTAATTGACCCCTACAGGGAGCGCTGATGCTTCTGCTCATTAGGCCATGCAGGGAGCGCGTGATCTCAGGATGCCTCGATGGTCGTTGAAGTTTTCACTGTGGCTCTGGTACACATGGGCCAGGGTTTCAAAAGAGATATTACTCCCCCCTCCCTCCCCCTCATTTCGCAACTGATACTGGCACCAACTATGGTGGTGCTAAGTCTAGGTAATTAATATAGACTTCATGCTCTAGTTCATCAGTTCAGTTGATTGAAGAGAGCACGGAGCCCATATTTTATAGAAAGTTATCCATGTCTCAATGCCATTAAAAAGGAGTATCCCATCATGTACATATCTTCTATAATAAACAGTTTTCTCTTTTCAGTTAACGTATTTCTGAAAAAATCATCGTATATTCCAGGGAAGCAAAGCCCAACAGATGCCTTGCGCAGTGCTGAAGGCTTCTGCTGACGTCGGCTACACTGGGAAAACCTTCTGGTGCACATTTATAAAACTACTGTAGATACCATAGACTGTCATTACAAATCGTAGACTAAGACTGTATTCCTAGCAGCCTTCGTCAGTTAAGAACGTAGCCGTACCTGTTCATTAAGTGTAGAAACCAAAAGCTGTGAACCCTCGAGAAAGTAAGTGAGGATATATAAATTGGCGCGTAACCTACGGGACATTTTCGTTCTACGTCGTTGTCTTTCTGTTTGTTACTTAATAATAAACAGTATTTGCAGCAAAATTGACGTTGTAAATATCTAATTCAGGTTTTATTCGAAAGCTGTTGATTTGTAATATGAAACAGAGGAATGTTGTAAAAATAAAAGAAAAAAAACATCTAGCGTCAGAAAACATAATTTCCTCAAAAATTAGGTAAAATTACTTTAAAAAAAAGGAAAACAAAAATATATCAAACATCACTTGATTACTTCACTGAGCTTATGTGAAACATGTTTCTATCATTCATAAACAACTTTTGCATTTATCAATAACAACTGATAACTCTTGCTTTTGACCATGATGAATAACATTCTTTTGAGTACAAACAATCAACAATAGTTCTACAGATTTTTCTCATGTAAACTGTACCTGCTGCGAAAATAATTGCTTTGGTCACATAAAAGTGCAGAAGTTACCCGATTAACTAATTTTATTACTTACAAAGTGCAAATTATATTTAATAAGGATAGAAAAACACAATGGACTAACACTGAACGATGTGCGGTTCTAATTATGTGAAAAACAGACGAACAAACAAAACAAACATAAGTTGTCTCGTCTCAGTTTCTCTCTCATCAATTCAATTTTGTTCCTTTCCCTGGCACTGCTACCAATACTGCCGGTAATTCTACCATTTACTACGTCATTCATTTACTGAACCAAAAGGAATGAACCGTATTTTTGGCAGAGTGCAACGCTACTCTGGCGTCAATGGGCCTATAAACTCCACTGCAGTGTGTGTCCGAGTAGGTCACTGGGCTATTTGAATTTGTCGAAACTGGACCACTGTTGAAGATGCCAATGTGTACGTGAATTTTATATTGGATTTCTATTCGGACCTCTGGTACTCTGCATTTAACGGATTTCGCTGATTATAGGGAACAGGTCGGTTCGAAACTCCGGGTAAGTACGAACGATGTACTAAGACCCTTCGTTCTCCAACCAATCCAGTTTGCGTTTAGTGCTTGTGGACTCGAACCACAAACCCCGTTTTGTGATTCCCAGTTTCACGCGTGCAATGAACAGTATTTCTCCGTATCTTGCAGGATAAATTAAAAAAGTCAGAGTAAAAGTGAATAACTGGCCGGTATCAAAGTGAACATGGAACAAAATTTAATGAAAATTATTGAAATAAAAACTGATGAAAGAACTGAATGCTATTTTTCAGTGCATTACGAACATCGAAAGGAAACCGAATCAAACTCGGCGAGGGAAGATAAACGGAAAATAATGAATCACTGTTTAGCAAGTGATTAATGCAAGCATTTATGGATGCCATATTGAGAGTCATTGGGAGAATCTAAAGGACATACAATTCGTCTACAAAAGAAGTGGCTTACAAAACACTCATTCAACAGAATCTTCAGTAGTGCCCGTCAGTCTGGGACCGTTGCCTGGTAGGATTAATGGAAGAGAGAGGAAATATCGAACGAACAGGGGTACCTTTCGTCACGGGATCGGTGCTCGGCGTCAGAGTCTTGTGGACATGCTCAACAAACTACAATGGCTGACGTGGCATTGTGAAACATGGAGTGGTTTTCTCCGTTCCAAGGAGAATCGGGAACATGGTACTTCTATCCTGCACAAATCTTAGGAAATGTTCACGACCAGAAAATCTGACGTAGATGTAAATGTAGCAGATTACTTACTTCATACATTATGTTTAAGTCTGTAACATTAAATAGATGAAATGGTTTTATTCGACTTTACTGTGAACGACGCACACACTGATTATGTTTCTTTCTGTATCCAACTTGGAGTGGTGATGGGTCAGCGTTGCGTAATTCACTATACAGCAGCTAACATATATGTGTTTGCACGAGATTTAGGTTAGGTTTAAAGCTGAAAATTCGCTTGTTAGTTTGTGAATCAAATATTGTGAATGCGAGATCACAGTAGTAGGTTGATCTGTAACGCTATGCGACGGCTATTTTTGTGCCATAATTAAAGAATTCCTCTGTTGAAGGGAGTTAGAATGAAATATATATATATATATATTTTCACGTTTTAGGTTTTTTTGCCAATGTAAAATTTGCGATTTCATTAGTACAGTGGAATATAAATCATAAACTCGTACAGGTAGCATTTTATTTCTTTTTTAAAAATACGTCTGCACTTTTCAAAATGTTGAAAATTTTACATATGTTACTTCAAGATCAAATAAAGTTGGTAATTTTTTATGTACAGGCGTGTGGATTGCAGTATTAAAAAGGCGAAATTACTTCGTTTCTATTGGCAGCAGTGTCGGAAACAGTACCGTCGCATTTCATAATGTAAGCCCTTGTTGAACATTATGTTGATTGTAATTAAATTTATTTACGAGAAAATATAAAAATGTCAAACAATTTAAATGCATTGATAAAAATTATACTCCCCTAACCAGTTTCTAGTAGGGAATTAATAGAGTTCAGCACAAAATGGAAAGGAGTGAGCATATGGCATGGTTGACCGGGAGGCCACTACCTGGGGAAGTTCGGCCGCCGAGTCTTATTTCAATCGACGACACATTGGGCGACTTGCGCGCCGGTGGTCAAGATGAAAGGATGATGTGGACAACACAACACCCAGTTCCCGAACGGACAAAATCTCCTAGAATCGAACCCGGACCCACTTGCAGGGGAGGCGAAGGCGTCACCACCCAGCTAAGTAGGCGGACAGTTCAGTACATAAAGAGCATAACGTGTAACGTCGTGCAAGTTTGACGTCGACTGCTACAATGGTTTCTGACGTACAGGGTAGCCAAATAACAAAACTTAACATTGTCAAGTTAGGACATTCGAACTCCACTTAATTTCATTAACTATTGCAGCAACAATGGAAGTATGACAAGGCAACTGGCGTTGGATGACCGTACACAGCGCCTTCGAAATGTAACTACTAGTCGGAAGCTTTAGCGTGGCAAGATTAAGAATCGTTGACAGTTTCAACGTCAGAACCTCACCAGCGGTGATCTTTTCAAACAACATACGTTCACTTTCTGTTAGATTTACTCGACGCTAGCGGTAAGGGTGATGAGTAATTACAACTGAAATTTTTGATATTACCATGTCAGATGTTACATCAATCATCCTTCTATTGCAAAAACGTTGAATAATGAAGGCTGTTTCAGAAAGATTCACCTGACTTTGCAAGACTATACCTTCTGCTTGAGTGAAGAAAAAAATTTGCTTTGCGTTTTAGTTTATGCGTTTAGTTTTTGTTTTCAAGACAACGATTTTTCTTTATCATGAAAGCACAATCAAATCTGAGCTATTTTTGACGATTACGTTTGCCTCAATAGAATGTTCTCGGGCTTCAAACGCGTCGGGTGACTGATATACCATGACATTTCGTCCGAGCTCTCCTTGGCCATTTTCAAGTTGTAAATGACTGCCTTGTCGCCGTGGCTTCGCCATTACATAGCCGCGTCGGTGTTTGTGACGTCACTGGTGTTCTGTTCCTCACCGAATAGGGTAACGTTACGGTCCCGCATCATTCGCGCCCTCTTCAACCTTACGATGTCCGGGTACCAGGCTCTGCTGAGCCACAAAGAGCCTTCCTTGTTGATGGTGTTTTCAGATGTTTTTATTTCTACCGCTTCTTTTATGGCACTGTCTCAAAATCCATTCGTCCTCATAATGACAGATGTGTCTTCGAATAGAATTCGGTTTCAATTTTCTAAAGCGTGTTCTGCCATGGCTGATTTTTCAGGATAGGGTAGGCATAAGCACCTCTCATGTTCAATCCGTTGCTGAGTCACAGTGCATACTGTTTGACCGCCATAGTAAGAGACACATTGACACGGTACTTCGGACACACCAGGCGTTCTAAGCCCTAGATCGTCCTTCACAGGCTTAATAGTAACGAGGTGTTGTGTCTCTACAGGAGACTACTAATCTTTCCCTACAGTGAGCCACAGAAAGGCAAAAACACAAGTTTCATGTTTTCTTCGGTGATGTTTTCTCTGCGTGTCTCACCTGAAACGGTCTGTCATACCTGGCGATGATTGCAGCCATTTTCCGGAAAGACTTTTCAGAGGAGGCTTAGTTCTTATGGCAGCTTTTCGCCATATGAGACGACTTTAGCCCTGGAGACGAGGGTGTTCAGAACGCCACGTTCTTGTACCGGATGGTGACGGCTTGGAACATGCAGGTATCGATCCGAGCGTACGTGTTTCCTGTATACACTGTAGCTGAGGTGTCTGTTGCTTTGCCGTCGGAAGAGAACGTCAAGGAAGGGCAATTCATCATCTGTCTCTACTCCCATTGTAAACTTGATGTAGTCGTGAAAGCCGTTCAGATTGTATAAGAGTTCTCCCAATATTTCACGTCTGTGGTGTCAGATGGTAAAAGTGCCGTCGACTTAACGATAGGAACAACTTGGCTTACCTGGAGCCGTGTCCAAAGCTATATCTTCAAATTTCTCCCTAAAAAGATCGCTTATGGATCGAGCTAACGGACTGCCCATCGCCACGCAGTTCAGCTGGTCGAATGCTGGTCACAACATAGTAAATGATGACAATGCGTGCTTCAACAATCCCACAACTGTAGTATCGAATAACTGGGAAAGTTATGCATCCTTTGACACGAATGTGTGTAAATAGGTCGACCACATCAAAACTGACCGTTATATCACATTTCCCAAGACGCAGATGTTTAATTCGGTTGGTAAAATCGACGGTGTTCTTGATATGATGCACACTTCAGATTCTGTTTCGCACTGGGTTGTGCATGGTGAACTCTATTGGGTTTCCATCTTACAGATTGGAAAAACGTCTGGTCAGCCTCTTTACGCCGGTTGTTGGTCGCTGTGTGCGTCACACCAAGAACACCGACATCCGACATTTTTGTGAGAATGTTCGGGGTTAGTGCCGTCATTGCTGCTGCTATGTAACGTTGCCGTTTACCCAAAGCGTTTAGAAGAGGAGGCACACAGGTTGAGTCTTCCACAAAACCTCAAAAAAATCAACGCACAAATAAAAATGATCTGGAGCCCTAGCAGGTCTGTGATTCAGTGTGAGGTGGATGCGCCATTGTGTTTTAGCGATACCGACTAGACAAACAATGGGTAATGAACTAGAGAGCGATCTAGCAGCACCGGAAGACACTTGAAATGGCCACTGGCAACTGACAGCTGGCAGTAAGCTAAACTTTTGGTTAAAATGAGTGATATTGTCATTCGAAATCAAAAGAATCTTTTTCATATACTCTGTAAATATTTTCGTCTAACACAGCAGAATGTGAGACTTTAAGTCACCCCTGGAATTTGTACTTGTTTGCATGCACGCACTGCACAATGGTTAGGCCAAGCCGTAACCGAAAGTGCTGATCACCATTTCCCTTGTTCATCAGAGACAAAGGAGTCTCCAGGAGGGGCCGGCGGAATTGTGATAGGACCGCTATTATTTTTTATATACATAAATGATCTGGCGGACTGAGTCGGCAGCAAGGTTCAAATGGTCCAAATGGCTCTGAGCACTATGGGACTTAACAGCTGTGGTCATCAGTCCCCTAGAACTTAGAACTACTTAAACCTAACTAACCTAAGGACATCACACACATCCATGCCCGAGGCAGGATTCGAACCTGCGACCGTAGCAGTCGCGCGGTTCCGGACTGCGTGCCTAGAACCGCGAGACCACCGCGGCCGGCATCGGCAGCAAGCTGCGGCTCTTTTTCTGGTTGTACTGTGGTGTACGATAAGGTGTCGAGTGACTGTAGGAGGATACGTGTGCTGAATGACAGCTAGCTCTAAATGTAGAGAAATGTAAGCTAATGCGGGTGAGCAGGAGAAACAAACCTGCAATGTTCGGATACAGCATTAGTAGTGTCCTGCTTGACACAATCACGTCATTTAAGTATTCGTGCGTAACGTTGCAAAGCGATATGAAATGGAACGAGGACGTGAGGATTGTGGTACGGAAGGTGAATTGTCAATTCGATTTATTAGGAGAATTTTGGGAAAGGGTGGTTCATCTTAAAGGAGACCATGTATAGAACACTACTGCAAGCTGTACTTGAGTTATGTTCGAGTGTTTGGATCCGTGCCAGGTCGGATTAAAGGAAGACATCGAAGCAGTTTACAGCGGGCTGGCGAACTGCCTATTTGCTTCTGTCTCGGGTTCTTCGGCAGACGTTCGTCTGCTGATTTTACTGACGTTTCGCCAGAACGAGTGGCTGGCATTGTCAAAGCTTCACCCTCCATTGCCTGTGGTGAACTGGGGCGGAGTTCGCGGCCGCAGACTAAATACAGGGTGAGTCACCTCACTTTACCGCTGGATATATTTCGTAAACCACATCAAATACTGACGAATCGATTCCACAGACCGAACGTGAGGATAGGGGCTAGTGTAATTGGTTAATACAAACAATAAAAAAATGCACGGAAGTATATTTTTTATCACAAACTTACTTTTTTTTTAAATGGAACCCCGTTAGTTTTCTTAGCACATCTGAACATATAAACAAATACGTAATCAGTGCCGTTTGTTGCATTGTAAAATGTTAATTACATCCGGAGATATTGTAACCTAAAGTTGACGCTTCAGTATCACTTCTCCGTTGTTCGATCGTGTGTATCGGAGAGCACCGAATTACGTAGGGATCCAAAGGGAACGGTGATGGACCTTAGGTACAGAAGAGACTGGAACAGCACATTACGTCCACATGCTAACACCTTTTTATTGGTCTTTTTCACTGACGCACATGTACATCACCATGAGGGGTGAGGTTCACGTACACAGGTGGTTTCCGTTTTCAATTACGGAGTGGAATAGAGTGTGTTCCGACATGTCAGGCCAATAGATGTTCAATGTGGTGGCCAACATTTGCTGCACACAATTGCAATCTCTGGCGTAATGAATGTCGTACACGCCGCAGTACATCGGATGTAATGTCGCCGCAGGCTGCCACAATACGTTGTTTCATATCCTTTGGGGTTGTAGACACATCACGGTACACATTCTCCTTTAACGTACCCCACAGAAAGAAGTCCAGAGGTGTAAGATCAGGAGAACGGGCTGGCCAATTTATGCGTCCTCCACGTCCTATGAAACGCCCGTCGAACATCCTGTCAAGGGTCAGCCTAGTGTTAATCGCGGAATGTGCAGGTGCACCATCATGCTGATACCACATACGTGACGCGTTTCCAGTGGGACATTTTCGAGCAACGTTGCAGATCATTCTGTAGAAACGCGATGTATGTTGCAGCTGTTTGTTACAAGAGGCAACTGAACGTCGGAGGTTTCAAGCGTCAACTTTAGGTTACAATATCTCCGGATGTAATTAACATTTTACAATGCAACAAACGGCACTGATTACGTATTTGTTTATATGTTCAGATGTGCTAACAAAACTAACGTGGTTCCATTTAAAAAAACGTAGGTTTGTGTTAAAAAACATACTTCCGTGCATTTTCGTATGGTTTGTATTAAACAATTACACTAGCCCCTCTCCTCACGTTCGGTCTGTGGAATTGGTTCGTCAGTATTTGATGTGGTTTACGAAATATATCCAGCGGTAACGTTAGGTGACTCACCCTGTATACCTGGTGCGCCAACGTCCGAGGGTTTCTCCGAGGTCATTTCCGGTGCGGTTCTCTTCTTGTTACCTGCACCGCACCGGAAATGATCTCGGAGAAGCCCTCGGACGTTGGGGCGCCAGGTACATATAATCTGCGGCCGCGAGCTCGGCTCCAGTTCACCACCGGCAGTGGAGGGTGAAGCTTTGACAATGCCAGCCACTCGTGCTGGCGAAAGGTCAGTAAAATCAGCAGACGAACGTCGGCCGTAGAATCCGAGACAGAAGCAAATAGGCAGTTTGTCAACAAGTGGCCACGAAAGCCTTAACAATTTTGTATTACAGGGGGCTGCTAGATTTGTTACTGGTAGGCAGAAATGAGAACAGCGTGAAATTTAACATTAAGGTTGATGGTCAAGTTATGAAATTATCCCTCGTAGGCAGTAAAATTACCCATAACGGATGGAGCAAGGATATAAAATGCAGACTGGCCCATGAGATTCTTTGGGAACTCAAATGGGAAACTCTAGAGGGAAGGCAACATTCTTTTCGATGAACACTGCTAACAAAATTTAGAGAACTGGCATTTGAAGCTGACTTCAGAACGATTCCACTTCCACCAATATACATTTCGCGTAAGGACCACGAAGATAGGAGACGAGAAATTACGGCTCATTGAAGGCATTTGTGAGTAGACCAGGAAAGGAAATTACTTAGTAGTGGCAGAGGGTAATCTTCGCCACACGGAGTAGGTATGTAGATATTGTGGTAGATGTAGTTGATAACAGCGCAATGGTAAAGTGAGTGTGAAGCGTGACTGTTAGCCTCGTTTCATTATTACGATATTACTCTTTTGAGCATGCATTTAGTAGCGTTTGGCTTTTCCAAAGACAAGTACGATAGCGGATCCTTGCCACGATGTACTGGACAGGCGGCAGTATTATCTTTGCTAGTTCTTTCAGAGTGACTAAATTGTTTCAAATGGCTCTGAGCATTATGGGACTTAACAACTGAGGTCATCAGTCCCCTAGAATTTAGAACTACTTAAACCTAACTAACGTAAGAACATCACACACATCCATGCCCGGGGCAGGATTCGAACGTGCGACCGTAGCGGTCGCGCGGTTCCAGATTGAAGCGCCTCGAACCGCTCCGCTACACCGGCCGGCAGAGTGACTAAAATGAGTAAGCTACAACCTGAATTGTGGTAGGGTCACGTGACATCCCTTGCTCGCTTCCTTGGAGGCGTCATATTGGATTTCATTGTATTTTATTATTTCCGCTGTTGTGGCTTACCAGCACAAGTACAAGGATAGCGTACCAATAGGGACAAGAAAGGAGGCATGAAGGGCGCCAAAAGCAGAAATAACCATCATCCATTTATTGCACAATTACACACGCACATCATGATATATGAGACATTATAATTGCCATGCTCAAATCTATTGTGACAAACAACATGTATCACGAAGGGCACACACAATGGAGTTTAAGAAATTACAATGGCACATCAACTCAGCTATGAGAAACAGTGTGCATAATGAAGGCCGCACAATTTTACGAATGTAAGAAATTAATATAATACTAGCATAAAATTAACTAAAATGCCTCGAAGGAAATGTTTATGAGAAGAACACGACGGGGCCGCAAGGGAGGAGGGAACGCAAGACTTAACTCAGGTGCACCAAAACAAACAACGGACACCAGGCCGCGCCAACAACGGACACGTAAGGCACGCAGCTACTCTCTCCGATGCGGTTCCACGCGTTCCACCCAAGTAATAGCTACCTGAAACATTTTAATACTTGGAACAGTACACCAGTGATCAACAAATTAAAAAAAAATAATATGACATAAAAATACAATAATTTAAGAAAATCACATCATATGACTATGAGCTTAGGGTCTTTCGGTAATTAACAGATTACGGAACAGGTAAAGGGGCATGTGCCACTATTAAATCTTCCGTAACTACACTACTAAATTTCTCAGTACCCAAGTTGCAATTAACGTAACAATAATTAAATCATTTAAGTGATAATGTTATTTTAAAATAATAATAAAATCATTTCATACAGCAGAGGACCACGAATGGCCCGATCAGTACTCCCCAGTGATGCAGTTCACACAAATGGTACTCCACGGCTCCGAGCACACAGCCCCGTACAAAGTGCAACACAACCACAGCGACCCGGCGTACTACCAGAACCACGAGGCAGTAAACCAAAATCGTACTAAACCAAAACAAGGACCCACTTTTAAAATAACGAGACCTATCCTGGGCCGGACAACAGACCAAATGCCGGGAAATCGACAAGAAACCTCAGCTAACTTAATACCAAAACAACAATTTATGAACAATAAGCAAAACACAAGACCTCTCAGTCCAAAGGCTTCCGTTTAGTCGCGAAAGTGGCTCCGACCCGCCTGCTGAGGTGCCAAGCGTCGTACTGAGTGCCGAATCAAGCTTAACCTTCGTTAACGGAAAGCGGAAGCACCACAAGACAAAATAAACTCCAATGTAACTGCGCAAGGCGAACTCTAAGGAGTGCCACTTGAAGACTATGCACTTGAAGATCAAACATAAAGCACCCAGACTAACGTGCCGCTGAACGACGCACTTTCATCACCAGCGTCTAATAGAGTACGGAGAGAAGCGTACCCCATCGATATACATCCATGGCACGGTAAACGAGGATAGCAATCCCAGCGACGGAGAGACAGGAGGACGAAAAATCATCCCGCCGCACATAGAAGGTATTTCAAACTCAGGCTCGACAAACTACAACAGGCGAGCTTTTGCTTCCCTTGCGAATCAAGTTAAATGGCACACCACGCCGCTGTGCACACTATTAACCGTAAAATCACGGTCCGGTCTTCCCATCGGGCCCCACTCGGCGTCCAGACGCAAACAACCTCAGCCGAGCCGGACTGTCTTCACGCCAAGGCAGCCACCTCTTTCCTCCTCACACGCCTCCAGCTAAGCTCCGGCCAGCGATCACACACGGGAACAACCGCCTAACGCCAAAGAGCCGTCTGAGTGAAAAATCAGCACTAAGATCGATACGGACTTGAAAATAAGCGAGCACCGCAACAACCATAATATAACTTGCATGTTATGACAGTATGCCACTTCAAGGCAACAGCATTTTGAAGGTTTATCACTCACTCTTGGTATGATATGCTACTATTAAATGTCAGTTAACGACATATCAGCAGTATATATCTTTAGGAGATCCTCAGACATACAGTAACAATGCTTGAAGTTGTGCGTTGTCGATGTGGCCTTGCGATTAGAGACGTGTAGTTACAGAATCTACGGAAGTGGTTTTGGGTCCTGCAACAGTCTAATATTCCGTTTTTCATCTTCATGCTTGAAGCAGATTCTGGTTCTTTCTTATACATGTAACGAATGTATGTTCTGCAATATTCGACATTATTTACATATAAGATGAAGGAGTAATGATTTTTTTCAATTTTTCGACTTCACTGTGGTTAATAAACGGAAGATGAAATTCTTGCGAGTGGATTGCATTCTTGCTTCTCACAAACATTTGGTCGTTTCTGCCGTATTTGTCGAGATTTCCGTGGTGCGCTTAGGCAGGAATTCAAAAGGACAGCTGAAATTACTTGTCACAAATACTTTGCTCTTTACTCCCATTGCGCGACTTCTGAAGGTGTGATTAGAGAGGAACCTAAGAGTGCAGCTTAAACTGCTGCCAGAGAAACGGCCAGCGACTGAATTTATATACTTGAGAATGAAAACTTAGCCCATGTAAGCTTCCTCTGTTTATTATCCGTGCAATTAGCAAGTTTCAACTGTGTCTCATTTTCAGGCACATATCTTAAGCATCATGCATCGTTTCACATTTTACATCAGTGGTACATGTGTACAGTCATACATTGTATTTCTGTGCGTATATGGCACAAACACAATACAGTAGTGTACATGATTACGTCGATTAGCCTACAAGGCTACCTCAGGTCCAGCATAACTGTAGTGAATATCTGTGTTCCTCAAAATCTATAAGGGCTATAGCCGCTGGTTTTTTTTTTGGGGGGGTTAACGAAATTCGACGATGATTTTAATCAGCGGAGCATATTTCTTGTTGGTCCAAGCAACGTTACAAATCAACAAATTCACTTATTAGAGTCTAAGTAAAGAGTTTGTGAATCATATCATATTCATTCATTATCTTCTTGGAATGATTCTATTTTTATTGAATAAATTAGAGTGTTAATGAAAAGATAGTTTCTGTCAAAAGACTTTCATTCATATTAAATAATTTATTTGTGGAAACATCGACTTTATGATCTACTGTTCGCACCATAAGCGTTAGCGTTATCCATTATAGCTGCGCACGCAAAATTACAGCTCCGGTCGTAAAGGCATTCCCAGCTCTTAATAGCTTTCTGGGTCAGGGTAAGGGTAACATTTCACACGCACGGAGTTTCACAACCTCCAAAATACTTGGGTCACTGCAAAATTAAAGACCGTTATATTCTCCAGACATTTTTATTCCAGATAATGAAAGAATTGTTTTACAATATACCTTGACATCCTAGGTATTTTTCTGCCTCCGCTCGTCAGATTGAAACGTTTTTAGTGGTGTTCCACAAATTTTCCTGTATCTTCTGCATACTCTGTGGCCGCCAAATTGATCAGCCAGTCACTAATGTCCTGTTTCACTTCGTTGTCAGTTCCGTAGTGCTTTCCGCCCTATATATACTTCAGTTTGGGAAAAGATGTTATCACCCAGGACTAAGTTTGGGCTATAAGACAGATGTTGAAGAACTCAACGCCTAAGCTACTGAAGCAAAGCCTTCGCCTAAGCAGTAGACTGCTTGTCAGCGTTATTCTGAGGTCTCTTCAACACGCGTCAAACCGATAAATAGGACGCCTTTTCGATCGCAAAACACTACGGTCATACATTTTTGAGGCTCAGAATTTGTCTCACATTTTTTGGTTTTGGTTTGGATCATGAATGATGATTTACTGATGCTTTGTTTTTTACGCGACGCCCAGATCTCGTTTGGCTCAAAACTTCTTCGCCATCCTCGTATTTCGTATTTCGTGAGAAAAGTCAGCGCAGTGCCATTGGTTGCTTTTTGTGTTCATCTGCCAAATGTTCCAGAAACCACCTGGCACACACGGTTTGTAGCCAAAATCACCAAAAACAATTTAAAAAATAGCCGGTCGTGAAATTTCAGGAAAGCCTAAGCTCAGCGGATCAACAGTTACATTTTTTCCTCATATCTTCTCTTGAGTACGTCAACAACAACTGAAGGTAAGCCTTATCGTTCTTCATCAAGAATATTCGATCGTCTGCCATTAAACATGATGCACTGTCTTCAGACCGACGCTTTATTCATTACATATCAACAAACTTCATTTATCTGTCTGTAAATTCCAATAGGATGAACTTTTTTTGGCATTCAGAAATAATTTTTCTCTTTTAAACCCAAATTTACCAGGATGAATAATGGAATAACGCGCCTCCTGTACCCATATACGAGGGTTATCCAGAAAGTAAGTTTCGATCAGTCGCGAAATGGAAACCACAGTGAAAACCAGAAACGTTTTATTTGCAGCACTTAGGTACAGCTTCCACCTACTTCTCCACATAGTCGCCGCTTTAACTTCGAGTGCTGTCGTAGTGTTGTATCAACTTCCCAATATCCTCGTCATAGAAAGGAGCCGCATGTGCTTTCGGCCAGTTATATGCACTGCTCTGCAGCTCGTTGTCTGTGGAAAAATGTTGTCTTCATAGCCAGCGGTCCTTGTGAGCAGAGATGAGACTCATGGGGAGCCAATCACGGACTGTATTGTGGGTGATCAAACACTTCTCATCGGAAACGCTGTAGGAGCGTCTTCTTTGCCCCAGCAGTGTGCAGCCGAGAATCGGCATGAAGAAGGAACTGCTCGACAGTTGCGTTATGTGTGCTGCATGACACAGGCGAAATCTCTAATTAGGCCATCATACTTGGCGGGAGACACTATTCCCACGCATCTTTACGTGCTCACTGTTCGCTCAGAACTGAAAAGAGCGACGCGACACGATCGACGGGCATACTAGAGACACTGTCCAACACATCTGCGCAAAGCTTCACCGGATTTTCCCAGTGGTTTCCTTTTCGCGACCGATTGGAACTTACTTTCTGGACAACCCTCGTATGTGCTGGCACCATATCTTAATGCAGACCTATAAATTGACATAGAGAGAGAATGTACAGCTTAGGATGTCACAGAGACGGCTAGCAGTACACTGAACAAACTTCATGAGGCGCTGCAGCGCCCTTGCCTGTCTCAAGTCGCACCCCCCCCCCTCCCCGGACACACACACACACACACACACACACACACACACACACACACACGCACACAACTGCGTAGCACCTCGCAAGGCAATCGCAAAACCAGCAAGCAGCCGATATGGGGAAGTCGATTCACAGTAGTATTTCGTATTAGTCAGCATCCAGCTACCACCAGCATGGGCACTTCCATGCTGTCACATGTGGACATAAGTAGAGAAGCTTCGGCTCCATTTGCAGGTACAACAGGACACTGAGTTGCCATAAAAGAAGGACATCGTAATATTTCTTCTCTAAATACACACATACACACACAAAATTGCTACACACCCAAAATAAGTAATCTATGTGTAACTGTATGCGCTCCTATTGCTGGTGGAGTTTGATATTTTCACCATCCAGCCAAATGTTAATCCAACACAATACTGTCCACCAAAACCATCACCTGTTTTTGACTCTACCAAGTATCTTAAATTTATCTTTAATTTCACTGATATAAAATAACATTCCATGACAACATAATAATGTTAGTCAACATCACTATGTCTATAAAGGCTTGGAAGGTTTGGAGGCACTACTAACACTTAGTACTGTTGTTGTTGTTGTGGTCTTCAGTCCTGAAACTGGTTTGATGCAGCTCTCCATGCTACTCTATCCTGTGCAAGCTTCTTCATCTCCCAGTAGCTACTGCAACCTACATCCTTCTGAATCTGCTTAGTGTATTCATCTCTTGGTCTCCCTCTACGATTTTTACCCTCCACGCTGCCCTCCAACACTACATTGGTGATCCCTTGATGCCTCAGAACATGTCCTACCAACCGATCCGTTCTTCTGGTCAAGTTGAGCCACAACTTCTCTTCTCCCCAATCCTGTTCAATACTTCCTCATTAGTTATGTGATCTATCCATCTAATCTTCAGCATTCTTCTGTAGGACCACATTTCGAAAGCTTCTATTCTCTTCTTGTCCAGCCCGCATCTCGTGGTCGTGCGGTAGCGTTCTCGCTTCCCACGCCCGGGTTCCCGCGTTCAATTCCCGGCGGGGTCAGGGAGTTTTCTCTGCCTCGTGATGGCTGGGTGTTGTGTGCTGTCCTTAGGTTAGTTAGGTTTAAGTAGTTCTAAGTTCTAGGGGACTGATGACCATAGATGTTAAGTCCCATAGTGCTCAGAGCCATTTTAACCATTTCTTCTTGTCCAATTTATTTAGCGTCCATGTTTCGCTTCCATACATGGCTACACTCCATACGAATACTTTCAGGAATGACTTCCTGACACTTAAATCTATACTCGATGTTAACAAATTTCTCTTCTTCAGAAACGCTTTCCTTGCCATTGCCAGTCTACATTTTATATCCTCTCTACTTCGACCACCATCAGTTATTTTGCTCCGCAAATAGCAAAACTCCTTTACTACTTTAAGTGCCTCATTTCCTAATCTAATTCCCGCAGAATCACCCGACTTAATTCGACTACATTCCATTATCCTCGTTTTGCTTTTGTTGATGTTCATCTTATATCCTCCCTTCAAGACACTGTCCATTCCATTCAACTGCTCTTCCAACTCCTTTTCTGTCTCTGACAGAATTACAATGTCATCGGCGAACCTCAAAGTCTTTACTTCTTCTCCATGGATTTTAATACCTACTCCGAATTTTTCTTTTGTTTCCTTTACTGCTTGCTCAATATACAGATTGAATGACATCGGGGAGAGGCTAAAACCCTGTCTTACTGCCTTCCCAACCACTGCTTCCCTTTCATGTCCCTCGACTTAGTACTGTGTTCATTTTATTGTTTATGATGTTTACATTAATTTTGTTCTACATTAGGTATATTTTTTGAGAGTCATTTGTTGTTTTAGAGATAATGCTGCAAAAATCAGAAGCATTGATTTTCCCCTTAGTATCAGCAGCAACATCGACTGAGTGCTTACAGTTGTTTGATGCATTATAAAACTCGGGCTATAGGCTGATGTCCACAACTGCTTCTCTGATTACTCAACATTTGTCTACATAACGATAAAATGGATGGGAGTCACCCTAGTTCTCTGCACTGGAAGACTAAGTTGTTCTGACATATATATATGTTACAGTGAAACACCGACATCTGGAAAATGTCGACTTTCACCAGTGAATGTCAACATTCACATAGTCGCTTAGTGTATGTCCGAAATATTTGCTAAATACCCGTATTTCTGACTTACAGCGGTAAATGTTGGCATTCAACATGCACAAATGGTGAATGTTGAACATGCTGGAGATTTATATTTTCTTCTCCATAATTGAGCTGCTATAAAAAGTCACAAGGGTGATGTAACTTTCTCGCCTCTCTTTCTGAAAGGAATGACCAAGAATTTAAAATACACAGCACATTCTACATGAGAAAAGATAATAATAGTTATAAAAAAATTACTTACTTACGTGATTCAAATCTTATTTATTGCAACAACTTAAACTATTATGACACTTTGAATTGCACAAGTGTCCCTTGCTTTTACAACTGCATTTATTTGTGGAACACTTCCTTTTGCAATGACAGCGTGTATAGCCTTGTCCCCCGCTTCTCGAATTAGCTGCAGCTGCTCCTCTCAACGACATTTCTTGAAAAGAAGTCTCATCTATGGAAAGTAACTTTTCTTTTCAAAATACGAACTGATTAATTGTGTAAAGCTTCTTGAGGGTACCATTTTTATTTGCCAGTTTGTAGAAGTCGCAGTCTTCCATTCCAACAACCACCGCTAACACATTTCCGCTATCTGTACGACCACGGTCGACATCACGGACTTGTATTCCTACATTATCACCAATCTGAGCAGGAGGAAATTGTTTTTGTAAGGTTCGTAACATCTTTGTTGCTTGCAGTACAAGATTTTCTTTCGCGGCCGCTCTTTTTGTAGAAATCAACTTGTATTTTTCAGACAGAATTTGATGTGAAAACGTTGTAGGTTGTACGTCCTCTCCAATATTTTTCTTTGGAATATGGTTTTCGGTATGACAACTGCTCAAATTTTTTTTATAAGCATTAACAGTTTCTTCATGCTGTTCTTCGGTTTCAGCAGTATTGGCAATTTCTTCGAGTTGTTCTTCAGTTTCAATATTTGCGATTTATTCGCCAGGTAAAAAAGTCGATGCTATGCTTTTTTTTACTTTAACGCCAAAGATTACTTCATAAAGACTTTGGCGTATTCCTTCGTGATATGTAGTGTTCTTGGCAAATTGAACAAAGGATAAACCATCTGACCATTTATTTGAATCGTTATCGTTCATCCATGCAGTTAGCATATTCTGTACATCCTGATTGGCCCTTTCAACTGAGCCTTGTGTTTGACTGTGACGAGGCTTTCCATGAACTATTTTAACATCTTTCCACATAGCGCATATTTCGGATATGATTTGATTACTAAATTCTCTACTATTATCTGATTGCAATATTGCTGGTACACCAAATGTTAAAATTATTGAAAGAACGTGATGCGCTACTTCTTCAGCTCTTTTAGTTTTCAAAGGTCGTAGCTGGACAAACTTAGTTAAATGATCTTGATATACCATTATGAATATACAGTATATTTGCCATCTCTGATTGACTGCAGATCTATCAGATCAACTTGATATCTTAATTCAGAACTAGCCATTGGCTTCACAACAATACCTTTCTTAGGTGCGCTGTGTTTCATTTGACACTGTTCGCATAAATTTAAATACAACATTACAACTTCATACGTAATATTTTTGTATTGAACTTGCAACTCTTTAAGAATATGTGTTCTTCCTCCGTGGCCCATTCTGATGTGAGTATCATATAGTATACTGTTCAATTCTTCATTGGTAACATAATACTGTACATTCGTTTTCCCTGGTTTTAATGGTTTAATTAACTTCTCTTCATCATCAATTTTTAAAACATCAAAACGTTTTAATCGTTTGTAATCCAAAGGGGTGTTGCATTTAATTTTAGCAGAAACCACATCAGAAAGTAATTTAGAATACTTTTATTGAGAAAAATAAAAAGAATTGTCTTCTCGTTCACCCGCAATTAATGCATTTAACTTTTCATGAAAAAGATCACGATTTAGTGCCGTATCCATTTAATATAAATTAGGGTATCGGAAAAAAAATTACGAAAACGTTGCTCGCATTATCAAAGCTTCCATAAGACTGACAAAGCTGATTGACTCCGAGCAGAACAAAGGATTTGGCGGGAGAGAGTCAGTCGCTTGTTTCTTGACTCTTTTGTTTTGGACCTCTATCAGAGTATACCTGTGATTGTCGACACACACCGGAGAGTGTCCGAATGTACAACAATGTAATGAAATATTCGATCTTTCACCGAAGTATTTGGTATCGACATTCACTGGTGAAAGTCGACATTCTCCAATTTAGCTCATTCACAGTAATATATATATATATATATATATATATATATATATATATATATATATATATATATATAATTGTACCCCACACACTTTAATCCAACCTGGCAAATGTCCCAAGCTGATGAACAAATCCTATATCTTTTGCACATAACACACCACCAAATTCATGAATATGTTATGCATGTGATCAATAATTCTATAGTGGATCAAACATCATGGGTAATCACAGGTATTTTTACCAATGCATGTTGACGTTCTCGTAGCATGGTAGAGTTATAGCAGATTTAAATTTATCTACTGTAGCGTAAGAGCACTAACCTAATACATCGAAAAGAAACGTCATAGTTGTGGTACCAGTATAAAAGCGGTTGACAGGTAACTTGTTAAATATACTCCACACATTGACTCTTTCCAGTTTCTGCATCATTTCCAGTAAGACAGTCTCCAGTGATGTATAGCCATTGTCTGCATTCCTCAATGAATAGCCAATGTCAAATCATTCCAGTCATTGAAAAAGCTCCATTAAAAGAAAACTGTCAGTCTTGTACAGTGTTAATGTTACATACAGGATTTGAAATGTAATTTGCTTACAATGAAAACACAGTGATCCAGCAGAACAACACAGAATACCATCAAGAGATTGTCTACAACTGTCTGTGTCAGTGTTTCAGTAGATCATGTAATTGATTTCCACATTCATACCATTAGACCTACAGTCATAAAGAGCATAGTTTTATCACCAGTTATCAGTCCAGATTACAAAAAATTACATACTACGCAAGTCAACCCTCAACTCATATGTATTTAATTCCTTCTAGGGGGCTTATTTAGACTCAACATCCTTCACAGCAGTTGCATATGTGTAAGAGAATGAGGCATTTTAGTATAACATGCAAATGTGGAGGCTAGGTTTGTGTATCACTTCAAACATGGAGAGATGTAGGATTTTGCTGTATATGGCAATGATGAATAGCCACATGTTGCTATACTGGAGGAAAATGTTGGAATCGAAACCAATGGCTGCATTAAGTAACACACAAAGATATATATATATATATATGTATGTATGTGTGTGTGTGTGTGTGTGTGTGTGTGTGTGTGTGTGTGTCTTGAGCTTCCCTTAATGCAGTGCCCGCATCGCGTGGTCGTGCGGTAGAGTTCTCGCTTCCCACGCCCGGGTTCCCGGGTTCGATTCCCGGTGGAGTCAGGGATTTTCTCTGCCTCGTTATGGCTGGGTGTTGTGTGCTGTCCTTAGGTTAGTTAGGTTTAAGTAGTTCTAAGTTCTAGGGGACTGATGACCATAGATGTTAAGTCCCATAGTGCTCAGAGCCATTTGAACCATTTTTGAACTGTAATGCAGTAAGTGGTTTAGATTCCAACATTTTCCTTCAGTTCACCAACAAATGGCTACTCACCATTGCCATTTACAGTAAAGTGCTAACATCTCTTTCTGTTTGAAGTGATACACAAACCTTGCCTCCACAGTTGCATTCAAGTCACATCTGGGCCTTATTGGATGTTGCACACATAATATTGTTTAATGATAATTCGTTTGCAAAAATAAAGAATTGTTAAATTAAAGTTTGATATTGCTGTTCATTGTTGGAAATGAAAGCACTCTAAATCAGTATATTTTCATATTCCAATGAGAAGGCTCTTCATATACATTAAAATACCAAACTGTCTGCGATGTTTAACAGTGTTCTGTCATTAGTCCTTTAGGAAAACACCAGTATATGGCGTAGACAACTGCCTTAAGCAAATGAAAAACGGTATTCCTCTTCCACTTACAAATGGAGCCAAGGGAAATAAGTCTATCTACATACCTCCATACTTGGCGGCATGGGCGTGTTTATTCTGGTGGCAGCAGTGCTGAATAGCACGAAATATCGAAAACCGGTCGAATGCTGAATTCGCAATACCCATGTATCGAGGGAGGAAATTTTGTGTACATGGAATATTGATACAGGGAGGCTGTGTGCAGCTCCTTGCGAAAAGGAGATGTTTTATGTTAACACGAGGCAGCTAAATCTGCAATTTTTTTTAACTTATACTTGCGTTTTCACCCATTCAACCACTTTTCATGGCTGGTCTCCACTTGTAAGAACGACATGTGGACATGCTAACGTCATTTCATTTCACTGTAGTGCACTGTCATCTTTGTATGTGCAGGGTTAAAACTTTACCTATAAATCGAAGCACAACACACAAAAAAGATCAAACATATGCTGCCAGACACGATACAACATACTCTCTATTTTCTTGTTAAATAATTAAAACTCTTGATGGATAGATAATAGTTTGTGTTCACTGGTTCTTTCTCTTAAGACCTATGTTCTGATTCAACCAGTAGATAAAATGTCTTGACATACTGGGGCTTGCAAATGTACTTAATCAATACTTTTGGCAGTCACTAACTCGCTCAGACCGAGCGAGGTGGCGCAGTGGCTAGCACACTGGACTCGCATTCGGGAGGACGACGGTTCAATCCCGCGTCCGGCCATCCTGATTTAGGTTTTCCGTGATTTCCCTAAATCACTCCAGGCAAATTCCGGGATGGTTCCTTTGAAAGGGCACGGCCGACTTCCTTCTCCGTCCTTCCCTAACCCGATGAGACCGATGACCTCGCTGTTTGGTCTCTTCCCCCAAACCAACCAACCAATCAGTAAAACTACTTGTGTGTAAAGACAGACTGAGACCTGCAAAAATGCGAGTTGAGTGGAATGTTTTATGTAGATGCACATAAAGACCAGAAAAGACGCGCTCCCTCACAGTAGTGATTTCAGTATCAATACATACAGCGTAATCTCTTAAAACAGAGCACAGACCTAGAATGGAGAGCAAATTGCCCAGGAGCTGTGGAGCCCTACAGCTACTGATGAGAGCAACAGTGCACAATTGTGGACAGGTAGATGACAATTTGTGTTTGATGCACTGGTTCTTTTTCCTTATAGCTACAAAATAACATTGGTTCACAATATTGTGGTGTTATCTTGTCAGTACAACTAGCAATGGAGTAACTGTAACCTATACGCTGGCATTACATGTCGAATACGCTGATGTCCCACTACACTAACAGTGAAAATGTAGTAGGCTATAAACTTTCTCCTCTCATCATTTTTGGGGAGGGAGGGTGCATCAGGGGAAGAAAAGTAGCCATGGAAAGACGACGTCGATTTTGTTCTGATGATGGCGTATGCCACCTCTGGGATGGCAGATGTACTGATAATGATTTCATAGTCGTCTGCAGACAGATAGTAAAGTGGACATAGCTGCCAGAGTGCCTTCTGTGTCTAACCTTTAATAGGGAATTCCCACTGCCAGAGGGCTCAGCTTGGTGCGACATGTGAAAATATACACTCACCAGTGCTTATTGTTAGGGTAGCAGTGGCAGATCACACAGCTACCACAGGGCTTGTGGACCCATATGTGTCAGTGCGAACTGTTATTATAAATGGGACACATTTAGCCCATCGTCCACACAAGCCACAGCATTGATGTGCATAGCTCGACTGGTGCCATCAGAGGATCACTTGAAAAATGGAATGATGCGGCATGGTCTTCAGTGATGAAAACAGATTCTGCCTACATGCAAGTGATGCTCATTTGCATATTCAGTGTACACCTAGTGAGCACATTCATCCAAGGCCAACTAGCCCCACCTGTGGCCTCATGGTCCAGTGTGCAATAAGATACAATTCTCCTCACCATTAGTTTTTCTGGAGGGAATGTTAACCAGCGCCCAGTATATGGAGAATGTTGGTAGACACATTATTTTGCCAGTCTTGGAAGAGGAAGGTGATGTGTTGTTCCAACAGGATAATGCTTGCCCACACACTGCTAATGAAACTCAACATGCTCTGCAAGAGATGTAGCAACTTCTCTGGCCAGCATGATCTCTGGGCTTGTCTTGTCATGATTATGTGTGGGATATGACGCAAAGAGAACTGACTATTGTGAATTATCAACCAAAAACTTTTACAGAACTACGTGAACTGGTCAAGCAGGTGTGGCATAACGTATCCCAGGACAATATTCACTATCCTTATGATCGACTGGATGCCAGAGTCAGCGTCTGTACTGGCGCCCGTGGGAATTTCAGCATGGGTCGATACCTGGTACCTCAGAACTGCTTGTGCTATTGATCTGTAAACGTACTCAATTCATGTACACCACAATTTCTTTTATAATTTTTGTTCACCTACCTCTTTACAGCGGTAGATCTTCGCCCGTAAACTCTTGACTGCAGCTACTTATGAGATCACAGAAAAGCAGTGTTGAGGAAACTGTAACCTCATAGCTACACGCTGGAGGCCGCTATAAGTAAAATTTGCTGAAAATTGTCTATGTACATTAAAGAAATGATTCGGAAAGGGGATGTCACTTGTACTTTAAATATGAAGTTCAAATTTAAACCTTCAATAGATCTTTATTGCCGTTAAGCAAGATCATCAGCCCACATTTACGAAAATTTCTACTGTTTCTGCTCACAGTTATCACCATACCTAAAACAGCCAGAACTTTTACCTTCCCAAATTCCGAAACCAATTACTTGTAACACAGTCAATGATCGGGCAATTACTTCTGCACACGATATTCAGTGGTTGTATTTAGTCAAATGTTAATGCTCGCCATACAATACTCAGTAAGAATATGCTCAGTACCGCCACGCTGTATAATTCAAAGTTCACTCGCGACTTTCGTCGGAATGAATTATCACAGCACTCTAAAGTTTTCATAAACAGTTTCTGGTCACTACCAGATACCATTAACACTGGACCATAATGCGGAAGTCATCCCAAGACTTCATCTTACACATAATGTGAAAAGTCAGATCCAGCATAACCGCCTCCAATCAAAGCTAGCTTGCGACTTTCCTCTCACTCTCCCACATTCAAAACTATATCTCCTCGCTAGGCGGCCAACCGTCTCGCTTCTCATTGGCTGTCAGCACTTACGACCAATGAGAACTCACTTCTAGGGCGTGGCTCGCGCCAAAATCTAGCAAGCACCAACCACTTCTCTAGGCTCATTGACGTCATCAAAATAAGTAACACAAAACTCTCTAATTAAGTAAACAAAACAAAATAAACTATAAGGTTTACTCTACATCTGGAAATTTATTATGTAGTCGCAAATGTTCTGGCTGTCTCATACATAAGCGTACATACTTGGACATCCGACATTCACTGGTAGGGGAACCACTAGTGGATTCGTTCCCACGTTACAGAGTTGGAACACTTGCCAGTCCTGTAGATAATTACATGAATGATTTTTAATAATGCCAAACGTCCCACATACTCTCATGCACACGTTCTCATTCACACGCACCCTAACACACAATACACATATTTACTTAGAATTCTTGAAATTATTATTATAGAAAAGTCACAGAGAGTTTCTGAAACTAAAAACTTTCCAAATTTATATATGAACACTGAAAGTGTTATCAGATCATCGTACATAGTCACTGAAGGTGAACTATTACATCACTGTATTTATTTAAATTCCTGACTGTCGGAAAATTACGTTTTTTTGTTTTTTTTTTTTGGGAATTTTACTAACTTCTAAAATACAACTATCTTTGATCTCAGACTTTGACTTATTGTTTGTTTTCACAACAGAAGGTTGTACATCAAATATGACGTTCCTCAGGTTATTCCTTTATTACTTATTAATATTTTTTGTTTCGTATAATGTAAGTGGCCTGCCAGCGCTACTCCACTGCTTTCACACGCACAGCTGCAACAGATGGTCGTGAAGTCAGTCTGCAGGACACAACTCGTCCCTTACTGACCGTATAATGCTCTACCGGCTTACATTGCAGCCCACATACATTCTGAAGCAAAGCTTTTAATAGACAAATGGGCGATCGCGCACTAGTTGCGACGCCACACTCTAAAAGGTTGTACTATTTTTTTTTTTACATCAGTATATTTTCTTACATACATACAAACAGTCAATTTCCAAACAAGAATATTAGTAATAGCCACTCATTGCCATGCTATATTCCTCCTGATTGCTGGCAGTCTGAATAAACTCGACATAGAGTGTTGCTGTTGTTGCTCAAATAATTAGGTTATCGAATACCTCTTGCCCTGGGACTGCCACACTGCATTAGGGGCGCCTTTGGGCTGCGAGGAGTAGGCAGCTGTAGCTGTGTTATGGCATAGTCAAATGACAACAGGTCCGATAGATCGCGAAGGCATCCTATGAACAGTGAGTGCTGCTGAGGTGCAAGTACATTGCGAAACACATCAATGTCCTTGTCCGCAACAATAACAACAAAATCCTGTCAGATGTTCAAACTATGTTTTAAAAAAATTATTGAAAGATAAACCCTGAACTTCTGCGCATTCGAGCGTAATAATGGCAGAGCAACAACCTAAACCCTGCACATTAACTGTAACTTGTCACGTTTTATTGCACTATGTGTTTTACTACTATGTGATGTGTATCGCTGTGCATAATCTGTGTTGTGGTTCGTGTATGGCATTGCTCAGATATTAACCGTTGCTGTCCTGTTGTATTCAACATAACTGATGTGTACAGTGCGTGAGGTATTACGTAAGATACAGGTTGATGACTGAGTCAAACGTTGCCATGGTTTCGGGTCCATGATTGTAGTATCTGCCTGCAACCTTAATTAAATCAATTACAGTAACATGCGTCTTGTCACTCTCTTTCAGCCATTTTATTTTGCTCCTATTATCACATAGACTAAAATTAGTACTTACACAGTCTCAACTAGTATAATCGCAAATTGCAATTAACACAAGTATTTCAATAACACCACCTTTGTGTTGTTGCTATACTATGTCATACTCTTTACCTAATTAGAGTAGTGAAAATATTGCATTGTAATTAGTGATTTGGTAAGTGCTGAAGCGTTCCCCGTTCAAATCTGATCATCCTTGTAATTTGGACGCAACCCGTCGGTTTTCTGTCAATCGAATAGAATAGAGTTGCTTGTGGCTGTGGTGTTCAAAATCGGTGACCCGATTACTTACCGGAACATATATGACGTTCAGTTAATAATACCATTCGAGCTGTTGGATCGCAAGCATGTACTATATTTCGAATGAAGTCACCGTTAGCGTGAGGTTGAACTCAAGTATTTGTTCAGGTCTAAATGATGTGTGCATTATGTAACACCTCGGTTCAGTTTACAGAGATAAAAGCTATAGAAAGAACAATTTAAAATTAAGAATAGAATTTTTAGAGGGGAAAATAGTGTAGAATCAGAGTTCGGTAATTACAGATCAAAATTATATTATATCAGCAAGTAGTTTAACGTCTAAGTACAGCAAAGCCACGGAAGCTCCGTCATGGAGAAGGCAGTGACTCTTGTGATGAAAAACCTATAAAAAGGCATGATCGTCACTATTGCCGCCCTTTTTTTCCTTGGTTGTTTCGTTAAAGGGCGGGGAACCCGTGTCAGTCAGCAAGACAATAATTAGATTGGACTTCATCGTGTTAAGATTCACGATAAACTGTTAGAATATTACGGAGATTAAAAGTGATGTAGTGTACGACCTCTGACTGTTACTAGCAACGGAGTATTAAGGGGCTTTTAGGACTTTAGTGCTAGATTGGAACTTTACGGACATATAGACGACAGAAACTCAAATTATCTGCTGATACGAGTGAATTCAGAGGTACCCGTATTCAGATATTAACGTGTGGACTTTTGAAAGTGTCGTGTGCCGTTAGTTGCGAATCTGGACGTAGAGCGCGTGCATATCGGCATTTGAAGACTATTTAGATTCCTCCAGGCTAGGAACCTTTTAAATAGACCATCATCCATCACCATCTTAATCCTTGAATATAGATTGAAAGTGAAATACAAGAGTGTTGTACTTATTTCATTTACCTAGTACTAGTGTGAGGTGATCCACATGAGTTCCAAAAGAAATCCGTTGGAATTCGATTACTCGATAAATAGTACGATTCTCAAGGCTGTCAATTCAATTAAGTACCTGGGTGTTAAAATTACGAACAACTTCAGTTGGAAAGACCACATAGATAATATTGTGGGGAAGGCGAGCCAAAGGTTGCGTTTATTGGCAGGACACTTAAAAGATGCAACAAGTCCACTAAACAGACAGCTTACACTACACTCGTTCGTCCTCTGTTAGAATATTGCTGTGCGGTGTGGGATCCTTACCAGGTGGGATTGAAGGAGGACATCGAAAGGGTGCAAAAAATGGCAGCTCGTTTTGCATTATCACGTAATAGGGGAGAGAGTGTGGCAGATATGATACGCGAGTTGGGATGGAAGTCATTAAAGCAAAGACGTTTTCCGTCGCGGCGAGATCTGTTTACGAAATTTCACCAACTTCCTCTTCCGAATGCGAAAATATTTTGTTGAGCCCAACCTAAATAGGTAGGAATGATCATCAAAATAAATTAAGAGAAATCAGAGCTCGAACAGAAAGGTGTAAGTGTTCGTCTTTCTCACGCGCTGTTCGGGAGTGGAATGGTAGAGAGATAGTATGATTGTGGTTCGATGAACCCTCTGCCAAGCACTTAAATGTGAATTGCAGAGTAATGATGTAGATGTACTAATCAGTGAAGGTTTTACGGAACCAAAGCTATTCAGCAGTAAGTCAGCACCATCTAGCGGAAAGCGTAGGCATTAACTAACACGCTAACTGAAGTGAACGTTTACGTGTTTTACGGACTGCTTAATACGAACTTTTGTGACTCTTTGACGTCCCCACTCCCTCCGAAAGATGGCGCAGGCTGTCTTAATCATAAAAGGGGAGAGTTTTAGCCGGACAAATTACTAAATATAAGCGATATTTACAAGACTCGCAGTAATAGCAAAACACAAGGACCGCACCTCATCGGAGGGTCGTCGCTGTCACGCCGGCAAGTAAAGCCGGAAAACCTACCGACGATACGTATCTACGAGCAGACGTCGACGTCGAGTGCCTAAAAAGGGAACCAAAAGGGAGTTGAGTATCCCTGTCATGGCGCGACAGCACCGTATCCTTTTCAACAACATCCGCTCCCTTCCGGCCAACAAGAACCTCTTCCTCCACACCCTTGCCACCCACCGCGTGGATGCCTTCCTCCTCAATGAAACCTTCCTCCAACCCCACCACACCGTCCACACTTCGCCCTACCTCCTCCACCGCTCCGATAATCCCCTCCCGATTGCGCGTGGCGGACTTGCCATTGGGCACCACCGCCAGATCCCCGTTCGGCTCCAACATCTCCTTCCCGACCCCACCGAACACCTGATCCTTAGTCTCTTCTTCCCCGGCCTTACCGTTACCTGCGCCACCATCTATGTCCGCCCTAACGCCCCTATTCCCTTCGACTTCCTCTCCCACACTGACTGTACCTTCTCCTCCTACGTGATCGCCGCCGACCTCAACATCCATAGTCGTTCCGCCGCCCAGTTACGGCGGTGGCATCGGTTCCTCTCCTCCCTTCAAGGCGACCTCATCCCCATCCCCCAGCACACCCGTCCCGAATCCAACTCCACTCCCGATGTTATCCTTTCCTCCCCCAACCTCCTTGGCCGCATAACGGTGGATGTCCTGGAGCCTATTGGTAGCGACCATCTCCCTGTCCTCCTTACCGTTTCAGATGGTTGTCGCCCCCACCCTGACCCTCGTAATGACCCTCCCCCTAAGAACATCCATGACTATTCCCATGCCAACTGGAATGCCTACCAGGATACCCCTTCCACCCAGGTCGATAGCCACCCCTTCCCCTACCACCACCCTGACGATGTCACCCACGCCGCCTCCTTTCTCCAGCAGACCTTGTCTGAGGCCGTGGAGGCCCACGTCCCTACTGTCGCCGTCCACCCCCACCGTCCTACCTTACCCCCACAGGCCATCCTCCTCCTCCGTGAATCCCGTCGTCTCTACCGTGCCTTCCTCCGCACGCGTGACCCGGACACACTACGACGCCACCGGCAACTCCAGCGTCACATTCGTAATTTGCTCGCGGCTATGAAACGCCGGGACTGGCGACAGACATGCACCCGTTTAAATGCTACCCTACCTATCAACTCGTCCAAGTTCTGGTCAGTCTTCCGTCGCCTTACCGGAACTAAACCCTCCCCCTACTATCCTCTTCTCCATGATGATCACCCTTTCCCTGACTCCATTAGTAAGGCCAATCACTTTGCCTCTTACCTCTCCGATGTCTTTTCCATCCCCGATGATCCCCAGTTCGATTACTCCCTCTTCCCAGATGTCCGCGACCGAACTGACATCTCCGTCCCTCCCCTCGCTCCTAGTTTCCAGTACTTGGTCAACATTGCACACATGGAACTCAATGCCCCTATCACTACACAGGATCTCATTGCTACACTCTGCACAAAATGCAACACTGCTCCTGGTCATGATCGTATCACCTACCGTCACCTTCATGAAGCTCCTGTCTCTTTCCTCTCCACCCTGGCCAGGCTGTACAATGTAGTCCTGTCCACCAGTCACTACCCTGACCTGTGGAAAACCTCCCGTATCCTGATGTTCCTTAAACCTGGCAAACCGCCGTCCACCATCTCCTCCTACTGTCCCATCAGCCTTACCTCGGTCTTCAGCAAGGTCCTGGAATCTATCCTCACCCGCCGCATCCATCAGCATCTCCGCCAGTACCGCCTCCTTCCTGTTACCCAGAGTGCTTTCGGCCTTCCTTCTCTTCCGACGATCTTCCCCTTCACCTCACTCATCTCCTTTCCGACCAGCTTAATTCCCGTCGCTCCGCAATCTTCCTCTCCCTGGACCTCGAATGCGCTTATGACCGCGTATGGCATTCCGGTCTCCTCTTCAAGCTCCAAACCTTCGCCTTTCCCATTAACTACGTCCGTCTGATCAGCTCCTTTTTCTCCTGCCGTCCTTCCTATGTCACCATCCATAACACAGATTCCTACACCTTTTTTCCCTCCGCCGGTGTGCCCCAAGACTCCGTCCTCTCCCCCCTTCTGTACCTTTTGTACACGGCGGACATGCCGCCGCCGACACCCCCCGTCCACCTTCTCCAGTTTGCCGATGCCACCGCCTTCCTTGCCTTTGCCCCCACCCTGCAGCGCTCCCAACACCTTCTCCAATTCCATCTTGACCAGTTCACCGCTTGGTGCAAGCAGTGGTTGCTCAAGGTCAATCCCTCCAAAACCCAGGCGATCATTGTAGGTAAAACCACCCCTTCCTTCCGCCTCCTTGATTTCTGTCTCACCATCTATGGCCGTCCTATCGCCCTCACTCCCACCCTTAAGTACCTTGGCGTCACCCTCGACCGTCGCCTCTCCTGGACTCCCCATCTCCGGACAATCCAAGCCAAGGCACGTTCCCGACTCCGTCTCCTCAAGCTCCTTTCCGGCCGTACGTGGGGTCTGGACCCCTCCACAATCCCCCACACCTATAAATCTCTCATCTGCCCTATCCTTTGTTACGCCCTTCCGGCCTGGATCTCCGCCCCCCCTACCTTTTATAAATCCCTCCAAATCCTTGAACGCCATGCTCTCCGCCTTGCCTATCGCATCCGTCTCCCCTCCCCCATGCGGATCATGTATGATCTCATCCCCTTCCCCCACCTCCTCCATTTCCTTGAAAGGATACGGATCCTGTACACCTCCCGCAAACTCGATCCTCCTCATCCGCTTGTCCCACCCCCGCCTGCTGCCGCGCCTGTATTCCCACGTCCCACCCGATCTCCATCTCTCCACCCTCCTCACCCTCTCCCAAGGTGGCTTCCTCCAGCTCCCCCTCCCTGATGATGTCCTCCTTCCCTCCATCTACCCCTCCTCACAACTTTGATCCTCCCCCCCCACATCCTGTGTCCTTTCCATTAGGCACCCTCCCTCCCTTCTCTTTCCTTTTTCCCTATCCCCTCCCTCCTTCCCTCTTCCTCCGGGCTTCCCCTCCCCCTTCCTCCCTCCCCCTATCTCCCCTGCCCATGGCATCTGCTCTCCCCTCTCCTTCTCCCACCCCCCCCTCCTCCTCTCTTGGCAGGTCCCCGGACTCGTACACGGATAGTGAACATTCGCGCGCCGGAGATCAACGCCTCGTGTTCTGTGTGTGCCGTCGTTTTGTGCTTCAGTGATTCAGTGTTATTCGTTTTGTGCCCCTACGTTCACGTGTGACAATTTTCGTCTCTGTCTGTGTCGAAGTGTCTGAACAATTTTATCTTGGACTCTACGCCCGTGAACGGCGCCTTGTATTTTAAACAGTGTTTGTCTGCGTTTCTATGTCCACCATGTTTTTTTCTTTAAATGTCTTCATTTGTATATTTGTGTCCTCTGCAGCTAAAGAGCGGCGTCGTCTGCTGCTGCGTGGCCTGCCTGTAATACAGGTTTCAAAATAACAATAAAGAAAAAAAAAAGGAGTTGGGTATGCTTCAATCATCCATGGTTACTTTCCATTCTTGAGTTGTTCTTTCAATGGGAATATCTTTTTTTATGAAAAAAAATTTTTTGATGGAATATGAATATCCTGCAACAGTAATTAGTAAAACATACACAGAAGAAAAAATATTTACGGTGCCATTAATCAATTTAAATGACAAATGAATATAATTAGAGGCAAAATGGGAACAATATGATGGTTACTATAAGACTGTAGCTCACTTAGATGTCAACTGTGGCTACTGGTAATTGTGAGAAAAACGTAATGCTAACTGAGCGTAATGTCACATGAACAGAGGAAAGGCAACAGGGCTTGCTTCGCTATATATAAAATTCTACATTAAGTATTTGAAAGAACTCTGTCCCACTCTAGCAGTAGTCTATCGTAGGTTAGTGAAACTGTGAAGCTTTCCAAGCGACTGGAAGAATTCGCAGATCTCTTTCGTTTTCAACGCGGGCTGCCGGTCAGATCGCGAATGTCAAATGTTTCAGAAGTTTTGAACATGTTGTATGCCCACATCTTAAGACCTTTCTAGGGAACGTCAACTTGCTTCATAGCAAACATGTATTCCGCAAATAAGGCTGTGTAAAATTGAGTTTGCTTTGTTCGTGAGACCCAGAAGACGGTAGATACCGGTGCCCAGGTTCATGTAAAAAAGACGTCGATAAGTTCCACTCTGTCGCGCAATGTAGAAAATACCACAAGAGGGTGTTACTGTATACAATGCTCATGTCCATCTGTTCTTCGTGAGACATCTATTCATGTGAAAGTGCGTACTTTGCGTGCTACTGTGACTTCCACTGCCCCCTCGCAGTGACGAAATCTGAGCAGGAAGCACGATTTTACTAAATCTTCCGCGTGAACTAACATATTATATTGGCTGCCTGTTCGAAGAACGTACGGTCTCAGAATTTTCACTGTACACATACAGTGAAGCACAACGGCTCTCTTGTATTATTTGGACTCGAGGAGTTGGATATCTGTGACGATTTCCCTCGTTTTATACGGTTGCATGACGAAACACCTACCCTGCTTTGGCTCTCTACTTCCTCAAATAATACTACCTAGTAAGTGTCCCAAGCTGACAAGAGAACACTCCGTGGTATACATAAATTACCTCGATGAAGCCTGGCAGGTAGGTAGAGGGCTCAAAGTAAAGCAAAACGTATTTTTTTTTTCATTTCTACAAATTGCACTTTAAAGTGGTAATATTTACTCCGAAAGGATATTTTGCAAATTAAGGTTAGAGGGAATGTCTTCGAAACCAATATACAACGAAAAGATGTTTCATATAAAAGCTGAAATGTAATTAACGTTTTGAAAACTTCTTAATTATATTTTGCAGTAATCGTAAACTCTCCAAAATACTGCACCATTATTTATTAGTTTGGAAAATACAAAATTTGGCTACATCCTAAATGTAAGAAGCTTTCATGTCGCATCCATCCATGTGTAACAAAGTTGGTTTCTCAAATACCATTTTTTTAAAATAAACTGTACACGAAATTGCTGCCAGAGTATTTTCAACATACCTATTTGAAATATCTAAACAGTTATTATTTTTCTAATTATTTTGGTTTTACGTTTTAAATTGTAGTTTGTATTTTAAATTCATGTTCTTTTTGTTTTTAGTTTACCGTTTCACATATGTATATATAGTTAGCTGAGAATAGTAAGTAACACTTTATTATGATACAAAATATTACATTATTGATAAACTATACAAAAATGCTTTAAACGTTAACTCGTTTTAACACCATGCGCATAAAATGAACGAAATTTCTTCACGTCATACGCACGACGGTCAACACAATACAAAACAAAATTCAGCAGGATCCGCATATTGTGGTGGGGAAACCTCTAAATATCCTGGTTTCTATCAGGCATATTTCTGTACATTTTAAAACATTGACGAAGAGAACTGATTAGGTGCTAGTGACTGCAGCTTGATTATATTGTTTCTCAAGTGGAGATTCACATCATAATTATTCGCTGGAAAAAGATATGAAAATCTTCTGACAAAGTTCTTCCAACAGCGAATGCCAAATACGAGGGCGTTCAGTTAGTAACGTAACACTTTGTTTCTTGGCCAATGTCGGTTGAAGAAATACAGAGTTTGTTGTGGTGCGTTGTGGAATATTTACGCTTCAACCCCTGTAATTTCTTGAAGGTCCGATAGGTAGCTGCGATATAGGTAGCCTTCAAAATGGCGTCTGTAACGGAGCTTAATTCCAAGCAGAGAGCTCTCAATGAGTTCCTTTTCGCTGAAGACCAGAGCATCGCAGGTGTTCATAGACGCAAACAGAATGCCTACGGAGACCTGGCGGTAAACAAAAGCACGATGAGTAGTTGGGCGAGGCTTCAGTCATTATCGTAACAAGATCGTGCTAACCTGTCCTATCTACCGCGAGCCGACAGGCCGCACACAACTGTGACTCCCACAGTGGTGGAAAGTGTGGACATTGTCATTCGAGGTGGTCGAAGGGCCGCACTGAAAAACTCGCTGCACAACCGGATGTCTCTGTTGGTACTGCTGACACTCTCGTCCACCAGCTGGGGCACTCAAAGCTGTATGCCCGTTGGATTGCTAGTCGCCTTACAGAAGACTGTAAAGAGCAACTAATTTGGCACATGAGGGATGCACTCCGCAGGAAGCTGTACATGGATGATGTGGAGGTTATCAATGTAGCAAGACGCTGGCTCCGACGTCGACCAGTAGAGTGATATCAAGCAGGCATGCACGCCCTAACAGCAAAATGGCGTTCGGCCGTCGCATTGAACAGAGGTTATGTTGAAAAATATAGTTTTGTGTCCTTGTAGCCTAAAGAGTCGGGAATAATACTGTGTATTGGAATCATGAAGAAAACCAACGTGCTTTCAGAAAAAAAAATGTGTTGCACTACGTACTGAACTCTCCTCGGACGTCCAACGACTGTGCCTGTCCCGTCAAGCCTTTTGAGACCACCAGATGAGCAAGTTCCTTTTCCTTAGGCAGAACGCTCAAAACAGTTCTTTCACACTGACCAACCCAAGAATCTCACAATAATACGGGCATTTCTCCCGCACTGCGAAACTAAAGTTCTGTCAGATATCTTTTGACATGGTCAGACGTTGATTTACCAGATTTCGACGCCGTCACAGGAACATATTGAGCTTCAAAAAGAGATTCTTGAATCCTAGATACAACCCCCCCCCCCCACCGAACTCGTTTCCTTTAAAACTATGAAAACAGATGTGTATCAAAAAATCTTCTCAAGTGTTATATGTCCGGACAATGAATGTAGTCGTCTGATGATCCCAAAAGTCTCGACATACAGTACAGCAATCGGACGTTACAGCTTTCGATGTTGGAAGTTCTGGCGAATGATTATATCAATCTCCACATGAGAAATAATATAATTAAGCTGCAGTCACTAGTACATAATCAGTTCTCTTCGTCAATGTTTTCCAATGTACAGAAATATGCCTGATAGAAGCCAGGATATTTAAAGGATTGCGAATCCAGCTGAATTTTGTTTTATATTGTGTTGTCCGTCTTGCGTATTACGTGAAGAAATTTCGTTCATTTTATGCACTTTGTGTTAAAAATTTATTTTTCAAGCATTTTGTATAGTTTTTCAATACTGCAATTATTTCGTATCATAGTAATGTGTTACTTATATTTTGGTTAACGAAATACGCAAATGAAACGGTACACTAGAAACAGAAAACAACATGAATTTAAAACGCAAAGTAACAATGTAAAACATAAAACCCTAAAAGTAAAACATATTATTATTAAGAAAAGAATGAAAGTTTGTATAGTTTAATTATGTACATTGAAAATACTCCAACAGCACATTGTGTACAGCTTATTTTCCAAAACTGGTATTTCAGTCATCAGATTTGTTACACATGGGCGGATGTGGCGCGAAAGTTTTTATTTCATTTATGTTGTAACGTAAGCTTTTATATTTGAAAATTAATATACGGTGGTGAGGTATTTTCGAGAATTTCAAATTATTACAAAAGTTGATTATGACTTAATTACGTTTCAACTTTCATGTGAAACACTTTTTTGTATATTATGGTTTCGAAGATATTTCCTGTAAACTCGGTATTCCGAATGTCCTTTCAGTGCGTGTTTTACAGCTTTAAAGTGAAATTGGGCACAAATGAAAAAAAGCGTACTGCATTATTTTGACCCCTCTGCATAATCGCTAAGTTCCACCAACGTTGTTTATTCACGCCTGACACTGTTCACTTGTGAGTAGCAATACTGAAGTATCTCTCGAATAAGCACATTTTAAGCGTTTTCTTTCTTGGAGTAGAGTACAGAGATACAGAGATTTGAGTTCACCCGGATGCTTATCAACAGTGGTTCGTCTTTCAAGTCATTCACTAATAGACTAGGAAAGGATGGAAGTGACGGGGGTTGTATGCAAAGTGCACTGCAGTCCCTGCTTAACTATGTAATGCGAACACGACCGCTGTCACTAACTCATAGCTATTACTTGCTACACAAACTACCATAACCTCCGCTCTTAGATATATATTCCTCAAATTGTTGAATCAGAGGGTGTAAGTTTCAGTTACTACACAGCATCGCCTTTTCTCGGTAGCTCTCTCGAAAAAAAAAATCGACATGCTCTGGGCTCTAGATCCAAGTGACGAGATGAAACGAAACGTCCTTACTTGTTATATACGATTTCTCAGTTAGTTGGATGTCAAAGATGAGGTTCCCGACCAGCGGCGAAGCGTATAGACAGATGACGACTTCGACAGACAAGAGAAATCTGCTGCAAGTTATGAACCAGTTTTCCTCCTGCCTAGATAAGTAATCCTCATTTCGCAGGTCGCTCTCGGTAATATTCTGCATCGTGTCTATGATACTTGCAAAAGCAGTTGCAGCCGGTGTATTTCAGGTCGACTACATTGCATAAAAAGCTACAATTCATGCTACACGTACGTAGTCACCCATACCATGCAACGACGTAACGTGCTGTTTCTTAGTAAGCGATTCGTCAAGATGCACCTAGATGCAACAAGACAACATGTGAAAGAGTAACAGAGGGCAACGAGTGACCAGAATTTCTAATCCGTGGAACAGGGTACTTCACAAATATTCATCCGAATACACTAGACTGAAACTTACACAAGTAACTTTGAAGACCGTACTCAGTTGAATAAATTCATAGCGGAGAGCAAATGAATGTATTCGGCCCGCTGGTAAACTGAAACTCTGACCAATATTGCTTCATCGTACAACAATGGCTTCGTTCCTAGACGGAATATCGCGGGGAAGACATCACCAGTAACGCAGCGTTCGGCATATGGACAACTATCCCATAACAATGTGCACTATATTTCGCATTGTGACGGTTTGTCTCTTGACTGTAAGAAATGTCCAACCGGACCGATTAAGGAAAAGTTCCGGACCTATTGAGGACAATGATACAACGCCACCAATGTCAATAGTTTTGCCTGCTGTGCATAGATTAGAGTGCTCCGTATTTTTCAACTTCATAAAAATTCAGCTCCTGCCCCCCATTTCCCCCCCCCCCCCCAAACCTATTTTGTTTCAGTCAGCCAAAAAACTACTTGTGTAAGATTTTAGTTCAATCGGGCAATTAAAAGACGACTCTTGTCAATAACGGAGTTTAGAATTTTTGCTGTGTGCATTTTGCTCACAGTTTCTCATTACTGCTATTAACATTATTAAATAAAGTCTCATGATTAGAGAAAATTATTTTAATAACCCTGTACTAAGTCTTTAATCCTAATATTGTAATATATATCAAATGTTATAAGGTGTTGAAAGATAGATAGACCGGCAGTATTGTAAATCTTCAAGGCAAGGAACAATTGTTGGGAGTCCCTGAAATCTCAACACCTTCTGGAGAAGATCAAGCCATGACTGTCCAAGCAGTAGAATGGAGGGGTGTAGCTGACAAACTTCAGACACTTTACTGTGATACGACAGCAAGAAATGAAGGTGAAGTAAATGATAGCTGCACAAATCTAGAAAGACTGTTCAGTCGTGACCTGTTATATCTCACTTGCTGTGATTATATTTTTTTATTGGTGTTGAGGACTTGTTTCGCCTCACTGGTGGGGGCAACATCTGGCCCAGACATGTAACTTTTCTAGAAATTTATTGTAACTTGATAAAAATCGACAAGGAAGCTTACATAACTGGTGGCAGTGAAGTACCTAATGATGCACAGTCTATTATTCTCGGATTTCTTGAAAATCAACTTTCTGTGCAGAAACAACCTCGAGATTATTACCGAGAACTGCTAACGGTGATAGTTCTTGGCGCCACTCCAAAGAATGGAATATCGTTTTCCATCCCAGGAGATGTAACTCACTCTGTGTGGATAGCAAAGTCCATATGTGCCTTCCAAGACCAGTTTCATTTATCTGTTGTGGAGAAGACCTCATTAACAAGACTGTTTATTTTTCTTGCATACACTTATGTCGGAGCCTGATTTCTGACGACAGAAGCAATTAAAGCACCTTATCATGATTTAGTATTCATGAGTCAACTGATAAATTATCTGGATATTGATGCAGTAAGGCTAATATAGCCCGAGTTATTTACGTATCAGAAAAAAAGTAATGAGTAAAATAAAATAAAATGAAGTAAAATCGTCCAGTATACAGAATAATGATTTTCTTCTTTTACTAGTATTGACTTCCCATCTTTTGTAGCACCTTTTGCGATAAGTTTATTCACGAGGTTTTCTATAAATACTGATCTACTTCACAAAGGCACTTCAACGTGGAAAGTTGAATCTCATTACAAAAGTGCAATTCAAAACTTGAGGACGTGATTGTTGTGAATAATTGCAGAGAGAGATGTTAGATTAATTCAGTATTCTCACAAAAGACGAAACTGAGAAACAATTTAGACTTTAAGAAATACCCAGCTCCTACTAAATCTTCTGTTAGGAATAAATAAAGTTCAGTGTTCATTCAATCAAATAATCTTTTGATTCTACGGAAATGAATGTTGCAAAATCATTCTTGTAAGTAAAAAAGTTTCACAAACTTAAAATGAGTGCATTATCGAGAATAAAATTAGTATTTTCCAAATTTTCCATGTTTTTTTAATTGAATTTGTCAGTAATAATAGTAAAAATGGTTTCAAACGGCTGAGGTGCTTGAGGGTCCCCTTAATTTGTTAGATTTACATAACATTTTTCGTAAGTGGTTTTTTGTCAATTGGAGCAAAAGTGGGTGGTTGGAGAAGCAAACTTACTTACTTTCAGGAAATTACATATAGCTAAGGGACATCCCAGTGTACAAATATGTATACATCAAGTGGACGAAGAACGTTTTGATTCATCTTCTTGGTCTCTCGTGTAATGTAGTGACATGCTTGAAAGGTGTCTTTTTCTTTTCTTTTCTTTCGTAGAAATCTTTCATATCGCGCACTCGCTCACACGTTGATGGGCACTTGTCTGTCTCAGAAATCTGTAGGCACTTGTACATCTATTGGGATACGACATCTCTGGATGCACACTATGAGTTATTCCCTATGAGGAGAACACGCCAAGTGCGGTAAGCCGATTCTCAGAAACTTCGCTCGGCGGAAGAGGAGCCAAAATAGGCCAACACGTTTTTTTGGGCTTATTCGTAGATACTCGACGGTTTCTGAGAAAACGACAGTCGAAGTTTTCGATGTAATGTAGATGTCGTTTAGCACGCCTAGGTTCAACTCAACTGGTGGCATAGTGGCTAGCGTTGTCTCTCTCACTGTTGCATCTCGTGTTCGAAATCCGATTATTGTATTAATTTATTTTATTTTATTTTTTCATATCTATCCGTGTTCGAAAAAGTTTACTACACGAATGTTTCTTATCAAGTTACGGGATACAGGGACGTTACATAAAATGTAAAATTAAAACTGAATTTCACAAAAAGTGTGATGCATTTATGATGTAAAATTCAGGGTGTTCATTTTAACTGAACACATTGAAATGTCGCGAAGACTACACATCTGATCAAAAAAAATGTTGTAATTCCAATTTTTTGTCTCGGAGAGGGACACCAATGATACCACACTCGAACCTTCACCCCATCCCGTGCGTGAATGGCGGGGAGCAGCTTGGAAATCTTCAATGGGAAAACACCGCTTTTTGTTGCGGATTACGATTCTATGACCAACGTATTCTCTGAAGCATTTACTTCTTTTCGCCACAGATGGTGCTGTAATCGGAAGAATTGAAATGGGTACACAATCGTAATTTACGACGTGCTACTCAATGGCCGTTGAATATCCAGTAGCGCATAGGGCCCCACCTCCACGCTGCGAGGGTAGGAGAGGCCAGTATCTCCTAATTTCTAATTGGAAACCCCATCGAATCGATGTATTCCTCCGATATATCGAACAGGGGCCACTCGACGCTCCTCAATGGCCGTGGCTCGAGGCGAACGTTACTCTACTTTTCCAGTTGGAGTAAGTGTTCAAACGTAGTTCGGCCAACTTCAATACAGTTAGCGATCGTCTTTTCAATCGACCATACACAGTCCAGAAGCGTTTCTGCGGGAATGTCAGCACAGGCGTTTCTGATGCGATCGACCATGTCTTCACGGCCTGATGGCACTTGCTGGTACACCTTATCTTTTAAACATACCCACACAAAAAAACCGGTGACGTCAAGATCGGCGACCTAGCGAGCCAATTAATAGTGCCGCCTCTGCCAATAAACACGGTCTAATACCACCCGTACTTTAGCTGCATGATGCGTAGGAAAACTGTCATGCTGAAAACATATTCGTTGTCAAACGTCCAGAGCAATATCCTGCAGTAGTACCGGTAGTTCGTGTTCCAAAGACGTTTGAAATTTGCGTCCGTTCAACGCGCCGTCGATAAAATATGTACCAATGAGTTTGTTCCCCACGATGCAACATCATACGTTAACCTACAAAGGACGTTGTCTACACCAGTAATGCATGTTATGTCGTTGAACGCTACCATGGATTGTGAATTTAGACTGATCGGAAAATAGTACCTCGGCAAACACGTTGATGTCGTTTGCATTTGCTGACGTTCCCATCTACAAAACAATACCTGGTTGTGGAAATCAACACCATAAAGTTCTAGATGCAGCGACACATGGTATGGATGATACTTACGACGTTGCAGCATTGTGAAATGCTACCTACGGACAAACCGGAATCGCGGTGTAATTGCCGGGCGCTTATCCGTGGTTTTTGGTGCACTATTTCATTAGCTCTTCCTGTAACACGTTTGCTTCGTTTCCTTTCGCCGGTCTGTACGCTGCCATCAGACATAAAGGCGCTCAAAACCTTGTAAAAGAACGAACGAAAGTGACCTTCCCCTGAAAAACGCTCGGCATACAAGGCAACAGCAGCCTCAACATTTCTGCTACATTCTTCGTAAATGAGGATCATTTCAGTTTTTTCTTCTATGATTGTAACACTCATCGTCCACTCGCACTTCTGTTCTCCAAATGATAGGTAGGTGCGCAGGCAATAAACACAAGTATTGTGATCCGTACGATACTTGATCTCCGGTCACAGTGCAGTGCATGTTACGATACGCCGTCGTTCGCTACACGGCCATGGTGGTGCCTCGAGTAGTTCCCTGTTCGATATGTCGGAGGAATACAACGTTGCGAATGGGGTTTCCAATCAGAAGTTATGAAATACAGGCCTCTCCCACCCTTGCAGCATGGATGTGGAGTCCCACGTGCATTGGCCACTCAAAGGCCACTGAGTAGCATGCCGTAAATTACGATTGTGTACCAACGTTTGTTCCTCCGATTACAGCGCCATCTATAGCGAAACGAAGAAAATGCTCCAGAGAAAACGTATGCCATAGACTCGTAATCCGCAATAAAAAATGGTGTTTTCCCATTGAAGGTTTCCAAGTTGCCCCCCGCCACCAATGCACGGATGGGGTGCGGGTCGAGTGTGGTATCACTGGTGTCCCCTCTGACGAGACAAACAAATTGGAATTATAACTTTTGTTGGTCCGATGTGTAGTTTTCGTGATATTTCAGTGTCTTTAGGTAAAATGAACACCCCGTGTGTGTGTGTGTGTGTGTGTGTGTGTGTGTGTGTGTGCGCGCGTATGTGTGTGGTACTTTCAGGCGTTACAATCTTTTACGTTCTCATATTCTTATATTTCATTCTTATCTCATCATAATTCTTATACTCTATTTTTCCTTTTATTCTTCAGTCAGATTTGATGCACTCCTTTAGACGATACCAATTGTAGAAACATTCGAAACTTAGAAATTCCGAAAACCATAAACATCGTGTGCAGGCAGATTTGCTACAGCTACATTCCTTCGTATGAATCTCACCTTGAATAGAAACATCATTAACACTGCCGAAGGTTACCTGCGTTGGCAATTATTTCGTAGCAAGTCACTTACAACGGTTCGCTTTCCTGAAAACTGGCGCTTGCAGTTAATTATGAATCAAGATACACGAAAGAAATTTAGTCGAAGACAATTTCAAATAGTTTTTCCGTTCATTTTTCTCTTTTCTCCTTTCTTTTTTAAATTCATTCACCAGTGATGAATAACAGTAACGTGATTTCAGTATACACTGGAAATCATTCGTGTACTAATCTCCTACGGACTTGGGTAGATATATGAAAAATACAATGAAAGTAAAAATAACAATCGGATTTCGAACACGGTACACAAAATTGTGAAGTTGCGGCACTAGCCTGTGTCCCATCGCTTCTGTAGCACTGCTTTCTCTCTAAAACGCACATGAATAACCTCAAAAGCGTTGAACATCGTTTTGTCAGAATCGGTTGAATAGGGAGGGATAAGCCGAGACACGTCTTCGCTTATTTTGAGTTCTCTTCTGCTGAGTGGAGTTTCTGGGAAACCGGTTTATGGCACTTTCCGTGTTCTCCTCATTAGCAAGTCGACTGAGCGTTTGATGGCACAGTGAGCTTATAGGGAAGCTAGGCGGCACAATCAGTTCGCAGGCCGCGTGACCGGCAGACAAAAGGTCGACATTGACTTTACCATATTCGGCCGACTTCATTGTGGATTATGGAGGGCTCGTTACTAACTTAGACACTTGCACTGCATTTACTTGATTTATTTGTATGTTTTTCAGGTTATACAGCAATGTATTTCTTTTCACGATTATTTTTCTGCAGTCGTGGTTAACAGGATACTGCTGAGGTCATCGGTCCCTAGGCTTACACACTACGTAATATAACTTAACTTACGGACAAAATGCAAGGTGCCTCAGCCCGCGCGGCTATCCCGCCCCGGCGCACTGAACGTAAAATGCAGTTCATACACGTGGATAGTGAATAGTTTCATCAGGTCGATGGTTAAGATTATTGTTTCAGTTTTGTCTTGGTTAGCACTTGTTAGTTCGCCGTTTAAATTTTACTTTGCGCTTGGTAAAGTTCTTGCCTCTACGGAACATAAGATAGTCAGATTCACTTGTAAGGGTAACATTTAAGGGCTTGAAAACCGTGGTCATAGTCTCCCATGAAACCACAAGTTAAAGTAAATGGGTGGTTAAAGTAAAGTGAGCCTCTACGCTGAGGTAGACATCAGATACTTTCCTCGTTGTGTTGTGACAGATATTTAGCTACTGCTTATGGACAGGTTATATTCTAACCGTTTGTTCACATCAGGTTCAATAGCGTTGCACACGAGTTCAGACGGTATAAGTACAGGACACGAAAGCGACCACGATCTGTTCCAAGATAACATCCCTGAATTTGCTTCTCTGTAGAAACATTTCTATAAACGCTGAATCAGAATGGGTGGGCAGAGATATCAATCCCTTTCCTCCCAAGTACGACTCTAGTGTTTCACTTACAGTGCCACCTCGGGCGGTGCTCCATGTAATGTTATGTTTGTATTGTTATCGATGACTAAGAAAGAGATGTAACGCGACATATCCACCCTACAATGAGGGGAACTCTGACCATCCCCATTAGATGGCTGTATTGTAATCAATAGTACTACGTGTGCTCCTACCACTAAACACTTTGCTCGATTTGGTGACCAGCATCTACACGCTGCAACTGACTCCTCCTTCAGTGGTGAACTATTATTCATGACCGTTGATTCCACAACCAGAAACTTAATCAACTACTCCTGGGTATACCAGAACTAACGCCATGAAAACACCAGCACACTTTGTTTACGTTGACATCACGTGACACAGACCGGTGGCCTACACATGATGTCACAAGTACTCCTTGTCATGTACATCATCGATTACACCAGTGACGTCATCATCCTTATCAATGACGTCATCAACGACTTCTAGTGTAAGACACAAGAGAGCATCATATCAATTATTTTTCACATATATAATGCTTCTGAAGTGTCACAATCTTCTTTTCCAGACTAAAACGACTACAAAAATACGTCAGCGAAGCAAAACAGTGCGATGTTTACGTGAAGTATGAGAATAATATTAAATATTTACCCCCCCTTCCCCCCCCCCCCCCCCCACACACACACACACCATTTGGTGCCTAAAACATGTCTGTGGCCTCTCAAATTAAGTATTACCAAAAGATATTTATTAAGCTGAACAGGTACAAACTTCGTGTTAGCTAAAATAGTAGACAGACACAAATAAATAGGACATCTCAATTTCTACTAGTTAACGGAAGAATGTAATTAAATTCATGTGTTCCCAGATTTGTTGTCTTAATTCTATAGAGTTTAACAGTGTATATTTTAAGGCTGGCTTTAACTGTGTGATTAATCTGTAATAGTACTAGTCAGTGTTGTCTGGTCTAAAATTACGATTGTTCTGAGGGCCTATCTAGCCATTTACTCAACCCCAGTTGATCTGATGATACTGAGCCGACAAGCTCGTGAAGCCTATTGGCACTGTAAATTTTGAATTGTCGCCAATAAGCGGAATTAGTTTATGATTTTTAATGTCGTTGTAGTTGAATATAGAATTAGTTGTACTACTTGTTCTTGTTACTGTAGTACTACAACTAGGAAAATTAATATTACGACGATGTTAAACCTTATTTTCATGATTTAAAGAAGTATTCATGATATTAAAAATGTAATTATAATTTTATTATTTTCATTTTTGTGCTCTGTGTATCGAAGACTTTCTAGTGCACGGAATAAATTAGCATTGTTTGTACTACGAAACTCTATGTGATTGTTAAGGGTTAAGCATGTAATAATTCGACGTGAGACATTTTGTTCAGTCTGAATTTTGTTCTCATACTGATCGGTAGAGAAGGAAAAGTTCCTTAATCGATGTGAAGGTATAAAGGCTGTAAAAAGGAGAGAGAAGGTAAATACAAGTCATTCAAAACAAATATCTCTAAAGTGTAACGTCTTGTGATTTCCTGTAACTAAAAATTGCAAGGTCTAATCTGAGCCTGTCCTGAATAACACCGGAGAACATTTATGTTATCATATATTTTTCTTCGTTTGATCACGCTTGTGATTCGCAAGTTTCTTTTTGTTACGCGACGTGTTATGAATATTTTCATTATACGCGCAAAAGTGCACACAGCTTTAATCGAACCTGCGTCTTTCGGAAACGATAACTTTTAATCAGTACAATTACGCGAATACCGTCTAAATCGCAACCGTGGTCGCAAAAGTGTTTCCTGGACCAAATAATTCTTATAAAATGTGTATTCTCCAAAGCGAGCAGCATTGCACTATCGCTGACTCGCAACAATCGAAAGAGTAATAACATTGCTTAGATAAAATTGCCACCTTTTAATAATTATTATTATCCCATTAAATAAATAAGTAGCAATTCAGTGGCTATCCAATCAACAAACACACAGGGCAATTCATTACTTAAGATGTTTAACACAGAACATGGTGAAACTTTGCGTGTCGCAAGCAGTGGCATTTCTGCCATGACTTATTAAAAAAAAAGTTTTCTATTTTATTCCTTATGTTTATAACATAATTTCGTAATGCTGCAAATTGGCTGCTGTACATTTCAAGTAATCTCACATTTCAGTGAAATTGCGTCTCATTCACTTTTCTTATAAAAAAAGTTGCATTGCTTGCACAGTTTTAACTAAATAAGTGCCTTTCATTTCAGCCTTCCGCTGAAGACTCCTTGTGATTTCTTTTAATTTGATTACTTATTGTTCAACTGTTTTGTTACTATGCACGTACTCTGACTAAAAATTTTGTAAGTGTGTTACTCTCTAAATCCAGTAAGTCGCGCACTGTGCAGTCTGCTCAAAAAATGGATTGTTAGTCAAATTGCGCTGCCTTCTGGTTCCTTTGGACACCATGTGTGTATTCTGTTACCACTTTTCAAAAATTTTCTTTAGTAATATTTTAAGTTTACCTACAGATCTTTTGACTATAAATTTTTGTAACTGTGTGTTAAAACGCCTTTTGTGTATTCTGTTATCTTTCTTGAATTTCATTCAGTCATTTTTAAAAAGAGTTACCAATTGATGTCCTCATTAGAAATTTTCTGTTATAATGCTTATTTCGCACTCTGTTATCGTTTTTAAATTTTATTTGGTAAATTTAAAAAGGCGAATTTACTGTTCTTTTGGTAACAAATTTTTGTGACTGCGTGAGAAACAGTTACTATAATAAAATCTCGTTTAATATTTCTGGCAAATAAATTTATCACTGCCAGCTTCCATCCCATTTCCCTCTCCTCCTTGTCATTTACCATATAAGCGTGCATAATTATGGGTACCAAAAATTCAAATGTTGCACACAACTAAAATGCAAGAACACAAAACATGGTTTACAACCTCTACTGAGCTTTTAGTTAAATATTTTCACATATAAGTTGTCTATATAACATACTAAAAGAGTTTTTGTATTGACACACCCGAAATAGAAGGAAATTTTCACTGTTTAGCAGGGTGTGCGCTGTAATGAAATTTCCAAGCAAATTAAAACTGTGTGCCGGACCGTGACTAGAACTCGGGACCTTGTCTTTCGTGGGTAAATGCTCTAGTGACTAAGCTACCCAAGCAGGACTTACAACCAGTCCTCAGAGCTTCAATTCCACCAGTACCTCGTCTCCTACCTTCCAAACTTCACAGAAGCACTCCTGCGAACCTAGCAGAACTAGCACTCCTGGGAGATAGGGTATTGCGGAGACATGGCTTTGCCACAGCCTGGTGATGTTTCCAGAATGAAATCTGCAGCGGAGTGTGCGCTGTTACGAAACTTCCGGGCAGATTAAAACTGTGTGCGGACTCAGACTCAAAGTCGGAACCAAGTTCGAGTCTCGGTCCGGCACATTGTTAATCTGCCAGAAAGTTTCACAACTGAAATAAATTATAAGCCAGCAGATGAGCATAGTTCCATCTTATCAAAATGCATTGATTTCATTTAAGTACATAAAAATTGGTTGCAAAACACAAACATGAATACTAGTGTTGAAGTACTTCACAGCCTAATGTGCACCAAGAATCAGCAAAGTAAACAATGTCAACAACTTATGCACAAAAAACGTTAGTCATAAGATTGGCTCTGCAATTTGGCACATACCTCCATTTCCCTTGCAGAATGAAATAAGGTCGCTCAGGTATTATATCTTAAACAGTAATCTGTACGTGCAGTGTGTTCCATGAAATTTACAAGCAGATTTCCTATTAGCAAATGAATGGTTATTAAATGTGATTATTTCATTGGTTCTGAACATTGCAAACAGCTTCTACATCGGTAGACGCAGACTGTCGTTTTCCTATGGCTTTTCCAGGGGCAGCACATGCAGAAATAGGAGGAAAAGTTTGACAATTCTGAAGAACCCAAGTATTCTAGTACAATAAAATTACGATATTTTAACAGCAGTGATATATTATTATTTTTATCCTTCACTGTTAACAAACCAAAAAGATCTATGTCAACATCACATTTTATATGTCAAAACTATACATTGGTACCTAATTTATTATGACAAAAATGCTCAAATCTTCAGTAGGATTCTGAGATACAGCACTTGAGCAAAGGGAAGGTGAACACCTTACACATATAGGAATGTGGCTGCATGGAAAGCATAACACTCCCATCTGTTGTCGGTAACAAATATTACACAGGCAAGTTGTATCCATGATTGTGATTAAAACATCTTTGTTCTGACAAACAGTGTCTATTAAATCTCTATCCTTCACAAGAATCAGAAAGAAACACTTGAGAAATTACAGCGAATGTTCAAACCATCCTGAAAGCAGGTCTGCCCGCATTCTATCTCTGCCCAAGCAGTCTCACAGAGGGGATATGCTGCAATAAATTTTATGATACAGAAATCCAACCGTAGCAAATTTTATCGAAACATCGATATTTATTTGCGAGCTAAAAGTTACTGTGTACAATCCACTCGATATCCACATCAACATAACGCCATGAAATGCACAAATTATTCTGAAAGGCAAGACTTCACCAAGATGATGCGCTGTATGTTATGACATCAAGAGCATCATGCTGAATAATGTTAGTCAAACTGTCAGCTGACAACCATTCATGATGGTGAGTTCAACTAAATTTAAGTGGCATAATGCAAGTGACTTTGACAGTTCTTGCTTGGATTACGAGTGTGACTATTTGTTGTAAGCAAAACCATAGGATAGTTCACAATTAATTCCCTGTTTCACTGCTTCTCCTAACGTACTTTTGATTACATGGCATCAAGGTAAGACCTACTTTGTGTCACATAGTTGTTCATTAATAATTTTAAATGTATAGGATAGTAGCTGTCACCTTGTATATGGATCACAATTGTATGCAAGATAATGGTACTTACACTGTAAACTGATTACCATTCACCAATGACAACCATTTTTCACTGACCATCATTCTACATTGACAAATATTCTTCACTGACCATCGTTTTCCACCGACCATCATTCAACACTGACCATCAGCCCCATCCTTTAAACAAGCTGTCGTTTATATCCAGCTTTTTGTCTCAGATAGGCAGAAAATGGACTGCAAAAGTTCCAAAATTGGCAAATATATCTTTTGATAAAGATGAAAGGGTGTACACTTGTGCCTAATGAAACAATCCTGAAGGCACTTAAAAATAACAATGTCAAATGATATTTCTGTTTGTGGAATGCCACATAATAGTAATATTATTTCAGTTAAAATGTTTGTGAGTATAAGGCAACTCTATTATATGAACATGAAAAATGTTTGTTTTGGTCGTATCACTGTAAAACTGAAGTCTTGGAAAAATAAATATCTCTAAAACACTGACGTTGTAGCAGTCTTTGTTCTCCAATAATTGTCCCATCCGAGGAATATGAGAAGTTAGATTGTCTTCTTGTACTTGTTCTAGCACTGACACAATACTAACAGAATGCTAACAATACTTGGAACTTTGCATTTTAAACCTGTTTCATTTTGTAAAATGTCAAACCTCCCAGTTCTCCTCTTTTAATTAAACCAATGAATTTCTGGCTATTCAAGTTAAGTTGGAATTGTCTCGTTACATGATGCAACGACCAAGAACCTTAAATGCTCTATTATTATCTTATTATTAAATAGTCGAGCCTGCCTCTTAATTCAAAAGTGAATTAACTTTTTACAAAATTGTTTCTTTGGATGAATATTAAATATTTACATGCTCATTTGTCACCAAGCGCACTGATAACCATTTGGTGTTAATTTTCATCGAATCTACTGAAGTCAATGTAAATAATTTCAGTCTAAGTAAAAAATAAATTCAGCTTTCACAATAATTTCAATTACAAACGAAAATTATTGAATCTCGCCTTTCTTTTACCCTTACATGTGAGATTTTGTATCTTACAAGCTGGAAAATCAATCTAACAACAATGAACAATTTGAAGAGTCCTTCTTAACCAAGTATTGGTTTATCTGTGTACAGAAAAGCCTCAGAAAAGAAGTTTTTAGTCTGGGGTTGTTACATACCCAATACCATAATTTATGAAAATATTTGAAAAACACAGTACAAGGATGAATTGATCACACACTTAGATGTGCTACAGATCATTAAATTTGAACTACCACTAAGTAATAGAGAAAAATTTGCACAAATTCCTGAAACAGATTTGGTGTATTTTATCAACAACTGACTTGATATATTAGGATTCTAAAATATATGATGTCAACAACACTGGACAGTTCACCTCACCAAGCAACTATTTCAACAATCAGAATAGAATAAATGGCCCCTGATAGGACATTTAATGGACAACTGCGCAAAAGGCAATCAAAGTCAGTGATGCGAAATAAAAATAAAAGAAAAAATGTCGTCTATCTCTCTCTGCCTCTTTCTGTCTCTCTCTCTCTCTCTCTCTCTCTCTCTCTCTCTCTCTCTCTCTCTCTCACACACACACACACACACACACACAGATAATCACGCCCATACATGCTCTGTCTGTCTCTCTCTCTCTCACACACACACTCTTCTTAGTCGGAAAATATAAACACTCACAGAGCGGTAGCAGGAGCCTCCACCACTATCAAAACAAACAAAATACAAACGCATACCGAAACAGCAAAAGAAATCACGCTAAATGACGAGCTGACAGTCATACTTTCCAATACAGAACTGTACATGTGTTACATGCAGTGAAAGTGCTGTGTGCAAATGCAAATACTCAATGCATACATGAGGAAGAAGAAGAAAAGTCGAACAAAAATACCGTGAGGAACCAAAAGAATAAAAATGTTTATAATAATGAGTAAAGCATGCAGACTGTTAATGATCAAAACAAGCAAAATTGTAAGAGGGAAAACCGTACTGTTATAAAGACCACTAAAGATGCTTTAAAATAATGTGAAACGTATCTAGTCTTAATAATAATTTTATTACTGTTGCTAAAGACGGCAATTAACTGGATATGGGATCTAATGGTGATGTGATGCCTACTAATTTGTTCAGTTGAGATTAATACAGTATCTACCTTGCCAGTTCAGAACTATAAAATTCTTGGTGCAGTCAGTATCATATTGCACAACGTCAAGGTGCAAAATGAGCTTTCTGTAGTCTCATGAAATGGTGCCATTAGATGTGCATTCATAATTGTAGCAGGTCTGTTCATGAATTGCATCCTTGAATCTTTAAGAGAGAGAGAGAGAGAGAGAGAGGGAGAAACTCCATTTAGAACTCAATGAGAACAGAATTCCTATAAATTTATTCAAAGCAAAAGCCATATGTGGTATATACTGTCAAGGTATAATTAATTGTCAAATTTATTAAAACAAAAGTGCTGTCTATCAGCTACCTCATTCCATGTACAAGAACTCTGATGAATCTGGTATTAATAATTAAGTCTTGGAATCCAAATATCTCTATTTACAGTATAAAGCCAAATAAGTCCATTATTTAAGTATTATTTGCATTAGAAACAAGACATTGTTCAAGGTTAAGAATACTATATAGAGATAATTCCTCACAAAACTTATTATCAAACATCTTACTCCATCATGTGGTCCAAAAGAGATAGTTTTACAAATAAATATGTAAAATGCTATCTTCAAAAATCATTCCACCTGCACTGTCACCATATAGTTCGCTATGAGCTTACCCTGAATCAAACAACCACCAGGACTTAAAGAAATATATAAAGTTATTTTAAGTTTTTTACATATGGAAGTCTGTGTAAATACACAAAAGCTATGAGTTATACATAAGTGAGGTGCTTTATAAGCAGTACTGGTAACAAAGAAGCCTAATGACATCATTAATACAAAAGGCACAAGGATACAACTGAGCTGCAGTAATTAATATGACATGTACTCACGTACATTTTTGTGTACGGTACATATAGTGATTCGGTATTTAACTCAACGAATATCCACAAACAGGAATTGTCTACAGTGAATTAAATGACTAATAAATGAAGTTAAATGATGAAGCAGTGTAAACGGATAGCCAACACCCTCCATTCCTACTGGACTTGTATTTCTGTATACGCTACTGAGTAAGTATATAAAGGGCACTTCAAATCGTTTTAAAAGTATTTCAAACAGGAACAGGACTGTACCATTAAAAACGACCTACTGTGGTAAGGAAAACTGTATCTGTGTTGATAATTATTAGTGGTTCATTGAACTCTGAACATTAATAATATTGTGAAGAAATAGTCAGTAATATAGATAGATTAACAACTTATTCATGTGTCCATTTAGACGAGTCCAAATATGTACTAAGACAAAGCACAGTATATTTTACCATGTAAGTGTTTGTATAGAATCAAAAATAAAAAATTATCTACTTTTGTAGAGAAGTATCGAATACATGGAAATTATCAAAGAAATCGTGATCAGTGGGGACATTATTCACGTAAAATGAGAAGTAAAACACTTCTATGCTGTTAACTTTATATAGAAGGGCCCGTATTTAAGCTTTGCAAATTGAACAATTAAGCTACTGCTCCAAGTGATGCTAACCAGTGATGACATTGATAGAAAGTTTATTGCATAAGTAAACAAACTGTGATCTGTCACATACCATATCCGCATAGGAAGTAAACAATTGTGATCCAGCGAGGAATCTCAGCTCTATATTAGTTTGATGAAATGTTTTTTGTAAGCATCTACATCTATATCTACATGTTTACTCTGCAATTCGCACTTAAGTGCCTGGCAGAGGGTTCATCGAACCATTTTCATACAACTTCTCTACCATATCACTCTCTAATGGCGCGTGGGAAATACGAACACCTAAATCTTTCCGTATGAGCTCTGATTTCTCTTATTTTATTATGATAATCATTTATCCCTACGTAGGTCGGTGTCAAAAAAATATTTTCGCATTCGGAAGAGAAAGTTGGTGATTAAAATTTCGTAAATAGATCTCGCCGCAAAGAAAACCGCCTTTGTTTCAGTGACTGCCACCCCAACTCGTGTATCATATCGGTGACACTGTCACCCCTATTGCGCGATAGCACGAAACGAGCTGCCCTTCTTTGCACTTTTTCGATGTCGTCCGTCAATCCTACCTGTTAAGGATCCCATACCGTGCAGCAATATTCCAGCAGAGGACGCACAAGTGTAATGTAGGCTGTCTCTTTAGTGGGTCTGTCGCATCTTCTAAGTCTTCTGCCAACAAAGCGCAGTCTTCGTTCCGGCTTTCCCACAATATTATCTATGTGGTCTTTCCAATTTAAGTTGCTCGTAATTGTAATTCCTAGGTATTTAGTCGAATTGACAGCCCTTAGATTAGTGCGATTTATCATATACCCAAAATGTATCGGGTTCCTTTTAGTACCCATGTGGATGATCTCGCAATTTTCTTTGTTTAGTGCCAATTGCCACTTTTCGCACCATACAGAAATTCTCACTAGATCATTTTGTAATTGGAATTGATCGTCTGATGATTTTACTAGACGGTAAATTACAGCGTCATCTGCAAACAATCTAAGGGGGCTACTCAGATTATCAGCCAAATCATTTACGTAAATCAGGAGCAGCAGAGGGCATATAACACTACCCTGCGAAACGCCAGATATCACTTCTGTTCTACTCGATGATTTACCGTCTATCACTACGAACTGTGACCTCTCTGAGAGGAAATCACGAATCCAGTCACACAACTGAGACGATACTCCATATACACTCAATTTGATTAATAGTGGCTTGTGAGGAACGGTATCAAAAGCCTTCTGGAAATCTAGAAATATGGAATCGATCTGAGATCCCTTGTCGACAGCACTCATTACTTCATGGGAATCAAGAGCTAGCTGTCTTGCGCAAGAACGATATTTTCTGAATCCGTGTTGGTTATGTATCACTAAGTCATTTTTTTCAAGATGATTTATAATGTTCGACTAAAGTATATGCTCTAAAATCCTACCGAAAATTGAGGTCAGTGATATGGTTCTGTAATTCAATGGATTACTCCTATTTCCTTTCTTGAATATTGATGTGACCTGTGCTACTTTCCACTCTTTAGGAGCAGACCTTTCGTCAAGTGAGTCGTTGTATATGATTGCTAAGAAAGGCGCTATTATGTCTGCATACTCTAAAAGGAACCTGATTGGTATACCATCTGGACCGGAATACTTGCCTTTCTTAAGTGATTTGAGTTGTTTCGCAACACCTAAGATATCTACTTTTATGTCACTCAAGCTAACAGCTGTTCTCGTTTATAATTCTGGAATATTTACTTCGTCTTGTTTCGTGAAGGAATTATGGAAAACTGTATTAGTAACTCCGCTTTAGTGGCACCATCATCGGTAACATTTCCATCGCTATCGCGCAGTGACGGTATTGACTGTGTTTTTGCCACTGATGTACTTTACATACGACCAGAATCTCTTTGGGTTTTCTACCATATTTTGAGATAATGATTCATTGTGCAACCTATTAAAAGCATCTCTCATTGACGTCAGCACTAAACTTCGAGCTTTCGTGCTTCCGTGAAACTTACCCAGTCTAGAGGATTTTGCGTTCTTCTGAATTTGGCACGCTTTTTCCGTTGCTTCTGCAACAGTGTTCTGACGTGTTTTGTGTACCATGGTAGACCAGTCCCGTCTCTTATTAACTTATGCTTTATGGATCTAACTATTGTTGTCGGTAGTGTATCTCTGAATTTGAGCCACTTCTGGTCTACACTTACATAATTAGCTTGCAAAGAATAGAGAATCTCTCTTCGGAAGGCATCAAGCGAATTTTTATCTACTGTTTTAAATACATATATTTTGCGTTTATTTTTAGTGGTTTTGGTTGATGTGGTTTTGAGCCTCGCTACAATGACCTTTCGTTCACTAATCCCTGTATCCGTCATGAGGCTCTCTATTAGTTCAGGATTATTTGTGACTAAGTGGTCAAGTGTATTTTCGCAACCATTTACAATTCGTGTGGTCTCATGGACAAATTGTTCAAAGTAATTCTCAGAAAAAGCATTTAGTATAATTTCCAAAGATCTTTTCTGTCTACCACAGGCTTTGAACATTTATTTTCGCCAACAAATCGAGGGTAGATTAAAGTCTCCATCAATCATAACTGTACGAGTGGGGTACTTATTTGTAATGAGTTTCAAGTTTTCTTTGAAGCTTTCAGCTGTTATAACATCAGAGTCGGTAGAAGGAGCCAATTACACTCCAGGAAATGGAAAAAAGAACACATTGACACCGGTGTGTCAGACCCACCATACTTGCTCCGGACACTGCGAGAGGGCTGTACAAGCAATGATCACACGCACGGCACAGCGGACACACCAGGAACCGCGGTGTTGGCCGTCGAATGGCGCTAGCTGCGCAGCATTTGTGCACCGCCGCCGTCAGTGTCAGCCAGTTTGCCGTGGCATACGGAGCTCCATCGCAGTCTTTTAACACTGGTAGCATGCCGCGACAGCGTGGACGTGAACCGTATGTGCAGTTGACGGACTTTGAGCGAGGGCGTATAGTGGGCATGCGGGAGGCCGGGTGGACGTACCGCCGAATTGCTCAACACGTGGGGCGTGAGGTCTCCACAGTACATCGATGTTGTCGCCAGTGGTCGGCGGAAGGTGCACGTGCCCGTCGACCTGGGGCCGGACCGCAGCGACGCACGGATGCACGCCAAGACCGTAGGATCCTACGCAGTGCCGTAGGGGACCGCACCGCCACTTCCCAGCAAATTAGGGACACTGTTGCTCCTGGGGTATCGGCGAGGACCATTCGCAACCGTCTCCATGAAGCTGGGCTACGGTCCCGCACACCGTTAGGCCGTCTTCCGCTCACGCCCCAACATCGTGCAGCCCGCCTCCAGTGGTGTCGCGACAGGCGTGAATGGAGGGACGAATGGAGACGTGTCGTCTTCAGCGATGAGAGTCGCTTCTGCCTTCGTGCCAATGATGGTCGTATGCGTGTTTGGCGCCGTGCAGGTGAGCGCCACAATCAGGACTGCATACGACCGAGGCACACAGGGCCAACACCCGGCATCATGGTGTGGGGAGCGATCTCCTACACTGGCCGTACACCATTGGTGATCGTCGAGGGGACTCTGAATAGTGCACGGTACATCCAAACCGTCATCGAACCCATCGTTCTACCATTCCTAGACCGGCAAGGGAACTTGCTGTTCCAACAGAACAATGCACGTCCGCATGTATCCCGTGCCACCCAACGTGCTCTAGAAGGTGTAAGTCAACTACCCTGGCCAGCAAGATCTCCGGATCTGTCCCCCATTGAGCATGTTTGGGACTGGATGAAGCGTCGTCTCACGCGGTCTGCACGTCCAGCACGAACGCTGGTCCAACTGAGGCGCCAGGTGGAAATGGCATGGCAAGCCGTTCCACAGGACTACATCCAGCATCTCTACGATCGTCTCCATGGGAGAATAGCAGCCTGCATTGCTGCGAAAGGTGGATATACACTGTACTAGTGCCGACATTGTGCATGCTCTGTTGCCTGTGTCTATGTGCCTGTGGTTCTGTCAGTGTGATCATGTGATGTATCTGACCCCAGGAATGTGTCAATAAAGTTTCCCCTTCCTGGGACAATGAATTCACGGTGTTCTTATTTCAATTTCCAGGAGTGTGTTATTTTGCTACAGCTGTTGAGTATAACCTCTACCCATAGTAATTCGCAGGAACTATCTCTTTCAGCTTCACTACAATATAAACTACTATCAACAGACACAAACACACCACCACCAACTTTATTTAATCTATCCTTCCTGAACACAGTTCGCGCCTCTGTAAAAATTTCGGCAGAATTTATCTGCGGCGTTAGCCAGCTTTCTGTTCCTATAACGATTTCAGCTTCAATGCTCTATATCAGCCCTTGAGGCTCTGGTACTTTTCCAACACAGCTAAGACAATTTAGAACTACAATTCCGGCTGTTGCTTGATCGATTCCCGTCGTCTCTTTGCCCTGTAACCGTTGAGACTGGAGCTCTTTTCGATCTTTCACAAGGTTGTCTAACCTAAAAAATCGCCCAGTCCACGTCACACAGCCGCTTCTACCCATGTAGCCACCTCCTGTGTGTTGGACACCTGACAGATTTAGCGGAACCCGAAACCCCATCACCCCATTGCGCAAGTCGAGGAATCTGCAGCCTACACGGTCGCAGAACCGTCTGAGCCTCTGATTCAGACCCTCCACTGGGCTCTGGACCAGAGGTCCGCAATCGGTCCTGTGGGTGATGCTGCAGATGGTGAGCTGTGCCTTCATCTTGCTAGCAAGACGTGCAGTCTTCACCAACTCAGATAGCGGCCGGAAACGCGAGAGAATCTCTTCCGATCCATAGCGACACACATCATTAGTGCCGACATGAGCCACCACCTGCAGTTGGCTGCACCCTGAACCCTCCATGGCATTCGGAAGGACACTTTCCACATCTTGGCTGAATCCCACCAGTATGCACACGGATTGCACATTGGCTTTCTTCCCGTCCTTAGCTGCCATATACCTAACGTTGGAGCTCCCAATGACAAGCAATCCCACCTTCTGCGCTTGTCTAGACCTCTCAGGAAGACCGGGCACTGCCGCAACAGGTGAGACCGCCCTTGCTGACTCAGAAGTACTTTCAGCAGTGGGCAGCACCTCAAACCTGTTACGGAGACGTAAGGGTACAGACTTGCGGCCAGCACCATCTTTCGCCTTCCGCCCATGGATTCGCGACCCCGCCACGGCTCGCCAATCACCGTCAACAAGTGTCGACCGGCAGGGACGTCCGAACCCAAAGGCGCAGTGGCATCAGAGATCCCAGGCGATGCTACAGGTTCCAGAGGCGCCAAAGCACTGGCCTCGGGTGTCCCAATGTCACCGCAGCCCAGGGCAACAGCCTGGAGCCTGTCGACCAAGGCCAACACAGCTTCCAGCTGTTTACGGACGGTGGCCAATTCCCCTTGAATCCGTACACAACAGGTGCAGTCCCTATCGGCCCCTAACAATTTTTTTCCTCTCTTTTATCTCACAAGCCGTTCAAAACAAACATATGACTGATGACTATGGGAATTTACACTATTCAGGGACGTCCGAACCCGAAGGCGCAGTGGCATCAGAGATCCCAGGCGATGCAACAGGTTCCAGAGGAGCCAAAGCACTGGCCTCGGGTGTCCCAACGTCACCGCAGCCCAGGGCAACAGCCTGGAGCCTGTCGACCACGGCCAACACAGCTTCCAGCTGTTTACGGACGGTGGCCAATTCCCCTTGAATCCGTACACAACAGGCGCAGTCCCTATCGGCCCCTAACAATTTTTTTCCTCTCTTTTATCTCACAAGCCGTTCAAAACAAACATATGACTGATGACTATGGGAATTTACACTATTCAGGGACGTCCGAACCCGAAGGCGCAGTGGCATCAGAGATCCCATGCGATGCTGCAGGTTCCAGAGGCGCCAAAGCACTGGCCTCGGGTGTCCCAATGTCACTGCAGCCCAGGGCAACAGCCTGGAGCCTGTCGACCACGGCCAACACAGCTTCCAGCTGTTTACGGACGGTGGCCAATTCCCCTTGAATCCGTACACAACAGGTGCAGTCCCTATCGGCCCCTAACAATTTTTTTCCTCTCTTTTATCTCACAAGCCGTTCAAAACAAACATATGACTGATGACTATGGGAATTTACACTATTCAGGGACGTCCGAACCCGAAGGCGCAGTGGCATCAGAGATCCCATGCGATGCTGCAGGTTCCAGAGGCGCCAAAGCACTGGCCTCGGGTGTCCCAATGTCACCGCATGCCAGGGCAACAGCCTGGAGACTGTCGACCACGGCCAACACAGCTTCCAGCTGCTTACGGACGGTGGCCAATTCCCCTTGAATCCGTACACAACAGGCGCAGTCCCTATCGGCCCCTAACAATTTTTTTCCTCTCTTTTATCTCACAAGCCGTTCAAAACAAACATATGACTGATGACTATGGGAATTTACACTATTCAGGGACGTCCGAACCCGAAGGCGCAGTGGCATCAGAGATCCCATGCGATGCTGCAGGTTCCAGAGGCGCCAAAGCACTGGCCTCGGGTGTCCCAATGTCACCGCATGCCAGGGCAACAGCCTGGAGACTGTCGACCACGGCCAACACAGCTTCCAGCTGCTTACAGACGGTGGCCAATTCCCCTTGAATCCGTACACAACAAGCGCAGTCCCTATCGGCCCCTAACAATTTTTTTCCTCTCTTTTATCTCACAAGCCGTTCAAAACAAACATATGACTGATGACTATGGGAATTTACACTATTCAGGGACGTCCGAACCCGAAGGCGCAGTGGCATCAGAGATCCCATGCGATGCTGCAGGTTCCAGAGGCGCCAAAGCACTGGCCTCGGGTGTCCCAATGTCACCGCATGCCAGGGCAACAGCCTGGAGACTGTCGACCACGGCCAACACAGCTTCCAGCTGCTTACGGACGGTGGCCAATTCCCCTTGAATCCGTACACAACAGGCGCAGTCCCTATCGGCCCCTAACAATTTTTTTCCTCTCTTTTATCTCACAAGCCGTTCAAAACAAACATATGACTGATGACTATGGGAATTTACACTATTCAGGGACGTCCGAACCCGAAGGCGCAGTGGCATCAGAGATCCCATGCGATGCTGCAGGTTCCAGAGGCGCCAAAGCACTGGCCTCGGGTGTCCCAATGTCACCGCATGCCAGGGCAACAGCCTGGAGACTGTCGACCACGGCCAACACAGCGTCCAGCTGCTTACGGACGGTGGCCAATTCCCCTTGAATCCGTACACAACAGGCGCAGTCCCTATCGGCCCCTAACAATTTTTTTCCTCTCTTTTATCTCACAAGCCGTTCAAAACAAACATATGACTGATGACTATGGGAATTTACACTATTCAGGGACGTCCGAACCCGAAGGCGCAGTGGCATCAGAGATCCCATGCGATGCTGCAGGTTCCAGAGGCGCCAAAGCACTGGCCTCGGGTGTCCCAATGTCACCGCAGCCCAGGGCAACAGCCTGGAGACTGTCGACCACGGCCAACACAGCTTCGAGCTGTTTACGGACGGTGGCCAATTCCCCTTGAATCCGTACACAACAGGCGCAGTCCCTATCGGCCCCTAACAATTTTTTTCCTCTCTTTTATCTCACAAGCCGTTCAAAACAAACATATGACTGATGACTATGGGAATTTACACTATTCAGGTACTAAAACGCGATGCTACAACTCTCAAATATTATAATATGTCCGAAATTTGTGAATTAAACTATGCAAGTACCCAAAAACACGCAAAGAAATTACGAATTAAACTATGAAACAGATAAGTGAGCTCAGAGTACGACTTGCTGCTCGCTGCTGCTTATCCAACGGCGGAAGGAAGCAAGCATATTTAAGGTCACTATGAGAAAAACACTGTCTCGATGTAGCTTATTGGCGACGTGGAATGCTGGGTGCTTACCTATTATTGACTTAAACTATGCGATGCCAAATTTGAAACTACAAGGTTAGTCAATAGGTGCATAAAGTAGGCATTAACATTTACAAGATTTACCTGAGAAATATACAAGTACTACATGTTGTAAATAGCAGAAGATAATTTTAATTAATGTGCAACCAATGGACAACGAACAGACCCACAAATCTAAAAGAAAAGGAAACAGAGCCCCCATAAAACCGTAGATCTGTTTAATGCATTAAAATAGTTAAAAAAATTTATGTATTTACGTGAATTTCATGTATGTGTTAATAAGATTTCTGTTTCAGGAAAACCTGAATACGGCTGGTGTCATGTGTCATTTGTACAAATATACAAGTGTTTCATGTAACCACATCTAATGAGCTGCCAGATGCCTCCAGAAAATAAAACCAATCTATCCTGAGTCCTGATTGTTTGGATTCCTAACCTTCTGTAATAGGTTCTGTCACTGATGACTGACATTGCCCTCCTGTCTGTGGTAAAGCTGATTTTATGTCAGCATGGAAGATCATCCCTCAACAGCTACCATCCAAAGTATCCAAGCTCCTCCTACCAATTCTTCCAATATACAACCTAAAACGTGCTTCTCCTTTCCAGCTGTGGACTACCTATTATGAAAAATGATGCAAAAAAAAAATACATGAATTTTGTAAAACCCCCAACATTTCTCTTACATAAACGAAAAAATTACCTTTTACATTATGCATATACATGCTTTGTTTGTAAAAACTGTTGCAATTTAATGGGTTCTATAGTACTTATGTCTCACAACATGTTGAACACAACTCAGTGTTCACAGTTCATGGATAAAATTCGAATTTAATGGATACTACATTTTCACTAACCGTGTCTAAGATGTACGAACTTTATCTAAGTGCCACACACTTATACTGATTTTCAAGGAGCTTAAATTCGCTATCAGCTGCATGTAAAATAGACATCAAACTTCATGTGGTATGCATTTCCTCTTTGCTGTGACCCATAATACTTATAAACATGAATGATGTTAAAGTACAACGACTCTGTCCCATATTTTAGCTCAAGTTCTTCACAGGATTCGTCTGAATAGGGGCGCAAATATATTTGATCTTGAGGGTCGATAAAATAACCTTGACCATAAAAATACACTGTGATCTTTACCTAGTGTGGCATTGATCAGATCGGTAACTAATTACGGAGGTAGATACAATGCCATGGCAAGCCTCAATCAGTGTGTTTGTTTCATAGACCCTCTTTCAATTGACAGCCAGTATAATTGAGTAAAATAATTACTTTATCACAAATAATCCATTATAATTGCCACATGTCTAATATTTGCTGTGCCGTTCGAAAGATGTTGGTACCACTGAATTTTTGAGTTTTGCTTTTCTACTGTCCAGGATGCAATTCGTGGTGCCTCCCTTCCTCCCGCGGTGGTCTGAGTGTGCACCTGTGGCGTCGCGGCGGGTAAGAGTCACAACAACAACGCAATAAACTATTGCAAAGGACATACCTGTATTTTGCTATTATGGATGCATTTCTTCTATTATGCATGCATTGATAAGAATGTATAAAGGGGATTTTTAGAATTAAATATATGTTTCCGTTCCTAGCAAAGTACAATTTAGTAATTTGACTATACTTAAAGGCCACTCATCGGTGTAGTTAAGGTTAATTATGAAAAGAGAAGTTTTGACAATCTGTTACGTAGCTCTGATGTAAGAGCTATCTAGTGGTTGCAACACCAATACAAACGTTATCTCTGCAATAATATCTGTCAGTTGTACCTCATCTGCCCGTAAAAGTGGATTCACACTGTTTAGAATATGTCCATCATACATAAACAAATGTGCTGATGTGTACAGCATTTGTATGATGTAACAAGCATCTGTGAGCAATATCTACATGGACATGTCCTTTTGCACAAGGTGCTCTATATTTTTAAATATTTTAGAAATGACAAACTTTTTATAAGTGCTGATTTTTATACAGTTGTGTGTGAGGTTCAGCGTAAAATGAACATGTTTTACATCAAAAGATTTTGAGGTATGTAAATGTATAGGTCCACTTCAGTGTTTTATAACACGAAATTAAAGCTTTTATGTCAGATCTTAAATTTTAACTTATGAGAGATATTCCAAGCACGTAAATTTTGTCACATACCTGAACATGAGAGCATAGGCTGTTGAAACCGGTTGTTTTCAACAATGAAATATTTTATGCGATCTTGGCTATTGAATGATTTCTTAAAATTTTGCTATCAATCGAAGTTAATAACATGTACTCAAATAATGGTAGCCAGGTTACAGCAATTAACAGTGTCTCCACCATTCAAAGGGAATATAAGCAGCTGCAGCACCAAGTCGTATACTCCTAGCTCACTCATTTGTTACATAGTTTAATTCTTAGTTTCTTTGCGTGTTTTTGGTACTTGCATTGTTTAATTCATAAATTTCGGGCGTATTATAGTATTTGAGAGTTGCAGCATCGCGTTTTAGTACCTGAATAGTGTAAAATCGCGTAGTCTCCTTCCGCCGCCGAGCAGTGTGTCAGCAGTGCACAAGTGGCAGCATTACTGCATTTACTAGGCAATCTTGTATTTTAATAACCGTTTAAATTTTGTGTCGTTTTGTTTGCGCTCTCTGTAGATTAGTTCCGACGTTCTTTGCACAACAGTTTTTAGCATGGATAGGGACTGCAATTGCTCTGTTAGGATGCAGGCTGAGTTGGCATCCCTTCGCTCCCAGCTTCGGGCAGTGTTGGCTTCGGTCACACAGCTTGAGGCTGTTGCCAATGGTCATCACTGTGGGGGTCCGGATGGGGGTTTGTCGGGGACAGCCAGCTCGTCCCACGCATCCCCCGATCGGACTACGACTGTGGTTGCCCGGGATACTGCCCGCATTGAGGCTGATCCCTCACCTGTGGTAGAGTGGGAGGTCTTTTCAAGGTGTGGCAGGGGGCGAAAGACATTCCGGAGGGCTGAGCGGAAGGCCTCTCCAGTTTGTCTGACGAACCGGTTTCAGGCTCTGTCTCAGGCTGATACTGATTTTCGGCCTGACATGGCTGCTTGTCCTGTTTCAGAGGTTGCCCCTCAGTCTGCAAGATCCGGGCGGTCGCAGAGGGTGGGCTTACTGGTGGTTGGGACCTCCAACGTCAGGCGCGTAATGGGGCCCCTTAGGGATATGGCAGCAAGGGAGGGGAAGAAAACCAAAGTGCACTCCGTGTGCATACTGGGGGGAGTCATTCCAGATGTGGAAAGGGTCCTTCCGGATGCCATGAAGGGTACAGGGTGCACCCATCTGCAGGTGGTCGCTCATGTTGGCACCAATGATGTGTGTCGCTATGGATCGGAGGAAATCCTCTCTGGCTTCCAGCGGCTATCTGATTTGGTGAAGACTGCCAGTCTCGCTAGCGGGATGAAAGCAGAGTTCACCATCTGCAGCATCGTCGACAGGACTGACTGCGGACCTTTGGTACAGAGCCGAGTGGAGGGTCTGAATCAGAGGCTGAGACGGTTCTGCGCCCATGTGGGCTGCAGATTCCTCGACTTGCGCCATAGGGTGGTGGGGTTTCGGGTTCCGCTGGATAGGTCAGGAGTCCACTACACGCAACAAGCGGCTACACGGGTAGCAGGAGTTGTGTGGCGTGGGCTGGGCGGTTTTTTAGGTTAGATGGCCTCGGGCAAGTACAGAAAGGGCAACAGCCTCAACAGGTGCAGGGCAAAGTCAGGACATGCGGGGACCAAGCAGCAGTCGGTATTGTAATTGTAAACTGTCGAAGCTGCGTTGGTAAAGTACCGGAACTTCAAGCGCTGATAGAAAGCACCGAAGCTAAAATCGTTATAGGTACAGAAAGCTGGCTGAAGCCAGAGATAAATTCTGCCGAAATTTTTACAAACGTACAGACGGTGTTTAGAAAGGATAGATTGCATGCAACCGGTGGTGGAGTGTTCGTTGTTGTTAGTAGTAGTTTATCCTGTAGTGAAGTAGAAGTGGATAGTTCCTGTGAATTATTATGGGTGGAGGTTACACTCAACAACCGAGCTAGGTTAATAATTGGCTCCTTTTACTGACCCCCCGACTCAGCAGCATTAGTGGCAGAACAGCTGAGAGAAAATTTGGAATACATTTCACATAAATTTTCTCAGCATGTTATAGTCTTAGGTGGAGATTTCAATTTACCAGATATAGACTGGGACACTCAGATGTTTAGGACGGGTGGTATGGACAGAGCATCGAGTGATATTATACTGAGTGCACTATCCGAAAATTACCTCGAGCAATTAAACAGAGAACCGACTCGTGGAGATAACATCTTGGACCTACTGATAACAAACAGACCCGAACTTTTCGACTCTGTAAGCGCAGAACAGGGAATCAGTGATCATAAGGCAGTTGCAGCATCCCTGAATATGGAAGTTAATAGGAATATAAAAAAAGGGAGGAAGGTTTATCTGTTTAGCAAGAGTAATAGAAGGCAGATTTCAGGCTACCTAACAGATCAAAACGAAAATTTCTGTTCCGACACTGACAATGTTGAGTGTTTATGGAAAAAGTTCAAGGCAATCGTAAAATGCGTTTTAGACAGGTACATGCCGAGTAAAACTGTGAGGGACGGGAAAAACCCACCGTGGTACAACAACAAAGTTAGGAAATTACTGCGAAAGCAAAGAGAGCTTCACTCCAAATTTAAACGCAGCCAAAACCTCTCAGACAAGCAGAAGCTAAACGATGTCAAAGTTAGCGTAAGGAGGGCTATGCGTGAAGCGTTTAGTGAATTCGAAAGTAAAATACTAGGTACCGACTTGACAGAAAATCCTAGGAAGTTCTGGTCTTACGTTCAATCAGAAAGTGGCTCGAAACAGCATGTCCAGACACTCCGGGTTGATGATGGCATTGAAACAGAGGATGACAAGCGTAAAGCTGAAATACTAAACAACTTTTTCCAAAGCTGTTTCACAGAGGAAGACCGCACTGCAGTTCCTTCTCTAAATCCTCGCACAAACGAAAAAATGGCTGACATCGAAATAAGTGTCCAAGGAATAGAAAAGCAACTGGAATCACTCAACAGACGAAAGTCCACTGGACCTGACGGGATACCAATTCGATTCTACACACAGTACGCGAAAGAACTTGCCCCCCTTTTAACAGCCGTGTACCGCAAGTCTCTAGAGGAACGGAAGGTTCCAAATGATTGGAAAAGAGCACAGGTAGTTCCAGTCTTCAAGAAGGGTCGTCGAGCAGGTGCGCAGAACTAAAGACCTATATCTCTGACGTCGATCTGTTGTAGAATTTTAGAACATGTTTTTTGCTCGAGTATCATGCCGTTTTTGGAAACTCAGAATCTACTATGTAGGAATCAACATGGATTCCGGAAACAGCGATCGTGTGAGACCCAACTCGCTCTATTTGTTCATGAGACCCAGAAAATATTAGATACAGGCTCCCAGGTAGATGCTGTTTTTCTTGACTTCCGGAAGGCGTTCGATACAGTTCCGCACTGTCGCCTGACAAACAAAGTAAGAGCCTACGGAATATCAGACCAGCTGTGTGGCTGGATTGAAGAGTTTTTAGCAAACAGAACACAGCATGTTGTTATCAACGGAGAGAAGTCTACAGACGTTAAAGTAACCTCTGGCGTGCCACAGGGGAGTGTTATGGGACCATTGCTTTTCACAATATATATAAATGACCTAGTAGATAGTGTCGGAAGTTCCATGCGGCTTTTCGCGGATGATGCTGTAGTATACAGAGAAGTTGCAGCATTAGAAAATTGTAGCGAAATGCAGGAAGATCTGCAGCGGAAAGGCACTTGGTGCAGGGAGTGGCAACTGACCCTTAACATAGACAAATGTAATGTATTGCGAATGCATAGAAAGAAGGATCCTTTATTGTATGATTATATGATAGCGGAACAAACACTGGTAGCAGTTACTTCTGTAAAATATCTGGGAGTATGCGTGCGGAACGATTTGAAGTGGAATGATCATATAAAATTAATTGTTGTTAAGTCGGGTACCAGCTTGAGATTCATTGGGAGAGTCCTTAGAAAATGTAGTCCATCAACAAAGGAGGTGGCTTACAAAACACTCGTTCGACCTATACTTGAGTATTGCTCATCAGTGTGGGAACCGTACCAGATCGGGTTGACGGAGGAGATAGAGAAGATCCAAAGAAGAGCGGCGCGTTTCGTCACAGGGTTATTTGGTAACCGTGATAGCGTTACGGAAATGTTTAACAAACTCAAGTGGCAGACTCTGCAAGAGAGGCGCTCTGCATCGCGATGTAGCTTGCTCGCCAGGTTTCGAGAGGGTGCGTTTCTGGATGAGGTATCGAATATATTGCTTCCCCCTACTTACACCTCCCGAGGAGATCACGAATGTAAAATTAGAGAGATTAGAGCGCGCACAGAGTCTATCAGACAGTCGTTCTTCCCGCGAACCATACGCGACTGGAACAGGAAAGGGAGGTAATGACAGTGGCACGTAAAGTGCCCTCCGCCACACACCGTTGGGTGGCTTGCGGAGTATAAATGTAGATGTAGATGTAGATGTTTTTGGGTAACAACACAAGGGAACTCTTATGCCTAATTAAATAAACCTGAAGGGACATTATAATAACAATTTCAAACGATCTTCCTGTTTGGGAAATGCCACGTAGCTGCTGCTAATATTATTTCATTGAAAAGGTTTTCTGCTTTCAATCAACTATATTATATGGACAGAAAAACTATTTCTTATCGTTGTACGTATTTAAAACCAAAGCGTTGGACAACCTGCTACCTCCAAAACATTGATGCTTTACAAATCTTTGTTCTCCAGTAATTGTTCCTTTTTAGGAATATGAGGCACTAGAATGTCTTCTTTTTCAAGTCCTAGGAGTGACTCAAAACAGATGTAAGTTGTAGTAGAGATCTCTTTGCTAATGATAAGTGGAATGATGCTTTTTAAACCTGTTTTACTGTGTAAATTGACAATACATAGTTGTCACTATCGTTTTAGATCGTGTGATATCTTATGATCTTCTCAAAACGAGCTGTTACTGAAGTATATCGATTAGAAATCCTGCTTAAAATTAAAAGAAAAAAAAATTAAAAGAGACTGTGCATCACACGAAAGAGTGGAAATGAATGAGACCAAAGGCTAGAAAATATATGTGTGAACCATGATAAAGCACCTGAACCTTCTGTGTCCACGAAGAGAGGACTCAAAAAGTGTGTAGTTCAACTTTCCATCTGACTTGCTTCCAACACAGTGAGGTAAAAATATAATTTATATTATTTGCTACCGAAATAAGACGAGATATTATAATATTCTCAATATCAGATTCTAATCCAGCTGTGCCTAATGTTAGATACCAGAAATCTCTGCAGGTTTTGTTGAAATCTCGATCAAACAACCACACAAAGCTGGCGCTGCTATAAAGAAAGCTAAGCTCAAGCTGACACTGTACTGGAAAATGTGTTTAAAGCCATTTCCTAACCTCTACAGAAGTTGGGGCAACTATTCTGAAAGTAGACGGTCTGAAAGCAGAAGAATGGAAGAAAACAGAAGAGGATGATTATGATAAGGACGATGATGATAAAGATCATGATTATCGTGAGGAGAAGGAGGAGGAGGAGGAGGAGGAGATGTTCTGAATTAGAAGATGGTCTTTGGTTTTTGTCATATCAACAAAGAGCATTTAAATTCTGATCATACTGTTATGCTAATGTATTCCAAGATGTATGGATGAATGGTGTACTGCTTTTGCGAGGATAGCATGTTCACATTTTCTACTTTGGAGATTCTCAGCGCACTGTAGTCTGTGAGAGAGATTAGCAGTAAAGCTCATGTGTTTCGTTTGCAATCAATTTATATGTATTAAGGTAAATTTAATGCACGGTACTGAGAACAACCACGTTCGCCTAATAACTACTAATTTATTTCAGTAGTGTGAATAAGTGAGAAGTGTGTGTTTTTGTGAATGACACAGAGAGTTTAATTTTGGAAATATTCAATTTGAGGGCCAACTGTGCTTGCAAAATGTGGTACAGTAGTCGAACTATCGTCTTAAGTTCTGCTTAACCTAAACGTATTTTATTAGTGCCATTATGCAATCAGTGAGTATTCTGAGCACTTTTTTTTTCTTGGTGGGTAGAATTTTCGGGATTTGTGATTATACTTCCTTACTAAGACAAATAGAAAACAGAAGAAAGTGATGAGGATACGGGATTGTAAACTGAAGGAGAGTGAATGTGCTGAGAAGTACAGAGAATTAATCACACAAAAATTTCCAGAAGAAGTTTCCTGCGATGTAGAAAAATAATGGAGTTTATTCAAAGACACTTAAGTCGAAGCAGCACAAAAAGTGTGGCAGAACATCTGGAAAGGAAAAAATAAGACAGACAAGTTGGTGGGATGATACCACAATCCAAGCAGTTAGAAGAAAAAATGGAGCATGGAGAAAGTGGTGGAAAACTAAAAATGACGAAGACTATAAAAGATATATAGAGGAAAAGAATAAGTGCAAAGAAATAGAGGAAACAGCAAAGAAAAAGGTATGGGAAGAGTTTACAAAAAAACTTGAAGAAGATGTGAAGAGCAATACGAAAATGTTCTATAAAATGATGAAAAATAAAAGGAACGCTTCTGAAGTACCAGTAAAGATGGAAACAGAGGACGGTACCATTATTGAAGATCTGGGGAATATAAAATATCTCTGGAAAGAACATTTTAAGAAGCTGTTAAACGCTGAGGAGCAGGTACATGAGGAAACAACAAATAATGGATAAATTGAGAAAAGTTGGGAAGCGGAATTAGGACAAATTACACGGGAAGAAATGGAAAATGCTGAGTAGAAGATGAAGGGGGAAAGCCTTAGGACCTGATGAAGTATCAGTGGACATGATAAGAGCAGCAGGTCCCATGGGAATGCAGTGGCTGTATAGAGTACTATCAAGCGTGTGGAGAAATAGTACAATACCTGATGACTGGAGAACAGGAGACATTGTTCCCATCTTCAAGAAGGGCAATAAAAGACTTTGTAAAAACTACAGAGGAATAACCCTTATGAAACATACAGCTAAGATTTTTGAAAGAATTTTTCTAAATCGAATAACTGAAAAGATAGAAAAGGAGCTGAGTGAAGAACAGCATGGGTTTAGGAAAGGAAGAAGCACGATCGACCTGATATTTTCTATCCGTCAACTGATGGAAAAAAGTTGGGAGTATAACAAAAGGGTGATAATAGTTTTTATAGACATAGAAACGGCATATGACTCAGCTGACAGGGAAAGACTCTGGGAAGAAATGAAGAAGATAGATATAGAAGATGGATACATTAATGTTATAAAGACAATGTACAAAGAACACAATCGTAGACTTAGAACACCATTGGGGAACTCTGAATACTTCGAAATAAGACAAGGACGTAAGCAAGGAAGTATTCTATCTCCTGCACTTTTTAATGTTGTGATGGAGGGAATGAACAGGGCACTTAAAGATATAGTAAAAGAAATAGACAAAAAGATGATTTTAGCAGATGGTATGGTAATATGGGGTGATAAAGAGGTAGATGTACAGTTACAGCTTGATGTGTGGAAGGAAATAATGAAAAGGTATGGAATAAAAATAAATAAAGATAAGAGTGAAGTAATGGTATTTGGAAGAGAGAAAGGAATCAACGGAAATATTACGTTGAATGGAGAACCCCTTAAAGTGGTAGAAAGCTTCACTTATTTAGGGAGTGAAATATCTAGGGATAGAAGAATAACTAACGAAATTAATAGGAGGTTACAGAAGGGAGGCAATTTCTACCAAACAATAAAACACCTGATTTGGAATAATGAAGTTTCAGAAAGAGCAAAACTCCTTATGTATAAGAATTATTACATCCCTATTGTCACCTATGGTGGAGAAACATGGACAATGACGGAAAGGGACTGGAGCAGACTGCAAGCAGGGGAAATTAAATTTCTCAGAGCAGTTAAGGGAAAAACAAGAATGGACAGAGTAAGGGATGTATAGATTAGAAAGGATCTTAAACAAAGAAGTATGAGAGAAGAAATTGAAAGAAAGACATTAAGATGGTACGGGCATGTTAAGAGGATGCATGGGCAGAGACTCTCCAAAATTATGGAAGAACTAAAGATGGATGGGAAAAGACCCAGAGGGCGCCCACGAACACGGTGGAAAATGGGAGTGAGAATATCTGTAGGAAGGAGAGGTGTGACCTGGCAGCAAGTGGAGGAAGAAAAGTGGTGGGAGGACCGTGCCAAATGGAGAGGACTCATCAGCACCCAGACCCGGCAATAAGTGGAGCAGGATTCGGATATAGATAGATAGACTACGACAAGCACACGGCATGGCTTTTTTATACTTGATAAATGATAAATAATTTTATCAAAGCCTTTGCTTTAGAAGGGTCGACTCTGTCTTGTCGCACAAGCTTCTCTGTCACTGTCTTTTCCCGTTATGAATGAACATAGGAAAGTTGTAAAGATAAGTGACACATCATAACAAACACATTACGTCAGTTCGCCGGCCGCGGTGGTCTAGCGGTTCTGGCGCTGCAGTCGGGAACCGGGGGACTGCTACGGTCGCAGGTTCGAATCCTGCCTCGGGCATGAGTGCGTGTGATGTCCTTAGGTTAGTTCGGTTTAAGTAGTTCTAAGTTCTAGGGGACTTATGACCTAAGATGTTGAGTCCCATAGTGCTCAGAGCCATTTGAACCATTTAAACCATTACGTCAGTTCGCTCTCTAAACCACCAAGCACGTACCTCATATTTAAATTTCAACAGCCTTTACGTAGATAGAAGCCATTGTAACACTTGACAAGCATTGTAGAACAATTTAAATTTAATTTAAGGGTGTATTGTGACTTGCCATGACGTGACAGAAGAGATGGAGTAGCGATATGCGCATATACAGATGGCCGTAGTATCGCGTGCACAAGTGCAGTGCATTGACAGAGCTGTCATTGGTACTCAGGTGATTCACGTGAAAAGTTTGCCAACATTATTATGGGCGCACGATGGGAATTAACAGTCTTTTCACGGTAGCTGGAGCTAGAAGCATGGGACATCGTACTTCAGACATTGTTAGGGAATTCAATATTCCGGGATCCACAGGGCCAAGAGTGTGCCGAGAATACAAGATTTCAAGCATAGCCCACGCCACAGACAATGCAGTGGCAAACGGTCTTCACTTAATGACCGAGAGCAGCGGCTTTTCTGTAGAGTTGTCAGTGTCAACCAACAAGCAATACTGCATGACATAACCGCAAAAATTGATGTGGGGCTTACAACGTTTGTATCCGATAGAATGGTGAGGCGAAATTTGTCATTAATGAGCTATGGAAGCAGATGAACGACAAGAGTACCTCTGCTTACAACACGACTTCGCCTTGAGCACCTCTCCTGGGCGCATGACCGTATCGCTAGACCAAAGACGACTGGAAAACCGTGGTCTCGTCAGATGAATTGTCATTTCAATTGGTAAGAGCTGATGGAAGGGTTTGAGTGTGGTGCAGACAATACAAACCCATGGACTCAAGTTGTCAGAAAGGAATTGTAGAAGCTGGTGGTCTCTCCGTAATGATGTGGGCTGTCTTTACATGGAATGGATTGGGTCCTCTTGTCCAACTGAACTGATCATTGATGGAAATGTTTTGTTCAGCTACCTGGAAACCATTTGCAACCATTCATCGGCTTCATGCTCTCAAAGAACGATAGAATTTTTATAGACAGTGCTCCATATCACCGGGCCACAATGGTTTGCGACTGATTTGAATAACGTTCTGGACAGCTCAATCGAACAGTTGGGCCACCTAGATCGCCTGACATGAATTCCATCAAACAGTATGGGACACAATCGAGAGGCTACAGTTTCGGATTTATGGGTGGATATAGAGGCAGCATGGCTCAATATTTCTGCAGGTAACTTCAACGACTTATTGAGTCTATGCCACTTTGAGTTGCTGCATTACGTCGGACCAAAGGAGTTCTGATATCATATGATACGATACGATCTCCAATGTCTTTTGTCATCTAAGTGTACAACAAGAGTACGCCAAAATAAAGGAATTAATTACATTATTGTAGTTGCTAAGATTAATTCGCACTGCATATATTTTGTATGTTTGCCTAGTACTTTAGCTGGCATGTATTACCTGCCTGGTGAGGTTAGTATCAATCTTTCAGGCCAAACTTGAAATGTAAACTGTCTGTTTAGCATGATGTTTATACAGCCTGATTTGAAAGCACAGAACTAGCATTCAGACATGTAATTTGACAGTAGAAACAAATTTGATGAATTAGTGTATGTATGTATGTGTATGTGTGTGTGTGTGTGTATATGTGTGTGTGTGTGTGTGTGTGTGTGTGTGTGTGCATGGTAAATAAAATTATAATACTTTACGTGTACACTGTACTTTCATGAATTCCATACATTTTCGACTTCTAAAGAACATTGTGATGCTTCACAAGCAGCATAGATCTGATACATGGTTCACGTGAGTCTCTGTTGCATTTACAAGTGCAGTGATCTATTGTTGATGACAAGCAACAAAAGCATAAAGCAGCATTTTATTTTATTTTGCAGTTTGAAATTTTGTGGAACAACGTTGAAACTAGAACCCCTCTTCACAAACCTTGACTCGTATTTCTAATTCTTTAATTACAGTGCATGTGCAAACATTAGTTTTGTAACTATTTTGGGAGTGCATATTTTATATTGATTCTCATATTCCTTAATGCAGGCCATGTATTTTCCAATTATATTTATAGATGCGACTGGTGAGAGAGTCCATAAACAACTTTTTGTAGTCAGGAATGGAAACAGTTGATAATGTTTTCTAACCAGGCATCATTTTATCGAATTCAGTTCAATAGTTTCAATTCAACAGTTGTTGCCAATCTTTTTAGATCTGAGTATTTTTTATATGTTTTAAGTGTGAAAATACCACAAGCATAACTTTTTGATAAGTAACTCAGATCCTTCAGGTTCTTTTGAGCACAGCCAAGATGGATGTGTTTGGTCTACATTGTGACTGGCTGTTTTATTTTAAGGATGGCTAAAATACTAGGTTTTGATTGGAAGAGCAGTTACAAACCAACTCTGGGCTAGTTCCACAATCTCGGACATTTTTCCCACTAGCACAACTATGTAAGTTCCAGTATATTGGATTTTGATATTTTGTTTCATTTTCACACCTACTAAAGTTCTAGGCTGAGATTTTGTTATGTAGAGGCAGAAGGGGGAAAGGATGAGAGGGGGCCACATGGCTTGAAGATGTTGATAAGAGGGTGAGGCTTCTGCCATCTTGATAACATTATGCATTTAAGTTTAGTGCCCCTGCTCCTGTGTGTAGGCAACCCACACTATCACCTGCTCTTTTCAAGGTCAAATGCAAAGCGTCATAAAATGCCCACAGGTATACTACTTAGACTCCAGGTGCCGTAAGTCATGTCTACAATGGCGCCCGTGTGATGTATTTTTTGCAGAGTAAGCCATAGTCCTCCTCCTCCATTCTCTCAGTGCTTCTTTTCCATCCATAGGAGAACCTCTTGTAGTAGTTTACAGAGACATAGGAGGAAACCAGTCAGAATGAAATTATAAATGAATCCTGGCTGGGCGCACAGGTAGTCTAACACTTCAGGCAAATGCTCGCAGTAAGCAGCAAATCTGGTTTCGAGCGCTGGTGCGGCACAAGTTTTCAGTTTTCACTTCATGTTATTTGTCTTGCGTGTTGAGGGCTATCAAGTGTTTGCATCTTATTGCTTTCATCTAAAACTGTCCACTTGTTTAGTTTCAGTGCGTTTAAGTATGCAATTTTTTTCTGTGGTTTCTCATCTTGTCACTGTTTCTATTATGTGTTTCAGGGTGAAAAGCGAAACCAGACCAGTATTTGCCCAAAGGGGTGTACAAGAAGAGCACTCGCACACTCATCAGCCCACTAGAGCAATGATACAGGCAGAGCCTGACTCTCACTCCTTCCCTCAGTCTCTAGTCTCCTTTGAATATTTTTGACATAATTTTATGTCTAGCCCAAGTGCCTATCTAAGCAGTTTGCGAAACCCTCAGGATTATTCTCCTTTCAACCAGAGTGACCAATGTCCACAGAATTAAACACTTTTATTAAACCTTTCTGGGCCTTAACCCGTATTTCCACCAGTCCCGATAAGCTACCTCTCCTCATGTTACCTCTTTTACAACCCTACAAGACTGAAAAAATAAATATTCCTGTCTGTTTATACCTCATACTCTTCCCTGTGAAATATTTTAAACTTCATGTCACTGAATTACCAACTACCACTTTATTAAATAAAAAAAATTTAAAAGTAAAATCTTTTAGTGCCCTGACCACAATTTTCCTATCATAATTAATGTTCGATTACTAGTTTCGGTTGCTGTCTGCAAACATCTACAGATCGTTCAAAATATGAAAAGACGGTTAATAAGCATTGGAACAACATGCATTTGTAAGTACCAAAACAATAACAGTGCATAGTTGAAAAAGTTACCATGAGCAATTGAAGTTGTAGCAGGTAATTTCGCGTTTTGACGGTCATATATGAAATTGTCCAGTTGCATCAGGAGATGTTGGATCATGTTGCATCACTACAGCTAATGATTATTCTCCGTCTTTTCATATTTTGAACGATCTGAAGATGGTTGCAGATTGCAAGTGAAACTAGTTATCGAACTTTATGATAGGAAAATTGTGGTTCTATGCATTAAAAGTTTTTATTTTAATTTTTTTTTTATTTAATAAACCACATTAAGAGCGCCGTCTCTCCCCACCGACCCACGTCAGCCTCCAATGAACTTCTACTCATGCAACTGGACAGTTTACTATATGACCATCAAGCTGCGAAATTATCGTCTACAACTTAACTTGCTCACGGTGACGTTTCCAACTATGTAGTGTTATTCTTGTGGTACTTACGAATACATGTCGTTGCATGATTACAGCTAATGATGCTTTCCAATGCTCATCCACCACTTTTTCATATTTTGAAGGATCTGAAGATGGTTGCAGGTAGCAACTGAAACTAGTTATCGAACTTTAATTATGACAGGAAAAGTGCGGTTCTGGGCATTAACAATATTTATTTTGAAAGATTTCTAATGTAATAAAGTACATGAGGACCACCGTCTTTCCACTGTGATCATGTCAGTCTACACTGATCTACCACTTTCTCTACGTCTACAAATGTCAGTACCCTAGCCTGGATTTCCCTGACTCTATTTATCATTGGTTTCTGTTGACCAGAACCTGTCGCTGATATATTTACGTCTTGTGAAGCTGAACTGATCACCACGTATCGTCTATTCGACCTTTCCCCAGTCTTCTGTCTTTTATTCTCGCTGACAGATAGCTAGAAGGAAGTGTTAAGCTAATTGATACTGAGAATTTCACAACGTTTTGATGATTTCAAATTTGAGTGACACACGAACTAATCGTAAAAGGAAGTTGAACATTTTACACAAGGTACAACATTTATTCAAGTTTACTTATAAAATACAACATCTAACAAATGATGACCATTCGCGACTATACAATACTCGTAGCTCCTGGAGGAATTCTAGAAATTTCATTGTGAATTCCATCTCTTAACTGCTGCAAGCTTCTCAGCCGGTCGGAATATACTCTCACCTTCAAACAATTACATAGGTAAAAGTCTGGCACGGTTAAATCAGGCGAACGAGGCGCCATTCAACACAAGCGCGTTTGGAAATTACGCAGATGATAACGGAAGTCACACCGGAGTTTGGCGTTGGGGGACGTTACCGTAACGAACGACGAGGGCTTGCCTGTAAACTACAACGCACACGTTCGATGTTCTCGGGAGCTCGGACGGTTTTCCGAGGGCCGGTTGACTTTCGATTCGATTCATTGGCAGTTGCGTGGAAGATTCTCACCAATTTCAATACTCTTCCACAAGCAGGAATTGGATATCGCGGCAGAATCTTGAAATGCATACGAAAGGCACGTTGCTCGCGGACGACGGATACGCAGTAGCGGAAATAGTTGTCCACTGCGAACGCACGCTGTTGCTTTAACCATCGCGACATGATTACTGACCTGTACATGGTCGGCCCTAATAATACACGGTACCATCGCCGTTGTTCCTTGTTTTTAGCGCGCATTATTCAAATTTGAAATCGTCAAAATATTACGAAATACCCTGTTGTTCTCCTAGGTATCTGTTTAAGCTCTTTTACAAAATGCTGAATTTTTCGAGACTTAACTCCGATTCAGAGATTACAAATGCGAATTTGGCTAGTTTCCAGAGTTCCTGAATGCCTGTTTACAGTAACAAACAGCTATGTTAAAGATACCGATTAAATTCAGTTGTAATTAAACCGACAAATTAGAAAATTTAAAAAGCAGCCGCTTATGTCTTTGTAATTAAAAACGGTAACTTATACTTGGTGTCCTGTTAGAATGTATCAGATTTCTCGGCTACAGATCACTTCTGGTATTAAGATGATTCATCGAGGAAAATCATTTTCCTGCGTGCTCTGTATTTATTTTGAAAATAAATATTTTATTTCATGCTTTTTCTATCAGCTAAACTAGAGTCGTACAGCATTTTCAAACTATCTGTTATTTGCGTCATAGTGAAAAATTGCAGTCACATAATATCATATCTTCCTCACATTTGTGTGAAGGAAGCTTCTGCTAATGGCCTTTCTAATAAGGATTTCTTATTATCACGGTGATAATGAACACAGCTACCACAGCTGTGAAATCCTCATTCGAAGTGAGAAAAGTGCGGCTCCTATACGGGACTTGTCACAGTGGGAGCGTACATCACATTAAAACATCTATGTTAGTTTCACATTTCAAATAAAACTATTCCTCATTTCTTTTCCAACTACAAAACATATAATTTGATTTCCCTTCACAATAGCCTCTCTCAAAAAATATTAAAAGCTCGTACGATAAATATAAATTTTTCCTGTTAACTAGTGATTTCTAATGTATGTTACAGCACTTAATTTTGCAGTTACAGTTCACTTAGGAACAGATTGTGTGACTGTGGAAACAATATTTCGTAGTAACCAATCACCTCAGATTGTGGCACTGTCATAAGGTATTCAAAGAGGAAATTAATGATGTCACGAACAAACAGCAGCTATAATCAGTTTGTTACAGCAATGCATAATTCGAAATTTATGGCTAGTTTAACGGTAAACACATTATCTGCACGATAAAGCGGTGAATGATGTCAACTAGTGCGGTATCATTAGCTTTCTATTTCAAGCGGACTCTGCAATCGAGCTATAGCTCTCGAAGCCAGTCCATAAATACAACATATGAAAACTGTGCTAATGAAGTACGTTATAGGTAAAAGCCCGCGTAACCCACAACACAGTCTCGTGTAAGTTGGTGTGTTACAGTAGGCGCGTAATATAAAGCGTCATTGTCATCCCATTTACAACGTTTATGTGGGGAGCTGCTGCTGTTGCTTCTGCTTTCGAGTGTCGCAGCGTTTTATTGTCAACTGCTAATATCGCTAGAAACAAAGAAACGGCACTTACAATAGCAATAAGTAAGGTTGGAAGACGGAGAGAACACAAGATAGGGTTTTCAATGTTACGCCAACATTAAGGTTACCAGAGACGGAGCACTTGCGTAATTCAAGAATAATTTGGGAGGAGATAGTCAGTTATCTTCCTGGAAGAATACTCCCGGTATTAACATGATGTATAATGGCTGCGAGATCGATTCGTAGTCTTTGTGCTAACATGGCATGTAACAGGGGAGGTAGAGGGAAGGGAAATAGTAATTATCACCCGTAACTGCACGTTAATACTTCTGGCTTCTCTTAAGAATAATTCGCAGTAGGCAATTAGGTTAGTTCAGCGACGAGACAATTAGTAACTAAACGTTTTCGGACGTCAGTTGGACGTGTTTGAAGAGCGGCTGTTTAGAGGTTTGCACTGTCAACTCCTTCTGGACTCCTCATTCTGCGTCAACCGACACTCAGTTACCAACTTAACCGAACCAGAAGACCCACACTACTACTAACACTACTACTTCTTGTGCTGTAGACGAAGTAAGCCACTTGTCATTGGACTAAATTGCTGACCTTGTGTGAACTAGCGTTTAGGGATCAAATTTAGAGACTATTTTGGTGCAACGAAGACCACACACATAATAGATAGTAACCCATTCCTAAATTTAGCGCGGTAGCGTTCTCACTTCCCGCGCCCGGATTCCCGGGTTCGATTCCCGGCGGGGTCAGGGATATTCTCTGCCTCGTGATGACTGGGTGTTGTGTGCTGTCCTCAGGTTAGTTAGGTTTAAGTAGTTCTAAGTTCTAGGGGACTGATGACCATAGATGTTAAGTCCTATAGTGCTCAGAGCCATTTTTGAACCTAAATTTAGCAGTGCGGCTGAGTTTTGACGTCCTTCTGCTGAACATCAGCAAACTTTGATTAGGCAGACTAAAGCGATTATTCTCACAAAAATCTAAATCACCTTTCTCTAATTTTTCATAATATTTTTCGCATTGTCGCAAATTAAATATAGTGAAGTGTTATCTTTAAATTAGTACTAACTGTAATAGAAAGATCGAAATTTAGTGCGTACGTCAGTGCGAGATGCTTTTAATAATTTCCACAATGAATCATTATCTCAAAATATGGTAGAAAACCCAAAGAGATTCTGGTCGTATGTGAAATGCACCAGTGGCAAAAAAACAGTCAATACCGTCACTGCGCGATAGCGATGGAAATGTTACCGATGACGGTGCCACTAAAGCTGAGTTACTAAATACAGCTTTTCGTAATTCCTTCACGAAAGAAGACGAAGTAAATATTCCAGAATTCGAAACCAGAACAGCTGTTAGCATGAGTGACATAAAACTAGATATCTTAGGTGTCGCGAAACAGCTCAAATTACTTAATAAGGGCAAGTATTCCGGTCCAGACGGTATAGCAATCAGGTTCCTTTCAGAGTATGCAGACATAATAGCGCCTTCCTTAGCAATTATATACAACCGCTCACTTGACGAAAGTTCTGTTCCTATAGACTGGGCAGTAGCACAGGTCACACCAATATTCAAGAAAGGAAATAGGAGTAACCCATTGAATTACAGACCCATATCACTGACCTCAATTTGCAGTAGAGTTTTGGAGCATATACTGTACTCGAACATTATGAATCACCTTGAAGAAAATGACTTTTTGATACATAACCAACACGGATTGAGAAATTATCGTTCTTGTGCAACATAGCTAGCTCTTTATTTCCATGAAGTAATGAGTGCTGTCGACCAGGCATCTCAGGTCGATTCCATATTTCTAGATTTCCAGAAGGCTTTTGATACCGTTCCTCACAAACAACTATTAATGAAATTGCGTGCATATGGAGTATCGTCTCAGTTGTGTGTTTGTATTAGTGATTTCCTCTCAGAAAGGTCACAATTCGTAATGATAGACGGTAAATCATCGAGTAGAACAGAAGTTCCGCGAGGTAGTGCCATAGGCCCTCTGCTGTTCCTGATTTACATAAATGATCTGAGCAGCTCCCTTACCTTGTTTGCAAATGACTCTGTAATTTACCATCTAGTAAAATCATCAGACGATCAATTTCAATTACAAAATGATCTAGAGAGAATTTCTGTATGGTGCGAAAACTGGCAATTGACACTAAACAAAGAAAATTGCGAGGTCATCCACATGGGTACCAAAAGAAATCCGATAAATTTTGGGTGTACGATAAATCGCACAAATCTAAGGGCTGTCAGTTCGACTAAATACCTAGTAATTACAATTATGAGAAACTTAAATTGTAAAGACCACATAGATAATATTGTGGAGAAGGTGAGACAAAGACTGCGCTTTGTTGGCAGAACACTTAGAAGATGCGACAAACACACTAAAGAGACAACCTACATTATACTTGTCCGTCCTCTGCTGGAATATTGCTGCGCGGTATGGGATCTTTACCAGGTAGGATCGACGGAGGACATCGAAAAAGTGCAAAGAAGGGCAGCTCGTTTCGTGTTATCGCGAAATAGGGGTGAAAGTGTCACTGATATGATACGCGAGTTGGGGTGGCAGTCATTGAAAAAAAGGCGGTTTTCTTTGTGGCGAGATCTATTTACGAAATTTCATAATAAAGTAAGACAAATCAAAGCTCGAACGGAAAGATTTAGGTGTTCCTTTTTCCCACGTGCCTCTCGAGAGTGGATTGGTAGAGAAGTAGTATGGAAATGGTTCTACGAACCCTCTGCCAGGCACTTAAGTGTGAATTGCAGAGTAACCATGTAGATGTACATGTAGAAAACTGTAAGGAAATTTTCTCTGCAGTTAAAACAGTCAATCATTAAAATAATATTCTGTGGCCGTAATCTGTCTGCAGAGTATACGGAATCAAACGGCAACTACGACATTGAGCAAGTCTATCTAATATAGAATTAATATAATTTTTATACCTACTATTAATACTAGATTTTCTGGATTCTGAAAAGCGCAATTCGTTCATGCAACCAAAATCAAGATTATATATTGATAAAAACTGAGAGTTGTAATAAACTAATTTTAGTTCTCAATCTTTTCGTTTTACAGCGCAGTCTGTTAGATGACTACCATTCATATAATGATTGCATACAGGTATACGTACTTCAAAAACGTACATATTAAAGACTAAAAGTTCTCTGTGGCTGTGGAAGTAACAATAATACTAAACATAAGAAACTAAAATTAATAATTGAAGAAAAGAAAAGATGAACCATCGTAGATTTTTGGTTAGTGAAAAGATTAATCGAATGCCATCACTGACATAAATTTAAAAATTTTATTTGTTGCTTTAATGAAATACTTTGAAAATCTGTTTGAGAGAAAATATTTCCTAAGTAAAGCCAGAGTAAAAGTGAGCACGTAGTGTTCGTTGGAAGCGCGAGTATATGAAGCGCATTTATCGAACTAGGCTGTTCATTCTCAGTTACCTACTCTACAAGAAAAGGTCAAAGAAATCGCTACTGTAAGAATTATTCACTGTTTTTTCTCTGGCGAGATGTTAGAGAATGAAAAAGGCAAAATACTTTCTAATGTATCCAGAACTCAGAATTGAGTGAAACTATTTTCTGCTTAGCAATACTTAGCTCAGCTTCATCGATCAGTTAATATTTTGACAAATCTAATGGGAATTTCACTTAGTGGCTAAGTAACGAAACATAAATAAAATTGCTCAAGTAACAACTGAAAGCTCATTGTAACATTTCGATCACACATGCCTGTAAAATGTTCTACTTGCTTTTTGTAATCAACGCACACACGAATTAATCTAAATTTGTGATCCGTCCATCCCTTACAAACTCACTCATTCACGCATACGTACTTACATACATACAACAAGTAATTAGTTGCACTTAACTGCCGAGATTTGTCCTTTTAACCTGTGAATACGAACGTTAATTATGGTATGGTTTAGCATCATATCCACATTAAGCAACTGTAGTCGTGTATAAAGAAGTAGTAAGTAACCAATTGCAAAAAAGAAATTGAATTTCGTTCCGAGTTTCGGGCACTTAGTGCCTTTCTGCAGAAGGTTATACCCATCGCATTATTTGCGAATGCCAACGATAAGGTGCATACATCAAAATGACATGGTTCAAATTCCCATGGTTTTTTTTTAAATTTTTTATTTGGCCTTTAAGTGTGTACTCAATTTAGCCATCGGAAACATATAGTGACAATGTACACATAATTGAATAAACAAATACAGAAATGCATATTTACAAGAATAAAAAGCTTAACTGTTACAGTTTTGCACATTGTGTTTTAAAAATTGAATTGAATTGGAAAATCATTAAAAGTGTCTTGGCTTACAATTCACACCAATTCTGAAATATCTTCATCAGAAAGACATATTTATAATTTACGTACACCATTAAAACCTACATATTGTAACCAGTACTCTTGATGAAGTCAGTTATCACTTTGCATAGACGATAGTTCTAACAATTTATACATTCAGGACCAATAGTACAATAATGAATCCAATAATGAAATAAGAGCTCTCAGATGTTTATAAGTGGTTCATAGTGTCTGATGTCCACATTTAAACTGACTGCAAATTACTGTTGCATACCGCAGTCAATATGTACCGAAAACACAGAAAATTAATACTGGATCGCAGATTCGTTTCCCTGGGCTGGATATGCACATGAATAAAAGACCAACAAGTCTATACATATTATTCGAGAACTATTCCTAAACGGTATTAGTGCCGAAGCATTCGTCTATCATGAAACGCTTCATTATACCGTGAAACGTTTAACCAATAGACAGCACTTTTAATGATTATGGACGAACTATTTACTACGAATAAATTCTCCCGGCAAGTGAAGACTGCAGATGTCTAGCGATGTCTCACGAAAACTAAAAGTAGAAATGTAACCACACACACACACACACACACACACACACACACACACACACAGACATACCACAGCGGCACTCACCAGAACGTGAAGTGTGTTAGTTTAGAGAAAGAGAAACATGTATCTAAACTTGTCTACTGGTCCTGCGCAATGTCAACTACTGGTGCTGTAGATAGTTCATTCTGCTGCGAGATTAATGTCCGCCAACTTCAAGATAGATTCGACAACTATGGGAAACGCTATCAGCCAGTGCACTGTTTACACAAGCTTCCTGGAATTTGTGGCAAATGGTTAATCATCATGACCGGAAGGGAGTTTGGTCTACTTCTTCGGAACCTCTGAAAACCATTTCTCTATATTTGCTAGCTTTTTCGCAGTGTTAGGAAATCCAGTCAGTATCTGACACAGACTTATTCCAGTGTAATAGTGTGTCATGTGATATAACGTGATAACTATGTTACTGGCTTGGTTCTTCGTGAAAAGATTTGATTGAACGTTACGCAATACCATCTAGCTTGTGTACCGATGTCTGTAGCTTTCTCAGAGGTATTTTCCCTGAAACCGCACTGAAAGAGGAGGACCTATGTCCAGGCCAGGTGCGTAATCCGATCTCCGTCTTTCGACTGTTTGCTGTTAGAAACCTGCCTCGTGATGACTGGGTGTTGTGTGATGTCCCTAGGTTAGTTAGGTTTAAGTAGTTCTAAGTTCTAGGGGACTGATGACCATAGATGTTAAGTCCCATACTGCTCAGAGCCATTTTTTTTTGTTAGAAATCTAACTTCACTGACACCAGAATGCAGAGCTAGATGACTAGTCCGTGTGTGCTGGCGGTGAATTTGAAAAGTCTTAGGCATATAGGAGCGTACAACATCGAACATTATGTTTACTGTGATCTGAAGTTTCTCACTGCCATTTCCAGATATTGTTAGCGCTTGCGAAGTTGTAAGTTGTTTGCTCAGACAAGTGAATAAAATGACACCAATCTTAAATACATGCGTATTGCAATATGATTATGAGTACGTAAATGCGAAGGACCTCGGTTCAGTCAACACGTTATATTTGAGAAACTGAGACACAACTTGACTGACGCAATACTATCCACAGCCACAATTCCAACTAGCAACATGAACTGCGAAAGGAGGGAGAACAGAAGAGTTATGGAAGTTAAAGTGAGTCAAGAATATAACGACCCGTCGACGATGTTAATCTTAGGAACAGAGCACAACCTCGAAATGAAAGCATCGAAAATGAAGTCAACTGTGATCTTTTCAGAAGACCATATGATTATTTGTCTGAACAGATTTCCATGAACGACGAGAAATCACTCTAAATAGTCGGAAGAGGATTTGAACCACTCTCCTTTCGAACGTGAACCCATTTTTAGCAACGGACCGCATCTTTCGATAAGGAAAGTCAAGTAGCTAATCCATTACGTACAGGCTGGTCACAATCAATACGACAGTCGAAAGAATGGAAATAGTTTTTTATAAAATTACAATGAAATCGAGACCATTAGCTGCTTACAGGCGTTGATAAATGTCAACGGAGACAGCTGAAAATTTGTGCTCCGTGTGGGACTCCAACCCGTGATCTCCTGCTTAGATGGCTAACCCTCTGACAGAATACGCTCAGCTACCGTGCTGGCAGCTGAGCCATCGAGGACACAGAGGATAGTGCGACTCAAGGACTTATCTCTGGCACGCTCCACGTGACACCCACATTCCAACTTCCTGTCCACACACTAAATTTGTAGTGCCGCTGCCCACTACAGTCATTACCCACGGCAGTCAATCTACGGATACCCGTAACAGTTCGAGCAATGTGAGTGCATCCCCACTGAAGAAGACCGTTGACCGGTAAGCTTTATCCACATGAAACTGGTATCTGTTCTTTAGGACATGTCCGAAAAATGGATACTATTGGTGATCTTGCATCTCTCGAAGAATGAATTACAATGAAATCCAGACCATTGATAAATATCAGCGAGGACAGTAGAAAATGTATGCCCCGACTGGGACTCGAACCCGGGATCTCCTGCTTATGTGGCAGACGCTCTATGCGACTTCTTTTTGATTCTTTTCCTACTTACATGGCTGACGCCATAGCCGAATTTTTTTTATAGAAGTGTGTCAGACCATCACTCGAACTCGGTTTTCGTGCTTTATTCGCGCAGTCACTTTCAACACTTTTGTTTAAAGTGCTCTAGCGCCTTCTTTTGACAAAGTGAAAGAGAAAAGAAATTGCTATCGCAAGACTTAAACCAGGGAAATATTTACTGCATTGAGTCACCAAGCTATTGCGTTACTGACCGTTTTTGGGGGCACAGTTAGTGGCAGGCTGGACGAGGCAAGGCGGGCAGGGGTCGAATTCCGAGGTCTGGCTACGACATCTCCCTCGTCATACCACCGATGCACCCGATCACATATTTTTTAATATAATAAACAAAAAAAAAAAACAAGGGAGCCATATGCCAAAGGTTATGGCGATAATGTGAACTAAAAAGAGCCATCTTGCTCGCTGGGATCACCTTATCGAAGCGGACGATAAGTGAAAGGCAGTCGTCATTAGAATGGGCATCACCAGTCAGCAACCGTCGCAGTGTCCAGCCAGAGACTGTTTCTGTTACCGTAGAGGAATCGTGGAAATACCACGTCTACAAGTCAACTTCTTCTCACACTCAGCACACCATAGCTGGACGGTGGTCCATGATTGACGACCCCAAGTAGTTAGCAAAAAGGTTCCGGTATTGCTTTCTGTTTGTTAAGATCAGGAATTCGTCGATTATATACTGCCACAAATCGAGGACTTCCTTTTCGCCGTCGCGGTACATGTAGTGTATCACTATTCCTTGTCCCAATTGATCGCATTCATCCAGGTTGTCGGGAAATAGACGGCGTCGCGATGAAAGAGGTCCAAGTGCACAGTCGCAACATAGGGGCGGCTGTAGTGTAACGACGCAAGTTTGTATAAATGATTTTCTTTTGACATATGACCATGTGCAGACTTCGTCACCTACGTCAGTTACAACACACTTCAAAATTATTTAATTTCTTTTTTTAAATTGTCTCTGAATGGTTCTTGAACGAAACTGTAAAACATCATCATTTGAGTCGTATGCGCAGAATTATGTCACTCAGTCCAATTTGTTTGTGCAAACCTTTTCAATTTAGATGTCGTTTTGTTTCTTCTCAGAAATTATATTAATGCAAGTTATCTGATTTAAAAAATATTAGAACCACATCGAATAAACTTTCCAGATTCAAACTCGCGATGAACGTTGGCAAAATTAATAATCAATTCATTCACATAATTCTTCATAAATAAATTCTGGGAACACGTATTTGAACTTAAGCGGTATCCACTATTTTATTATCTTCCTACATATAGACGTGAACCTGAGCCTTGACAAGATAGGACAGACCATTTACAACATGATTAAACTTTCTATGACATCATTGTTGTGCAAAATTACAAAATCTAATTTTTTCAGTTTTTGGAAGCACAACGCAACAACTCGGTTTCAGGATCTTCTGTTGCTCTCTGGCTGTCGACCCGCGAAGTATAGTGGCCAGCAATTTTCTCTCTGGCCCCGGCAGTGAAGATGCTGTCTCCGTTCGTTGCGACGCCCTCTCCGTACATGAAACATAAAAAAATAAATACGAAACTTTAGATAATTCACAACAATTACAAAGATTACAAAAATACATAAACAAAACACTAAATTAAATTTATATTCACCTGCAAACAGGGCTGACACTGGTGGATGGGTGACGCTTCAATTTCGCGTCCCACTACACGGCGTAGCAGGAAAGCCAGTATCTGGCGCATCAGTTTTCAGCACTCGCATGTGGGACCACAGTTCGGTCTGTGTTCGTCCGTATCTAACATAGCGCAACGGGGCACATGGGGTCGTCAGTTAGGTGAATGGCATGTAGACTTCGTCGGGTCGAAAATTTCTCGTTATTGACCACATACCACGTCGAAGTGGACAGGAAGGGCGCGTGAATGGTTCACCAAACCCGCGTCCAGTCCACCGTTCTGTGGCATCGGACAATGTCGTTAGCAGGATTCCAGCATTGGACAATACTATAATAAATCTTTGCTGCCAGATTCCACGTCACCGTTATAACCCCCAAATATAGTTGTACTCCACGAGAAACGTCCTAATATGTGACAGCGTGGGCGATAACTGTCCAACGGGTACCGGTGGTCACGGCTTGTGTGGGGCCACATCTGCTATCAGGATGCCAAGAAGATTGTCTGTTGGTGAAAGCCTGAGTCGCCGCATTGGGCGAAGGTAGGGCGCCAACGCTCTGTGCTTCACGTGAGTGAGTCCAACACCTCCTTTGTGGAAGGGTAAAGTAAGAGCAAAATAACTGATCCTAAAAATTGCAGCTGCCTTCACCACGTGTCCGAACTCTGCCAGTATCCTGGAAGCTATCGTATCTGTCATCGGTAATACGTGGGTGTAATGGTTAAGTTGAGAAGCCATGTACACATTGTCGTATTGAGCGGGTTGCAAAATGTCCAACAATGTAAATTTGTTGAGGCAAGCCTCTATGCGGAGTCGTCGTAAGATCTTACGATACGTAAAGGCCACCGTACGTTGTATTTGTCGATGGAGCGATATCCCTAAACATTTGAGCATTGAGACTTTTGTCAAGGGTACATCCAGTTCTACAGGCATGCCTCGTCGCACCTCCATGTAGCGAGATTTCTGGATGTTGATCACACTGCCTGCTACCGCCCCACAGTGTTGGAGCCAAGAAAGCGCCGTTCGTATTTCGTCACCAGTTCGCGCTAAGAACATCACATCATGGGCGTATGCGCCACATCGAAAGGTCACAGAGCGGAGGCTAAGACCTTCCAAGCGTCCGTGAAGAACTGGTTCGAGGACAATGGCGAATAACATGGCAGAAAGAGGACAACCCTGTGTGACGGACTTTTGATAAGTACAGGGGTGGATAAATAGCCGTTTGCCATAATTTTCGTGACCGCCCCATGGAGCTAATGAAGCATAACAGATGTCGTCCTTCGTGGGATACCGATGTGTTCCATTACTGCACGCAGAAAACCATGTTCGACGCGATCGAAAGCGTGGTTAAAATCCAGCGCAACAAGAGCGCCGTGGAGACGGCATGTTTGCATCAGCGCGACCACGTCTCTATACGTGTTCAGAGTCTTAAACACATTAGAGTTGCCTCCGAGGCAGGTCTGATCAGTGTGAATGGCCGCCATTACCGTAGATCTGAGCCCTTCACGGAGGATGCGTGTCAACAGTTTGTAGTCGTTTAGCATTGTCAATGGTCGAAAATCAAGTAGGCGACAGCCTCCTACGGGTTTGGTCACCGGAATCAAGAGGCACTCAGTGAATTCCGATGGTACTTGAAAATCGGGGTTCAGGAGTTCTGTGTACAACCTAACCCACACTGGGCACATAAGATCAAAAAACCTTTTGTAAAATTTAAGAGGGAGTCCGTCAGGGCCTGGCGTTTTGTTGGGAGCACCGCGCAATATAGCGTCTCGTAGTTCTTCCAAAGTCACCTCCGACAAGAGCTTAGCATCACCTTTCTGGTTTCGAGAAACGGGTAGGTCGTATGGGATTTCCCTGACTCCTACATCCATGTAGTAATCTCCCTCGTAGGGAAGTGTATATGACTGCGTGAACCCTCGGCCGATGTCCATCTGCGTTTCAGCTCGTCGTGCATCGTCCGTCTCGACATCCTTTTGCGTCTTCTCCTGTCCTGAATGATATGTTGGAGGGAAGGTCGTTCTCCTGTAACATCATCAGTTGTCCTCGCCCGCATCCACAGACCCGCGGAAGTACGGCGGTGATAGTAGCAGTTGTGCATTGATGTGGTGGTCTGCCAATTGTCCTTCCGGCGACGGCGGATACACAGCCAGTTCGTGGAGCGCAGAGTGGTAGAAATGAGTGGTCGCGGTTCACCAGCGCGCTCTATCTTGTCCATAGCTGGCGAAAGTTCGACACAAAGCGGGCTTGACTCACCGTAACCACCACTGAACTATGGATGCGAAGAGGGGTTATCGCCGATGGCATCTACTCCATGTGGATTCAAATTCGCGTCTGAAATTTACCTCATCAAGAAGGGCAACATTGAGGCGCCACGGACCTTTACTTCGTCGGACGCATTGGCGGGGGAGGGTGAGAGTACACACATAAGCTAGGTGATCTGTGAACGCTACCGGCCACATCTCAGCGTCGACAACTTCCAATCGCAGTCCGCGTGTGACGTAAACGCGAACCAAACGGCTCGCGGAATGACTAGTAAGGAGAGTGTATGCCTTTCGATCGGCGTGTTGTATGATCCATATCTCTGACAAAGCCATGTCCTTTACAAGCGCCTGAAGTGCTGGGCAGGTGGTCGGACGGTCTGAGCGCACTACTGAAATCTCCGCCTACTACCAATGGTCGGCATTGCCTTGGAAGAACAGTGCTATCTCTTCGGTAAAAAAGATGCGGCGTTCTCTCCTTCTGTCATTGCGGGAATGAGCATACAGGTTCACCAGACGAACTGTACCAACCGTGAGTGCGGCCCCCTGGACCGAAGGTAAATAAGATACATCAGTTGCAGAATAGCCGTACGTCCTCCACCCGCATCTGAAGGAATAGTGTAGGCGTCAAATCCGTAGGTAACGATACAGAGTCCTGATCGGACTTCTTGAAGGATAAAAATATCCAGATCCACAGCTCGTAACGTATCTTGCAACATACGGGTTTTGAGAGTATAAGTAAAGCCGTTGACACTGATCGAGGCGAGGCGGTGTGCCTCTTCAAAGTCTTGGGGGCTGTCCTTAGTATTACAGGTGGGCAGTAATCACGATGTGGAGCGCCTGCAGGGCGTAGACATAGGAAGCAACGGGTGTGTGACATGCCGGCCCAGGTGTCTGTCGCCATCAACCTAGACGTTGCCAACAGCATCGGTGTATCGTTAGGGTGCTTAAATGCATCGTGCATCTCCATCTCCTACGCTCAGTCTGCCAGGGAGGTCGATGCCACTGGACCTCGAGAGGTAAACGTAGTCGTGGGTGCATCCCCGGGGGCGGGGCTTCGGTGATCTCCCACATCCCCACAGTGCGCGGACCCACCGGTAGCGGGAGAAAACAGCACACCGTGTGATACGTTACAGTCGGCCGTGTCGGATCGGTTTATCGGCTGATGTACCGGATCATCCATCGCTGCTTCCACTGCGTCGGCCTTTATGCGCCGTTTCTAATGGCGCATCTGTGATTTCTCTTTACGCTGTCTCGCCTCTGTGTCCGGCGTAGGGCAGGGGGTGGATGCGCCATCCTGTTCTTCAACTTCCACCGCACCGCTGGCTTGTCATTGTAGCGATGCGCCTGGGCTCGACAAGAGGGCAACAGAGGCATCGGCGCAGGGCGTAGAGATGGGCAAAACTGTTCTTTTCAGAGCTCGGATCAGAACTGTTCACTCCCTGAAATGAATTAGCTCTTTTTCATGACTCACCACTCATTTACAATAGAAAATAAATGGAAGGCACATTGCCCTTTAAACTTGGTTTATTCCAGTACTATACCTGTATTTTGATCTTATTTGATCCTATTTTGAAGTAACACAGATAATGAGTAAGAATTTTGTATTGTTTATTGAAATTTCCACGATATGACAAAGTTTTTGATTATTGATTTATTTTGCACTATCGTGGTTTTATGGGTGATCGGAAAATGTTGTAACTTGAGATTTACATTAACAATATATTTGGCTATAATGTCTTAAAATTTCATTAACCTCATACAAATACATCGCAAGCCATATATTTTTAAAGTGAACGTTTCCTTCCGAAGACGCCTACAATCGCAAAATCGTACCAGAATAAGAAAAAAAATATAAATTTGACTGTAAAACGAAAGTGCTGCATATAGCCTTACGCAGAATAAAACAAGGAAAATATTGGTGTATCACATTTTGCGATACGTTTATTGGTTCGCTCGTAATTAAAGCGTAAATTCGAGTGTCCATAATAAAAATCCTATAGTAAGAGGAGTCGTCAAGAACCTAATCTGATCAGTTTAAACAAATAAAAATAAAATAAAAACAAATGATGTATACATAACATAATAATGTAATATACATAGCGGTATTACTATGAAGAACAATATCCAGTAGAGACGAACTCCGATGCAGAAGCACTGAGTTGAGCAGGTCGAGCCGCGAGCTGTATTACTGCGTGAGCTGAGACCGCAGAGACCAGAGTGACACCTGAGTTGCTTTGCTCAACGCTCTGGCTAGAGTCGAGAACGGTGGGGTGAGCGTTGAGCGGGCGAGTTCCGAGGGTGGGGGGAGCGGTGAACTCACGCGCTCCGAGACAAATCGTCCCTTCCCTTGCGAGCAGGTTGTTACAAGAAGTTCCTATGTTATCCGCTAGGTGGCTCTCTGTCCTGTTGCTCGCATCAGCTGCCCAGAGGGCAGGACGTGCGACTGAAACGATCGCCGACAGAGTGCGATGCGAAGTTAAGCTGCGCCAGACACTGCACGTGGCAGACGACGCACAGAGACGGCACGGCATAAGTGAAACACAAAATCCAATGGGGCACTGCACAATGCAGGCAGCCAAGGTAGAAGCAGGGCAGAGGCCGGCGCTGGCTGTGTTGTATGGCGTGCACTGTGCTGTGACCAGCAGAGGCGCTGCTGATATGCTCCATCTCTCTCTCTCTCTCTCTCTCTCTGCTGTGGGAAACGTTTGGAGCTACCGTTCTTTTTTTTCTGAATCACTGATTGTTCACTCCTTTGAAAGATTCAACTCTATGAATTAGTTCAAGAGCGCATCCCCCATCTCTAGCAGGGCGACGCAGGGGACTCCTCAGGGGCTTCCAAGGGTTGCGCCAATGTGGAGGGGTGTTCATAAACAGGTTGCGTCTCCCGTCTCGCCGCGGCAACATCCGTAATCGGCTTAGAGGTCGCTACCGACAGTCCAATCTGATCGGCTGAATGCGTCTGCACGAGAACAGCGTTGCAGGCATTCTGTACGCACATGTCCTGCGTGTCCACATCCGGCTGACCGTCGTAAATAACTATGGCCCGGCAACCAGCTATCGTGAGATACGAAGGTATATGGAGGTGCAATTCAATACGGGACTGCCGCATCCTGTTAAGGACAGGGTAAGTTTTGATGATCTTCCATTTTCCGGCTGTATGGTCGAGGACTGCGCCATAGGGTCGAAGAGCAAGGGTGACCAAAGCCCGCTGGAACTTCAAATGGTAGCTCAAACACGCGCAAATTTTGTATTCCCAGTCCAGCACGTTCAAGCGTTACCACACCCACATTTCCGTCAGAGTGGCACAACCTATAACCTTCCGTCGAGCGTCTGGAGAAGTTTGCCACAGACCTCGTCGTCAGTGAACTTAAGGTACACAACGCTGTAGTCGATAGATAAGTGGATACCTAGCAGCTCTTTCGGGTCAACACGTATCACGTCGCGTAAAAATCTCTCAGTTCGTTGGCCTTGGGTCTAGAAAATGTAGTGTCAAACGGCAGCTTGAATGTGGCTTTCCGATACGAAAGAGCCATCGGATTTCAGGAACGTAATTATAACACTAAACACTAGCGCGGTCGCACGGTAAACAACACACCCGGAATTGCGACACAAAGCGGCCGGGACGTAACGCACCTCTCCACAGCCAAAGGTCGACTGCCCGACTGCGCCATCGGGGACACAGAGGATAGTGCCACTGCAGGGACTTATCTCTTCACTCTCTCCGTGAGACCCACATTTACAACTTACAGTCCGCACACTACATTTGTAGTGCCCCTGTCCACTCTACTCGTTGCATGTGGCAGTCAATCTACCGATACCTGTAAGAGTTCGAGCAATGTGAGTGCATCTGCACTGAAGAAGATTATTGACCGGTTAGCCTTATCTATATGAAGATGGTATCTGTTCTTTCGAACACGTCCAGCCAATGATCTTCGGTGCAGATGCCCTCACATTGCTCGGACTCTTTACGGGAATTGGTAAACTAACTTCTGCACGTAATGAGTATAGTGGGCAGGGCCACTACAAATGTAGTGTGTGGACAGTAAGTTGGAAATGAGGGTCTCACGGGGAGTGTGAAGAGATCGGTCCCTGCAGTGGCACTATCCTCTGTGTCCTCGATGGCTCAGTGGGATAGAGCGTTTGCCATGTGAGCAGGAGATTTCGGATTCGCGTCCCGGTCGGGTCACACATTTTCAACACTCCTCGTTGATATTTATCAACGCCTGTAAGCATATAATGGTCTGGATTTCATTGTAGTTTCATTCTTCGAGCGCTGCAAGATCACCACGGTATCTGTTCTTTCGGACATGTCCGAAAGAACAGATACTACTTTCATGTGGATCAGGCTTACTGGCCAATGATTTTCTTCAGTGTGGATGCACTCACACTGCTCGAACTCTTACGGGTATCGGTAGATTCACTGTTGCGAGTAATGAGTCCGAAAGTACAGGTACCATCTCCATATAGTTTTTCCTTGTGCCGCACGTCGTCAACACAGAGCGGCTGTCAGTAAATGGTACAGTTTTGGCTAGACAGTAAGCTCCACTACAATAGACTGTTGAATGTTTGAACTGGTCAGTGATGAGAAATGTACTAGGTAATAGATGCACGAGCATGTAGCTGGTGTTGCAGTTAAGAATTATTATGTATTTGACGTCAACAGATCTTTCTGAAACATTGTTAACTTTATGGTGCCATTTTTATTTCAGATCACATTGTTTAAAGCAACTGTTTAGCTTTTTGCAAAATAGCACCTGATGTATAACTGTTGTCAATCTGCTGGTAATAATCTTCTGTTACACGGTATTATGTCTTGGGCGAATTACACTTCCATATTGTTCGTAATAAACATCGCTCAAACATTAGGCTAGGAGCTGCACCAAGCGATACGCGGCTGTATTTATTTTTATTTTAACATTGTGTTGGAACCAAGCATATTGATAGTTTATATTGGGAGAGAGCACTATATGAGTTTTATATCACATTTTATATCAAGAACAAAGCACTTCAAGATTTTGATTAATAAATACAATTGTGACATGCACATTTAAATACCAGTTAATAGCCAGAAGATCACCAGATTGAGGACGAAGTCAACTGTCAAAATAGAAAGAAGTACATTTGTGTACTGGATGACGTAGTTGCTAACCTTTATGGAAGCTCTTCAGAATCTCCTACACAAAATACTTCTTCAAAAATCAGTTGTACAAAAATGCGGATAAAAGTGCTTGATGTTTGGCACAACTGAGACATCCCCGTATTTTAAAATAATTTTTATCCGGTTTTAGTCATTGCAACTGTGGTGGTTCCCTTGTTAACAGGGCTATAAGAAAGACATGGAGATTGTGGCGTGAACCCTGTGCGCATTTATGAGACGGGTGGGAACGGCAAAAGAAAAGAGAAAGAGGGGAGACGAAGGAGGTGGGGGAAGAGGAATATGTAGAAGAAGAAGAAAAGTAAGAATAAGAATATGGGAATGGAGGCCACTAAAATGGAAAGGGAGCAGAATTGTATAAAAGAAATTGTTAAGATTTTCTGAGAGATTTGAGTTGAACAACAGTTTCACAAGACTACTGATCTCTGGCGCACTGACAATTGAAACTTCCTGACAGATTAAAAGTGTGTGCCGGACCGCGACTCGAACCCCTGCAGCATGAAAATCTCGTTCTGAAAACATCTTCCAGGCTGTGGCTAAGTCATGTCTCCGCAATATCCTTTCTTCCAGTAGTGCTAGTTATGCAAGGTTCGCAGAAAAGCTTCTGTGAAGTTTGGAAGCTAGGAGACGAGATACTGGCAGCACTGAAGCAGTGAGGACGGGCAGCTGAGTCGGCCAGTCGACCTTTCGCTGTGGAGCGGTGCGGTACGTCCCGGCCGCTCCGTATAGCGTTTCCGGGTGTGTTGTTGTTTACCGTGCCACCGAGCTAGTGTTGAGTGTTATGGTTACGTTCCTGACATCCGATGGCTCTTTCGTACCGGAAAGCCACGATAAAGCTGCAGTTTGACACTACGTACTCCAGCCCCAAGGCCCACGAAATAGAGAGGTTTTACGCGACGTGATACGTGTTGACCCGAAAGACCTGCTAGTTATCCTCTTGTCTATCGACTCCAGCTTTGTCTAAATTGATTTCACTGACGACGAGGTCTGTGGCAAACTTGTCAGACGCTCGACGGTATGTTATAGGTTTTGCCACTCTGACAGAAAGTTGGGTCTGGTTCAAATGGGTCTGAGCACTATGGGACTTAACTTCTAAGGTCATCAGTCCCCTAGAACTTAGAACTACTTAAACCTAACTAACCTAAGGACTTCACACACATCCATGCCCGAGGCAGGATTCTAACCTGCGACCGTAGCGGTCGCGCGGTTCCAGATGTAGCGCCTAGAACTGCTCTGCCACCCCAGCCGGCGGGGTGCTGCAGGTCCCTTTGAACTGCACCGCCATATACCTTCGTATCTCGCGACCGCTGGCTGCCAAGCGATAATTATTTACGACTGTTTGGACAGTGTATTGTTCCATGTGTTGTAATGGATGACACAAAAAAGACTGTTTCCTCAGGTGGGGGGGGGGGGGGCGGGGGGTGAAAATTTAAGTTTCATTTTAGGCACTAGTTATCTTAATTATGTCACTGCTTGACAGAATGATTTGCGGATGATAAATACAGAAGTATCTTCTCGACATCTAGGTTTTGGATGTCCTTGCGCTGAGATCCACTGACGTTTAGATTGCCCCTACATTAGGGGTACAGCGTCATGTAACATGAACCCGGAACCCCGGCTGGCATTGTGCTGACGGCCTGGCCGCAGACAGCAGAACAGCGCGGGCAGTCTAGCGCAGCCACTGTGCGGCGGCGTGGGACACGGCGGTCGGCGTTGCGGTAGGTCCGGGCCGCAGCCGGCTGACGCACCTGCTGCAGCTGCTGCTGTGTCGCTGCTGGCCGCGTCATCGTAGCCAGCACTGGCCGAAGCAGCTGCAGCGCCGCTCACCAGTGCCCTACTGCTGGCTCCGGCGCTCCTGTACGTGTGCGGAGTACAGAACTAACATAGATCTAGCAATAGAGTAAACAAATTAGGACTAACGCCAAACTTTTTTCACTATACGTTCCATCCAAAATAGCACTTAATACTGCCAAAGACACAAGAAGGCATTATATTACGAGAAATCAGGGCTTAAGCCGCCTACACGCATCGAAATACGAGGGCTATTCGGAAATTAAGGTCCGATCGCGTGCTAAATGGAAACCACATGGAAAATCCGATGAACGGTTCAAAGGTCTCTGAGTACTAAGGGGCTTAACATCTGAGGTCATCAGCCCCTAGAACGTAGAACTACGTAAACCTAATTAACCTAAGGGCATCACACACATCCAGGCCCCAGGCAGGATTCCAAACTGCGACCGTAGCGTTCGCGCGGTTCCAGACTGAAGCGCCTAGAAACGTTCGGCCACACCGGTCGGCGAAAATCCGATGAATCTTTGCATAGATGAGTTGGACAGTGTCTGCAGTATGCCTGCCAATCACGTCACGTCGATCTCTTCAGTTCTGAGAGCACAGTGAGTATGTAAAGATGCCTAGAAAGCAGTGTCTCCCGCTAAGTATGGGGGCGTGATGGGAACTTTCGCCTGATTTCACGCAGCCCACATAACTTAACTTCGTGACAATTTTCTGCAGCGCACAGCAGGGGCAACGAAGTCGTTCCTACAGCGTTTTCGATGAGAAGTCTTTTGATCACCCACCATACAGCCCGTAGTTGACTTTATCTGATGCCCATCTCTGCTCACAAGAACCGCTCTCTATGAAGACAACTTTTTGTACAGACAGCGAGCTGCAGAGCAGCACTGAGAACTGGCGGAAAGCACAGGTGGCTCTCTTCTATGATGATGGTATTGGAAAGTTGGTGCAACGCTATGACAAATGATAATAAGTTGAAATGGCGACTGTGTAGAGACCTAGCTGGAAGGTGCAAATTGCAGGTTAAACATTTTTGATTTTCACAGAAGTTACAATTTCGCGACCGATCTGACCTTACCTTCATAGTATCCGTCGAAAATCAATGGTGGCGATTCAAAATTTGTGCCAGACAGAGTGGCCTCAAGATGTAGTGTGTTTCAGAAGAAGTCGTTTTCTCTGTCAGTTACAAAATAATAAATGAAAGTAGCGTTTATTTAGCTAGGCATACGTAAGAATCTTACATTTTCTGTGGAGTCATGAGCGTATGAGGGCATGCTGAGAAGCAATACCCACGAATTCTTTATTCTGTTCTCAATAACGATTGAAGCATTGCATTCGGAGACATTACTTTTCAGCGTGTAGGTTGTTTTCTAGAGAGTTACAGAAACGAGTTAGAATTTTGTAAATTTTTTTCTACCGTGTATTCGCCTTTAATGTTTTGTCATTTGGGCAGTAAAATAATTGATGATGGTCAAACCGGAGACTATGTAAAATATAGACTGCCCTTGCGAGGAAAGGCTTTTCTAAAGAATAGGTACTTGTTAACAGCGAATATAAACTTAAGTGTTAATAGGTTATGATGAAGGCATTTATCTGAAGTGAAACGTGTACGATACGCAGTTCAGACATGAAGAGAATGGAAGCTTTTGAAGCGTTGCTACAGGAGAATGCTGAAAATTAGGTGAGTAGATCGCATAATTATTGTAGAGGTGCTGTGTATAACAAGGAACAAAGGAAATAAACTTGAAAACGTGAATAAAAGAAAGAATCCTCAGTTACGTATCGGAGAATTTGTGTGTGTGTGTGTGTGTGTGTGTGTGTGTGTGTATGCGAGCGCGCGTTTGTTTCTGTGGTGGTGGGACGGTGTAAAAATTGCAGGGGCAAACAAGAAACGAGCACAGTAAGTGGATTCGAATGGATGTGGGCTGCAGTAATTACTCAGATATGAAAACGCTTGCACAATGAAGAGTGGTGTTGAGAGCTGCATCAAATCAGTCTTTCGACTGAAACTGCACAACGTATCTGATGTATTTAAATCAACTGTGAACAAATCAATTGCAATTAAATTTCTATCAATTTTAGTTGGGAGGAGGAAAGGTTTAATGTTTTTGTTCAAGACCTTTCTATAGCATATGTAATTTGTAATTAACAGTGTCGAGTGACCATTTGTACTTGGGTTCCGTAGTAAGACGCATGACACGAACATCGGAACAGATTTTAATTTTGATCTGATAGTTTAATTGTATGGTGTCTTGAAGGGAGGATATAAGATGAACATCAACAAAAGCAAAACGAGGATAATGGAATGTAGTCGAATTAAGTCGGGTGATGCTGAGGGAATTAGATTAGGAAATGAGACACTTAAAGTAGTAAAGGAGTTTTGCTATTTGGGGAGCAAAATAACTGATGATGGTCGAAGTAGAGAGGATATAAAATGTAGACTGGCAATGGCAAGGAAAGCGTTTCTGAAGAAGAGAAATTTGTTAACATCGAGTATAGATTTAAGTGTCAGGAAGTCATTTCTGAAAGTATTTGTATGGAGTGTAGCCATGTATGGAAGTGAAACATGGACGGTAAATAGTGTGGACAAGAAGAGAATAGAAGCTTTCGAAATGTGGTGCTACAGAAGAATGCTGAAGATTAGATGGGTAGATCACATAAATAATGAGGAAGTATTGAATAGGATCGGGGAGAAGAGAAGTTTGTGGCACAACTTGAGCAGAAGAAGGGATCGGTTGGTAGGACATGTTCTGAGGCATGAATTGATCACCAATTTAGTATTGGAGGGCAGCGTGGAGGGTAAAAATCGTAGGGGGAGACCAAGAGATGAATACACTAAGCAGATTCAGAAGGATGTAGGTTGCAGTAGGTACTGGGAGATGAAGAAGCTTGCACAGGATAGAGTAGCATGGAGAGCTGCATCAAACCAGTCTCAACAACAACAACAGTTTAATTGTATGGGCTACCATGGTGGCGGCACCTAGGTTTTCTTGTTTGTTCTTGTTGTTGATGATTTCTGTCTACCAGTGAGGACATATTTTTTTTTGCTTACACACGTATACTTAAGACGAATTGAGTGTACTGTATTTTGAATAAGAGACACATAATAAAGCCAAGGTACGAAAATTATGTTCCCGACTTATGACAGAAAATAAATTATCATTCAGCGACTGTTTTACGAAACCAGACTGAAATTGTTGAGAAGTAATATCCTGATAGCGTCTCTCGAGAAACAGAAATGCTCACTATATTATAGGTAGTAGTAGTAACTGCTAGAAATCAGAAGCAAAGAGTTTCGATTATGTTAAGACTATCTAATTCGAAAGAGAGAGATATTTATTATTAAGGGAGGTTAATTGAAAATCATAGATTCATATATTCTGTTTACTTCATTAATGTTACAAAATAATTCCGTTTGGCAAAGATATAAACCGCAAGGGAAATCAGATTTACTGTCACTAAACAAAATAAAAGAAATTCAGTGCAATTAGTAAATTTCATCGCTGACTTGGCGTGTCGTTTCATCTCTGATAATGTGATAAATTAACAGAATAAAGGAGTTTAATTTTCGCTGTCCCGGATTTTCATTAATAAAAGGAGTACATAAACAGTTTTTGTTATTGATATTGTCATGATATTGATCAGCGGAACGTTTTATTTTTTATTTCCATCCCTACATAAATTTTGAATGAGATTATCTGCGAAGGTTTTCTATAATACACTGGTGGGTCTGGGATATATAATTTGCGCAGTGCAGTAAGCTTGAAAAGCAGTTAAGTTTCTTATCACTGTTAAGTAAACTCTAGTAGGCTTGAGAAAGATTTGTTAAGAAGATAATTTCTGTTAACCGCATTTACGGACCCAATAGTGAACAGTGGCTACTTCCTGACACTATCATCTCTTCTAATTAACTTCACGAATACGTATGAACATTGCATTAAGATCTAAGGGATCTATGAGATAAAAAAGTAAGTGAGATGCGCTACAAGTAAAAAGTGCTTACACGTATAATAAGTCTCTGGCACAGCAGAAACTATATTCGTGTGTCATAACCAGCAAGATTATAGAACATCACTGACAGGTACCTCCAACGCCAATCACGCAGTGACAATCACACTGATCGTACTTGTTTACACAGTGTCACGTAAATAATGACACAGTGCCAAACACTCATTTAGCTAACTATGCACATGAACCTTAATGTTGATTTCAATATTTGATGAACAGTATCTACTCCACCTTAATGATGAATATACTGTGGACATTACCATCTTCCAAGATGATAAACCGATAGGAGTTGCCAGCTGGGTTTTAGGTACCATGTCACGGATTGCGTGGCCGATCCCGCAGGAGGTTCGAGTCCTCTCTAGGGCATGGGTGTATGTGTTATTCTTAGCATAAGTTAGCTTAAGTTAGTTTAAGTGCTGTGTAAGTCTATGGACCGATGACCTCAGCATTTGGCCCCTTAGGAATTCTCACACACAGACAAGATGATAGCGGTGATTTCACGGTGTTGCATGCACACGCTCCTGCTTCAAAGACCACTCATGCTCCCTATTGCATCTCCATTGGTCAGCTAAATCATCCAATCTTAATCCCATTAAAAATACGCAGCACGATTTGGAATAGCAAGAGAAATGTTGCAGGCCGGCCGGAGTGGCCGTGCGGTTCTAGGCGCTACAGTCTGGAGCCGAGCGACCGCTACGGTCGCAGGTTCGAATCCTGCCTCGGGCATGGATGTGTGTGATGTCCTTAGGTTAGTTAGGTTTAATTAGTTCTAAGTTCTAGGCGACTGATGACCTCAGAAGTTAAGTCGCATAGAGCTCAGAGCCATTTTTTTTTTTTTTTTTTTTTTTAGAAATGTTGCATTCAGCATCGCCGGAATTCCATGGCTCTGTAGATTCTAATCTACGAGTGGCTTCAGCTCAATATGACGTACCTGAACAAACCAGTCTGCTCTCTTCCTCGGCGAATTGTTGTCATTATCAAGGCTGGACGTGTTGTTGCTCACTGTTAGCGTGATGTCTACTGAGGGGTGAAAAATATTTTGTCGCATGTGCTTGTATCTGATGAGAATCTTCGGAAAGTCTCAAAACCTGCAAAAAATTGCTAAAATGACGACAGTTCCCGTATTTACCAAAAATTATTTTTACACAGAAAAAAGATGTCAGTTGTACCATTTTCACTTTTCTCCAACAAAATTTGGAGCTGCGGCCATTTTACAAGAAATATGTGACTCATTTATACGATCTAGGTTATTCACAGAGCACAAGTGGGCTATTTCCGCCATTTCGGACTTTTTCATTCCACAGACATTGCAAACTAGGAGAGGCGAGGCGTAGATAGCACTAGTAACTACCCTACATAACTGCTGATACCATATGATTTTTTTCCATCGCCTTTTATCTCATATTATTACGGGACAGTTTGATCTATGGATTGTTATTCGTAAATTACAAATTCTTACTTGGCATACACAGCAGCGAATCTTATCTATCTGTAAGACGATATAAATTGTAGTTGCAATAGCCTGCAGTCGTGCTGCGTGGGTTTATCGAGTAACTCAGAAGTGTTGCTTTCAACAAACTTTAAAGATAATTCGAAACCATTCCTAAAATTTTTCTCCTTCATAGCTTCACAATGCAGTGAAAGGAAAACTGTTTATCGCTTTCCAATTGTTCGTTGTTCATTCGGTAAAACTTCAGTTTCAACTAAAACATCTTAATTTACTACCAGCGTCAAATATTTAACAAGCTAAACCATTTATAATCAGACATTTGAAGCTGTTTTATACGCGGAAACTGGATTGGTATTTTTTAAAACATGCACGGTCCACAACCAAAAGGATTTGATAGATATTACTTGTTCGTCTCTAAACCTGAAAGAAATCACCGTGTGTGTGCCGTTCGTAGCTAACTTCTTATATAAGAGAACAAATGGGTCGCCTAAAGGTCGGTATGTGTCATTCTTTTGTTATCGGACGGGAAGGTAAACCTCAAGGCTCCGCCTGATAAAGTTATTTTCGGTCCCTATCCAACCGCCTACTTGTCGAAAACACGGCCCTTGACCATCTACACTGATATTCCTACTCACAGTCCAAGATGAGATTAATTTTTCATCTTTTGGGGACAGTATTAATAAAAGTTTAATATATTTTCTTATTCCATTCTGAAATGATAGCATTTACTGTACGTGTGCAGCAGCTCTTTCCTGAAATTACAAATATTACTCCGAAAAATTAAGGTTTTCCTAAATGTGAACAACTGTTACAGGGCACAAAATGGTTATGTGACAATCGAGAAAATGTCTTCAATTCTGTATTTCATAGTGCAAGTATAATATTGTTACTGTGCTACATGCCAGTATCAGCAAGTGAAATCAAATTAATAAGAAGTATTGTGAAAACAAGTTACAAGGAGAAACAATTCGAAATAGAAGCTATTGACAAATACCATAAATTTCTATTTTCGAGACATTAAAGAAATAGAGTTCATTTACAAATATCCCATGTTTCATGGTAAAGAGTCATTTCGTTTCAAGATACAAGACAGCGCACGACTGATGAACTGTGGCTTAACTGTTGACATGTCATGTTACTATTTTTATGAGTATACAGAATTTTACTTATTGTAAAACTCTGTAATTGAAGAATTAACATTGTTCTCAAAATACATCTAGTATATTATACAGCACTTAAATATGTAGAACTCTTAATATTTACAAACGCTGCATAACACACATCATGTCTCCCAATAAAATCTGAAACTTCCGGCAACTGCTTATAGCGTTTTCACGTTTCTACATGTGATTCTAAAATTGGTCACTAGATTGAAACACCGACCATGAAATATCATGTTCTCCAAGTACACTATCATCCAGGTACAACACTCTCCTCTACTCTCTATGCTGTGCACGTCATTTACGATAATAAACAGAGAATTAGAGAGTACTTGTCGACGACATACCAGCGCCGTCAAAGAAACTGTATTGCCCCTATCGCTGTGAACCCCTTAACTGTCGATGATTACTATGAAGCCAAATATTAGCCCTACTCAGTATCAGTAAGATCCAGGTGTTCAAAGGTGTGACTTCCTTAATTCGAAAAACGCATGTTTAGGGAAGGTATGATGGGATTATCAAGTTCAGTAAACAAAGTGGGATGAGATTAAGTGCTACGAATAATTTTTATTGTTATACCATGTTACATGTAAAATGGGGAACTTTATACACGCTTGACGACGAATTTTTGCCGTTCACGAGTTGTTGATTCTGCTTGAAGGCATATGTCTTTTAAGATATGTATACTACATACATACTGGGAGATAGGAAGCCAATAGTCCAAAGTGCATATTTATTATGCTATAGACATTGACAGAGTGCACCGCATAACAACAACGTTGCTCATTTTTCGTATCTCAAAGAGACGACTATGCAACTGCGCATGCAGTTCTGCCGCCGGCCGCGGTGGTCTAGCGGTTCTGGCGCTGCAGTCCGGAACCGCGGGACTGCTACGGTCGCAGGTTCGAATCCTGCCTCGGGCATGGGTGTGTGTGATGTCCTTAGGTTAGTTAGGTTTAAGTAGTTCTAAGTTCTAGGGGACTTATGACCTAAGATGTTGAGTCCCATAGCGCTCAGAGCCATTTTTTTGCAGTTCTGCCCCATCCTTACAAATATCCCAGGTGTCTGTTGTATCCTGGAACAGGCAGCACGTGATAAACAGCGTACATTCCTGACCACATAAATGACATACTGCACACAATTTAGCTCATAGCACATGTGTCATGTGACGAACGCATGCATCGCTAAGACGCATCAACTTGTGCCACTCGCCACCAATATCACTGGCGCGCGTTGTCCATAGCATCAACAGTTTGTGATATGTCCACGTTACTGTGTACAGTGCATGACGCATAGTCAGAGATGGGACATTGGCAGACATGCATTTAATGGATAGTGTTTCAGGACGTAGTGTCCGTAAAGGAACACGAATGTGCAGAAAGCATTTTCCCAACAGGCTTCTTCATCCTAATTTGAACTTACGAGAGACAGGACCGTTCACATAACGGAAGGCCGGCAAAGGTTCCCACCGAAGACATCTCCAAACACCAGACTTTGAGGAGATTGTGTTCGATCGCGTGGCTGACCGCCTAGCAATAAGCATCCGTCAACGTGCCAGTGAAAGGTGCAATGTGGAGAATATGACGAAACAGGTATTGCAGCCCTATAATAAAGAACGTGCGCAAGCATGAGACCGATGGATTTTGAGTCCCGTGTTCATTTCTGTCAATGGATTATCTACTGCAGCGCTGTAGTACTTCACTCAGTTTGTATCGTTCACAGATTAGGCCTCATTCACCCGTGATGGTGTTTTCAACAGCTGGTTCAAATGGCTCTGAGCACTATGGGACTCAACTGCTGTGGTCATAAGTCCCCTAGAACTTAGAACTACTTAAACCTAACTAACCTAAGGACAGCACACAACACCCAGCCATCACGAGGCAGAGAAAATCCCTGACCCCGCCGGGAATCGAACCCGGGAACCCGGGCGTGGGAAGCGAGAACGCTACCGCACGACCACGAGATGCGGGCTTCAACAGCTGCAACACCCATGTATGGAGTGAGGATGTAACCTCCTCCTTCCTAATCAACCTAAGGATTGCGATGTACTTGATCTTGATCGCATATGCCTAACGAAATATCGCATATGCCTAACGAAATTTAACAGTGACTAAGGCTATCGTTACATATCGAAAATAATACCGGTCAGTAGGAAGAAAGTGTACAACAGCCACTTCTGATGGAAGAATCTAATCTAAATTCTTATAATAATTTTGAAATTGGTGGAATGTTGGGCTATCGCACACGAACCACACAGGGCGAAGAGGGAGGGGGGAAAGGATACCACGTAATATTTAATACAAAAATACTGATTAACTGATTAACGAAAAAAGGACAACTGAGCACTTGCCAGCCTACTAGGGCAATTAATATTCAAATCTTACGAAAGATAATGATAAAGAAAATTAATCATATAATCACTGACGTGGCAACAGAAAGTTACGGTTACCTTTGGAGTTACTTAATCTAAAGTACTAAATTTTGAAAGTAAAGTTACATGAAATTGCTGGTTAAATAAATGACTGACTACAAATGAATCTTCGTTTCGTAAAAAATGATTTGCTCTAACCTCACCATAACGTAATAAAAATTTGAAGAAAGGCAAGCAATTAACTTTTGCTTATTGAAAGACTGAACTGAATTTACTTTAAGCAAGTGAGCAAGTGATTTACTTTTAACATAACAATAAGGTATGTACCAAGTCTGCAGAAGTCACACGCTAAACTAAATACAGAATAAATGAAATTGTGCACTCTTAATTCTTGTTGTATCGTTAGTTATTAGTTTTGCCAGTAAAATTTAGTATTACGTTAAGTGAGTGAAGTTAGTACTCAAACTAGCAAATTAGATAAGCCTTTGTTTTGCGGTACAAGAATGGACAGTTACTGAGGCAGCAAAATTTAGTCTGAAACTTGTTATTGGCAAACATACAAAACTGGAAGTAAAAAGTTAATCAGTTTTCATATTTTTACGACACTTGGTGATTGAATGGAAAGGAAAGGGATTCTGCCTGGTAATAATGTCTGAGGACAATGACAGCACAGGTGCCCTTGCAACGTACGGGGGTATAACGTCTATGAAACTTCAAGAGTTCATTACTGCTATCTGACTTATTGGCTCTGTTTAACGCAGCGAATATACCCGCAGTGTCGTTTGCATCGAATTAATATGATAATTTATTTTATTACTAGAACTCTTATTCTATCAGTAGTTTGTTACCTACGGAAATTATAATGCTTTGATTATTGTCTGTTATTAAATCTTTCATTTATTCACAAAAAACAGGATGAGCAATATTACTAACCTAAGTCCGCCCCAGTAGCTGAGTGGTCAGCGTGACGGATTGCCGTCCTCCGGGCCCGGGTTCGATTCCCGGCTGGGTCGGAGATTTTCTCCGCTCAGGGACTGGGTGTTGTGTTGTGTTCATCATCATTTCATCCCCATCCGGCGTGCAGGTCGCCCAATGTGGCGCCGAATGTAATAAGACCTGCGCCAAGGCGGCCGGACCTGCCCCGCGAGGGGCCTCCCGGCCAATGACGCCAGACGCTCATCATCATCATCTAACCTAAAACATTACAATCAAATTAATTCCCTAAACTGACTATCCTATCATTGGCGCAATGCAGACTCTATCCCTAATCGTCCCTTTCCTTAACTTACGTAGGGTAATACTGGCCACGCAAGTGGTTTTACTGAAGTTCCACCTAGACGGACACAGAATCAAAGAGCTAAAGCAAAGAGCTAGTGGAACCCGTACGCAATTTTAATTACAATGTCCAATTTTCCAGATGTTTGCTTTGATATCACCATACTTCATCACGTAGATTACGACAGTCGTCCCAGGCATCAGCATGATGTCGCCTTTCCCCTGTGAGAGCTCTTGCGGAGCAGACCCTCAGCGCCGCCTCGCACCACCGCCGACACCAGAGTCCCCGTCTTGTTGCCACCAAACTTTGTCATTCCTCGCACATGTATCCACACGCGTTTTTTGGTCAATCAGGACTCTGAATTTTCACGCGGTTCTTGTTGCCGCCAAACTTTACCGTTCCTCTCACATGTATTCGTATGCTTTTCGGCCAATCAAGACTAAAATTTCGCGCGGATCTCCCACCTTTCATGGGCGCGCCGTATTTGTGTCCCGTTAGCCGCAACGGCGGGAAACAATCCCTCTCTGTCCGGCACGTACGCCCTCTCTCTCTTCTTCCACCTGTGAGGCCTCCGGCTCCCCCAATACCCCTTGTGGTCACAAGTGCTAATCGACCGACAAAGCAGCCGTCGTGTGAAGCACCGTCCAGCTGCCGGCCACCTCACTTGTCCGACATCACAAACAACTCTTTCCTGTGTCCGTCCAAACCACCTGCCCAAGATAATATGCACGCTTCTAGAATCTTACGAACCAGTTCAAATGGCTCTGAGTACTATGGGACTTAACATCTGTGGTCATCAGTCCCCTAGAACTTAGAACTACTTAAACCTAACTAATCTAAGGACATCACACACATCCATGCCCGAGGCAGGATTCGAACCTGCGACCGTAGCGGTCACGCGGTTCCAGACTGAAGCGCCTACAACCGCACGGCCACATTGGCCGGCTTTACGAACCAGTATTAATCTTGATATTTTGATACTAGCATCGTTCTGTCAAATGGCTATCTCTGCCCGCGTGGTATTTGTCACGTATTATTTTATTAATAAATATCGTAAGGTGCTAAAATCTGCCACCTTACGCCCTACAAGTTTTAACTATTACAGGCTGTTATTCAAGAAAGTTAGTCAAATTTTGTGCTACTCTGTAATGCCTGTACAATAATAGTTATACTCTGTCTTTGCGGACGACGAAGAATGTAGCCGACGACAATGCTGAGCTGCCGTGGTTGCTGGTGCTGCTGGCAGAGAACCACGAGTCGTCTCCAGAGCCGCAGATAATTATGTGACAGGCAACACTTAGAATGGCAGCTTCCTTCACCTGTCCACTTATACAATGCTCTCAATACTCGCGGATTAACGAATTCTGTGCGCTACGCTGCGGCGATAATAGCAGCACACCTTGTCTGCAGGAGCGTCCAACAAACACTTCCGCACTCTTTTATCACTCAAACTGCTCTGCTCCCTCTCCGCTCGCAAGGCGACAGAGACTCTCCATAAGCAAAGATAAACAACAGCACAGCTACTCTCGTTTCGTCGTTGAAGTTCCCTCAGCTATTATCCAACAGTTTACAATATTTACATGATTTTTTTTAATTATTCGTGTCAGAAGCACCATGGATACATGAATATAAAAAAGATGAATAGCACACAGAAAAAAAATTAATTACAGGCATATATATATATATATATATATATATATATATATATATATATACAAATATGTGTGCACAGAAACAGAATGTTATAGGCATTTGGCCCATAAGCGGGCTACGTCGACAGCATTTGGGGTTGCCAACATCAGATCCTCTAAAGTGCAGTGTGAAGGACATTCAGGGTAGTTATACATGTGCTGGGTCGTCTGCACCTCTCCACAGTCTCAGAGATTAGATGTTGTAGAGTATCCCCACTTCAGAAGGTTATCTCTTGACCGTGCAGTGTTGGTGCGTAGCCTGTTCAGTGATCTCCAGACCACCCAGTCCTCATCGTAGCCTGGTGCCAATTCTTCCTTTGGTTCCATCCAGTGCCCTTCTCCCGACCGCTTCCATCTCTCCACCCTAGATCCAGGTCGGTCGCTAAAATCTTCGGTTGCTCTGAGAAAACTGCGTCTAGATTTCAAGCGTTTGGTGGCTGGCTGTGTTTTGTGGAGGAGGTGGCTCTCTGCCATCTCAGCTCTCGCTCTTTCACTATAGGCTGCCGCTTCTCTTCGCACTGCAGGAGGTGCAATCCCAGCAAGATGGTAAAGCTTGTCTGTTGGCGTCGGTTTCAGACACCCAGTGACGAGCCTGCAGGTCTCGTTCAGAGCAATGTCGACCTTTTTAGCGTGGGTAGAGTTGTACCAGACACAGCTTGCATATTCGCCTGCTGGGAAGCAAACTGCTAGTGCTGTGGTCCTCACTACCTCCGGCTTTGCGCCCCAGGAGGAGTTCGTTATTTTCCGAAGAATATTATTTCTGCCGCTCACCTTCATTTTGGTGTTAATACAGTGCTGTTTATACGTCAGAGCCCTGTCTAGGGTTACTCCTAGGTATTTGAGGTTAACGCAGTGTTCGAGGAGTGTGTCCTTCCAGAAGACATGCAGCTTACGGGATTCCTGCTTGTTACGGAGATGGAAGGCGCAAACTTGTGTTTTGCTAGGGTTCGGCTTGAGCTGATTGTCGGCGTAGTACTGACAGAGCATGTCTAGCGCATCCGTGAGCTTTGTCTCAACATCCTCAAAGGAGTCACCCTGTACGGCCATAGCACGGTCATCGGCGTAGATATAGTTTTCCGTACCAGCTGGCAGTGGTTGATCGTTGGTGTATATGTTAAAAAGTAAGGGTGCCAGTACGTTCCCCTGAGGGAGACCATTTTTCTGGGCCCGCCACTTGCTATGCATCCCTTGGAATTCCACAGAGAACCTACGGTTCTCTAACAGACTTCTAACTGTGGATGTGAATTTAAAGACGCTGGTAATGGCATACAGCTTCTTCATTAGCAGACGTAAGTTGACGGTGTCATATGCGGCTGTCAAGTCTATAAAGGCGACACCGGTTATTTTCCGGTTCTCATAGCCGTCTTCAATCAGCTGCGTGAGGTTAATTACCTGAGATGTAGTGCTTTTTCCTGGGCGGAAACCTGCTTGTTGGGGGATTAGGTAGGGTTCTATGGCACTGGAGAGGCGATCCTGGAGTATTCTTTCAAAGATTTTAAAGATATGGCAGAGAAGTGGTACGGGTCGGAAATTTCTGGGGTCATCAGCATTTTTGCCTGGTTTTAAAATGGCAATAACTTTAGCCTTCCTCCAGATTGTGGGAATCTGACATGTTTCCATGCAATTGTTAAACAGTTTCAGTAGCCATTGTTTAACGTTGGGACCAAAGTGTTTAATCTGTTCAACAAAAATTCCGTCCAGGCACGGGGCCTTCCTTAGCTTGCATTTCGCTATGGCTTTGTCCAGATCTGCCATTGTGAGAGGGGTGGTCAGAGTTGAATTTTCTTGGTGTTCAGTCCTGTCTATTTTGGTCTCCGACTTCCTGATTTTGGTGTCGGGTTTCCCATTCTTGAGAAGCTGGTGGGCTATTTGGTCGGCTGTGACGGGAGCATGTCCTGGAGAGAAAGTCGGGTCATTGTTGAGACGTTTAAGGAGTGTCCAGGCTTTCTGACTGCTCCTTTTCATGTCCAATTCCTCTATTGTCCTCAGCCACTTCTCTCTCCTGGTTTTAGCTAGTGACTCGGTTAGCTGCTCGCCCGCAGTGATAGTTTCCGCGGATAGAGGGTTTGCATCAAACAGTGACAGGTATTGCTGCAACTGGTCCTCTAATTCTGGCGTAAGGCCTTCAACATAATTGCTTCTGCATCCTCTAGGGATCGATTGCTTGGAACACCACTGCACAGCCTTCACGAAATTGTCATAGAATCTTGGTTCAGGTGGTAGGTTGTTTACAGAATCTTCCATGAGGTTCTGAAAAGTTGACCATTCTGCTTTCTTAAAGTTGTACCTGCGGCGAAAAGGTACGCTATGGGGTTTAACAACAGATGTGATCTGGCACATTATTGGACGGTGCTGGGTGTTTGGTATTGGTGAGCAAACTCCTTTTGAGCATTGGGACGTTACTTGATGGCTAACGAAGATGAGGTCCGGGTTATAACCTCTCCCCCATCTGCCACTGTTGTAGGAAGCAGGCAGTTCATTGTCATGTATCGGTTTTGGGTTGTTTAGCTCGGCCCAGCAGATCACAGCCGTGCCATTGTCGTCGTCTTCTTGGTAGCCCCACTGCGTACTGTGGCTGTTGAAATCACCGATTACAAAATTAATTCTGTCTTTATTAAAATTGTTTACGTTGGAGCTGGAAAAGGCCACAGTTGGTGGTTTGTACACTGATGTAACAGTGCAGTCACTAAGTTCAATGGTTAGCACTTCAGGCCAAACATACAGATCCTTTCAAGCAGTATAAACGACAGTATCATTGATGTCGTTTATACTGCTTGAAAGGATCTGTATGTTTGGCCTGGTAAAGATTGCGCTGCCATACTGTCGGTGTGGCCTTTCAGCTACTAGTCGCATGCCGTTTATCTTGGGTCTTTTGAGTGTGCTATCTCTGTGAGTTTCTTGCAGACACAGGACGTCACATTTCTCTTTCTGACATAGGTCTTGTAGTAGACGTTCTTTGCATGCAGACAGGCCTTCAATATTTACAGAGATAATCGTCAGTGCTGGGCCTGATAAGGTCCTTTTCTGTAGGATTGTCATGTTGCTTCTGGAGGTGAAAGGATCAGTCGGTATACAACCGCCCAGGGGACGCCCGAGTATGTGTATTGCATTCACATACTCTTCGTGGAGGCTCCTTTCTTGTCCCCCATTTACATGATAATTACAGTCAATTATGTACAATCAGTAATAAATACACAATTACATCCATTACGTATTAAATACGATTTTTCTAACAAGGATTTCGTATTCAGAATCAGAAGTACAGTACTAGTTATCAACAGATATTAAATGGCGAAAAGTTTTGGGTAGTACAGAAAGTATTTTATCTGCATTTTCGGTGTTACGAGAACAATCCATACGCCACCCAAATCGGTGACCACCAGCAACGACTCTCTGTCAACATGCGATTGGGCGTTGTCCAAATAACCTAATAGAACCTAATTTGTTGCCTCTCCGTCTCATTGGTGCGCATTACCTGGTATTCCTTCAAGATGTGCTGCCACAGTCCCTGGAGACTCTGCCCCTTGTTGTCCGCAGAAGGATGTGGTTTCAACACTACAGTGCTCCAGCCCACTTCGATGTTAACGTCTGTGAGCACCTGAGCAACAAGTAACCTCATCATTTGATTGTTAGCCGAGGCCCTGTTACATTGAGAGCGCGATCGCTGGATCTCGCATCCGTGGACTCTTTCCTCTGAGATTATGTCAAGACGATGGTGTATGAAACCCCCATAGAAATGGATGAAGACATGCTTGCTAGGGTACAAGATGCTTGTCTCCTGGTGCTACAGGCACCAGGGATCTTTGATATAATGAGACAGAGCTTCATGTGTCGTTGCCATGCATGGATTGAGACTGTGGAGGTCGTCACACTGAGCAATTGAAAGAGGACGAGTTACTCTCTCACCTAATTTTCATATACATAAAATTATTAAAGATTTAATTACAACCTGAGGCTTCTTGAGCGAGACTCTAGAAAGTTAATGGCCTGAGCAGACGTTCATGGAGCCTGGTAGGACGCTAAAAGCATGAGGTATTTTTATGGTTCTTAGGTCATAGAAACGGCATGTTGGGAGTTGGAAACAATTGGTGGCGAGCCCATCCCTCAGTAAATCTTGCCTGACAGGCCCACAGCCATACAGGGCAGACAGGGCAGCCCCTCACTGAAACAGTTCTCCAGCAGAACAATGCCACTATACCTGCATTGGCGCCAGCCGAAGTCTGGACTAGGGGCAACGGACTGAAGGGACACAACTACATGGCAGAGCCACTCATAATGAAAATTTTCGTGTTTGCCGATACTGCAAATAGACCTGTGACCCACTTCCATCGGCCACCTCGGTTGTATAAGAAACTCCGACATCTGAGAAAACTTTAGAGATAGAATCTTTATTACACTTCCTAGCTAGGACTAACAAGCTCCAGTGCACAGACGATTTAGATAAAAATCTTTAAAGAAGGTGTCGTTTGTGCACTCTGCGGGAAAACGGTTTTTTTTTTTTTTTCCCTGGGTGGCTGCGAGGCACTTGGGTGCTGGACGTTGGTCTGGTAAGAAGAGACTTCTGGTGTGTGGTTGGTGCTTTGGACCTGTCCTGAGATTGAGTTTAGACTGGAGGCCTGTGGTGAAGTTCTTACCGTACCGGCAGTGTGACTTCAAACGTCTCAGACTACTTGTTTGCCGAGGTCACACTTATTCGTTTTTGGTTTACCAGTTTTGACGTTTTGTGTCCTTGTGTGTTCTGTCGTATAAGATAGCCAAATTGGTTCTTGGTACGATCCATTTTCAATAAGCTACCACAAGAACTCAAAAATCTTAGCAGTAGCTCAAACGCTTTTAAGTCTAAACTGAAGAGTTTCCTCATGGCTCACTCCTTCTATTGTGTCGAGGAGCTCCTGGAAGAGCTAAAAAATTAAGCAAATTCCAGTGTTACATTCTTGATTTTCTTTATTTAAACTAATGACGTGTCGCCTGAATATGTTTCTTATATTTCATTTTATCTGTTTCTACAATCGTGTTATAATTTAATGTATTGACTCGTTCCATAACCATGGAGACTTCTCCTTAATGTGGTCCCACGGAACAATAAATAAATAAATAAACGATCAGTGAACGGGTGCGTCACTCACTGAAATCTCCTGTGATTTCAGGGCTCTGGTAGAGAGTAAATTGCGATCCCTGTGCCTGTACGCTAGATCCTGAGATTTTTGCATTTCTTTCGTGGACGCGATCGATTCACAGGTACCGCCTCACGTCTCGCCTCCGCCGCACACATCTCGCCAGCTGCAGGTTACATCGCTGCATGAAGCAAACAGGGTAACGTACTGCTGCCCGGCCTTGACTAGGCGTACAGATCTTAATCGCCACTTGCTCTCAGCTCCACCTATATAAACTTCTGTAGATTTGAAAAATCGAAGTGTGCTCAGCGTCAGGTCAATTCAGATTGCGTTATACACATTTTTAGGGCCAGAGTACTTGACTCACTTCTGCCACCCAGTATCCTTTCCCATTGTAGTCTTAACTGTTAGTTGTCTATGATATTCAATCATAACTTGTTTAGAATAATTTATGTCTGTCTTTGTTTTGGGAAAATCAATGTTGTCAGTAAACTAAATTTTGTATACGTTCTCAGTTATTTTTATTTAGACCAATCAGTGTTACATTTCAAATTTACTATGAACGATGTTGTCGTTAAGCGGCGTAATCTGTATATGTGTCCAGTACAATAAATATACATTTCCGACCATTGGTTCGCTATCTCAATCGAATCGGTTGTCTTCCCACTATCGCCTGTTTCAGTTTGACCCAAAATCTTTGTGACACCCAGTACAAACGCTCTTTAGTTGTATGTGATATAATGACTCAAGTTTTTCTTGTTTTCGTATATTAGTTTCGGTTATAGAAGTTTCTCAGCTCAACAACGTAACAGCACCGCAAATCGCTCTCCTTCCTCAGGAGAAGAGGTCTCGAAAACGTCTGCATTATTATTCCACATAAGTAAACTTATAAATCAGGAACGTTTCGTGTTTATATTATTATGAGTAGCTTATCAATATCTCAAAATGTTGATCTTGAGCATTTGTATTTGCTGTGGGACGATTCTAGATAGACAATATTGAACGTTGCTCTTCGTCTGTATTTGACGCAACATAGGCCCTTGCTACATGACATCGTATGTCACGTGGGTAGGTGTCTCCTTGTACGCCTTTTGTTTTAGTTTAAAAAATAGTTCAAGTGGCTCTAAGCACTATGGGACTTGACATCTGAGGTCATCAGTCCCCTAAACTTACTACTACTTAAACCTAACTAACCTAAGGACATCACACACATCCATGCCCACGGCAGAATTCGAAACTGCGACCATAGCAGCTGCGTGGTTCCGGACTGAAGCCCCTAGAACCGCTCGACTACAGCGGCCGGCGTTTTAGATTCCCCCAGATATAACAGTCCAGAAGCGTCGAGTGTGGCGTGTATGCCATTGTCTATTTCCCGAATTATCCTCCGTGTTTCTGTGTGTGTTTCCATAATAAGTCAGCACGCGTACGAGAACAGATCGAACGAAAATAATTGTAAGTAATAGTATAATACAGTTCAAAAATTTCGCATTACAGAATTAGGTTTATGTATAAAATGTCAAATGTTTATGCCTCGTGCCGTTGTGGGGTTCGATAGTGGTGTGTGCTGTCTGCGTGCCACGAATTCGGCGTTGAGATGTTATACAAGCGAGTGCAATGCTTGTTAGACATCTTAAGAAGAAACTAATATTACCTGCAAAGAAATGTGTTTGAGTACTGACGACTGAGATACTGGACAAAGGATTGTATTGCTTGTTAGAGATCAACCAGACAACTTAATTGTTATCTCTGACAATGAATCTGAGTGTTCCGAAGCGTGGACACCTGTTTTGCAGTGGAAACACCGTCATAGTGTGACAAAACACTAGATGAGCAAATAACTGATTATATTTATTACTTAACGGTCACCTAATCAGGATCAGCTGTAGGAAAATTATATTTGAAAATCGACAGCAAGTCGGCGTTTAAGAATATTGATTTATAGACTCAAAGTTCACCATGAACCACAACGAAAATGACTGGTAGCTAGTAGTGAAAGGAACATTAACTCTCGCGAAGTTCTATAGCAAACGGTAACTCACTCCTTAAATGCATAATGAATGCAAGTCCAACCCTTTGGAGGATACCTCAAAACAATATGTTAGACTGATTGGGAAACATGATTAGCTCTCCCAATCTGTGCAGCTCGCAATTGTGAAGTTAATGGACTCAAGATGCATGAAACTATAGAATTAATGAGGCAATTCAAGTTTCGTAACAGATCACTCAAATTGTGAGCTGTTCAGAAAGCGGAAAGCGCAAACGCAAAAGTGCGAAACTTAGAGGCGCGACTGTTTCCATGATCAGGCAGCATGCCTCCCTCACACTGAATATGCTCTCTAACCTCTGCAGGAGGACGCCGTCGAATTTTTTTCATATCCGTAGCTTCCAGAACGTGACTTGTTATGAAAGAGGTTGATACTGCCTGTCAGCAGAGTGTCACTCATGGGCTGTGCCCTGCGCGCCACGTTTGAGAGGAGAATCTTCTTATTTCTTTCGTTACTGTCTGGAATGAAAGACACCTAATTCTCCCACGGTGTAAGGCATAGCTTGCATCTGTCTGCATTAATGTGCCTTTAGTCTCAATGATTCTCTAGGAATCCGCGGTGGCTTACCACAGACTACAAAGACGAACGCCTCCTGTGCCGACAAAAGCACATGACCGGCCTGGCCTCGCAGACTTCCGCAAACCACAGTCCCTCGGGAAGCTGTTTTCCGTACACAAAGAGCCCTGACACTGGCTACCAAGACCAGAAACGCACACCTCTATTTGGTTATCTCTGTTGTTGTTGTTGTTGTGGTCTTCAGTCCTGAGACTGGTTTGATGCAGCTCTCCATGCTACTCTATCCTGTGAAAGCTTCTTCATCTCCCAGTACCTACTGCAACCTACATCCTTCTGAATCTGCTTAGTGTATTCATCTCTTGGTCTCTCTCTACGATTTTTACACTCCGCGCTGCCCTCCAATACTAAATTGGTCATCCTTTGATGCCTCAGAACATGTCCTACCAACCGATCCCTTCTTCTGGTCAAGTTGTGCCACAAACTTCTCTTCTCCCAATCCTATTCAATACTTCCTCATTAGTTATGTGATCTACCTATCTGATCTTCAGCATTCTTCTGTAGCACCACATTTCGAAAGCTATTATTCTCTTCTTGTCCAAACTATTTATCGTCCATGTTTCACTTCCATACATGGCTACACTCCATACAAATACTTTCAGAAATGACTTCCTGACACTTAAATCTATACTCGAAGTTAACAAATTTCTCTTCTTCAGAAACGCTTTCCTTGCCATTGCCAGTCCACATTTTATACCCTCTCTACTTCGACCATCATCAGTTATTATGCTCCTCAAATAGCAAAACTCCTTTACTACTTTAAGTGTCCCATTTCCTAATCTAATTCCCTCAGCATCACTCGACTTAATTCGACTCCATTCCATTATCCTCGTTTTGCTTTCGTTGATGTTCATCTTATATCCTCCTTTCAAGACACTATCCATTCCGTTCAACTGCTCTTCCAAGTCCTTTGCTGTCTCTGGCAGAATTACAATGTCATCGGCGAACTTCAAAGTTTTTATTTCTTCTTCATGGATTTCAATACCTACTCCGAATTATTCTTTTGTTTCCTTCACTGCTTGCTCAATACACAGATTGAATAACATCGGGGATAGGCTACAACCCTGTCTCACTCCGTTCCCAACCACTGCTTCCCTTTCATGTCCCTCGACTCTTATCACTGCCATCTGGTTTCTGTACAAATTGTAAATAGCCTTTCGCTCCCTGTATTTTACCCCTGCCACTTTCAGTATTCCAGTCAACATTGTCAAAAGCTTTCTCTAAGTCTACAAATGCCAGAAACGTAGGTTTGCCCTTCCTTAATCTAGCTTCTAAGATAAGTCGTAGGGTCAGTATTGCCTCACGTGTTCCAACATTTCTACGGAATCCAAACTGATCTTCCCCGAGGTCGGCTTCTACTAGTTTTTCCATTCGTCTGTAAAGAATTCGCGTTAGTATTTTGCAGCTGTGACTTATTAAACTGATAGTCCGGTAATTTTCACATCTGTCAACACCTGCTTTCTTTGGGATTGGAATTATTATATTCTTCTTGACGTATGAGGGTATTTCGCCTGTTTCATATATCTTGCTCACCAGATGGTAGAGTTTTGTGAGGACTGGCTCTCCCAAGGCCATCAGTAGTTCCAATGGAATGTTGTCTACTCCGGGGGCCTTGTTTCTCTATCGAGACAATTTGCAGCTTGCTTCCTGATCTAACAAGCCGTATTCTCTCCCCCAGCACAGTTAAGAAAAATACAGAAACAGACAATAATAGCCATAAGAGAATGTAAAATTACAAAACAGTCATTACCTCGCCAACTAATCTCACAGAAACATCATTTCGTTGCAGTCTGCAAGCTATAGCTTAATTAAAAGGTGTTCTCAGAATACGTCATAGACTTGGGAATGACGTTAAATTCACATTAGACTTAAAATTCTTCGTTCTAATAGCTATTACTTGAACAGCGTGAAATTATTTAATTCCAATTAATGAAGTCCGTGTTTCGAAACATGTAATTTATTTCGAATTAAAGGGCAATTGTAAACGTGAACCGGAACTGTATTATAAGATTGTTTCTTGCAATAGAAAACAATATACAGGGTGGTCCAAAAGTCCGAAAGCACCCTCATAAAATCCAGATGGAGTACCAAACAAGGAAAGAGAGTCCCTACATACGAGGAACGGAAAGGGGGAAACTTTATATGCTATGCCACCAACATGGCGGCCATCTTGAAAGCCACCGTCTTGGATTTAACACCAAAATTTCAAATGGGAATGTGGTCATGTGACATATCAAACCGATAGAGAATTTCACCAGAAAAACAATGCCGTTGTTATTTTAAACATAGCTTTATTCATTCTCGGGTTGTAGCCAATTACTTGTGGCAGCAATGGAACGCTCGGCAACGTATTAGGTACTGAGAAGTCATAAAATGGAGTCTGAAACGGTGCAAAGTGACTATTCCATGCCTGATATGTTACATGTGTTTAACTGTTAGGTATCAATTACTCATGCTAACGTTTTAATCATTGTTTCCTTATTTACAGGTTACAAAATGTCCTTAACACATGAAGAACGCATTGAAATAACCTTGATATCAGGAGAAAGAAGCATACGGTTCATTGCTGAGGATTTCAACAGTCGTCACCCAACCAGACAGCCCATCACTCACAGTGCAGTTGCCAAGCTTTTGGCCAAATTCCGAGCAATAGGTTCTGTCGCAGATAAACCTAAGGCTGGAAGACCAAAATCCGCCACCGATGAAGCAACAACAATGAGCGTGTTAGCATCATTTAGCATGAGTCCGCAATGGAGTACTCGTCGCCTGTCACAAGAATGTTGGGTTAGCCGTACCTCCATACTGCGAATTTTATCGCAGCACAAATTGCACCAGTACAAAATTCAGCCGCTCCAACACCTGAACGAGTATGACCCAGACCGTCGGCTACAGTTCGCAGCAGCTGCAGATAAACCCACGTTTCCCCTATCAGGTGCTGTTCAGTGATGAAGCCAATTTCTTTATCAATGGTGAAGTGAACAAGCAGAATCACAGATACTGGTGCGACACAAATACGCACCGGATTGATGTTCCCGAAACGGTCGAATCACAAAAAGTGATGGTCTGGTGTGGTGTGTGGGGTATCAAAGTTGTTGGACCTTTTTTTATTGATGGTACGTTAACAGCCAACGGTCCTCTGAGGTTATTGGATGAAGAAATGTTTCTCTCGTTGTTAACTCGGGCGCTGATAACCACGCAGTTGAGCGCCCCACAAACCAAACATCATCACTCTCGTTGTTAACAGAGGACGGGACATTTCCGGAATTCTTCCAGCATGATGGAGCCCCACCAAAATATGGGCACAATGTGCGAGCATACCGGATTTGCAGTTCCCTCAAAAGTGGATTGGTCGTAGGGGAGCTGTGGAGTGGCCACCACGTTCACCAATTTGACTCCCTTGGACTTTTATCTTTGGGGTCATGTCAAAGCACTGGTTTATTCCGTGAAATTACGGGATTTACATCATCTGAAGCAGCGCATTGTTGATGCGTGTGGTCAAGTTCAGCCAGATGTGTTGGTCAAAGTTCATCAGGACTGGGTTCGGAGGATAGCATTAACAATCCAACATAATGGACAACATATCGAGCCATTCCTATGACTGTTGGTGATCTCTCGGGACTGTGTAACATCGGCGTAATGTCTCTTCAGCACATAACACACATGTCGCCGAGCGTCCCACCGCTGCCACTTGTAACTGGCTATAATTCGAGAATGAATAAAGCTATGTATAAAATAACAACTGCATTGTTTTTCTGGTGAAATTCTCTATCTGTTTAATATGTCACATGACCACATTCCCATTTTAAATTTTGGAGCTGAATCTAAGATGGCGACTTTCAAGATGGCCGCCATGTTGGTGGAATAGACTATGAAGTTCCCTTCTTCCCGTTCCTCGTGTGTAGGGACTCTGTTTCCTTGTTTGCTACTCCATTTGGATTTTATCAGGGTGTTTCCGGACTTTTGGACCACCGTATTATGCGTTCTAATTCCTGGCACTCTACCAACAGTTTCTGTATCTATTCTGTTTTGTTGTAACATATTTTCTTTGATAATTACATGTTTGTAAGGCAGAATGTGGCATTTGAAGTTAGATAAACAAGAAAGTTTGTGTTATTATAGAAGACTATGCGCTGCCACCGGTACACCCTCCGTTTTCTGTGGTATGACGCTCCTCTTTTTTGTCTCATTCTCTTTACAAAACAAAACCCGACACGATGGTGTCATCAAGATCACAGACACTACGCAGTTGCTCTGACTCGCTGGACACGCAATCTGTCCGAATGGCGTCCATCTCCAGTTCTTGGAACAGGATGAAAGTACGGTTTGTGTTTTACGTCCTGACTACGGTAATGAATGAAATCGTCTCCGTCGTTTTCAAAGAAACCGTGTTGGCATTACCCATTCTTGATCTGTGGACATTGCACTTGTGATATGCAACGAGTCACACCAAAGGTTTATAGAGGTGATGCATTTAGCCAACGTTTCCGATGCACACATGGTCTCGTTTTGAGGATCCTAAGGCTGCTTCTTATTTACTAGATACAAGGGTCATTCAAATGAAAATCATAATTATTTTTTACTGCTCAAATGAGGTAGTATACAAAAATTACAGACATAATTATTACTCTCCACGTAGTCAGAACTAAGCGTAACGCACACATTCCAACGTTTCGAAAGTGCGTGGAAATCCCGTGAGAAGACCTTGTGGACGGCCATTGTCATGGTGCAACAAATCACACGCAGTGAGAAGTCCTCCCGTTATTTCCCCTGCTTATAGGACAAAGGTATTATCGTGGTCGATCTGAGTATGAATAAATGCATAGTGTTAATCCCTTTTCCACATAATGCTCGAGGATAAACCTTTTCCATCTCCCAACAGAATGAACAAAACATCCCCCGCCCCCTCGGTCGTTGTGTGTGCATTATTATTATAATTTTAATTATTATTACTGTTATTACCATTATTTATTTATTTTTGCGAAGAGGTATAATGATATTTCTTAATCGATCATTTTGTTTCCGGTTGGTGACTATGCAGTCAAGTTTCATTTAACGTAGATTGTTTAAAGAAATCCTTTACCTTCGAGCAAGAAACGACGCAAAAGATATTCGCAGAAATCTACGCGACCGTCTATGGACAAACAAAAGTGACTATTGCGTGCTTTTTGTATTTTAGCAAAGCTTTCGACTCTGTTTTCTTGTTAAACTCAGAAGTCAAAATTGTACTTCAAGACCTGAACAGTGGTTTCACTCATACCCTACATCCCACCAACAGTGTGTAATGATAGAAACTAAAAGATCGTAATAGAAGAATGTGATATCAGGTGTCCCACAAGGATCAGTATTGGGCCCTTTTTTCTCGGAAAATGTTAATGATAAGTCAGCTATTCTCTCCCACTACAAATAGCACACTGAATGCTGACAACCTTCAGTTATATCTAAGTACAAGTCCAACAGACTTTTATAAAACCCTCCAGCATGCACACTGGTGAGCCAAAACCTTATGATCATCTGCTTAATAGTCTGTCTGTCCGTCTTTGGAACGAAATACGTCACTGATTCTGCGTATCAGGGATCCGACAGTTTGTTGATAGATTACGAAGGTATGTGGTATTAGATGTCTACGCACAGGTCACGTACTTCGCCTAAATATTGGGCCACTGATCTGCGTACGCAGTGATGGCGTCCGATAGCGACCAAGATGGGTTCCATATGATTTAAATCAGGCAGATTTGGTCGCCGAGACATTAACGTTAATTCACTGTAATGCTCCTCAAACCATTGTAGCACGGTTCTTGCTCCGTGACACGAAAAATTATACTGCTGAAAGATGACATTGTCTTCGGAGAAGACATGAAGCATGAAGGCATGCAGATGGTTCGCAGCTGCCAACGTATCTTCGATTACTACCACAGGTCCCATGCAAGCGCAAGTGCTCCAACCAGCCCTTGTCCGTAGCGCGCTGCGCGTTTCAAGCCGCCGTTCACCTCGATGACGGGCATTTCTGAAGACGAACAGTGACCTAGTGTAGCAAAAACGTGATTCACCCGAAGAGCCAACGCATTTCTATTGATCGACAGTTGAATCCCGATGGTGCCGTGCCCAATGCATCGTACGATGAACGGTGTGGTCCGAAACAGTTATGCGTGTACCAGCATTGTGCTCTTCCGGCAGAAATGCCACAGATCACCATCATCCCACTTTACAAAGCAGACAAGCCTGCAAACCCCCGTTCTGTGAAGAGTCGTGGACATCCATCCAATTAGCGCCTAGTGGTAGATTCACTGCGTTCTACCTATTTCCGTAGACGCTCACGACGGTATCAGGTGAACATTCCATCAGCTTCGCCGTTTTTGAGATACTCTTTCACAAGCTTTGCGTAAAAATAATCTGCCTTTTGTCAAAGTCGTTTATCTCTATGGATTTTACAACTGTCAGATGTATCTTCGCTAGCGTGATCCTCCGTCCGTGTGTGCTCGGCTTACATACTTTTGTTTTCTCGTCATGTGACCGTAACGCCACCAGGTGGCATCTAACGTCGAGGTGGGCAGTGGTCAGTACGTTTTGAGTTATCAGTGTAATTGCTGATTTACTTTCCTCATCTGAATGGGCGCAGAGCATAAGTTTCAAATTTAATCCGTCTAAACGCAAGAAATCATAGTCGCTCACGAAAGACTTATTACGACGCAGTTCGGCAAAACAAATAACCTTTTCGTTTCCTGCAAAGAACTTGGAGTTAATTCTGGACCATCACTTACACTGTGATAATCCATCAAGGGAAGTGGGACTGTAGCCACAAACGTAGTATTTGAATAATTATAACAAAAACAACAGCAGGATTTGAATGTAACGTCTTTTTTTTATTGTAATACATGCTATCAGTTCCGATCTTCAGGCCCCGAATGTAGCTTACCATTCACAACCGTTCATTTATATAAAAACTGTTGTGGATGGCGGGTTACGTTCTGTAATGGCATATCCGAACAAACGGTTCCAGCATATCTTGTATGGGAAATACGAGGTGCATTCAAGTTCTAAGGCCTCCAATTTTTTTTTCTCCAGACTGGAAAGAGACAGAAACATGTGCATTGTTTTAAAATGAGGCCGCGTTCATGGTCAATATGTCCCAGAGATGGCAGCACCGTACGGCAGATGGAATTCTACCGCCAGCGGCGAGAATGAGAACTGTTTTAAGTACTTAAAATGGCGACGTTTTCCTTACTTGAACAGCGTGCAATCATTCGTTTTCTGAATTTGCGTGGTGTGAAACCAATTGAAATTCATCGACAGTTGAAGGAGACGTGTGGTGATGGAGTTATGGATGTGTCGAAAGTGCGTTCGTGGGTGCGACAGTTTAATGAAGGCAGAACATCGTGTGACAACAAACCGAAACAACCTCGGGCTCGCACAAGCCGGTCTGAAGACATGATCGAGAAAGTGGAGAGAATTGTTTTGGGGGATCGCCGAATGACTGTTGAACAGATCGCCTCCAGAGTTGGCATTTCTGTGGGGTCCGTGCACACAATCCTGCATGACGACCTGAAAATGCGAAAAGTGTCATACAAGTGGGTGCCACAAATGCTGACGGATGACCACACGGCTGCCCGTGTGGCACGTTGCGGAGCAATGTTGACGCGCAACGACAGCATGAATGGGACTTTCTTTTCGTCGGTTGTGACAATGGATGAGAAGTGGATGCCATTTTTCAATCCAGAAACAAAGCGCCAGTCAGCTCAATGGAAGCACACAGATTCACCGCCACCAAAAGAATTTCGAGTAACCGCCAGTGCTGAAAAAATGATGGTGTCCGTGTTCTGGGACAGCGAGGGCGTAATCCTTACCCATTGCGTTCCAAAGGGCACTACGGTAACAGGTGCATCCTATGAAAATGTTTTGAAGAACAAATTGCTTCCTGCACTGCAACAAAAACGTCCGGGAAGGGCTGCGCGTGTGCTGTTTCACCAAGACAACGCACCCGCACATCGAGCTAACGTTACGCAACAGTTGCTTCGTGATAACAACTTTGAAGTGATTCCTCATGCTCCCTACTCACCAGACCTCGCTCCGAGTGACTTTTGGCTATTTCCAACAATGAAAGACTCTCTCCGTGGCCGCACATTCACCAGCCGTGCTGCTATTGCCTCAGCGATTTTCCAGTGGTCAAAACAGACTCCTAAAGAAGCCTTCGCCGCTGCCATGGAATCATGACGTCAGAGTTGTGAAAAATGTGTACGTCTGCAGGGCAATTACGTCGAGAAGTAACGCGAGTTTCATCGATTTCGGGTGAGTAGTTAATTATAAAAAAATCGGAGGCCTTAGAACTTGAATGCACCTCGTACAGTGCATGTTCCTCAAGACGGAGTCAGAACAAGAGTTTTCGCAGCTAAAAGTGCTGCCATTAGCTCTAAAAATAACGGCGATAAAAGCTTATAGGGGAAGGAAAGACGGCGGAAAGTAGGTTGGTCAGTCTCTCAGGACCGAAATGTAATTCTCCTTTGCTTGTAATTGTACTGACTTTTCAGTGGGCTGAAAAATACGAGAACATATTGCCAATTCTCAATATGTATCAGGCAAGGAAATATTTATGTCTTTGTCTGTTTTCATACAGCGTATATTGGTTGAAATGTCTCTGAGCACTATGGGACTTAACTACTGTGGTCATCAGTCCCCTAGAACTTAGAACTACTTAAACCTAACTAAGCTAAGGACATCACACACATCCATGCCCGAGGCAGGATTCGAACCTGCGACCGTAGTAATCCCGCGGTTCCGGACTGAGCGCCTTAACCGCGAGACCACCAGCGTATATTCTAAAATTATAAAAGTGATATCGATAGTTGGAATCGCCTTAGTCATCAGGAACAAAATAGTAACATATGTGTTTTGCAAGGTATCACAGAGGTTTAGTATGGTATCCCCAAACAAATGAATTGTGTTTCGTGACGTCATTGGTCACAGTCTCGAAGATGAACTACATCTTATTACTCGATTCACGTCATAACTTTTCCAAGTTTTGACTTATTCGCGAACTCAGGTAGCTTGAAAATCAACATAATTTTATTCAGAAAAAATTAATAATAATAATCCCTGATACAGACAGCTCCGTAGAGGCCCATATCTCTAATTTGCTCTTTTGTTCAATGTTAGGTCTGTCGCAGCTGAATCGCCAGGGTCTCCTGCTAGTTCTGTCTCCCAACCTACGAGCTCATGTCGTTGTCCTGTGTTTTTTACTGTTTTATATTTTACCATCACGCATTATTATTCCAGAAAATAAGTACTCAGACTCTCGCTACAAAGGTGACCTCAGTTCGTAAGTGTTTTGGTGTGTTGTGTAATACTTTGCATACAATAATATCACATTCACCCTACACCTGGGCCTGGGATATCCACGTCGCAGAACACACACATGATAATGAAGCTGGAATGTAATTACTTCCACACTTTTAGGATATGACTGGAAGTGCTGTCATTTTGGGCATTTACTCGGATGTATTTATTACCTATACGAATAATCAACTGTTTGACAGGTGTGGTTCTAAAGCAAATATTATCTTCCTGTCTGTAATTTTAATAGTTTAACGTAGAAACCGATTAAACAAGGTCGTGTTCTTGGTGTACTAGTATAGAATACAACAGAGAAATTTATAAACGCTCGTTGCAGAAAACATTTTTACAAAAGTTTTAGCTCATGCCAGAGGCTAATAACGTCTTGGTACTGTGGTGTACCTCTGCCTCTACATAACACAATCAGAGCTGTGTGCGGGCTGTCCGCGATAGCGACTACCTACTGCTGGACGCTCCACAGCTCTAAGTTGTTGTCTTGCTGATGAAGTAAAAAATTAGTCTCACTACTTTCTATTACTATTACTATGGAAGAAGTGCATAGCATGATAGCTACTGGACTGTGAGCGATAACTGATACTTATATTTCACATCAAAGTCTTCTACGATAGAGCTTTACTAAAATATGTAAGGTATTCTTTGAACAGAGCCAACAGCGATCTCTGATGTGTGGGTAGTACTCCATAGATAAGGGTCGCGGCAAGCGTCACATGTCAAGGCCTCGGCTCGCAAATTTACTCTTCTCTTTCATCAGCCGAGGCACCGGCCACGAGATGGACCAACATGCGTACCTGGTCTCAAATACATTATAATCCTATATTTAAGAATACCGACGGAAGAGGTTCCATCAACTAGAGCTCTCCTGATAAAAAAAAGAGGTGACGAGAGATCTGCATATTATATTCGTAATGGCTGAAATAAGCTGATTAATGTGGTTTTCGGATATAAGTACCAGTCGTTTCAGTATGAGGTGCATAAGCAGCAACGTAAACAGCACCGACAGAAACAGCAGAGCTGAAACGCCATGATGAAGATGTTTATGACGATAGCTCGTGTAACGTCTAGTAGAAAAAAAAACATATTATGTAGTAACGAGAAAATTATATGTATCATATTGTGTTATTGTATAAAATTATGTATTGTTTTTTATTATTTATTTTAGAGAATATCTGCGTCGGCGAGTAATGAAACCGCCACAGACGATAAATATCAAACAAAGATTAGAATATGTAACTAGTATATAATACATGACGAACATTAATTTCTCTGTCTTCTTCTTCTTCTTGGAGATAAGCGAGTAGGATATCCTGTGACGTTGTATTGTACGCTAGCGTAGCATTCTTTTGTCAAGACTGAAAGATGTACGCCATTACGTGCGCATTTTAAAGGCGTGTAACAGTTAACGTATTTAAATGTTTGAATAGAGTTATTTGAATGAAAACTTGCATTATTAATTGTTATAGCTTGCTTGCATATTATCCCATCCTGTTGAGACATTTTTCAGTTATTTAAATATTATCGGTGGTGCCGAGCTGCGCGGCGAACGAAAGAGCCGCTGCCGTGGCGTATTCAAACTACCTCAAATAGAATCTATCATACCGCAAGGAAGCGGGAAAGTAATAGTGAAATAATATTATTTCTTTTAGGTTCCGGACTTGCAGTGCAGAGCAGCAGATTTTATGATGTGTTGCAGGTTGACGCGGGCTGCTGATAATATATAACTAACAGTACAAAAAAGATAATGTACCTTCAAAATCTAATAGGAATCTTGCTGTGCTCGGTTCTGATCTGGCAAACTTTATAGTGAAAACGTATTTTTTCAATAAGAGTCTCATGTTCTTGTGCTAGTCGTGGTATTGAATGGTGTTTTACCGAGAAACAAAATCCACTGCAAAATCTTGTTGTTGAACAATCATACGAACTGTAACATCAGTATTCGTAACAAAGTAATTTTCATTTTCAATAACTATAAAGTAGGGAAGATATGTTGATTTTTAGAATGAGTTACAGTTACGAAAAATGTTCCTTTAATAGAAGGCCAGATACAGAACAATAAGAACTCAATATATTCTGTTTTGTTAAAAAGTAATGATGATAAAGAAATTCATAGCACAGCATTACTAAAAGGTATTTCGCGGCTCTTTTCATATATGCGTTGTTACGCAAATAATGATAATAGAAAAGAGTGACACGAACGACACGAAACTCGTCAGTGAGTAATGCATAAAACCAATTTGACTCTAGTGATCCTCCAGGTATTCATTTAAAATGATTTTTCCATCTTTACGTGTGCTCATTACAGCTACCATCTGACGATTAATTTCTTCTTCATCATCATCTTCTTCTTCTTCTGCTTTGGCAAATGTGATGGATGTGTGCGGAATCGGGGCGCACTCAAATTTACTTCTCCACCTGACGTGAATATGATGTGTTCGTCACCCCACCCCACAACGTATTCGCTGCACCAGCAAACATCTGCCGTGATCGGTGTGGTACTGACTAATGACACTAGGACGTTTGCCAACACAGAGACACTCTGTGCTCCTGAACTGTCTCACATTCATCACCCTGCGACACTGCTTCGACATCACTCTGGGACCAGCAGCAGTATTACACCTGTCCCTTTGTTACACAGCACCAAATAAGTCCTGTAGCTGCGTTAGACTGTGGTCGCAATTGATTTTGGGAACATGATCTCACAAGCCCATACTGACAACACAAATGTGGGCTACCGTAATCCTGCCACTTTCTCGATGTCAGCCAAGGCATCTTGAAAAGGTTTCTTCCTAAAATCGTCAGTGTCACATTGTACCCCAACCTTAGTGTAAAACAGCTCATACATTCTCCATAAAGGGAAATGATGCTTGTGAGGAAAAGAGCATCACCAAAATTTGGGGGAGAACTGGTGTGATACCGAGGGGGGATTCAATTGCAGAATGAACTTATGTCAAGAGTGTCGGACTCACCAATTTTTTCCGAAATGCAGGAAAGAGGGTTGGGTAAAGCACTCAGCCACCTACTGCAGCTATATGTATAGTCACATGTCTTTGATCCATGTAAGGCGGCGACGGGGCGGGGGTTCCAATTCGAAAGGTATCTTCATCTGTTCCAGCCACCTAGTAGCACGACGTTTAATTTTTGCATGTGCGATTAATCATTGCTCCATAATAATCAATATCGATATCTCATCGTTTATTAGGTTTGTCTTTATGTGATAGACGATGTCTTTGGAGTCTTCTTCCTGCAGTCAATCATCATGCAACGGTGGCCTACCCACGTTGGGGAAGAGTGTTCTAAGCAGAGAGGCAGTTGATACGTGAGTGATAAGCCGTGTAAGCTTCGTCCCTAAGTAAAGACAAGAAGTTGTTTGGCAGCACAATGGTGTGAGTGGAACCTTGATGGAAAACATGATGAAGTTTCCAGTACTATATATACCTGGCAGCACATCAGAATTATGATGGTGTCAATTGCTGAACGTGGGCTTATGGCTAAGGAAGAAGTAGCAATAAGGCTGTATGTTACCGGGGAACCTATAGGCCTGGTAGTTCTGTTACCACTAAATGAAATAATGAGCTAAAGATATCCTTAGAACTGCTGTTCTGAATGACCATTTACGAATTCTAAGAAGCATTTCTGATTTACACAATATTTATTAACGTGGCATCTTTGCTCTCATTGCAGCATGCTGGAGTTAGGTAAGCTGACTGCTTTATTCTTTACCATGTGTATGTCTTCCCCAGTGCCTTATAGTTTTTGAAATTGGATATTGGTGGTAAGGACTATGGGTCCAAACTGCTGAGGTCATCGAACCATAGGCTTACACACTAATTAAACTAACTTAAACTAAGTAAGGATAACACACACACCCATGTCCGAGAGAGGACTCGAACCTCCGACGGGCCGGCCGCTGTGGGCGAGCAACTCCAGGTACTTCAGCCCGGAACCGCGCTGCTGCTACGGTCGCAGGTTCGAATCCTGCCTCGGGCATTGATGTGTGTGATGTCCTTAGGTTAGCTAAGTTTAAATAGTTCTAAGTCTAGGGGACTGTTCACCTCAGACGTTAAGTCCCATAGTGCTTAGAGCCATTTGAACCATTTTTTGAACCTGCGACGGGGAGAGCTGCGCGAACCGTGACAAGACGCCCAAGACCTCGTAGCTAATCCGCGTGGCCTTATAGTTAATCGGTATTATTTGTTAGATGAATATAATCATAGAGTAAGTGAACTGCTACACTGGGCTTCCTTGGCCGAACTTAATTTTGCGCTTCATTTATTGACCAACACGAGTGAAGTAAGCTTTGTTAATAATATTAGTATTGAAACTAAACATGACTTTGATTAACTGTGTCAAGGGTTATCACCTTATTTGAACAGATCTATATATGATCATAATTCTTTATTCTCAGACAATTTTATAAGAAGTAGACTGCAATGCTTGGTTCAAATTTAAGTGAAGTTTGATATAAATTATGTGAGACACTTACAACATTTTTATTTACTTTCAGTAATTATACTGTATTCGAATTCTTTTATTTAAGGTCCATCTGGTTTTCATTAGTCTTGTCTTGTATTAAGTAGTAATAAGTGCTTCTGCATAAAACTAATACTCCAGTCCTGGCAACATATGAAGTTTTACACTATACGTGTCATCGTACCAAGTTGCATCCTGATATGACACAAACCTTAATAGATTAGAATCATGTGTCCGGCATAATCCTGTGAGATAGGTGCTCTCTGAGTCTGAAGAACTTTCTTGAGATGTTGACCGCTTTTATCACTCCAGCACTCGCAGGAGAATGATGCATTATATGAGCAGGCAGTTGACTGTCACATTTGTGGGCTGCCATCAGGTATAAATGTGGAAACTATAGAGACCACTGTTATCTAAAGGGGAAGTTCTGCGGTGCAGCTGACAATGCATGCAACTCGCAGTACGTACCGATTTTCTTCCATTACAGGACCGGGTATGATGTTTAGTTCCTTGTTGAGCAGTTGGGTGATTTTGGCTTGAAAGATGATAAAGTCAGTGTTGTTCCTCACACCATAGAAAAGTACACTTCATTTTCCGAGAGAATCACGTCATAACTCTTCACTTCCTGGATTCACTACCTTTCATGTAAGAATCTCTTCAGGAACTTAATGAGGCAATGCATAAGAAGGATATATACATCACCAGAGCTGAACTTCCCGCTGATGGAAAGTCGGAGCTTATGATGAATATGGTAGCCCTGCCATACGAGTAACTGGATTCGATGGAGGTGTTCCACGAAACCACACTGTCCGAAATAACTGCATTCTCCAGTAAAATCAGAGGCACTGCCATAACAGATGCGGAGCGTGAGCACACAGTGAATGTTTGGCAGGTGTTCAGCAACTCCGATTTTGTGTAATCACAAATGTACAACTGCTCACAGTTTTGAGAATTCCCGGAATGTTTGCTTGGGCGCTTACTTTCTGGATCCTGATTTATATTGTGGGATCTATTGTGGGAATTTCTGTTGCGGGATGTAATGTTAAGAAGAATGTGTGTTAGCATTGAACTGTTGACTGACGTTGACATGCTGGTTTTCTTCAAATGCAGGATTTGCAGGGAACGTTTCTAGCACAGGCACAAGCACTCTAAACCGCAAATGAGCGAGGAAGAGTACAGACCATTTGACGATTGAAGTTAGATCATTTACCGTTTCGTAAGCAACCACTGCCGGCAAGCCATGCAACATAGGCTGCCGTTTTGAGAGTTTGATGGGTCCCTGAAGAGGAAATAGCGAGACTGAAGGAAAAGATTCTTGTAGTGGCTGCTGATTCTTGTGAGGGATACGTTCTGTAAGCAGAACTTATACATCCCACCCATTTTCATCAGGCACACAGCGACTTGCCATTGTGTCCAGAGTGCCAAGTCCTGAGAAATGTTTTTTCCCAAAGCTGTTGGAGAATCAGCAGCGATACGTTCTACACTGGAGAAATCTTCAACAGTGTCTCAGATTGGGGATGGAACTTTCAGAATCACCGACGGCGTCTCCTCCAAGAAGTGTCGTGGTTGAAGGAGTAGATAGATGTAAGCAATAGGCAGACGGTTATCACGTGACTTTCAAAAAGATTTTGAAAATCAATGAACCATTCATTTTTCTGAGAAACTGTGTAAAGTGTTAGAGAATTGTGGAAAATTCATTTTGGTCACCGGTTGGTGGGTCGTTTTCGTGTGAGAGATTACATCACCAGGCCATATTTGAAGCAGCTCATCACATTCAGTAAACGACTTGTCGCTCAGTTTCAGTGCAGTCCACAAAGTCCAGTGCAGTGCTTTGTGGACCTCTCCAGACTTCACAAGCACTGATTACACTACGACTTTGCGAAGTCAAACTTTCCTGATCCCAAGTTATTTTATATGGATAAACCAAGTTTCGTCTATTGGCTCAAAGACTGCGATCCACACGAAGTAATTAGGTACAATTATGAAGAACTCGACTTGTCTGGATATGTGACCGATAGTCCTTATGGAATAATACAACAAAACATAAAGGTTCTCGGCCAGTTGAAGGACAAAGCAATTGGTTCACAGATTGTGGAGTTTGCTGAGATCAGGTCAAAATCTATTCATACGACACAGACGCAGGTGCCAGCCAGAAGCAGACTAAGGGTGGGCATCATGTGGCCTCAAAGGCTCTTGTGATCGACGACAAGAGTTGCCTGCTCAAGGATGTTGCCACTACTCCAAACACTGGTGCCAGATAGTATTTCGATCACAGGACTATGAGGTACATACTGCACTATAGCTGAAAGTTTGTTTGTTGTGTTATGACTACAAAGGGTTCATCTTTGGGCATGAGATCGGCACCCTCTTGCGCTCAGACCATCCATTGAGTAGCTGGGTGTGTGGCAGTGTATTTATTTATTTGTAAGTAAAAGATGTGTGCGAAGAACAGTTGGATAAAATGCTTGTCATAGTTGTGTGCATGAATGTGTGTGACTAGCTGCAGACTATTTGTGTGCAAATTGAGTACACGTTATGTCTGCATATAAATATTGTATATGCGGTATTTGTGTGGTTTTCCTTCACCTACTGCTGCTAGACCTCACTTCTGTATGGAAAAAATTGAGACTGATCAAATGATTAAAATGAAAATATTGTAGATTACAGAATTGTTAGGACAAAAATGACTAAAAACCGACGAGTATATGTTTCATAAAAGACTGACTAGTATGACACAAAGAAAATGGGAAATGTAGTATTTATGTCCTTGTTCTCTCTACTTATTCTAGCCCTTAACTCAAGAGGGAATTTTTCTGTAACGTATACTATGAGGTGAGGTTTCTGGGATCCCTATGTTTAAAGCGAAATTTAAGCTGAAATCACTTGATATTTTTAAGTTATATAACGTTTATGTTTACAACTAAGTAAATGTTGCTCGAACAGTACTGCCGGTCCATAGTGTCCAACGGGCACTATAGATAGTCAGTACACCTGTGGACTGTTCGAACAAGAAATACGCCGGGAGAAAGTGTTGTTTGAATATTCTTCGTGAATTTATTGCACTAAATAAAACCAGCATTATTTTATTTTGTATCACACAGAATCACAAACTTTTGTGCGAATTTTTTAATAGTACAAATAAACAAAGTCTTAGAGAACCAAATTTTGCATTCTGAAAAATTATAGTAGCTCTTTAGCAAGTAAACTGTCATATAAAACCAAGTTCCAGAGATTAACTTGCATTTAAAAATTGCCTGGATAGGGACAAAAGGAAAGTGTGTAAAAATGCCATTCAATGTTGGGATTTACATTTTTATCATCACATGGAACACATTTCATCTTAAAAAACAGTTTTTAGTAGTTTATTGGAAAAACATAAAGGTCCTCGTCACAACTGTTCTGAAGCTCTTATTCTGAAAGATCCTTAACTATCACAGGTAATTGCAAAATCGACTTTTTCGTCTATACCTTGATCCACATCACTGACATCTCCCTCCACCCACAGCCTCACAATTTCATCAAACGTTGCATCGTTAAAACTGAAACTTTCTTGCGAGCACTGTATGTACTATACTGGAGAAAACAAGTACGTAGTTCATAAGGTGCAGGCCAGGAGACCCAACACATCTCAGCAACAAGTGCTTACGACAGACACAGAAGGTACTAATCACTGACAACAAAACATTGTAGGGTTGGCGGTTTAAGGGGGGCTGGGGGGATATATCAACATTCCGCAAATGTTTTTCACGCAGTGTGAGAGAAATCATCTCGTAAGTTAAGGGCTAGTGTAAATAAATGTACCTGCTTGCTGTGTCCACCCAGTGGTTACTTACTCCGCACACCAAGCAGGTTGTGTGGGCGGCCGCCCTGCCAGGAGGATGTGCATAAACGGCTTTCATCAACGAGATGTTTCCTTGTAAGGACTGGGCTGTTTACAGTGGAGTTACACGCCCCCACCACAGCGTCTGGGGGCGTGCCCGTCGCAGCAGAGAACACTGTCTGCAGGACACCACGTTACATTTGATTGCAGCGCCACACGGACATCCCTCCACTCACGGCTATTTAGTTTACCGCCGCTTTTAATGGTGGTTTTTTTATTATTATTGGGTTTTGAAACTAGTACTTAATTCTATATTGTTCTGGCTTTTAAAACAATAACAAACACAATGAAATTTAATAGTTATTATTAGGCGAAATGAACACAAATAACAAAATCTCTACATAACATAGACCAAGCAATATATTTTGTGAGCGTACCACACAATGGCTGAAAAGGAAGACAAAGAACGTGAAAACACACAGTCACGAAATTGACTAACACTTGGGAAGCATTTGACGTTGGACCGTGCGAGATCGGTTATGCCCAGTTCGTTCTGGTCTTCACCAGCTGTACTGGGCCAGTAAATCCCACTTCTTCACGCTGCCACCTGCCACGACTCTGGGTTTCATCATGTAGGCATGTCATAGAAGACATCACAGGAGAGATATTTTATTAAGTTGTGCGGATTTTCATTCAGGAACACTACAACCTGGTTTCGGTTTGTTAATAAAGTTACTCTTTCAAAATTGTCTTCGATCACTCTTCAGTATGAAGACACTTTACTGATAGTCATAACTGATCAGAGAGCATAAGATACTGGCAGAGGTAAAGCCGGCAGAAGTAAATCTGTGAGGACCTGTCATGAGTTGTGCTTGGGTGGCTCATTTGCTCATTCGGTAGACCTCTTGCCCCGAGAGGCAAAGATCCTGACTTCGAGTCTCATTCCAGTATATGGGTTCAATCTGTGAGGAAGTTTCATATCAGTGCACACTCTGCTTCAGAGAGAAAATTCATTCTAGAGAAAGAGAACTATGCAAATTGTTGTAATTAACCGTTACATGAAGCTCATTAAAATATTTAGTATCGATTGAATTTGTATATAAAATCATAAAAAAGATTGTTAATATTCAACAAAAAATTATTCTAAAAATTGTATTTTGGCAAGAATTTTCAAATAAACCATTAGTTAATATGTTATATCGTTGTTATTATTTCTTAGCATTTTCACTGTGGAAGTATTATTAACAGCAGTTCGTTTATAACAAACTTGGACATCTCTTCTTAATGCGCAGACCTCCAATGAAGAGAGCTTCAATGTTATTCGTCCAGATGGGGAGTAAAGGGGTTTCCCGCCACTTTAACGTGCTCCCACTGATCCATGTGTTTCCCTCCAACATTTCATCACACATGGTTGGTATCAAGTTATGTCGTGAGCTAATACATTTATCTAAAGTGTATGGGTGGGATAGGGAAGACTATATTACCAGTATCAAGCAATGACTAGACGTTGAAACCTTGAATGTAACCGGTTCGTTTGCCTAAGATGCATCGGTAGGAGATGAAAACCAGCATGGTTTTTCATCTCTGTTCTATCCGAGCTGTTGGTTCGCAATGTTCTTGCCCTCGATAACAATTTAAAATCTGATCTTAAATCTTACTCTTTCTAGGTGTAGCTACATTTTAAACATTTTTTTAGAATCTTATGCAGCTGAAATCACTCTTTTCGTTCCCGGTACGTAAATGTAACGGGAAGAAACTCAGATATGAGGCACAATGAGAAGTTTCCCCTGCCGCGCAAATCGCAGTGGTTTCCAGTATTGCACCGAACATATCTGTGCAATAGAGTAAATATTGGCCCTAGATGCTGTGTGTCTTGTTTCGAATCTCCTTGCACTTGATCTTGACAACAGTAGTGTTCAAACTGTTCTTCGCCTCAAGCTTGCATAGCATTTGGTAGTGTTCGGTTTTGCATTCAAAAAATGGCTCTGAGCACTATGGGACTTAACAGCTATGGTCATCAGTCCCCTAGAACTTAGAACTACTTAAACCTAACTAACCTAAGGACAGCACACAACACCCAGCCATCACGAGGCAGAGAAAATCCCTGACCCCGCCGGGAATCGAACCCGGGAACCCGGGCGTGGGAAGCGAGAACGCTACCGCACGACCACGAGATGCGGGCTTTTGCATTCAGTTTTTCGGTAGTGGAAAAAGGTGAACCACCCAGAAGAGGAAGAGGAAACAGAATGAAGCTTCGTGGGTTGAGAGGGAATGCGACGTTATTTCAGCGATTAGAAAATAAAGTAACATTTACAAAGAACTAGGCAATAGGAGTTCGCTTTCGATCTATGTCCCAAATGTTCTATTGTTGACAGATTGTGGCATGTTGACCGTCACACCAGTAGCTCAACATCACACAGGTATTCATAGAAATATGTGTCATACATGGAACAGCATTTTCCTTTTTAAAAAGGGGCACCTTAATGTAGTCCCATGAGAGGTAACATTTCAGGATGCATAATGTCCATGACGTAACCTGTGCCATCATAATTACCTCATTTAGAACCCTCCATGACCGGAATTCGTACCCAATGGTTCCTCACCCCATGATGCTAGGAGTAATACCACTTGGTCTCTTCAAAACTTTGGGAGGATGAGGCCTCTTCCCAGGTTGTTGTCATACTCGCCGTCAATGGTCATCTGAGATAGTGCAGAACTACGATTCATTGCCGAACGCAATGCGACGCCATTCGTAAACAGTTTATGCTTCCTCGTAGTCCGAGTTCTGCTGCTGCTAGTCTCCAGTCAGTGACGTGGAATGAAACAGAATGTTGTCGTTTATGCTGTTATATTAACGGCGGCTTACGTGTTCATATTCAAAATTCAGATTCCCTAGTTCAGCTAGTGCTAGTCGACTTCCGACGGTGTGAAATGGCACTGAATGTTGCAGGCGGTCCATTACTTGTTCTCGGATGGCAGGTGCAGATGTGAGAGGATTAAAAAGTGATTGGTGCACATCTGGTGGTGAGACGTGACCGTCCAGAACGTTGACGACGAATAAGTTTGCCATCCTGTTGCAGGCAGTCTATGGTAGGGACACCGTCACGTCTGAATGCCCCACAAATGGAGATCCAGAATGAGGAACCCTTCAAAGACTGTCAGGTGCTGATAACGCTGTCGCACACGATTACGTGTCATCTCCGTGTCCCTCAGAGTGATGACATAATATATGACGCTGCTCATACACCGTAGAAGGCCTTGTAACTATACTAAACGAGAAACACATCAATGCACTCTGGTAGACGTTCTACCTGTTACAGAGAATTGCAACTCTATTCATTTACATACCTGCCGTGGTTTGTATGCGTACAAAGTTACACTTGCATCCGACGATATCATCTAGGTGCTTAACTGTTTTTCTTAGTCAGGGTATAAAAGTTTACTGATGAAGAGTTCGCTGGAATGTGCCTCGTGTGTGGGTTCACTGAAAGTAATGGAATAGCAGCGCAATGACGCTGTGATGAGCTATTCCCTCTGCGATTACAACCGCATCACAGTATCAAGGGATCTGCAGTTTTTGAAATTCTTCGTCTCAAAAGCTAATCAAACTGCTGTGTAACACGGTTAACACGACAAAGCGAACTATGGACCTGATAGCGGCGGGAACTAACTTGCTCACGTGACATGGTAACACCACATTTACACTTACAAAGCCGCGATACTCAGTGCCGTGAAAGTGGTCGCATTGTGACAGCTGGAACGACACTAGCGCTCTTAATGGCTAGAAAGCCAGCCATATAATAATGCTTCCTTTTAATTTCTTTCATACTTCATTAACTAAATAGTTATTAAATTTTTGCGCTCCACGCGTTAGTAAATTATCAAGAGACATGAGTAATTGTGAAATAAACGTAAAAAAGTCGAATCTCACAGATTCAGTTGAGACGTGGTACTTACTGGAATTAAGGAAAACTTGGAAGGGAGGACTCACCAATATAACTTTCTTTTCACACAACCTTGTTATTTAACAACATATAAACTGTATTTTACAGATAATCAAAGCATTTGACCATAAAACTTTCTTTAACAGAATGAACAAACTTGCAAAATTCTTTAGACCTTAAGCCCTAAGATGAATAAGCTTTTAATCTTTGCAAAAGATATCTGAAGTGCTGTATTGCAAAACAGCAAACAACATGACAATGATTTCAAGACGACCGGACCTGCAGCCCGCCCGTTATCGGGTGAAACAGCGGTGTTTACTACCGCACTGGACACTGTCCGTCTTATTAAATGCTCTTCTGCAACACATGAAAACTATATAAGCATCCTTGATGACAAGAGTGATTCAGTTACTGAAAACAAATGACTTATCTTTTAATTTGAAAGCTCTATATCTAAAGGTTCGGGGTTAAGGTGCCAACCTGTGCTTAAAAGTTAAACAATTTACCAAACAATATGACAATGATGAGGCTTACTTCAAAGCAGCCAACCTCTTAATTTCAATCGGCAACCAAGGTGACACTGGATCCCAAACCGTCCCTTCTGACAATTTTATTTTTGCTAGGGCCATGGTGACAGTTGGCTGTTAATATTTCCAAAGTTAAACTAATTGTCGTTTATTAAGACAGCTCTGAAGGAACGTCTTAAGACATTACTTGTCAACGGTTATTACAAGAGAACACACTCGGCGAAACCACAAGATCCAGCTAAAATACACCAATAATGACTCGTCTTTAAAACACAGAAACGAACAGCTTAGTACAACAGGTTGTTCAGATTATAACTAACGACTGAGAAATGCAATTACAATCAAAGAACTAAACCGGTTAACACCCTAAATCTAACCCGAAGGTCCCTCTTTTCTTCAACGGCAACCTGTGCCTTAGTACACTTGTTCCGAATGTATTTTCGACCAAGAGCTGATTAATTAGAATATTAATGATCGGGTACAAACCAGAAAGGAAGGGCAATATAATAGCGGGATAAATTTTCAAACGGCAACTAGTGTCTTAGTACAATACGACTGCCTATATTTACGACCAAAGAGCCGACCGAGTAAAACTCTGAGGGTAGGGTACAAACCAGAAAATAATAAGGAAGACAGGTATACAGTGAAACAAATCACCACGAGGATTACAGAATGCTACTCCCCTTTATCAGAAAGCAGTTCCATGGATCCACGGTTACTGCAGCGGTTACTGAGTGGTGCCGATGAAAGCCAGGTAGAAGAGGGCAGCCAGGCCACGAGCGGTCGTCCAACACGAATGTTGCCAACCAACCGACGGGATGTCGGCCTGCTGCTTGTAGTCGACGCTGACCCTTGTGAAGTATTCCGGATCTTCTCTCTGTTCAAAATGGCTCTGAGCACTATGGGACTTAACTTCTATAGTCATCAGTCCCCTAGAACTCAGAACTACTTAAACCTAACTAACCTAAGGACATCACACACATCCATGCCCGAGGCAGGATTCGAAACTGCGACCGTAGCAGTCGCGCGGTTCCAGACTGCTTCTCTCTGTGCAGGCCCTCCTTGCGCAGCTCGTGGCTTCGGCCGCTCGGCCCTCGTGACCACCTCTTGTCGCGACGCTACCGCCTCCTTCTCGGGTCAGCGAAGCTCGTATATACATCGGCAAGCGAAGACCTTCTAAGGACACAACCCACAGATACCAACTCTTCGTCATAGATACTGGCAGTGGGGCCGCAAAAGGGGGAAGTCTATACTACACCTGAGCCAGTGGCGCCAGACAGAACAGTCAACTAATTCGATGGGGCCACGGCTCATCAGTGACGTAATGCTACAACTTACTCACTCAGCAATCTTTTCGAATATGTGTATAACGCAGCTTACACCGCTGAAAGCAAGAGAATATAAACACATATTTAATGCATGTGAAGCATATATTTATGTTGTTGTTTGTTCTTATTATGACAGGAACTTTACACGTAGCAATTTTGGATGGGATCTATTAATTCACATCTTCTTACACTTGGTAGACTTTCTAATACGCAAATATACTTTTTCTTCAAAAGCGAATGTGATGAAGATTCTTCCTGTGTGTTGCTCACATGTAGCAATAGTATTGTGGAAGTGATTTCTTCTGTGTTGAGTAACTGTTCTACTGCTTTTGACTTTCATTATTACGTCTGTGTAGTTTTTCCTACAGTTACAGTTGTGGTGGCTTATTCGGTACGTTTAATAATGTCGGCGTTGCATTTCATATGAATTTCGCACGTTACACAGTCACAGATTTGACTGGAAATGTAGTGAACAAAATTTCACGTTTTGGAGTAGAAATACGACATCTTTCAGTAAAAGAGCAGGTCTTTTGCCTTTACTAGCCATTTTTGTTCTTAAAAGAAAACGAGATTCTTCTGTAAATATCTGTAGGTTACAAGTCATTCGTAAATAAAACTACACTGTGATGTATCTTTTAATAACACCCAGCGTCTTTGGGAAACTTAAGAACAACAAATGCGGTGTCATTTTTTAGTTATTTATAGGACTACATGTAACTAAAGAATGACAAATGAAGCTTCAGTTTTTAGTTATTTATGTTCCCTATTATAAAAAACGTTACAAACCAATACAAACGATGCTGCTGTTCGGAGTCATCTGAAATTGTATTCAGAAGCGCAACTTACTGTCCAAATGGAGCTCTGCTATCTCAGTCACAAAGCGGAACGCGAGTGTCATGACGGTATCTGTTAAGACTGTGGTACAGCTTAATTCGAATGCCTTCACACAGGACTGTGACCCTTTAGGTTTTTTATAACAATTGAAGATGAGCAGGAGAAAGAATGTAAGAAGTAACGAAAAAGTTGATGGAACTTGCAAGTTAAACGTTAAAGCTGCATAAATACATTGTATGCAAATTACGGCACAAGAGACCTGATGCTTAGGGGAATAGTGTTCAAGAAAAAAGACAATTTTCGCACAGTAAATTACTCATTGACTATATGGATACACGTGATATTAGGCAGCTATTTCTGCGATATTATGACCAACACTAAAGAAACGTCAACAACGTGAAAACTTCACAGCTGAACTTCAATGAATTCGATGGAGACACTCCACGAACTCACATCTTCCGACGCAATCGCGTTCTTCACTGCTGGTAACTTCTGCCAGTTCTGACGTTCTGTCTACGTAATTTACTTTTAAAAGGCGCCTGAATCAACTAGTCGTCACGTCATGTGTGCGAACGAAACGACATGGTTTAAAAAGCATATGAAACATTAAATTTACAAAAAAGTGAAACATCAGAACTAAAGCGGTAAGTGGTTTACTCAGAGAACACTGGGATTCATAAGCTCTGAGTAAATATTGTCAAATAGTGGGAAGAGAACTATGAAACGTTCCGATCAGTGATTGTTATCCTATACAGGGAATCGGCGTATAGACGTGCGACAGCGCTCCACTTGCCAGAATGCTGGAGTGTACGCTGTTAATAACATCCCCCGCTGTCAGTCTGTCCAGGTATGCAGTTCACTGTACCAGATCATACAACCAATACTGCTGTAAAATAAACCTGAGACAGAATCGAGTATTAATCGACCACAATATTATCTCGCCTGGGAGGGCGCTTCGGTTGGCTTGTCGCTAGTTTTTAATCGTGATGTTTCACAAGGATTCACGGAACCATTTAATAGTATACTGTATGCACAAGTACCTTACAGTTATTCACATCACTATGCACTTTTCTTAGCCGTCATTTTACCTGTTTGCTGTAACGTCACCACAGTTCTCCAATAAGGGCCAGAGGAGGCCAAGTGCAATAATATTGTTGTCGGGTACGGGAGCCTTAGGGCAAAGAGTAAAATGGGTGTTTTTGTTGCCAACCGTAAGTAATGTGAATGGACGGAGCAAGGCTGTTTCCAAACAAGGTAGCCAGCGCATGCCGCCTACGTTTGCATTGTTGTGCAGATACTTTCAGTGCAGCACAGATAAAGAGGTGAGCAGGGGTATAAATCAAACGAAATGTAATTACTCTGCAACAAGCCATATGAGATGGCGAATCTGTTATACCAAAATCCTCAGAAGAAATGTTCCTCGAACAACGCCGAAATTGACATCTTGGATTTTCGGGAATCCAGCCGGATGTTCGCGTCGTTCACGCACGATATTTCAACAGCGTGCCTCGCTGTCTTCTTCAGGTGCTGCCTGAGACTGGTCTTTGGATCGATCGAGTCCAGTATTTATGCCTGGAAGGAGCTGGGCGTTCCCTTATCGGTCGGCGCCGAGTGCTCCGTCTGTGGTCCACGCCCGCCAGACTCGGCATCAATGGACCACTCCAGTCGCGGGTGTTCGACTGCCGTCCGCGCCCGTTTAGTGTAAATCACAGTAACAGTCATGAGACAGAGTACCCACATCTCAGATCGGGTCTGACACACCTCAGATGACGACCACAACCGTTGAGGATGGCCAAACGGGCGCGGACGGTAGTCGCAACGTCAGCGACTTGAGGGGTCCGTTGAAGCCGAGTCTGGCGGGCGCGGACCACAGACGGAACACTCGAGTCGGCGCGGACCGATTAGGGAACACCCAGCTGCTTCCAGGCATAAATACTGGACTCGATCGACGCAAGGACCAGTCTCAGGCAGCACCTGAAGAAGACAGCGAGGCACGCTGTTGAAAAATCGTACGAGAACGACGCGAACATCCGGCTGGATTCCCGAATATCCAAGATGTCAACAGATCGCCGGGAAAGCATGAAGAATTACAACGCCGAAATTATTTCGGTGTCGTTTTCGGGTTAAACCTGTAGTTGCTCTCTTTGACTGAACAAAAGAGGCCGTACTCCAGATACAGCGGCGACCTGAATGGCCTCTGCGCATGTGCGTGGCGGCGCTAGAGGCGTCCCCGACTGCGACGGCTAACCTTGAGCTGGCGGCGTCTATTTCGGCGCGCGCTGCGCCGTCTGTGAATAGCACGGCGGCCGCTGCGGCACGGCGCGCTCGTAAAAGTACGCGCGTCGGCGACGGCCGCACACGTATGCGGCACAGTGCGTGCGTGCGTGAGGAGGCCTACCCCAACAGAGGCGGCATGCGGCGGGTTCTGCGAGCACTGACAACCTACCAGGCACCAGCCGCTTCGTGTGGTTACGTCAGCGAAATTTACAGTGCAGCCTTAGACATTCACACCGATGCACATGAGACTACTTACGTTAGTCAATCGTTAGGCTGTGTCATTCTGTTCCGTTATCTGCTCAAAAGCATCTGGACAGGTTTACAAAAGCATGGTTGATCACAGTGTACGGCTAGCGAAATGGTACACCAGCCTTTTCTTCCCTCCAACGTCCGGGCAACATGGTACCACGTCGCAAGTGGAAAATTCGCCACGAATCAATATCTTCACGCCATCGGACTAACAGACTTTCCGCTCGTTCTATTTACCACGTCATGGATGACGATGTCCACCAAGTGACTTGTGCTGCCACCAGTGACGTCTGGAAACTTGGCCGACAGTTTTTTGCCTGTTACCTCCGCGTTCAGCCGGATACGATTGACACATGGCTTTTGATCCATCCTGAGGATAATTATTTCCCCACCACCAAAACTCATGCGATTGTGGGGATGGACGATCACCTACTTGTATAATGACGGTGACAAATCACGCCTTGACTTATGGCACTTCTTACAAACCGCACACAGTGAAATTGAGCACCGTCCGCGCTACTGCGCCTTCTTCGCCAATTACCTACACGCTATCTTTACGTCACCCCCGCTCAGCTGGGTGGTGCCAGACGCCGACAACACTTCCGTCCCCGCTGCTGACATCTGAGACTCCGCGCTACTTTCTATATCGTGGAGTAGGCGCATGCATACGCGCCTCCTTTCTTTTACGCACTGTACCAGAACATGTTAGTTATTCCCCCAACTCTATTGTCTATTGCCGGCCGCGGTGGTCTAGCGGTTCTAGGCGCGCAGTCCGGAACCGCGCGACTGCTACGGTCGCAGGTTCGAATCCTGCCTCGGGCATGGATGTGTGTGATGTCCTTAGGTTAGTTAGGTTTAAGTAGTTCTAAGTTCTAGGGGACTGATGACCACAGATGTTAAGTCCCATAGTGCTCAGAGCCATTTGAACCATTTTTGAACCTATTGTCTATTACTTCACAGCTCTTAGTTTACACCAGTATTATTATTATTATTATTATTATTCCTACACCTTGTTAATAAAAAAGATTTGCTCGCCTTGTTCGAGTGTAATGCTTCGTGTTATTTCCACCGGAAGGATGGCATTTCTGTTGTATTTAAGCTTGTACCAATAACGATATTTGTTTATTTACCCTGTTCCCGGCAAAAAAAGAAAAGCTACCTTGAGGGAATGATTCAGGGATGGGAAGGGGGAGGCAGCCAGACATCGGGTTTCGAATCCTGCCCGCAAGTGCTGACGATAAGCGGGAAATTCGGGTTCGGATCCCGGTCCGGCACATATTTTCATTGTCGTCATTCCGTTCTACCAGTATTCGCAATTGCAAATGCATTTCATTTGTTTCATAAAGGCTGCAGTCTTCGCAGTGCCTGTTCCCTTGGGATTTTAATTGTAATTCAGAATAACACAGGCACTGCAATATCGCATTTAACCGTCAACACCAGGCAAGCGACTTTCAAGTAAAATGTCTCGCCTGTACCGGAATATACATAATGGATGTAGGAGAGCAGGTTGTAGACTCACGGTTGACGACACAGGGAAGTTTGCCCCGCTGAATGGCCGCGTAATTTGAGGCGCCGTATCATGGATTGCGCAGCCCTTGCCGCCGGAGGTTCGAGTCCTCCTCGGGTATACGGGTATGGGTGTGTGTGTCGTTCTTAGCATAAGTTAGTTTAAGTAGCGTGTAAGTCTAGGGACCGATGACCTCAGCAGTTTGGTCCCTTAGGAATTCACATACATTTTTGAACATATGGTAGTTTGGTTCTGGCCGTGAGTCGTGCACTGACAGCCACTCGCGATAAGCGAGAATTCGGGTAGAGACCTGGGCCGGCATGTGCACCCAAAGAAACTTTGCATTGTAATTCAGAATAACACAGGCAACACAATATCGTACATTCAGTGAGGTGTGCACGAGCCTGTGAAGGAACTGCTGCCCTTCCTTCCTCATGAACCGAAACCAGATAATACAGGAAATGTATTTGTAGTTGCGTATACGGAAAATCACGAGCTGTATAATGGAATGACGACTATAGAAGTTTGTGCCGAACCGGTATGGAACTCGAATTTCCTGCCTTACGCAAGCGGTCACCTTATCAGTTTTGATGGCTCTGAGCACTATGGGACTTAACTTCTGAGGTCATCAGTCCCCCAGAACTTAGAACTACTTAAACCTAACCAACCTTAGGACAGCACACACGTCCATGCCCGAGGCAGGATTCGAACCTGCGACCGTAGCGGTCACGCCACGGCCACCCCGGCCGGCTATCAGTTTTGACTATTCATGCACGACGCACGAGCAGACCAAACTTCCATATGACGTACGTCACAACCCGTACTGGTATACGTTATTAAATTCCTGTACAGCGCATTCTAGCTATAAGTTACTGCCTGCTGTCGACGGATACTTAAGATATTGCAATGACTGTGTTGTTAGTAAGTATGGTGCAATGATCCTGCGGACATGCAACAAGAGAGGCCTGGCCGTTGGGATCTTTAGCGAAGTCTATGTTACGGTTCAGCCCGAAGGAGTAGCATCTGGTCCAGGTCGAGGCTCCGAGCAGCACCAAACTCTCGAGCGATGCTGTTGTCCACAGACCATTTCGTCACAGTTGATACTGATGACAGTGTGTGTTGCCAAGCCCATAATAACAATCATCGTCACCGTACTGCGTCCCTACTGTGCTGTAAAATGTGTTCGCATCCATCCACATTTAGCGTTTTCTTATGCGCGATAAAGGAACTGCACCTAACCACGAAAAACATGCCCATACACAACCTCCTCCGTATCTCATTGTGGACACTATCCTCTGAGGCAGGTATCGTTCTCCAGGCATGCAAGACATTTAGACTTGCCAAAAGGTATAGCGTCATTCATCGTTCCAGATTACTTGTTTCCGTCATCCATTGTCCGTAGCATCACTCTGTAGCGCTGAAGACAGAAATTTGTGATTTATGAGAAGGTACTGTACAATCGTGCGCAATTTCCTATGCATAGTCGTTGTGATAGCTGCTCTGATAGAACTGCGGCATTCAATAGTGATTCCTTCTGCTCATGTCATGTGTCTTTTTATGACTACTCACAGTAATGCTTCATGGTCCGTGCCCGTCAGTATAGGAGGTCTGCCGGCTTTTGGTTTAGCTATGGTTCTCCCTTCGCGTTTCCCCGTCACGAAAAGTCGATTCGGACCGCTTTAGCGGGATTGAAATATCCCTTTATGGATCTGTTTATTCTAATTTGTTCGTGGCCTTAGATTCCGAAATTTGGTACACTGACCTCAACCTGCCTCAGTAACAACGCCTCTGATCCACCTGAGCATCATGTCGAACTGAGTCTGCATGTCACACAGGGGTGTGTTATTCCATGCTGCTTCAGCTCTATGCCAGGGTTCATCAACTGTAGCGGATCACAAGTGCTGGCTAGCCAGTATGTGGGCAGCCCACGACCAAATATCTTCATTGGGCGAGACATCTGGAGACGTTCTGTTTGTGGCATAGAGCACCCGCTGATTCAGGCAGGTAGGGACAGCTCGGGTGACACGTTGTCTTACCTGTCTTGAGGAAACATAACGTCATGTAACGACAGGTTTCCTAATTTCCAGCTATTTACAACAGAGGTGGTCAGTTTACATATCCGATGGAACCGCATACCATTACTCCTGGTGCTGGGCCTCATCGTGATGTAATTATGACGAATGCAATTGTGCGCTCCGATAATGTTCGGTGCGCAAATCGTAAATTATCAAGAAAGGCAGTGGGCAGTATTGTTGTTATCTCAAAACACTCCAGCGAGATGGGGTTTGCGATCCCGGTCACGGCAAGGCGCGTAGAACCGCGAACGCCGATTGCGATCAAGAGCGAAGTATGCAGAGCATTTGCTTGCTGCCGATAAACTTAAACGTTACAGATTTAACTGGGTCTATCAATCCGTGCTCAGATTATAGCGAGCTAGGAAAATCTAACAGTACAAACATATGGCAAACCTACTCGCCCCTCCCCCACGCCCTCCAGCAGCAATACATCGGAAGGGTGGCTATAAGATCATAAATAATCAACTTGTGACTAGAGGCATTTAGTTGTGCCGCCATTCAGTCTCCTTCTGGGTAATGGGGACTCTTGAGTTTCAGACCAACCACGGCTATCAATGAGGATCAGCTGGCTACCTTTCCGCCGATTAACCCATCGAGTCAAGGCACGTCATACCCATGACTGGCCTGGTGGCTGCGGGACTTGGGTAATCTTCACCTATGTGGGTAACTGGCGTCCAGCCAGCCTCCGTTTTCACAGGGTCTTTAGCTGGGGGAGGAACCTTCTAGCCACCCAGACGTCGTCGGCCACCATTCTGGTCTACACCTGTTGGGTGAATGAGGCATTGCTCCTCGGTATCAGGGCACCTAGTATCAATTATCACACCCAAGTGCAGGATACGGAGACAATGACTACGCATGCGGTTGACTAGCTGGCACTAGTCTGGTGGGTCTGGAAGGGTTGCCTGTGTCTTCGCCGCGGCAGCTGCAGTCCGCACCCTAGGACAACGGGGGTCACCGGCGCGATTTGGGTGTTGGCACATTCCACAATGGGCTGCGGCTGAGTTCTGTTTATGGCTGCTTCAATAAATAATTGTCAGTACTACCATTGTTCAACTCCTCGCCCCGGCGTGAATCTGCCCTCTTCGTCACTATTTCTCACGCCCATCCTGATGTGTAGCGTTCCAGAATACGCCGGATCATTGCAGCGGTCCGACAACGCTCCTCGAAGCCTCCAAACACGTAAAAGCCTATTGTAGTGCCGTACGCACAAAGGGGACTTGTGTGTAAAGACCAATTGAGGCCATTCCTGTGTCCCGCATTGTCATTGGCTTCACTACCACAGGAATGTTATTCTCTGCTGGTGGGTTAGTGAAAGCCGCCGTTGGATAAGCAGCTGCAGCAGCAAGTCGTATACTCCTAGCTCACTCATTTGTTACATAGTTTAATTCTTAATTACTTTGCGTGTTTTTGATACTTGCATTGTTTAATTCATAAATTTCGGGCGTATCATAGTATTTGAGAGTTGTAGCATCGCGTTTTAGTACCTGAATAGTGTAAATTCGCGTAGTCGTCTGTCATCTGTTTTTGTTTTGAACGGCCAGTGTCGGTTGGTCACAGTCAGTGTGCTCCCTGCCGCCGTTGGATAAGCAGCTGCAGCAGCAAGTCGTATACTCCTAGCTCACTCATTTGTTACATAGTTTAATTCTTAATTTCTTTGCGTGTTTTTGGTACTTGCATTGTTTAATTCATAAATTTCGGGCGTATTATAGTATTTGAGAGTTGTAGCATCGCGTTTTAGTACCTGAATAGTGTAAGTTCGCGTAGTCGTCTGTCATCTGTTTTTGTTTTGAACGGCCAGTGTCGGTTGGTGACAGTCAGTGTGCTCCCTGCCGCCGTTGGATAAGCAGCTGCAGCAGCAAGTCGTATACTCCTAGCTCACTCATTTGTTACATAGTTTAATTCTTAATTTCTTTGCGTGTTTTTGGTACTTGCATTGTTTAATTCATAAATTTCGGGCGTATTATAGTATTTGAGAGTTGTAGCATCGCGTTTTAGTACCTGAATAGTGTAAAATCGCGTAGTCGTCTGTCATCTGTTTTTGTTTTGAACGGCCAGTGTCGGTTGGTCAGTCAGTGTGCTCCCTGCCGCCGTTGCATAAGCAGATGCAGCAGCAAGTCGTATACTCCTAGCTCACTCATTTGTTACATAGTTTAATTCTTAATTTCTTTGCGTGTTTTTGATACTTGCATTGTTTAATTCATAAATTTCGGGCGTATCATAGTATTTGAGAGTTGTAGCATCGCGTTTTAGTACCTGAATAGTGTAAATTCGCGTAGTCGTCTGTCATCTGTTTTTGTTTTGAACGGCCAGTGTCGGTTGGTCACAGTCAGTGTGCTCCCTGCCGCCGTTGGATAAGCAGCTGCAGCAGCAAGTCGTATACTCCGAGCTCACTCATTTGTTACATAGTTTAATTCTTAATTTCTTTGCGTGTTTTTGGTACTTGCATTGTTTAATTCATAAATTTCGGGCGTATTATAGTATTTGAGAGTTGTAGCATCGCGTTTTAGTACCTGAATAGTGTAAATTCGCGTAGTCGTCTGTCATCTGTTTTTGTTTTGAACGGCCAGTGTCGGTTGGTCACAGTCAGTGTGCTCCCTGCCGCCGTTGGATAAGCAGCTGCAACAGCAAGTCGTATACTCCTAGCTCACTCATTTGTTACATAGTTTAATTCTTAATTTCTTTGCGTGTTTTTGGTACTTGCATTGTTTAATTCATAAATTTCTGGCGTATTATAGTATTTGAGAGTTGTAGCATCGCGTTTTAGTACCTGAATAGTGTAAGTTCGCGTAGTCGTCTGTCATCTGTTTTTGTTTTGAACGGCCAGTGTCGGTTGGTGACAGTCAGTGTGCTCCCTGCCGCCGTTGGATAAGCAGCTGCAGCAGCAAGTCGTATACTCCTAGCTCACTCATTTGTTACATAGTTTAATTCTTAATTTCTTTGCGTGTTTTTGGTACTTGCATTGTTTAATTCATAAATTTCTGGCGTATTATAGTATTTGAGAGTTGTAGCATCGCGTTTTAGTACCTGAATAGTGTAAATTCGCGTAGTCGTCTGTCATCTGTTTTTGTTTTGAACGGCCAGTGTCGGTTGGTCACAGTCAGTGTGCTCCCTGCCGCCGTTGGATAAGCAGCTGCAACAGCAAGTCGTATACTCCTAGCTCACTCATTTGTTACATAGTTTAATTCTTAATTTCATTGCGTGTTTTTGGTACTTGCATTGTTTAATTCATAAATTTCGGGCGTATTATAGTATTTGAGAGTTGTAGCATCGCGTTTTAGTACCTGAATAGTGTAAATTCGCGTAGTCGTCTGTCATCTGTTTTTGTTTTGAACGGCCAGTGTCGGTTGGTCAGTCAGTGTGCTCCCTGCCGCCGTTGCATAAGCAGATGCAGCAGCAAGTCGTATGCTCCTAGCTCACTCATTTGTTACATAGTTTAATTCTTAATTTCATTGCGTGTTTTTGGTACTTGCATTGTTTAATTCATAAATTTCTGGCGTATTATAGTATTTGAGAGTTGTAGCATCGCGTTTTAGTAATCGAATAGTGTTAAATCGCGTAGTCTCCTTCCGCCGCCGAGCAGTGTGTCAGCAGTGCACAAGTGGCAGCATTACTGCATTTACTAGGCAATCTTGTATTTTAATAACCGTTTCAATTTTGTGTCGTTTTGTTTGCGCTCTCTGTAGATTAGTTCAGACGTTCTTTGCACAACAGTTTTTAGCATGGATAGGGACTGCAACTGCTGTGTTCGGATGCAGGCTGAGTTGGCATCCCTTCTCTCCCAGCTTCAGGCAGTGTTGGCTTCGGTCACACAGCTTGAGGCTGTTGCCAATGGGCATCACTGTGGGGGTCTGGATGGGGGTTTGTCGGGGACGGCCAGCTCGTCCCACGCATCCCCCGATCGGACTACGACTGTGGTTGCCCGGGATACTGCCCGCATTGAGGCTGATCCCTCACCTGTGGTAAAGTGCGAGGTCGTCTCAAGGTGTGGCAGGGGGCGAAAGACATTCCGGAGGGCTGAACGGAAGGCCTCTCCAGTTTGTCTGACGAACCGGTTTCAGGCTCTGTCTCAGGCTGATACTGATCTTCGGCCTGACATGGCTGCTTGTCCTGTTCCAGAGGTTGCCCCTCAGTCTGCAAGATCCGGGCAGTCGCAGAGGGTGGGCTTACTAGTAGTTGGGAGCTCCAACGTCAGGCGCGTAATGGGGCCCCTTAGGGATATGGCAGCAAGGGAGGGGAAGAAAACCAAAGTGCACTCCGTGTGCATACCGGGAGGAGTCATTCCAGATGTGGAAAGGGTCCTTCCGGATGCCATGAAGGGTACAGGGTGCACCCATCTGCAGGTGGTCGCTCATGTCGGCACCAATGATGTGTGTCGCTATGGATCGGAGGAAATCCTCTCTGGCTTCCGGCGGCTATCTGATTTGGTGAAGACTGCCAGTCTCGCTAGCGGGATTAAAGCAGAGCTCACCATCTGCAGCATCGTCGACAGGACTGACTGCGGACCTTTGGTACAGAGCCGAGTGGAGGGTCTGAATCAGAGGCTGAGACGGTTCTGCGACCGTGTGGGCTGCAGATTCCTCGACTTGCGCCATAGGGTGGTGGGGTTTCGGGTTCCGCTGGATAGGTCAGGAGTCCACTACACGCAACAAGCGGCTACACGGGTAGCAGGGGTCGTGTGGCGTGGGCTGGGCGGTTTTTTAGGTTAGATGGCCTCGGGCAAGTGCAGAAAGGGCAACAGCCTCAACGGTTGCGGGGCAAAGTCAGGACCTGCGGGGACCAAGCAGCAATCGGTATTGTAATTGTAAACTGTCGAAGCTGCGTTGGTAAAGTACCGGAACTTCAAGCGCTGATAGAAAGCACCGAAGCTGAAATCGTTATAGGTACAGAAAGCTGGCTGAAGCCAGAGATAAATTCTGCCGAAATTTTTACAGAGGCACAGACGGTGTTTAGAAAGGATAGATTGCATGCAACCGGTGGTGGAGTGTTCGTCGCTGTTAGTAGTAGTTTATCCTGTAGTGAAGTAGAAGTGGATAGTTCCTGTGAATTATTATGGGTGGAGGTTACACTCAACAACCGAGCTAGGTTAATAATTGGCTCCTTTTACCGACCCCCCGACTCAGCAGCATTAGTGGCAGAACAACTGAGAGAAAATATGGAATACATTTCACATAAGTTTTCTCAGCATGTTATGGTCTTAGGTGGAGATTACAATTTACCAGATATAGACTGGGACACCCAGATGTTTAGGACGGGTGGTAGGGACAGAGCATCGAGTGACATTATACTGAGTGCACTATCCGAAAATTACCTCGAACAATTAAACAGAGAACCGACTCGTGGAGATAACATCTTGGACCTATTGATAACAAACAGACCCGAACATTTCGACTCTGTAAGTGCAGAACAGGGAATCAGTGATCATAAGGCCGTTGCAGCATCCCTGATTAATGAAGTTAATAGGAATATAAAAAAAGCAGAAGGTTTATCTGTTTAGCAAGAGTAATAGAAGGCAGATTTGAGACTACCTAACAGATCAAAACGAAAATTTCTGTTTCGACACTGACAATGTTGAGTGTTTATGGAAAAAGTTCAAGGCAATCGTAAAATGCGTTTTAGACAGGTACGTGCCGAGTAAAACTGTGAGGGACGGGAAAAACCCACCGTGGTACAACAACAAAGTTAGGAAACTACTGCGAAAGCAAAGAGAGCTTCACTCCAAGTTTAAACGCAGCCAAAACCTCTCAGACAAACAGAAGCTAAACGATGTCAAAGTTAGCGTAAGGAGGGCTATGCGTGAAGCGTTCAGTGAATTCGAAAGTAAAATACTAGGTACCGACTTGACAGAAAATCCTAGGAAGTTCTGGTCTTACGTTAAATCAGTAAGTGGCTCGAAACATCATGTCCAGACACTCCGGGATGATGATGGCATTGAAACAGAGGATGACAAGCGTAAAGCTGAAATACTAAACACCTTTTTCCAAAGCTGTTTTACAGAGGAAGACCGCACTGCTGTTCCTTCTCTAAATCCTCGCACCAACGAAAAAATGGCAGACATCGAAATAAGTGTCCAAGGAATAGAAAAGCAACTGGAATCACTCAACAGAGGGAAGTCCACTGGACCTGACGAGATACCAATTCGATTCTACACAGAGTACGCGAAAGAACTTGCTCCCCTTCTAACAGCCGTGTACCGCAAGTCTCTAGAGGAACGGAAGGTTCCAAATGATTGGAAAAGAGCACAGGTAGTCCCAGTCTTCAAGAAGGGTCGTCGAGCAGATGCGCAAAACTATAGACCTATATCTCTGACGTCGATCTGTTGTAGAATTTTAGAACATGTGTTTTGCTCGAGTATCATGTCGTTTTTGGAAACTCAGAATCTACTATGTAGGAATCGACATGGATTCCGGAAACAGCGATCGTGTGAAACCCAACTCGCTTTATTTGTTCATGAGACCCAGAAAATATTAGATACAGGCTCCCAGGTAGATGCTATTTTTCTTGACTTCCGGAAGGCGTTCGATACAGTTCCGCACTGTCGCCTGATAAACAAAGTAAGAGCCTACGGAATATCAGACCAGCTGTGTGGCTGGATTGAAGAGTTTTTAGCAAACAGAACACAGCATGTTGTTATCAACGGAGAGATATCTACAGACATTAAAGTAACCTCTGGCATGCCACAGGGGAGTGTTATGGGACCATTGCTTTTCACAATATATATAAATGACCTAGTAGATAGTGTTGTAAGTTCCGTGCGGCTTTTCGCGGATGATGCTGTAGTATACAGAGAAGTTGCAGCATTAGAAAATTGTAGCGAAATGCAGGAAGATCTGCAGCGGATAGGCACTTGGTGCAGGGAGTGGCAACTGACACTTAACATAGACAAATGTAATGTATTGCGAATACATAGAAAGAAGGATCCTTTATTGTATGATTATATGATAGAGGAACAAACACTGGTAGCAGTTACTTCTGTAAAATATCTGGGAGTATGCGCGCGGAACGATTTGAAGTGGAATGATCATATAAAATTAATTGTTGGTAAGGCGGGTACCAGGTTGAGATTCATTGGGAGAGTCCTTAGAAAATGTAGTCCATCAACAAAGGAGGTGGCTTACAAAACACTCGTTCGACCTATACTTGAGTATTGCTCATCAGTGTGGGATCCGTACCAGATCGGGTTGACGGAGGAGATAGAGAAGATCCAAAGAAGAGCGGCGCGTTTCGTCACAGGGTTATTTGGTAACCGTGATAGCGTTACGGAGATGTCTAACAAACTCTAGTGGCAGACTCTGCAAGAGAGGCGCTCTGCATCGCGGTGTAGCATGCTCGCCAGGTTTCGAGAGGGTGCGTTTCTGGATGAGGTATCGAATATATTGCTTCCCCCTACTTATACCTCCCGAGGAGATCACGAATGTAAAATTAGAGAGATTAGACCGCGCACAGAGGCTTTCAGACAGTCGTTCTTCCCGCGAACCATACGCGACTGGAACAGGAAAGGGAGGTAATGACAGTGGCACGTAAAGTGCCCTCCGCAAAACACCGTTGGGTGGCTTGCGGAGTATAAATGTAGATGTAGATGTAGACTTTAATCGCCGTGGTGACAGTCCGTTGTGCTCCGGAAGTCTTGGCTCTCTTCCTGTGAAGAAGCACAGTTTCTGACTCAGCGTACGTGGCTGCGCGATCCTGTATGGCACAGTGGACAGTATATCTGTCTGGACAGGGGCTACCCGCATGATGAAATCGTTTATGAAATCAAATTGTATGCTATATGTGATTGTATTATGGGAATATTAAATAGTGCTCCATGTATGAGAACCTCATCGAGGACAAAACGTTAACTTTAGTTTACTTGTGCCAGATAGAGTAACCTCTTTACATCTTTCTGGTTGTATGGTAGGGAGACTGTATACTGTCTTCTTCTGGTTGGGCTCCGCAGCCCTTCAAATTTAGAGAACCACATAATTTCCAATATACTTAAACGAGTACTTCATTATACGCATCTACAGAATTTGGAATTTATGTTTGTTCTCAAGTGCAAAATGGATGTAACACTTTATCCTTGTGTCAAACTGCGCATGACTGGTGAAACGTCCCCTTATAACAATTATACACGACTGTGCTTAAACTGACACACAATATTTTTTTAGCGCAACGAAATCTGACTTTCAAAAATCCCTACAAAAGAATGGCCCTGACTAACATTAACCTATACCTTTCACAAATCACTTACCTCACAAAAACCTTCATTACTCGAACTACTGCAATACAGCGAGCGCCACTACTGCCAGCTTAATAATCATAATATATATATAGCAGTTCAATTTCAAAACTTCCGCCATCTCTCTCCCCACATCCACCACTGCTGGCGGCTCACCTCCAACTGCGCAACGCTACGCGCTGTTCACATCCAGCTTCCCAACAATACAATGGCAGACAACAATGCAAACTAGCCACAGACTGCACACAGCACAGCTAGTGATTTTCATATAGAGCGCTACGTAACGTTGCCAATAAGAAAACATAAACAGCCTACTAACACTGGTAATTTCTTTTACTTACAAGAATGATGTCTCCACATCCACGGAGTTCCTAACATAGAGCACATGACTGAAACCAGCTATCGTTGTCGCTGTGGTCTTCAGTCTGAAGACGGGAGTTGTGCAGGTTTGTATGCTAGTCTACCCTGTACAAACCTATTCATCTCCGCAACTATCGCAACCTCCATCTGTTAGAACCTGGTTACTGTACTCATGCTTAGGTCTCCCTCCTCAATTTCTACCCCACACTCGTTTCAGATATTACTAAAATTCCAATGTGAATCAAGTAAGTAGTCAAGTTAGCAATGCAAATCTAATCTGTCTACTGTGAACAGCGTGAACTTGACTCATTACAAGAACATTCCACTGGTGAAGCAGTAGCGACGGGATTCGTGAGACACCTCACCTCGGCCATGTACTGAATTGCACAGCTTTACTGGCTGTCAGCGCAGCATAGCATACGAGGAGACGAAATGCTGGCACCATATTATCTACTGGCGTTAAGTAAAAACTATCTGAATATTGTCAGACTGATTTAGCTAATGTGGGGGAATCTACTGCTGCTGATTAATTTATCTCTTTACATCATTCTGCTACCTCCAATAAATTAACGCAAACACGATATTTACTATCCACTTTAATAATACAGATAAATTTCAATTTACGATGCAAACGTTACGAAAACAGGTTTCTTTAATAGATCAAAATAACCCAAAATGGTTCAAATGGCTCTGAGCATTACGGGACTTAACATCTGAGGTCATCAGTGTCCTAGAACTTATAATTACTACTTAAACCTAACTAACCTAAGGACATCACACAAATCCATGCCCGAGGCAGGATTCGAACCTGCGACGGTAGCAGTCACGCGGTTCCGGACTGAAGCGCCTAGAATCCCTCGGTCACCGCGGCCGGCAAAAATTAACCCAAACTATCATGAATTAGCAGGATAATACGAACTTTCGGCTACGACATTGTCTGTATCTACGATCATTCCACAGTGTACTGAAGTGGCGCTCCAGCTCTACGACGAAAGTATACAAATACAGCAGCAGCGATAGATACATTACAATATCCAGTTAACAGATCATTCGCGGCCACGCTCAAAACAATTGAGAGAAGCAGAAAAAGCAGACATTAACAAGTGTGCGTTTCAGCAAGTCTCTTACCTGTAGGTCAGCAGGGTACAGAATCGAATTAGCGACCAAACTTATGGGACAGAAGTTGTCTTAGAATTTCTATAGTGATTGTCGATCTGCCTGGTAGTGGCTCTTTCACAGAAGATGTAAAAATCCTGTCTCTAGCAAGATTACAAACGAAAACTAGCGCTCTCCCAATAATGGCTAAGGTGGGGCATTCGCAACATAAATGGCGAAGTAAATCGCAGTTTCTGTTGGAACGAGCTTCCTAGACTCAAAAATACCAATTGGATACTTATATGACATCCCTTAAACGAGAATAATTCATATTATTTAATCTAGACGTCAAAATATCGAGTGAATTTTCGAGGATAATTCTGAAACATTGCAAGAAGTAAATGGACTGTCACATAGTTGCCAAACGTATCCTGCACTGTTGCCAATTTTCCATTACACTAGTGGAAAGCTGAATACGTTTTCTAAGCCGATGTGTTTCTAGAGTTGGTCCGGACTAGGGAAGATCGCCATCCGAAGACGCAGCGTCACCAGCTGCTATGCTACTGACTGCGGGCAGAAATACTTAGTAAATGCCAAAGATTTTTATTCACATTTCTGAAACTACGATTTGGGTCTAAACGACAGCTACGAATTATATCCAGATGCATCAGCCGCAACATGTACATCATAAATAAAGAGCAGAGAACTCTATTTGGGTAGGTACCTTTTTCTGCATTAATGCATTCACAGAAAGTGACTCGCTTTTTTAGTGTCACCAGACGCTGTTAACAGTATAAGTAAATAATATTCATTTTAATATTATATACTTGAAATCCCCATCCCCCGCCCTCCCCGCCATGAACCATAGCCTTTCCAGTTGGTGGGGAGGCTTGCGTGCCTCCGTTATACAGATAGCCGTACCGTAGGTGCAACCACAACGGAGGTGTATCTGTTGAGAGGCCAGACAAACTAGTGGATCCTGAAGAGGTGCGGCGACCTTTTCAGTAGTTTCAGGGGGCAACAGTTTGGATGATTGACTAACCTGGCATTGTAACATTAACCAAAACGCCCTTGCTGTGCTAGTACTGCGAACGACTGAAAGCATGGGGGAAAACCACAACAGTAAATTTTCCCAAGGGCATGCAGCTTTACTGTATGGTTAAAAGATGATGGGTAAAATATTCTGGAGGTAAAATAGTTCCCCACTCGAATCTCCGGGCGGGGACCACTCAGGAGGATGTCGTTATCAGGAGTAAGAAAACTGGCGTTCTACGGATCGGAGCGTGGAATGTCAGATCCCTTAATCGGCAGGTAGGTTAGAACATTTAAAAAGGGAAATGGATAGGTTAAAGTTAGATACAGTAGGAATTAGTGAAGTTCGGTGGCAGGAGGAACAAGAATTCTGGTCAGGTTAATACAGGGTTATAAATACAAAATCAAATAGGGGTAATGCAGGAGTAGGTTTAATAATTAATAAAAAAATAGGAGAGCGGGTGAAGCTACTATAAACAGCATAGTGAACGCATTATTATAGCCAAAATAGACACGAAGCCCACACCTACCACGGTAGTAAAAGTGTATATGCCAACTAGCTCCGCAGATGATGAAGAGATTGAAGAAGTGTGCGATGAGATAAAAGAAGTTTTTCAGATAGAGAAGGGAGACGAAAATTTAATAGTTGTGGGGGACTGGAATTCGATAATAGGAAAAGGAAGAGAATGAAAAGTAGTAGGTGAATATGGAATGGGGATAAGGAATGAAAGAGGAAGCCGCCTGGTAGAATTTTGCACAGAGCATAACTTAATCACAGCCAACACTTGGTTTAAGAATCATGAAAGACGGTTGTTTACATGGAGGAGGCCTGGAGACACTTGAAGGTTTCAGATAGGTTATGTAATGGTAAGACAGCGATTTAGGAACCCGGTTTTTAATTGTAAGACACTTCCAGAGGCAGATGTGGACTCTGACCACAATCTATTGGTTATTAACTGTAGAGTAAAACTGAGGAAACTGCGAAGAGGTGGGAATTTAAGAAGATGGGACCTGGATAAAGTGAAAGAACCAGAGGTTGTAGAGAGTTTCAGAGAGAGCATTCGGGAACGATTGACAGGCACAGGGGAAAGAAATACGCTAGAAGAAGAAGAATGGATAGCTTTGAAAGATGAAATAGTGAAGGCAGCAGAGGATCAAGTAGGTAAAAAGCCGGGGGCTTGTAGAAATTCTTGGGTTACAGAAGAGATGTTAAATTTAATTGATGAAAGTAGAAAATATAAAAATGAAGCAGGCAAAAAGGAATACAAACGCCTCAAAAATGAGATCGACAAGAAGTGCAAAATGGTTAAACAGGGATGGCTAGAGGACAAATGTAAGGATTTAGAGGGATATATCACTAGGGGTAAGATAGATAATGCCTACAGGAAAAATACAGAGACCTTTGGAGAAAAGAGAAGCACTTGCATGAATATCAAGAGCTCAGACGAGAAACCAGTTCTAAGCAAAGAAGGGAAAGCAGAAAGATGGAAGGAGAATATAGAGGATCTATACAAGGGCGATGTACTTGAGGGCAATATTATGGAAATGGAAGAGGACGTAAGTGAAGATGAAATGGAAGATGTGATACTGCGTGAAGAATTTGACAGAGCACTGAAAGACCTAAGTCGAAACAAGGGCGCGGGAGTAAACAACATTCCAGTAGAACTACCGATAGCCAAAGGTCTCTGTATTTTTCCTGTAGGCATTATGACAATACTCTACCATGTTGTGAGCAAGGTGTATGAGACAGGCGAAATACCCTCAGAATTCAAGAAGAATATAATAATTCCAATCCCAAAGAAAGCAGGTGTTGATAGGTGTAAAAATTACCGAACTATCAGTTTAATAAATCACGGCAACAAAATACTTACACGAACTCCTTACATACGAATGGAAAAACTGGTAGAATCCCACCTTGGGGAAGATCAGTTCGGATTCCGTAGAAATATTGCAACACTTGAGGCAATACTGTCCCTACGACTTACCGTAGAGGATAGGTTAAGGAAAGGCAAACCTACGTTTCTAGCATTTGTAGACTTAGAGAAAGCTTTTGACAATGTTGACTGGAATAGTGTCTTTCAAATTCTGAAGGTAGTAGGGGTCAAATACAAGGAGCGAAAGGCTATTTACAATTTGTACAGAAACCAGATGGCAGTTATAAGAGTCGAGGGACATGAAAGGGTATGTGGTTGGGAAGGGACTGAGACAGGGTTGCAGCCTCTCCCCGATGTTATTCAATCTGTATATTGAGCAAGAAGTAAAGGAAACGAAAGAAAAATTCGGAGTAGGAATTAAAATCCATGGACAAGAAATAAAAACTTTGAGGCTTGCCGATGACATTGTGATTCTGTCAGAGATAGCAAAGGACCTGGAAGAGCAGTTGAACGGAATGGACAGTGTCTAGTAAGGAGGATATAAGATGAACTTGAACAAAATCAAAACGAAGATATAGGAATATAGTCGAAATACGTAAATCAGGTGATGCTAAGGGAATTGGATTAGGAAATGAGACACTTAAAGTAAAGAATGAGTTTTGCTATTTGGGGAGCAAAATAAGTGATGATGGTCGAAGTAGTGAGGATATAAAATGTAGACTAACAATAGCGTTTCTGAAGAAAAGAAATTTGTTAACTTCGAATATAGAATTAAGTGTCAGGAAATCTTTTCTAAAAGTATTTGTATGGAGTGTAGCCATGTATGGATGTGAAACATGGACGATAAATAGTTTAGACAAGAAGAGAATAGAATCTTTCGAAATCGGTGCTACAGGAGATTGCTGAAGATTAGATGGGTAGATCACGTAACTAATGAAGAGGTACTGAATAGAATCGGGGTGAAGAGGAATTTGTGGCACAACTTTACTAGAAGAAGGGATACGTTAGTAAGACCTGTTCGGCGGCATCAAGGGATCACCAATTTAGTGATGGAGGGAAGCGTGGAGGGTAAAAATCGTAGAGGTAGACCAAGAGATGAATACACAGAATAGATTCAGAAGGATGTAGGTTGCAGTAGTTATTCGGAGATGAAGAAGCTTGCACAGGTTAGAGTAGCATGGAGTGCTGCATCAAACCAGTCTCTGGACTGAAGACCGAAGCAACAACGTACTTGAAATATTTTTTCTTCCGTATGCTTCTGTTTTGGCACCACGCAATAACACATATGAACAGACTACATAACACAGTTTGTGAACGTTCGAGTTTTGTAATGAAATCTCATAATCCCTGAATAACATGTGGCTCTAAACCACAAAAGTAAGAAACCTGAGACGGGATTAATCAGTCTGACAATATTCAGATAGTTTTTTGACTTAACGGCAGTAGAGAATATGGTGCCAGCATTTTGTCTCCCCGTATGTTATGCTGCGCTGACAGACAGTAAACCTGTGCAATTCAGCATAAGGACGAGGAGAGGTGTCTCACGAATCCCGTCGCTACTGCTTCACCAGTTGGATGTTCTTCAAATGACCGAGAAACGGGACTCAAAACCTACGAACATAATTAAACAAGCGAGTCGTTTCAGTGCAATTCAGTTCCAAGCTCTGATAACATGTAAGGAGAAGGAGTAGTGATAAGAATGTGAAACAAGGAACAAAAGGTGCCGACCGCAATGTGTCGAATATATTATTCTCATGCATAACTACCATTGACTCCATTAAAACCAATGCGACGTAATGTCTCATAGTAGTGGTTACAATATAACTGATGGCGATTGTTCATAGAAGCGCCTGAAGACATAATTTTTCAAGCCGTGGTAATTTAAGAGAGAGGGGAAGCAAAACGACCAGAAGAGGTTACCCTATTTGAGTATGGGATGGAATTTCGATACAGTACCTTGCAATCGGTGAATTGTGCTCGTAGTTTATTTCCAGTTCTTTCACACTAACGACCCCTCTATGCTATCACAACACTGATGACAATTATCGAAGCGTAACTGATAAAACAAACAGGTATTTGAAATATTACAGCACTGCGGCTGGATCTAACTCGGTGAACAATGGTAACTGTAATTTCATTTCGTGGTGGGAAGGCTTAATAAAGCTTCTAAGATACATCCTCTGCCCATAAATTTGCTTCCTGTTACAACTGCTCATAGCCTCTTGCTTAGCTGAATAGTTGAGGGTCCCACAAATAGGGCAAAAACCAGAAGGAGAAACAGACGTGGAGACCAGAAATATTAGTCGTTGCAACACCGTGGAGTAAACCGAAGTTAAGCATTGGTAAGGCAATGAATTAGATGAGAAATAGGTTGATGAAGTAAATTAAAATTTTCTAGATAAACTTTAAATCGTCTTTGCCATAGGTGTTACCGTCTTGAAATGGTCCTGCACAGCTAACAAACACCAAACACGTGTAACTGAACTACTCTTCGAATCGGTTTAAATACTTTGGTAACTCGATGTTGCAGTGCGGAGTGTACTACACCTGATAGTCATCCTAGTCCCAATGCAATCCGCAACTATCACCCCACAATTCTGCCGGAACACTCAGCAATGATATAGTTTCAGGAAGAAAGCCAAAGAAGAGAGAATAAAAAAGTCTACAAACCACAGTAAATGGAACAAGTCAGGTTCCATGGAATCAGTGAGGTTTATTATTACTTTAATAAGTCTAATATCATTAGGAGTCATGAGGGACAGAGGACGTTGTGATTAACAACACATTAGTTTCTCAGAACAGACATTTGGGATCCGTAGGGAATGGTAGAGCTACTCTTCTTGTGGTGAAATACTGAACAAACGCTATGCTTGTAAGGGATCCATGATCCCACGAACATAGATGCTAGTATCCGACGCCCAGGTCGATAGTAGACACGAGTCGATTGTCGAGAGCTGCAGGAGGCAGTGAGACTAGTGCCGAGTGCGCAGTAGTAGTATGGGAGAGTGACGAGTGAGCAGTAGTGCTGGAGAGACGGGCAAGAATGGTGGTCGAGTAAAATTTACCGGAGTATGACGAGTGAGCACGTCCCCCTGATCGTCGTGGGGTGTGGGGTTGACCCTCACTAATACCGATTCGCGAGTGATATGAAACAGAAAGTGACGAGTGCCGAATTACGTGTTTCGCGTCAATCGCGTCGGTCAGCAACAACCATGGATTGCAGTGAGGATTGTTGTGAATGTTAACCAACAGCATTGCGTGTGCCGAAGTACTGAAAATCAGCCATCAATAAAAAGAGATAACTGCAATTAGACGTGTAAGGCGAAGGTAGCAACTGCCTCAGAATGTGTGTGTCAGTAGGAAATATATATCAGTTTGTACATCGCAACCTTTGTGGTCCTTAATAATAGACAAACTTTCAATCATTATCTATTCCATCTCAGAACAGCCGTATTCGGTTGAAATATTCCCGAAACCACAGCAGAAAAACCGATAGCCTTTCATCCATTAAGCACACGGTCATATATCATAATAATTCACTGTTTGGCGGCTTCGGTAAATTACACAAAATGCAATAAGGAAATTAAACGGGAGTGTTTCATGCTCCATGTGCAACCGTAGAGTTACGTCGTCAGTTTCTTTTCCCTATATCTTACATGGGGAACCCTCCATAGGTCGTTCTCTGACACAGTCGAACTTTCCCTTGGTTAAAGTAAAGCACTCCGTCTTCAGGCCACAAGTGGCCCATCCGGTTCATCCGACCGCCGTATCATCCTCAGCTGAGGAGGGGCCTGTGGTCAGCACACCGCTCTCCCGGTCGTTATGATGGTTTTCTGTGACCGGAGGCGCTACTGTTCGGTCGAGTAGCACCTCAGTTGGCATCACGAGGCTGAGTGCACCCCGAAAAATGGCAACAGCGCATGGCGGCTGGATGGTCACCCATCCAAGTGCCGGCCACGCCCGACAGCGCTTAACTTCGATGATCTCTCTGGAACCGGTGTATCCACTTCAGCAATGCCGTTGCCGTTACAAGTTAACAATTTCGGATTTTTTTTCTTTACCTTTACTGTGAAACCTTGCTTCTTGCCAATTGTAGGTCAATGGGAAGTACCATACTGATTTTGATGAGCGAGTTTTCGAGTATCAAAATATGTGACATAAATGGCAGTATGTTTTGACTGAATTAATTTAGAAGCTTAAAACTTTTACACCGTTACGGGACCACACACCTTAATAAGTGTCATATTCGTGCTTGATACGCTTACTGGTTCGTGAGGAAAAAGGGCTCTTAACTTTCGGACACACAGACAGACGAACAACAAAGTGTTGCGTTCTCTGATGGTATCTTCTTCTGTGGCATTCATTTCTCGTAGGTCATGCTTAATTTCTTCTAACCAAGTGATTTTTACTTAATTATATTCAGTAGTTTCTTTGGTTAATCTAAAGTTTTCCACCCTGCAAAAATGTCCATAGAACTTCTACGTCCTCTACATCTCCTCCTCAGACAGAAAATTTGGATGCATCTGTGACCGTCTAGAGTGTTGTTTGTCTCGAGGTAGAAAGAATGTCGTCGTGTATGACCTGCCTCTTAATCTTGTGTAAATAATTGCCTTGTTTCGAAAGACTTCCAGTGCCCCTTAAATTAAGCTCCCAAGTAAACATTAACACACAATATCGTTGTAATAGATAAACACTGTTCCGGTAACTTTTCCGCTGCAGCCCCCGTCCCTTTTTCAATGGTAAAGCGCTTTCGTAATTTCCTTACAAAAGACATATGATAATATGCTACGACGTTCTGCATCTGTCGGTCAGTATTTACGGAAACGACTATGATACATAAATTTTAGTGTTTTCTACTAAAATACGCTCTTATTTACTCCTTAAATATCTTCAGCATGCATCAAATTACCGATTAAAAAATATGGTTCCACGTATTCTGTCGTTGTTAAAAGTAAACATTTTATAGCATGAGCGTGTCAAATGGTTCAAATGGCTCTGAGCACTATGGGACTTAACATCTATGGTCATCAGTCCCCTAGAACTTAAAACTACCTAAACCTAACTAACCTAAGGACATCACACAACACCCAATCATCACGAGGCAGAAATAATCCCTGACCCCGCCGGGAATCGAACCCGGGAACCCGGGCGCGGGAAGCGAGAACGCTACCGCACGACCACGAGCTGCGGACGAGCGTGTCGTCATGTAAAATTATAAGGAGATGTGCAATTCCCACACCAGGCGGCTTTCGTTTCTCTCGTAAGCACGTGATGTCTACCTTCACCAGTCCCAATACCTTTTCCAACACTTCAAATTTACGAAGTCATTGAGCTTCAAATAATATTTATATCACTTTAAGCCGCCGTATGGGGAAATACAAATAACAAAAACGTTACAGTTGTATGCTTGTGAGCCATCAGATATCTCCATCGCTACAGCCCTTGACGTACGTTTATTTCTTCACTTGAAAGCGGTTATAAGATGAAATCGGCCGAAAAAATGTAAATAACTTCACGTTTACCAATAACTACAGCCAAACTGTAGTGAGTCAGTCCCGTAATTTGTTTTGGTAAACTATTGGCACTGGTGAATCTGTAGGAAAAGTATCAACTACAATAATATCAAAAAAGGATAGAGTACCATGACCTAGATGCCTCGGTCTGGTAAACACTTCTGAATCCACTTCAAATTAACAACATGCTCCTACTTTTCGACTGGTTTCACTGAGTTAAGACTAACAGAACACATTCGAGAGAGCTAAAGAAGACATACATGATATGTTTCCTACTTTCTGATTCTTGTCAGTATATCGTAACTCATATAATACGACATAGTTTATTATATGCATTCAAGCGTCAGTGTTTTCCTGTTTTTCTCCATTCACTTCAATGAATTGTAATCCGTTGACAATATTAAATGGACTTAAATTTTTTATGCATGTAATGGGAAGAGTTAGTCTGTAGCAAAATCTTGAATTTGGATTTGAAAGCTTGTGGTGTGTTCAATCGTTCAACGAGAGCTCCGCACTTGTTTGAACGGTATTCAAGAATGTACTCGTCGCATAAAAATCACATTACTGTCTTGTATAAACCAAAAATACATTGCTGTTACTTTTAAACAGATCATGTTGTCGACCACAGTCCACACAAGTGACAGCAGTTACTCGAAGATCGGTGTATGACTCCTCAGTCTGTTAATAGAGCCGTATCTGACATTCGAGAAGTAACTACTTATGACCTAAGACGGCTAGCTTCGTCTCTGAAATATTCTTTGAGCTGCGTTTAAATACGACTGTATAAGATTTGAACAACTAAAAATACGTAGTGAATGCCTGCACGTCACTTTATTTGCGGAAGTTGTGGACAAATTCCTATCCTGAGAGTTACTTGTACTCAACAGCTGCAAGGAGGTCATGAATAATACCCCATATTCTTAAAAAAACATGAAATATTGCTTTGTAGACAGGAGACCATTTCATATTATCTATTTTTTATGATTTCATTCATTTTTATGTAACTTTTCCATATAATTCACTACATGCAGTGAATCATACGTCGATTTAGAGGAGCGGGAGACAGATGTTTCAGCAGTTTGCGAAATGCTCAATATGAAAATCCCTTTTATAAATGACAAAGATATAAACTAAGGCACTATTTGTCGTCGTATTGTACTTTGCAGCCAAGAAAAATGGAAGAATAGGAAACTGGTTGCAAAGAAATTTTTAATTTTCGAAATGTTGGTGACGAAGGGAAACCGTGAACCTATTAAAGACTGAGGAAGCAGGAGGCAGGCAAAACACAGTAACTGTACAGTCACATTAATGTGACCACCGTCTACGTTCGACGTTAACGAGCAATAACCTCTCACAGACGACAGGTGGCAACAAAACTTGTCGGGGAAACGCGGAAAAAAGTGCAGTTGTCGTAATGCTGAAACGGAGCGATTTATGCGACGCCCAAAAGGGCATGATCATTGGCTTTGGGGCCGAGAGAGCTAAGTTTTTAAAGGGTTCGAGTGCAGCTGTGGTTGAAGTATACCGTGTATAGCAAAATGGCGCAATCCAGAACCAGCACCAAGGCAGCTGTGGTTCACCACGGCATAGATGATATAAGTGAACGACGGCTGCGGAGATGTTTACGGTAAATAGACGTGCTACTCTCGAGCAACTGACCGATCAAATGTACCAAGGGGCTATCAGCAGTGTCTCCCCAACGACTGTTCAACGAATGTTGCTGCGCATCGGCGTACGCAAGGAGCTGACTGCTGTTTATCGTCGACGAAGGTTGAAATATGCTCGCCAACACCGAAACTCGACGTCCACTGAGTGGCGAAAGGATGAATCACGTTTCGTGCCCCATCGGACAGATGGTCGTTGGCGTGTACGGGGTGAGAAACATCTGAAAGCAGACACCCGGCAACAATCATCGGAAAGGTGCAGGCCGGAAAACGGAGCGTGATGGTCTCGAGTATAATTTCGTAGCATTCTCTGTGTGAGCTCGTCATTCTGGAAGGTACAATGGATCAACACAAATACGCTTCTTTCCTTCGATCCTGCATATGCAGTTTATTTTTCCTCGTCACGATTGTATCTATCAGCAGGACAGTGCAACGTCTCATACAAGATGCAGTGTACGTGAGTGGTTCTACGAGCACCAGGATGAGCTGACAGTACTCCCCTGGCCACCAAACTCTCCGCATTTAGACCCAATCGGGAAGTTCTGGGACCACCTCGATGGGGTTGTATGCGCCATGGATCCTCAACCGAGGAAACTAGCGCAGCTGTTCACGATTATGGAGTCTGTATGCCTTCGATAACCACACTGACTCCTTCCTGCACGTCTCGCAGCAGTTCGCGCTGTAAAAAGTGGTTATTCAGGATTTTGACAGGTAGTTTCATTAATGTGATACGACTGTGTATGTAGAGCGGAAATATGATTAGAAACACTGGGAGCAATCAAACAAGCCGGTCCATTGGGCTGCCCATGTCTTGAAAGACAACTCCCAGAGCAATGACTGAAGAAAATTCTGCAGGAAGCTTCTTTTCTTGTCGTACAAGGTTTTCATTGGTTGAGCAGGAAAATAATTTACCGCACTCTGTCAAGTTCAGTAAGAAGTAGAGAAGTACTGGCCGAAGTGAAGCTTCGATGGCGGGTCGTACCTAGGTAGCTCATCTGGTAAGAGCAGTGGCCGCAAAAGGCGCGGTTTCTGGCTCGAGTCCCAGTATAGTGCTCGGTTTCAGTCTTCCAGGAAGTTCAAAAAACCACACAGTCTTCTTGAGAGCGTAAGACTCATTCTTGTCCTTGCGAGATCTTCAGGAACAGCGATAGCTTCTTGAATCTGTGGTAAGGTGCTGCACGCTGAGCGGTTTAGTTAGTTGCAGGATAGCATATTCCCATTGTTGTGGTTTTGTGGAGCTGACAAGAAACAGCAGCACGTCCGCAAAAACTGTCGTTTTATACAGCTGAGTGCACAGAGCGAATGAAATCCATGAAGAGGGCCTGGGTTTCATTCTAGTTACTACTAGCGATTGTTTTCTTGTCTAGAAGAGTCCAACGGGGTGCACTCAGCCTCGTGATGCTAGATGAAAAACTACTTGACCGATTAGTAGCGGCTTCAGGACACGAGAAGGGGGTTTCCATTCTAGTGATGCCATTGGCAGAGTAGGAACAGTCGGTACCGCCAAGGCCTGTAGACAGAGTTTACGTTTATTGGTGGGTAAACTGCTGCAGAAACAAAGCATTCTTGAACCGCATGTGTGAAGACCGCTACAGGCAAGACGCTGACTTAGGCTGGTATAAGAGTTTCAAAAATCGGGCAACGTCGACTGATAATACAGCCATTACGACGGGCTGTCAACTTGCATCGCAGCATGTAATGTCCTTATATTGAAGTATCTGATTCTACACGATTGTATAAAGACCATCCAAGACGTCAGAAACACCTTCGGAACGTTTCTGTCGAAATAATTGAATGTGAGAAGGGTAGCGCTGAAGTCTGTGCTCGAGCGATCCAAAGCGATCAGAAGCAACGGATGTAGCAATCGTTGTAATGTAATTGTGCTTCAGTACTTCGAACAAGAAAAGCTCGATTACAGTAACACTAAGCCTTCCGGGCGGGAAGGAGCGCCTGGTCCCCGGCACGAATCCGCCCGGCGGATTTGTGTCGGGGTCCGGTGAACCGGCCAGTCTGTGGATGGTTTTTAGGCGGTTTTCCATCTCCCTCGGCGAATGCGGGCTGGTTCCCCTTATTCCGCCTCAGTTACACTATGTCGGTGATTGCTGCGCATACAAGTTCTCCACGTACGCGTACACCACCATTACTCTACCACGCGAACATAGGGGTTACACTCGTCTGGTGTGAGACGTTCCCTGGGGGGGGGAGGGGGGTCCACCGGGGGCCGAACCGCACAATAACCCTGGGTTCGGTGTGGGGTGGCGGAAGGGTGAAGTGGACTGCGGTAGTCGTCGTGGGGTTGTGGACCACTGCGGCTGCGGCTGCGGCGGGGACGGAGCCTCTCCGTCGTTTCTATGTCCCTGGTTAACAGACAATACAATACAATACAACACTAAGTCAGTGTTATGTATACAAAAGGCGCTGAGCACTATGGGACTTAACATCTGAGGTCATCAGCCCCCTAGAACTTAGATCTACATAAACCTAACTAACCTAAGGACATCCATGCCCGAGGTAGGATTCGAACCTGCGACCGTAGCGGTCTTGCGTTTCCAGAATAAACCGCCTAGAACCCCTAGGCCACACCGGCCGGCGTTATGTATACAGCCAATAAAGTCTTTAAAGTGTTCTGCAACGGTGTTCTAAGACAGGTGGTATGGAGCGTCGGTGAGTAGCCGAGGCGGTCGGAGAGGGTGTTGGGGGCGGGGGTTGGGGGAGGGGGTTGTGCCTACCGACTGGGCACTACACAAAGACAATGCCCATCCGTGTACGGCTTATGTTACTTAGCATTATTCACTATAAACAAGATACGAGCTGTTCCTTACTGTGCTCACCACACATAGAACTATGTGACTTCTTCCCCAGAGTGAAAATAAAATTGAAGGGGCGAAGATTTTATAGAGTGGAGGAGATTCAGGTGGAAACGTTGATGGTATTATGTGGTCTAGTCAAATTAATGGAACCACTGCCTATGTTCGACGTCAGCGTACAATAACCATTCACAGACGGCTGGTGGTAGCAAAAATAATGGCTCTGAGCACTATGGGACTTAACATCTGTGGTCATCAGTCCCCTAGAACTTACAACTACTTAAACCTAACTAACCTAAGGACATCACACACATCCATGCCCGAGGCAGGATTCGAACCTGCGACCGTAGCAGCTCGCGATTGCTGGTGGTAGCACTAGCAGTGGAGTGTACATTACGCGTGTCGCAGGACATGGGAAACAGTGCGGCGTTGTCGTAATGAGGAAACGGAGCTGTTCATCTGACGTCGAAAAGGACATGGTCACTGGCTTTCGGACCAAAGGTGGAAGCATTTCCGACAGGTTAAAGTCTGCTAACTGTTTGCGTACAGCCGTTATTAAAGTATCCCGTGCGTGACAGAATGGGGCTACCTAAACCCAGCGCCTAGGCAGCTGTGGTGTACCCCAGGCCATCGACGACAGGGGTGAATGACGGATGTAAAGATATGTGCGGACAAACAGACGTGCAACTGTTGAGTGTTTCAAGGCCCAGATGAATCAAGGGGCTACGAACAGTATCTCCTCAAGGACTGTTCAGTGTTGTGTTTGGAGCTCTGCAGCAGGCGCTTGCTTCATGCACCCGTGCTGGCTAAGGTTCATTGGCGACGACGTCTGGAGTTTGCACTTTTCTTACTTTCATTCGCTTATGTCGAGTGGTAATATACACTCCTGGAAATTGAAATAAGAACACCGTGAATTCATTGTCCCAGGAAGGGGAAACTTTATTGACACATTCCTGGGTCAGATACATCACATGATCACACTGACAGGACCACAGGCACATAGGCACAGGCAACAGAGCATGCACAATGTCAGCACTAGTACAGTGTATATCCACCTTTCGCAGCAATGCAGGCTGCTATTCTCCCATGGAGACGATCGTAGAGATGCTGGATGTAGTCCTGTGGAACGGCTTGCCATGCCATTTCCACCTGGCGCCTCAGTTGGACCAGCGTTCGTGCTGGACGTGCAGACCGCGTGAGACGACGCTTCATCCAGTCCCAAACATGCTCAATGGGGGACAGATCCGGAGATCTTGCTGGCCAGGGTAGTTGACTTACACCTTCTAGAGCACGTTGGGTGGCACGGGATAGATGCGGACGTGCATTGTCCTGTTGGAACAGCAAGTTCCCTTGCCGGTCTAGGAATGGTAGAACGATGGGTTCGATGACGGTTTGGATGTACCGTGCACTATTCAGTGTCCCCTCGACGATCACCAGTGGTGTACGGCCAGTGTAGGAGATCGCTCCCCACACCATGATGCCGGGTGTTGGCCCTGTGTGCCTCGGTCGTATGCAGTCCTGATTGTGGCGCTCACCTGCACGGCGCCAAACACGCATACGACCATCATTGGCACCAAGGCAGAAGCGACTCTCATCGCTGAAGACGACACGTCTCCATTCGTCCCTCCATTCACGCCTGTCGCGACACCACTGGAGGCGGGCTGCACGATGTTGGGGCGTGAGCGGAAGACGGCCTAACGGTGTGCGGGACCGTAGCCCAGCTTCATGGAGACGGTTGCGAATGGTCCTCGCCGATACCCCAGGAGCAACAGTGTCCCTAATTTGCTGGGAAGTGGCGGTGCGGTCCCCTACGGCACTGCGTAGGATCCTACGGTCTTGGCGTGCATCCGTGCGTCGCTGCGGTCCGGTCCCAGGTCGACGGGCACGTGCACCTTCCGCCGACCACTGGCGACAACATCGATGTACTGTGGAGACCTCACGCCCCACGTGTTGAGCAATTCGGCGGTACGTCCACCCGGCCTCCCGCATGCCCACTATACGCCCTCGCTCAAAGTCCGTCAACTGCACATACGGTTCACGTCCACGCTGTCGTGGCATGCTACCAGTGTTAAAGACTGCGATGGAGCTCCGTATGCCACGGCAAACTGGCTGACACTGACGGCGGCGGTGCACAAATGCTGCGCAGCTAGCGCCATTCGACGGCCAACACCGCGGTTCCTGGTGTGTCCGCTGTGCCGTGCGTGTGATCATTGCTTGTACAGCCCTCTCGCAGTGTCCGGAGCAAGTATGGTGGGTCTGACACACCGGTGTCAATGTGTTCTTTTTTCCATTTCCAGGAGTGTATTTTGGGGAAACTCTTCCCATTCTCTAAGGGAATTTTTGGCTCCGAAACGGGCAGTTTAGGAAATGAATGGTGTAAGTTCGCGAATCTCTTGTCGGCTCCTGTTCTGGATATTCTGACACTTGCCTCTCAGTATACTAGTATGTATTATTTACTGTAGTTTCTTGCTAAGAATATCAGCCTATTCTCAAGAATTAGCAGCTTTCACTCAGTTAATAGTAGGCAGAGAATCAGTCTACATTTTTGGATCGTACTTCCTTGACCCTCGTGCAGAAAGGTTTGTAGTATACTGCTGCATCCATTTCCAGTAAGGTAACACAAGAATTCAAAAATATTAGCAGTAGTCCACGAGCTTTCAAATCGAAACTGAAGAGTTTCCTCATGGATGACTCCTCTATATTATCGAGGAGTTCCGTGAAAAATTAAGCTGATGCCTAAGTTATATAGTTGTTGCGTTTACTTGAACTTATGGCTTGTCTGCTTTTGGGTTCATAAATATTTTATTTTATCTATTATTACTTTTATGTTGTAGTTTCATGTATCGACACGTTACACGACCTTGGAATTTGCTCCTCAGTTAGGTCCTACGGAAATAGACGTGTGAAACAAAAATACAACAAAATAAAATTGAATTTTATCTATAATGGATGCTGTTGAACTCCGTGACTGTTCCTTTATAGGGTGTAGAAAAATTTCCTCTACCAGTCACAATAAAAGGTTATTTGTTTGTCACACGACCGGTGCCGGGCTTGCGCCCAAATTCAGGTGTTTATACATTCATGTACACGTTTATATGCTGGAGATCACTGTATAAATACAAAAAAAAATATTTTCTGGTGACTAAACAAATACAAGTGGGACTACTGTAAGTGGCAAGGCAGCATTTGTCGAAAATATATCTCCACTTACACAGTCACCAGCAAATAATTTTTTGTATTTATACAGTGATCTCCAGCATATAAACATGTACATGAATGTATAAACACCTGAAGATGGGTGCAAGCCCGAAACCGGTCGTGTGACAAAAAAATAACCGTTTATTGTAACTAGCAGCGGAAATTTTTCTGCACCCTACAAAAAAAAAAAGAAGAAAAAAACGTACCGCAACTGGACGTCCAGTGGTTAGGGACAGATGCCTTTTCAGATGAATCACCTTTCGTGTCCCATCGTACAGATGGCCATTGGCACGTGCGGCGTGAAACGTCCGACAACTTGAATACAGCAACAATCGTCTGAAGGGTCATAGCCGCAGGACGGAGCGTTATGGTCTGCGGAACGATTTGGAGGCATCCCCTGGGTGATCTCGTCAATGTGGAAGACACAAGGAATCGACAGGGATATGCACCTGTCCTACCACTACATACAGTTTGTTTGTCCTCGGTGCGATGGCGTCTACCAGTAGGACAATGCAACGTGTCACACAGCTCGCAGTGAACGTCTGTGGCTCAAAGAGCACCAGGGAGATTTTACTGTACTCCCCTGGCCACAAAGCTTCCCGGATTCAAATCCAATGGAGTATCTGCGGGACCACCTCTATCGGGCTGTTTGCGCCATAGCTCCTCAGTCGAGAAACCTAGCGCAGCTGGCCACAGCAGTGGTGTTGACACGGCTCCACATCCCTGTGCGTAGCTTCGAAAACCACATTTACTCTCTTCCTACAAGTATCGCAGTTGTGCGGGTTGCAGAAGGCGTTTATTCGGGCTTTTGACAGACAGTCACAATAATGTTACCTGACAGGGTAAATAACGATGAAAAACATCCGAGACGAATTTCAAAAGTGGCAGAAGTGTATTCCGCTTATTCTCCCAAATGAATTAATGTCGCGAGCTTTTGTGTACCACCGTGTATACTTCCCAATCGACTATGAAACGCCGCCGCTGCCCCTGGCTGACTCGAAAACGCGGCACAGGGCCGGGCATGCGAGCTCCGGCTCTTTCGCACCAACTGATCACATTTACTGCGTCCGCAGCTCGTGGTCTAGTGTCTAGCGTCGCTGCCTCTGGATCACAGGGTTCCGATGGGTACGATTCCCAGCCGGGTTGGGGATTTTCTCCGCCCGGGGGGTGTTTGTGTTGTCCTCATCATTTCATTATCATCATCTTCATTCGTGAAGGTGGCTAGATGACAGCGCAGTTGAGCGCCCCATAAACCAAACATCAAACATTTACTGCGTCGCGCCGTAGCGCCCGCGAGTTCGTAAACAAAGGGCCGGTGTCATTGTGAGCGTCCGGCGCGCCGTGGTATTTTCGGCCGGCTCTGCGCCGCGGCTGCACGCTGCGTTCACGGTCGGACGTCGTGTCGGGTGACTCCGCTCTCCCTCCGGTGCCAGAAATACCCGCGAGTCGCGTCGGCGCGGCGGCCGGCTCGGCCTGTGCCGATTGCGCGCACGACACCGGGGGAGCCTCGTTATCCAGTCCCCCCCCCCCCCCTCCCGAGCCTGCGGCGTCGCTTAAACAGCTCGGCCCCTGCTGCACGGAAAACAAACGCCGGCGCCGCAGCCGAGTCAGCGCGATCCGCAGACCGCGGGCCCTCACTCCTCTTCGTTGCCTCGAGGGCGTAAAATGCAGGCACGTCCGTCCTCTTCCGCCGTTGCCGGTTTTCATAAGCAGTTTTAAGTTGTGTACCGCTGGAGCAGGTCTCTCGTAAACAGGAGAAAAACAGTGAGGGGAAGCTTTTGTAGAAAAATAAGAAATTTGTCTCGTCTCCTACTGGTAATATTTCCGCTCCAATCCACTCCATGGTATCGTCTCACTACCCTTAATTCGTAATAGAGGTTGTTCGAATTACTCGGCATTTTGACGTTTACATTTTGTTCGTACTACGTGAACGTTCACTTTATCTCGTAAGTAGACCGGTGAAGACACTCAACTTTAGTTTAAAATTTTGGCTGGACTAAATAAGCACTGCGTCTGTTCAAGGATATTATCCAACGACAAAAAAAGCAGACCCATGCAGATACAATGACGAAACTCGTTACACCATGAACAGCTTAGCTGAATTCTACAAAACTGTATTCCAGGATTTCCGTAAACATGGCAGCACAACATCTGCCGTAGCAAAGGTAAGAGAGGGTCTGAATCTTGCCATGAACACACAAGAGACGACTATCATGCCCTTCTTCGCCTTCAGCAAAACCTTCGACTTCGGCATTCTACTTGCAAAACTTAGGAGACTAAATCTTTGCTAAATTGTAGTCTCACGTCTCGCCAGCAATTTTGGGCACCATAAAATCACAACGTAGGTTTGCAGTATCAGGTGTCTTCCAGGGTTTAGTATTAGGTCGTATACTATTCTTCGTTATATGTCAATGATGTGTCATCAGTTTTGTTCTGCTGTAAATAACACATGAACGCTGATGGCCACCAGTTCTGTATAAGTGCAAAACTAATAAACTTGAAGACAGCTATCGAAAATCTCAATAACGACCACTGCACACTCTGAAAATTGTCACAGGCTCAATCCATCCAATACCCAAGCAGTACTGGTTGGTCTTTCTAGGCTCATTAGAACGAATTATCGGGACTGCTTATCATCTTTAATCCGTCAGCAAAGAATCTAGAAGCAATAATAGATGAAAATCTATGTAGGACTGAGCACGCAACTGCAACAAGCAAGAAAGCATCATCGTCTCTCCACATCCTACAAAAATACAAAAAACTCTTTCCACTTGACCTGAAAAGGAAACTTGTACAAACACTTATACTTCCAGTTATTGATTACAGCGATGTTATCCTGCAAGGTCCTAAGGAAGGCTCACGGTTATGAATACCTGCGTCCGTTATGTCTGCGATGTTCGATTCTTTCCTTATGTTTCACCATTATATGCTCAGCTATCCCTGGTGCATTCAGATAAGTAAAAGACTTCCACATCCTCTGTCTTCTCTACTGTCTCACCAACGGACACTGTGTCCCATATCTAACCTCGACCTTGATGTTCTTGTCTGCACCACATGCAGACACCGCCGTTTCCATCAGAATAACATTCTTTCTGTCCCACTCCAGCGTTCAGCCAATTTCTCTAAGTCTTTCTCAGTAGCAGGAACCTGACTCTGGAATAACCTGCATTACAGTAGAGGACTGAATAACATCTCCAGCTAATGACAGTTAATGACACATGTCCTGAAGCAACAATAATGACTACCATCTCGTCTCTGCATACGTTCGTTACCCCTTCTTTTCAGCCAGAACTTCCTCATTTCCCGGAACCTTTAACTGGCGCCATTTCCTTACCCCAGAAATCAATACATCAGGAAACATCTTTCAGCATACTTACAAAATTATTTTTATATCTACCATTGTAATTATTGCTATTATTGTTATTATTATCATTATAACTATTATCATTGTTAATGGCAGCAGCAGTAGCAGTAGAAATGTTGCCAGTATTAACTTTGTTAGTTCATAATCATTATTATTAACTAATATTGTCACGATAGTCACTCAAACCAATGTAATACTATTTGTCGTGTTCTAATTGATATTTCTCAGGTAACTGTTGTAAGAAAGGTACTGCTTATGTGAAACTCTAGTCTGATGTAAGAGAAGATCTTATCGTCCTAATAACATAAGGTTAAATAAATAAATACGTGTTTGTAAGAATTATTGACTAAAATTTCTTTATGTGAGATTCTTTTCAGTACAGGCCAGAAAAAAAAGAACATTCCTACAGATGAGGAATGGTGTGGGTACAAGATGCCTGTTGGGTGTGTCTGACGTTACTGGAACTTCTCAGGTTGAGGTTGCAATCCATAGGATGTACACATGCTGTTTACCATAATCTTACAGATATTTGGCAGTCTGCGGCTTCCTTGCTGATCATGCAAATGATAAGACCATTTTGAGATGACCATAGTGCGAGGACTGCAGAATAATTGGTGACGAGATGGACTGAGAGCAAGACAGTACCGAGAACACTGGGTTTAGATCCTTCCACATGGACTGCACCATGAGAAGACTGTAAAATTGTTGATCAGCTCTGACGAATAGACGGGTCACAGCAATTGAAATCAGGACAGGCGAGTGGGGCCCAAAGTTCGTTCTGATCCAATTTAGGGGAAAGCATACACTTAGGGGTGACCATGGTTGATTTATGACCCCCCCCCTTAACTTATTGTTGAGTTAATTCACTTATGACCCCCAGGAGGTTGATTTATTACCTCCTGATTGTAATTCATCCTTCCGCGACACCCCCCACCTTCGTCATTCCTCTCCACCTACCTCTTCTCCTTCACTTACCCCATCGCTCTGGAAACCTCCCCTCACTGATACAAGTAAATCTTCCACATCAAATTAACTGACTGATTGATCATGTAGATGCATTAATTGACTCCATCCATCTCCTGAGAAATCCTGCAGACCTCCATTCCCACCCTCCCTAACGTTTCCCCTCCTCACCTGGAAAATGGCAGGAAAAGGAGAAAGTCTGCGCAGGAGAGGAGGGATCTCATGATAAGAAATCCGACTACATAGCAAAGGATGTTCTGTTGATTATAAAATTCAACTTGCAGGGTTTCGATACCTTTTGATTATCATTCTCTAGTTTACTGGAAGATGTGGGTCTTGCGAAATACAGCGAAAAGAAAGTAAGTAAATCACTCGCCTTTTCTTCTGATAGCACAAGGAATACCGTCGCATAATCGACATCAACACAGCTCACTGCACGTAATTACAGAGATGAAAGTCTCTCTACCCCAACTTCTCACTGACTAGAGGGACAGACTTATTGACCAGGACACTGCATACCCACACGCTGACCATTTCCCTGGGCTGCACCTTACACTGGTGTCTGAGAGATCGCTCTAAGCCCGCTCATGAGAGCAGTCGACTGATGCACTGGCTGTCGTTGATAATGATACCTCAGAATTTACTTTCGAAGCAGATCCTCTCCCTCTCCCTCAATCTCTCTCTCTCTCTCTCTCTCTCTCTCTCTCTCTCTCTCTCTCTCTAAGCGGATGATTCTTGTTTGTGTGAATTTGTGATAATATCTTGTAGGACCAAACTGCTGAGTTCATTGGTTCCTAAGCTTATACACTACTTACCCCAACTTAAACTAACTTACACTACGAACAAAGAAATGTACTGTCTTACTGAGTACCAACACTAGTTGTGCATGAGAAGTAGGGGGGGAAGAGCACTTAAGTTAAACTTACACTTCGAACAAAGGGATGTACGGACTTACTGACTACCAACACTAGATTTGCGTGAGTAGTAGAGTGGGGGGTTGACTTACTGACTACCAACACCAGACTTGCATAAGTAGTAGCGGGGGGGGGGGGAGGAGGCAGTGAAGTTAAACATACACTATGAACGAAGGGAAACACTGACTTACTGATTACCAACACTAAATTTGAATGAGTAGTAGGGAGGGAGTGGGGTGCAGTGGAGATAAACTTACACTACAAACAAAGGGATATACGGACTTACTGACAACCAACACTAGATATGCATGAGTAGTAGGTTGGGGGGTTGACTTACTGACTACCAACACTAAATTTGCATGACTAGTAGGGTGGCGGGTTTGACTTACTGACTACGAACACTATATTTGCATGAGTAGTAGGGGGGGGGGGGGGCAGTGCAGCTAAACTTACACTATGAACGAAGGGATGCACTGACTTACTGACTACCAACACTAAATTTGCATGAGTAGTAGGGGGAGGGCAGTGGAGTTAAACTTAAACTACGAACGAACAGATGCACTGACTTACTTACCACCAACACTAGATTTGCATGAGTAGTAGGGTGGAAAGGGAGGGAACGTGGAATTAAACTTACACTACAAACAAAGGGATGTACGGACTTACTGGCTACCAACACTAGATGTGCATGAGTAGTACGGGGGGCGGGGGAGCAGTGGAGTTAAACTTACACTACGAACAAAGGGTTAAACTGTCTTACTGACTACCAACACCAGATGTCCATGAGTAGTAGTGGGGGGGGCAGTGGAGTTAAACTTACACTACGAATGAAGGGATGCACTGACTTACTGAACAGCAACACTAGATTTGTATGAGTGGTATGGTGGTGGTGGGGGGTGCTGTGGAGTTAAACTTACTCTACAAACAAACGGATACACTGCCCTACTGACTACCATCACTAGTTGTGCATGAGTGGTACGGGGGGGGGGGGGGCGGAGCACTTGAGTTAAATTTACACATTCGAACAAAGGGATGTACAGACTTACTGACTACCAACACAAGATTTGCATGAGTAGTAGGGTAGGGATTTGACTTACTGACATCCAACACTAGATTTCTATGAGTAGTAGCGTGGGGGGTTAACTTACTGACTACCACACTTGATTTGCATGAGTAGTAGGGGGGGCGGCAGTGGAGTTAAACTTACTCTACAAATGAAGGGATGCACTGACATACTGACTACAAACCCCAGATTTGCATGAGTAGTAGGGGGGGTGGGGCGGACAGTGGCGTTAAACTTACACTATGAACGAAGGGACGCATTGACGTACTGCCTACCAGCACTACATTTGCATGAGTAGCAGGAGGGAGGCGGCAGTGGAGTTAAACTTACACTACGAACAAAGGGATGTACGGACTTACTGAATAGCAACACTAGACTTTCATGAGTAGTATGGTGGTGGTGATGGGTGTGCAGTGGAGTTAAACATACACTACAAAGAAAGGGATGTACGGACTAACTGACTACCAACACAAGATTTGCATAGGTAGTAGGGTGGGTGGTTGACTTGCTGACTGCCTACACTAGATTTGCATGAGTAGCAGGTGGGGGGGGGGCAGTGGAGTTGAACTTACACTACAGACAAAGGGATGTACGGACTTGCTGACTACCAACAGTAGATTTGCATGAGTGGTAGGGGTGGGGGCAGTGGAGATAAACTTAATCTATGAACGAAGGGATGCACTGACTTACTGACAATAGATTTGCATGAGTAGTAGGGTGGAGGGGGGACAGTGGAGTTAAACTTACACATTCGAACAAAAGGATGTACGGACTTACTGACTACCAACACTAGATTTGCATGAGTAGTAGGGTAGGGATCTGACTTACTGACTACCAACACTAGATTTCTATGAGTAGTAGGGTGGGGGGTTGACTTACTACCACACTTGACTTACACGAGTAGTGGGGGTGCAGTGGAGTTAAACTTACTCTACAAATGAACGGATGCACTGACATACTGACTACAAACATTAGATTTGCATGAGTAATAGGGTGGGGGGAAGGGGGGTGGACAGTGGCGTTAAACTTACACTACGAACGAAGAGAAACATTGACTCACTGCCTACCAACACTACATTTGCATGACTAGTAGGAGGGAGGCGGCAGTGGAGTTAAACTTACTACGAAAAAAGCGATTTACGGACTTGCTGATTACCAACACTACATGTGCATGTGTAGTGGGGGGGGGGGGGGGGCAGTGGAGGTAAACGTACTCTATGGACGAGGGGAACAACTGACTTACTGACTGCCATACACAATGTTTGCATGAGTAGTAGGGTGAGTGGTTGGCTTATATACTACCAACCTTAGTATTGCATGAGTAGTAAGGCGGGGTGGGAAGGGGTGCAGTGGAGTTAAACTTACACTACGAACCAAGGCATAAACTGCCTTACTGACTACCAACACTAGTTTTGCATGAGTAGTAGAGTGGGGAGGGAGCAGTGGAGTTAAACTTACAAGCCGAACATATGAACTTACGGACTTACTGACTACCAAAACAAGATTTGGATGAGTACTAGGGTGGGGGGAGCAGTGGAGTTAATCTTACACTACGAACAAAGTGATGTACTAACTTACTGACTACCAATACTGGATTTGCATGAGTAGTATGGTGGTGGTGGGGAGATGCAGTGGAGTTAAACTTACACTACAAATAAAGTGATGTGCAGACTTACTGATTACCAACACAAGATGTGCATGAGTAGTAGGGTGGGTGGTTGACTTACTGACTACCAAACCCAGATGTCCATGAGTAGTAGTGGGGGGCAGTGGAGTTAAACTTACACTACAAATAAAGTGATGTACGGACTTACTGATTACCAACACAAGATGTGCATGAGTAGTAGGGTGGGTGGTTGACTTACTGACTACCAACACTAGTATTGCATAAGTAGTAGGGGGGGGGGGCAGTGGAGTTAAACTTTCACTACTAACAAAGGGATGTATGGACTTACTGACTACCAACGCTACTTGTGCATAAGTAGTATGTGAGGGGGGAGAAGGCAGTGGAGTTGAGCTTACACTACGAATGCAGGGATGCACTTAGTTACTGAATAGCAACACTAGATTTGCATGAGTAGTATGGCGGCGGTGGTGGGGGTGCAATGGAGTTAAACTTACACTACGAACAAAGGGATGCACTGACTTACTGACAACCAACACTAATTTTGCGTGATTAGTAGGGTGTGGAAAGCAGTGGAGTTAAACATACACTACCAACAAAGTGATGTACGGAGTTACTGACTACCAACACTAGATGTGCAAGAGTAGTACAGGGTGGGGGGGGGTGGCAGTGGAATTAACTTACACTTCGGACAAATTGATGTACAGACTTACTGACTACCAACACTAGATTTGCATGAGTAGTAGGGTGGGTGTTGACTTACCGACTACCAACAGTAGATTTGCATGAGTGTTAGAGGGGGTGGTGGAGTGGAGTTAAACATTCACTATGATCGAAGAGATGCACTGACTTTCTGTCTACCAAGACTAGATTTGCATGAGTAGTAGTGGGGTGTGTGTGCCTTGGAGGTAAACTTACACTACGAACGAAGGGATGAACAGACTGACTAATTACCAACACTAGATTTCCATGAGTAGTAGGAGGGAGGCGGCAGTGGAGTTAAACTTACACTACGAACAAAGGGATGTAAGGACTTACTGATTAACAACAATAGATTTGCATGAATAGTTAGTGGTGGGGGCATTGGAGTTAAACATACACTACGAACAAATGGATATAAGGACTTACTGACTACCAACACTAGATGTGCATGAGTAGTAAGGGGGGGGGGGGTGGTTACAATGGAGTTAAACGTACACTATGGACCAAGGGATGCACTGACTTACTTACCACCAACACTAGATTTGCATGAGTAGTAGTGGGGTGTGTGTGCCTTGGTGTTAAACTTACACTACGAACGAAGGGATGAACTGACTTACTAACTACCAACACTAGATTTGTACGAGTAGTATGGGGGGCTGTGGAGTTAAACATGCACTCCTAACAAAGGGAGGCACGGACTTACTGACTACCAACACTAGATGTGCTGACTAGTACCCAGTTGGGGGGGGGGGTGGAGACAGTGGAGTTAAACTTACAATCCAAAGAAATGGATGTATGGACTTACCTGACTACCAACACTGGATCTGCACGAGTAGAAGTGTTGGGGGCGTGCTGTGGAGTTAAACTTACAGTACGACTGAAGGGATGCACTGACTTACTGACTACCAACACTTGATGTGCATGAGTTGTAGGAGGGAGGGGGGGTCAGTGGAAATAAGGTTACACTATAAACGAAGGGATGCACTGACTTACTGACTACCAACACCAGATCTGCATGAGTAGTAGGGGAGAGGGGCAGTGGAGTTAAACTTACACCACAAGTAAAGGGATATACTTACTTACTGACTACCAACACTAGATGCCCATGAATAGTGGTGGGGGGCAGTGGAGTTAAACTTACACTACTAACAAAGTGATGCACTGACTTACTGACTACCAACACTAGATTTGCATGAGTAGTAGGGTGCGGGGGGGGGGGGGCAGTGGAGTTAAAGTTACAGTACGAACAAAGGGATGTACAGACTTACTGACTACCGACTCTAGATTTGCATGAGTAGTAGGGTAGGTGGTTACTTACTCACTACCAACCCCACATGTCCATCAGTAGTAGTGGAGGGCAGTGGAGTTAAACTTACACTATGAATGAAGGGATGCACTGACTTACTGAATAGCAATACTAGATTTTAATGAGTAGTATGGTGGTAGTGGTGAGGGTGCAGTGGAGTTAAACTTACACTATGAACGAAGGGATGCACTGACTTACTGACTACCAACACTAGATTGCATGAGTAGTATGGCAGTGGTGGTGGGGTACAGTGGAGTTAAACCTACACTATGAACAAAGGGATGTACGGACTTACCGACTACCAACACTAGATGTGCATGACTAGTACAGGGGGATGGGGGGTGGCAGTGGAGTTAAACTTACACTACAAACAAAGGGATTCACTGACTTACTGACAACAAACACTAGATTTGCATTCGTACTAGGGTGCGGGGGGGGGGGGCAGTGGAGTTAAACGTACTCTACAAACAAAAGGATGTAATGACTTTCTGACTACCAACACTTGATTTGCATCAGTAGTAGGTGGGAGGTGGGGGGGGGGGGCAGTGGTGTAAAAGTTACACTACGAACATAGGGAAGTATGGACTTACTGGCTATCCACACTAGATGTGCCCGAGTAGTAGGGGCGGGGCAGTGGAGTTAAGCTTACACTACGAACGAATGGATGCAATGGTATACTGACTACCAACACTTGATTTACATGAGTAGAAGAGAGGGGCAGTGGAGTTAAACTTACACCACGAACAAAGGGATGTACTGACTTACTGACTACCAACACTAGATTTGCATGAGTAGTAGATGGGGGGGGGATGGAGTTAAACTTACACTACGAACATAGGGAAGTACGGACTTACTGACTATCCACACTAGATGTGCCCGAGTAGTAGTGTGGGGCAGTGGAGTTAAACTTACTCTACGAACAAAGGGATGTATGGACTTACTGACTTCCAACACAAGATTTGCATGGGTAGTAGGGTGGGTGGTTGACTTACTGACTACCAACACTAGATTTGCATGAGTAGTAGATGGGGGGGGGGGGATGGAGTTAAACTTACACTACGAACAAAGGGATGTACGGACTTACTGATTACCAACACTAGATTTGCATGAGTAGTTGGGGGTGGGGGCATTAGAGTTAAACCTACCCTACAAACAAAGGGATGAACAGACTTACTAACTACCAACACTAGATTTTCAGGAGTAGTAGGTTGGGTGGTTGACTTACTGACTACCAACACTAGTTTTGCATGAGTAGTAGATGGGGGCAGTGGAGTTAAACTTACTCTACAAAGAAAAGGATACACTGGCTTACTGACTACCAACACTAGATATGAATGAGTAGTAAGGGGGGGGGGGGAGGCAGTGGAGTTAAGCTTGCACTACGAACAAAGTGATGTACTGACTTACATCTACATCTACATCTACATTTATACTCCACAAGCCACCCAACGGTGTGTGGCGGATGGCACTTTACGTTCCACTGTCATTACCTCCCTTTCCTGTTCCAGTCGCGTATGGTTCGCGGGAAGAACGACTGTCTGAAACCCTCCGTGCGCGCTCTAATCTCTCTAATTTTACATTCGTGATCTCCTCGGGAGATATAAGTAGGAGGAAGCAATATATTCGTTACCTCATCCAGAAACGCACCCTCTCGAAACCTGGCGAGCAAACCACACCGCGATGGAGAGCGCCTCTCTTGCAGAGTCTGCCACTTGAGTTTGTTAAACATCTCCGTAACGCTATCACGGTTACCAAATAACCCTGTGACGAAACGCGCCGATCTTCTTTGGATCTTCTCTATCTCCTCCGTCAACCCGATCTGGTACGGATCCCACACTGATGAGCAATACTCAAGTATAGGTCGAACGAGTGTTTTGTAAGCCACCTCCTTTGTTGATGGACTACATTTTCTAAGGACTCTCCCAATGAATCTCAACCTGGTACCCGCCTTACCAACAATTAATTTTATATGATCATTCCACTTCAAATCGTTCCGCACGCATACTCCCAGATATTTTACAGAAGTAACTGCTACAAGTGTTTGTTCCGCTATCATATAATCATACAATAAAGGATCCTTCTTTCTATGTATTCGCAATACATTACATTTGTCTATTTTAAGGGTCAGTTGTCACTCCCTGCACCAAGTGCCTATCCGCTGCAGATCTTCCTGCATTTCGCTACAATTTTCTAATGCTGCAACTTCTCTGTATACCACAGCATCATCCGCGAAAAGCCGCATGGAACTTCCGACACAATCTACTACGTCATTTATATATAATGTGAAAAGCAATGGTCCCATAACACTCCCCTGTGGCACGCCAGAGGTTACTTTAACGTCTGTAGACGTCTCTCCATTGATAACAACATGCTGTGTTCTGTTTGCTAAAAACTCTTCAATCCAGCCACACAGCTGGTCTGATATTCCGTATGCTATTACTTTGTTTATCAGGCGGCAGTGCGGAACTGTATCGAACGCCTTCCGTAAGTCAAGAAAAATAGCATCTACCTGGGAGCCTGTATCTAATATTTTCTGGGTCTCATGAACAAATAAAGCGAGTTGGGTCTCACACGATCGCTGTTTCCGGAATCCATGTTGATTCCTACATAGTAGATTCTGGGTTTCCAAAAACGACATGATACTCGAGGAAAAAAAACATGTTCTAAAATGCTACAACAGATCGACGTCAGAGATATAGGTCTATAATTTTGCGCATCTGCTCGACGACCCTTCTTGAAGACTGGGACTACCTGTGCTCTTTTACAATCATTTGGAACCTTCCGCTCCTCTAGAGACTTGCGGTACACGGCAGTTAGAAGGGGGCAAGTTCTTTCGCGTACTCTGTGTAGAATCGAATTGCTATCCCGTCAGGTCCAGTGGACTTTCCTCTGTTGAGTGATTCCAGTTGCTTTTCTAATCCTTGGACACTTATTTCGATGTCAGCCATTTTTTCGTTTGTGCGATGATTTAGAGAAGGAACTGCAGTGCGGTCTTCCTCTGTGAAACAGCTTTGGAAAAAGGTGTTTAGTATTTCAGCTTTACGCGTGTCATCCTCTGTTTCAATGCCTTCATCATCCCGGAGTGTCTGGATATGCTGTTTCGAGCCACTTACTGATTTAACGTAAGACCAGAACTTCCTAGGATTTTCTGTCAAGTCGGTACATAGAATTTTACTTTCGAATTCACTGAACACTTCACGCATAGCCCTCCTTAAGCTAACTTTGACATCCTTTAGCTTCTGTTTGTCTCAGAGGTTTTGGCTGCGTTTAAACTTGGAGTGAAGCTCTCTTTGCTTTCGCAGTAGTTTCCTAACTTTGTTGTTGTACCACGGTGGGTTTTTCCCGTCCCTCACAGTTTTACTCGGCACGTACCTGTCTAAAACGCGTTTTACGATTGCCTTGAACTTTTTCCATAAACACTCAACATTGTCAGTGTCGGAACAGAAATTTTCGTTTTGATCTGTTAGGTAGTCTGAAATCTGCCTTCTATTACTCTTGCTAAACAGATGAACCTTCCTCCCTTTTTTTATATTCCTATTAACTTCCATATTCAGGGATGCTGCAACGGGCTTGTGATCACTGATTCCCTGTTCTGCACATATAGAGTCGAAAAGTTCGGGTCTGTTTGCTATCAGTAGGTCCAAGATGTTATCTCCACGAGTCGGTTCTTTGTTTAATTGCTCGAGTTAATTTTCGGATAGTGCACTCAGTATAATGTCACTCGATGCTCAGTCCCTACCACCCGTCCTAAACATCTGAGTGTCCCAGTCTATATCTGGTAAATTGAAATCTCCACCTAAGACTATAACATGCTGAGAAAATTTATGTGAAATGTATTCTAAATTTTCTCTCAGTTGTTCTGCCACTAATGCTGCTGAGTCGGGAGGTCGGTAAAAGAAGCCAATTATTAACCTAGCTCGGTTGTTGAGCGTAACCTCCACCCATAATAATTCACAGGAACTATCCACTTCTACTTCACTACAGGATAAACTACTACTAACAGCGACGAACACTCCACCACCGGTTGCATGCAATCTATCCTTTCTAAACACCGTCTGTACCTTTGTAAAAATTTCGGCAGGATTTACCTCTGGCTTCAGCCAGCTTTCTGTACCTATAACGATTTCAGCTTCGGTGCTTTCTATCAGCGCTTGAAGTTCCGGTACTTTACCAACGCAGCTTCGACAGTTTACAATTACAATTTCGACTGCTGCTTGGTCCCCGCATGTCCTGACTTTGCCCCGCACCAGTTGAGGCTGTTGCCCTTTCTGTACTTGCCCAAGGCCATCTAACCTAAAAAACCGCCCAGAACACGCCACACAACCCCTGCTACCCGTGTAGCCGCTTGTTGCGTGAAGTGGACTCCTGACCTATCCAGCGGAACCCGAAACCCCACCACCCTATGGCGCAAGTCGAGGAATCTGCAGTCCACACGGTCGCAGAACCGTCTCAGCCTCTGATTCAGACCCTTCACTCGGCTCTGTACCAAAGGTCCGAAGTCAGTCCTGTCGACGATGCTGCAGATGGTGAACTCTGCTTTCATCCCGCTTCGTCTTTTCTGTTAAAATCAGATAGCCGCCGGAAGCCAGAGAGGATTTCCTCCGATCCATAGCGACACACATCATTGGTGCCGACATGAGCGACCACCTGCAGATGGGTGCAACCTGTACCCCTCATGGCATCCGGAAGGACCCTTTCCACATCTGGAATGACTCCCCCCGGTATGCACACGGAGTGCACATTGGTTTTCTTCCCCTCTCTTGCTGCCATATCCCTAAGGGGCCCCATTACGCGCCTGACGTTGGAGCTCCCAACTACCAGTAAGCCCACCCTCTGCGACCGCCCAGATCTTGGAGACTGAGGGGAAACCTCTGGAACAGGACTAGCAGCCATGTCAGGCCGAAGATCAGTATCAGCCTGAGACAGAGCCTGAAATTGGTTCGTCAGACAAACTGGATAGGCCTTTCTGTTCAGCCCTCCGGAATGTCTTTCGCCCCCTACCACACCTTGAAAAGACCTCCCACTCTACCACAGGTGAGGGATCAGCCTCAATGTGAGCAGTATCCCGGGCAACCACAGTCGTAGTTCGATCGGGGGATGCGTGGGACGAGCTGGCCGTCCCCGACAAACCCCCATCCGGACCCCCACAGTGATGCCCATTGGCAACAGCCTCAAGCTGTGTGACCGAAGCCAACACTGCCTGAAGGTGGGAGCGAAGGGATGCCAACTCAGCCTGCATCCGAACACAGCAGTTGCAGTCCCTATCCATGCTAAAAAATGTTGTGCAAAGAACGTCTGAACTAATCTACAGAGAACGCAAACAAATCGAAACAAAATTTAAACGGTTATTAAAATACAAGATTGCCTAGTAAATGCAGTAATGCTGCTACTTGCGCACTACTGACACACTGCTCGGCGGCGGAAGGAGACTACGCGAATTTACACTATTCAGGTACTAAAACGCGATGCTACAACTATCAAATACTATAATACGCTCGAAATTTATAAATTAAACAACGCAAGTACCAAAAACATGCAAAGAAATTAAGAATTAAACTATGTAACAAATGCGTGAGCTAGGAGTATACGACTTTCTGCTGCAGCTGCTTATCCAACGGCGGCAGGGAGCACACTCTGACTACCAACACTAGATTTGCATGAGTAGTAGGGGGGGCAGGGGAGAGGCTTGGGGAGCGGAATCTTCACCTGTGTGTCTGTATACATTATATATATTTTAAGAGAAACGTAGACATCGGCCGTACTTAAACACTGAAATAAAGTCTTCACTTAAAACTTCCGGGCTGATAGGCCGTGGTCGAAGTATAAAACTCTCCTGACGTTTCGTCTCCGACTGCGGGAGACATCCTCGGAGGTAAAGCGGCGAACTGCGAAGAGAACTCGACGAAGCGCTGATTATATAGGCAGTACAGAGGGCGCCACAGTCAATCATGTGGCGTCGGCTATGAGATTGTCTCTGGTAATGCCAACATTCTCGAATGAAAGTAATCGATCGTCACGCTTGCGGTGCAACGCTGACACCCAAATTTTATCCAGTTTAACACCTTCGTCTTTTCTGTTAAAATTATTACGATGTTTATCAATCTCGATAGCCTCTCTATACAAGGGTGCATAATAATGCGAGGTTTTTGATATGACGCTCGTCTCGCTGAATTTTATTTCATGATCACCTTCCTGGTAAACATGTTCCGCTACGGCCGATTTATCCGTGTGACCCAGATAGTGATTAAACGACTGTGATTAAACGACGGGACGGAACGTTGGGCCATAAGGTGCATAGAAAGCCCACACATACAGATCGTTATCTACACAAAGAATCAAACCACCACCCTAGAAAAAAAAGAGGTGTAATGAAAACTTTGGTAGACCGGGCGTACAAACTTTGTGAACCTGTTTATTTAAAAGATGAGATTGAACATCTACGGTCAACGTTCGTGAAGAATGGCTATTCTAGCAAGGATACAGATCGAGCACTTCGCTCTAGGCAGAGAATCAGGAGTAACGACGAACAACAGTCGTCCAAGGGCAAAGTTTTTCTTCCGTTCATTAGTAAGGTCACAGACCGCATTGGGAAAGTTTTAGGCAAGTATGGGGTGGAAACTATTTTCAGACCCACCAGAAAAATAAAAGAATTTTTAAGGTCGGCAAAAGATGCACGAGACCCTTTGGCTACACCGGGGGTATATAAAATTCCTTGTAGTTGTGGACAGGTTTACATCGGTACCACAAAGAGAAGTGTGAACACCCGTCTTGTTGAACATAAGAGGAATTGCCGCCTGGGTCACACGGATAAATCGGCCGTAGCGGAACATGTTTACCAGGAAGGTGATCATGAAATAAAATTCAGCGAGACGAGCGTCATATCAAAAACCTCGCATTATTATGCACGCTTGTATAGAGAGGCTATCGAGATTGATAAACATCGTAACAATTTTAACAGGAAAGACGAAGATGTTAAACTGGATAAAATTTAGATGTCAGCGTTGCACCGCAAGCGTGACGATCGATTACTTTCATTCGAGAATGTTGGCATTACCAGAGACAATCTCATAGCCGACGCCACGTGATTGACTGTGGCGCCCTCTGTACTGCCTATATAATCAGCGCTTCGTCGAGTTCTCTTCGCAGTTCGCCGCTTTACCTCCGAGGATGTCTCCCGCAGTCGGAGACGAAACGTCAGGAGAGAGTTTTATACTTCGACCACGGCCTATCAGCCCGGAAGTTTTATGTGAAGACAATACCGGCCGTGAAAGCTTACATTGAAATAAAGTCTGTCAACCAGTATCAAGCGAGTTTATATATATATATATATATATATATATACATAGTCGCCTGATATACTCGATATATATATATATATATATATATATATATATATATATATATATATATATATATATATGTGTGTGTGTGTGTGTGTGGTGTCTTTCTGTTGGACATGCACATTAAAGTGATCACCAGTCATAATACTGAATAAACACCTTTTGCGTCGCTGACGTGCAGCATGAGAGTCAGTGAGGTTCTGGAAGGTATGACAGGAATGTGGAGCCATGCCGACTCCAGTCCCATGGGTTACTGCTCTGGATTAGTCGACTGAGAATCCACGGCGCGAGCAAGCCGAGCGATAATGTTCCACAGATTGTCGATTAGGGATTTGGAGGTCAGGTTGTTATTTATCCTGGTGCTCTTCAAATCACGCACGTACACTCTTTGCTGCGTGATACTTTACACTGTCCTTCAGGGTTATGCTATTTTTCCAAGGAAACAAAAGAAATTGCATGCAGGGATGGATGGGGATGGACGTGGTCCACGAAGATAGATGCATACCTAAATTGATCCATTGTACCTTGCAGAATGATGAGGTTATACAAGGAATACCCTCCGGCCTGGATCCTTCCGACGATTTTTGCAAGCTAGTTGCTTTCAGACTTTCAAGCCATACACGCAAACGGTATCTTCTCTATGGAGCGGAAAACGTGATCCGTCTAAAAATGTCAACTGTTGCACTCTGTACTTTTGAAGTTCTGTTGCGGAACTGGTGATCAAATTCCAGCCTACGTTGCCGATGTATAGCAGTCAGCGCGGGCACATGAACCAGGCGCCTCCTGCAGAGTCTCATACGCAGCAATGCTCGTTCGGCAGTCGTTGATGAGACAATGTTGTTAGCCCCTTGGTTTATCTGGCCGGTCAGTTCCTCAGCAGCAACACATCTATTCGCCCGTACTCATCTGCGTTGCCGCCATTCACCCCTGTCATTTATGGCCTATGGCACACCACGGTTGTGCCGCCATTGATTTTGGATAAGGCCGGTGTGCCATCCACGGTATACATCAAGCACGCCAGCATGTAAACAGTTCACGAACTTATCCATTTCAAAGGCAGCTACCTGCAAGTTGTTTTCGGGTGCAAAGCCCTCTAAATGCCCAACAGACGTGGCTGTTGGCCTGCCATGTCCGGATGCAAAGCACGTGAACACACAGCAGACTTACCAATCTGGACATTCAAACCTACCTCTCAGTCTGATACGATTAGAATGGATATTTTTCTTATTCAGCTTTAGGTTGCCCGCGCTGTAACAAATTCATAAACAACAATAACATTCTTGCTGCCAATGAATTGTCGTTTGGATGCGACGAGTGTTTCGTGATTATCTCAGGTCATTTATCATACAGTTAGCAAGCTTTGCGTCTAGGCTACTCAACTTACAATACACCGTACGATATGAAACGTCTAACATTACCTCCACCATTGTCCTCTTGTTCAAAATTATCACAAGGATCATCGGATTTACAGTCAGTTTCAGATGAAGTAAGGATCTCTATAACTTCTTCTTCCGTATGTGACATTCGTCAATCTTGAACTGGGGGCATTGTAAAATCACCGTAAGATGACTAAAAAGACAGCTAAATCATGTCCTAAATTTTTATGCTATTACAATCTTTCAATCACAATGTTCTCATTTAGGGACATGTATAAAGTTATAAATATGTCACTTACCTTTCGTTTCAAAAGACGCCTTTAGTTTTCACCTTCAAGAATGCACCTTTCCACGCACAAATATTTTTTTGTACCTAAAATCAGAAGATATCCTATGGCTAATGGGAGGTACAAAGATTACTGTAAAGCGTCCAAGTGACTGTGCACATTCAGTTTTGTTTTGTGGTACCACAGATTTACAGGAGATGTCGACATTGTTCTAGAATGAGCTCTCTGGTTGTAACAATATGAGAACAACAATCACAAATGGTAAAAATTAGCCGCGAGGGATTAGCCGAGCGGTCTAGGGCGCTGCAGTCATGATCTGTGCGGCTGATCTCGGCGGAGATTCGAGTCCTCCCTCGGGCATGGGTGTGTGTGTTTGTCCTTAGGATAATTTAGGTTAAGTAGTGTGTAAGCTTAGGGACTGATGACCTTAGCAGTTAACTCCCATAAGATGTCACACACATTTGAACATTTTTTTTGGTAAAAATTAACGATCTAATATACTAGACATTTATTTAGTATGTCCTTATACGAGGACGCCACGACTGAAAGGGTTAACCGACTTATGTCGTATCACTGGGCAGAGAGAGAAAAGATCCAAGCAGTTAACTTGGTTAAAATGAGTCAGCGTAGGGTTCGACAACGAGTGGTGGCTGAATACCAAGTTCTTACAACTACGTAACAGCTTTGTATTTCATAAATAATTTGATTCAAAATTTCAGTGGGGCATCCCTGAACTTAAGGAGAAAAGATTTAAGTAATTATCTCTGTCAAAATTAATTAGATCAGATTGTCAGCATATGTTACGAGCAACAGCCCAAAACATCACTCACATACACATTTTATAATCCATAATATATTCAACTTAGGGGAGTCTGCGTAACATCACTGAAATCAGAAAAAAGTATCTAGGTAGTAATTAACGTGGTTGAAAAGAACTGCGTTAGCTTTTAAGAAAACGTAGTGACTTAGGGCCAAAATACACTCCTGGAAATGGAAAAAAGAACACATTGACACCGGTGTGTCAGACCCACCATACTTGCTCCGGACACTGCGAGAGGGCTGTACAAGCAATGATCACACGCACGGCACAGCGGACACACCAGGAACCGCGGTGTTGGCCGTCGAATGGCGCTAGCTGAGCAGCATTTGTGCACCTCCGCCGTCAGTGTCAGCCAGTTTGCCGTGGCATACGGAGCTCCATCGCAGTCTTTAACACTGGTAGCATGCCGCGACAGGGTGGACGTGAACCGTATGTGCAGTTGACGGACTTTGAGCGAGGGCATATAGTGGGCATGCGGGAGGCCGGGTGGACGTACCGCCGAATTGCTCAACACGTGGGGCGTGAGGTCTCCAAAGTACATCGATGTTGTCGCCAGTGGTCGGCGGAAGGTGCACGTGCCCGTCGACCTTGGACCGGACCGCAGCGACGCACTGATGCACGCCAAGACCGTAGGATCCTACGCAGTGCCGTAGGGGACCACACCGCCACTTCCCAGCAAATTAGGGACACTGTTGCTCCTGGGGTATCGGCGAGGACCATTCGCAACCGTCTCCATGAATCTGGGCTACGGTCCCGCACACCGTTAGGCCGTCTTCCGCTCACGCCCCAACATCGTGCAGCCCGCCTCCAGTGGTGTCGCGACAGGCGTGAATGGAGGGACGAATGGAGACGTGTCGTCTTCAGCGATGAGAGTCGCTTCTGCCTTGGTGCCAATGATGGTCATATGCGTGTTTGGCGCCGTGCAGGTGAGCGCCACAATCAGGACTGCATACGACCGAGGCACACAGGGCCAACACCCGGCATCATGGTGTGGGGAGCGATCTCCTACACTGGCCGTACACCACTGGTGATCGTCGAGGGGACACTGAATAGTGCACGGTACATCCAAACCGTCATCGAACCCATCGTTCTACCATTCCTAGACCGGCAAGGGAACTTGCTGTTCCAACAGGACAATGCACGTCCGCATGTATCCCGTGCCACCCAACGTGCTCTAGAAGGTGTAAGTCAACTACCCTGGCCAGCAAGATCTCCGGATCTGTCCCCCATTGAGCATGTTTGGGACTGGATGAAGCGTCGTCTAACGCGGTCTGCACGTCCAGCACGAACGCTGGTCCAACTGAGGCGCCAGGTGGAAATGGCGTGGCAAGCCGTTCCACAGGACTACATCCAGCATCTCTACGATCGTCTCCATGGGAGAATAGCAGCCTGCATTGCTGCGAAAGGTGGATATACACTATACTAGTGCCGACATTGTGCATGCTCTGTTGCCTGTGTCTATGTGCCTGTGGTTCTGTCAGTGTGATCATGTGATGTATCTGACCCCAGGAATGTGTCAATAAAGTTTCCCCTTCCTGGGACAATGAATTCATGGTGTTCTTATTTCAATTTCCAGGAGTGTATGTCATTCAAACATCATCGCTGTAGCTCGTAAAATATGAAACTTATTCGAACTGCGATCATCACTGACCTGAAAAATGCAAGATTTTTACAATTTTATAGTAAAAATGAGTTGGGTTGGAGTTCATAACCATGTGGTGGGTGAGGACAATATCTGTCAGGAGCGCAAAAAGACCACATCAGAATTTTGTTCAAGCAAGCAAACAAAAATCTAGTTCTCGAACATAAGGTAAATAGAATCACTTAGCAAATGCAATTTCCCTTCAATCTATATTATGTGGGTGCACTGAACCCCGAACTCGAAAGGTCGTTTCGGAAACAAAGCAAAGTTTATGTTTCCCCTTTATTCGAGTAAAATTACATCAGAATGTATTAAATTATTGTAATTCGTCCACACTACACATAGTCACGGTAAATAACTGTATTTCATTAAAGGAAATACGATCCTGACCTATATACAGGACACTCGGTGAACGGACTAGACTGTTCATTCCTCCGACTCCCCCGCCACCCTGTGTTTCATCCAGTGGCCGTCAACCTCGCTATGAGGAGGAATGGCTCGCCCCCCACAATAACTCCTTACGAACCTCTTGCCCAGCATGGCACCACTCTGACAAGGATGCATTGCTGTACGTGGTGACCACAGCCCATTAAGAAAAATGTCCCGCATTCTATAATACCCAGACGTGTAGTTATTGCCTTTCAATAAATATGTATTTTCTTTGCGTCTCACTGCATGTTTCTTTCAGTGACCTTCTGTACTATATGGTAGCAGTTCCTTCTACATATGGTCCAACACCGAACCTGTTACTTGACAGTGACATATCATATGAATCATTATCTTCCTTACGTTTCTCACACCATTCTAAGTGAAAGTGCACATATTTTCGAAGTAAGAGCATGTTCGGTTTTAATTACACCAGTTAGCCAGACCTAAACCGAACAGTACACTTACAAGTTCCGCAATAAATTTCACCTAGTTACAGCGAATACACTCTTCAACTACCAAAATAGAAGGATATAAGCTCGGGAAGGGCTTGGAGACACAGAAGAGTCCAACTGGATGACATCATGATCAGGCAGAGATTCCGAATTTATGTACTGGATTGTAAGGCGTATCCAGGTGCAGATATAGACTCAAATCACAATTTAGTGATGATAATGGGATACGCTGAAGATTAGGAGAATGGTCAAGAGTCAATGTGGAAAGAAATAGGAATCTGAAGTGTTATGGATTGGTGAGACACCGTTTTCCGTCGGCGCGCTTATTTCAGTTTCGTCCAACAGAAAACAGTTCCACACGCCTTGCGGTGATTTCTTCTTCTATAGTCCGGTCCACACGCCTTCCCTGTCAAAAACTACTGACGTTCCTCTACTGGAAAAGCTGTAGTAGAACCAGTAGCATTATTCAATATCTGGGAAGGACTGATGCTATGGTAGAATGTTCATTGCAGTTAAAAGCTGTTTAAACGCAGTTGAGATCGATCTGGGTCGGACTGTGAAATAGTCTGGATAAAGCTGTCAGACAAGGATTGACCGTTGTATTAGGACGTTTTTATAGACCACCAGCATCCGCAACAAACGTCGTATAACGTTTCAGGGAAAGTCTTGAGTGCATAGGAAATAAATATCCAAATTATCTGGCATCCATTGACTGGGAAAATTACACGTTTATCGCCGGGGGCAGAAGCAAAGATTCGTGCTTAGTTATTCTAGCAGTGCTCTCAACATACAACCTTGAGCAATTAGTTAGAAAACGAACTCGAGACCTTGGCGACAACTAGACCTGATCTGTTTGAGGAAGTTAATCTAGAAGAAGATATTAGCGACCATAATGTCGTTGTGGCTTCTATGTCAGTGGAAGCTGCAAAAAAAAAAAAAAAAAAAAAAAGAAAAAAAAAAGTCAAAGAAACAGCGAAGAGTTTTTTTGTTTGGGAAAGCAAATAAAAGTGTCATTAATGAATATCTTCCTAGTCAGCTCCAAGCACTCACCGTGGGACACAAAGATATTGAGAATCTTTGGTCAGAATTTAAAGGTATTGCCCACCACGTGCTAGAGAAGTATATGCCTAGCAAAAATATAGGGGAGGGAAAGGATCCATCTTGCTTCAACAAACATGTTAGGACGTTGCTGAGAAAGCAGACAATTTTGCTCAGTCGTTTTAAACGTAGTCACTGCCCCGGTGACAAATAGAATAATTCAACACTTCCTCTTGTTGACAGAACGGGTAATGTAACGGATGATGACAAACAGAAGGCCGAAATTCTAAACCTAACTTTCAAAAACTCGTTTACGATAGAGGACTGCAGCACCATCCCCCTTTCAATTATCTAACATACGCAAGGATGGCTGACATAGTGGTTAGTGTATCTGGGATTGTACAACAGTTAATATCCTGAGACGCCGGCAGGCATCTGGCCCAGACGGTATCTCTGTGAGATTGAATGTTGCCTATGCTACAAATATAGCACCATTCTTATCCATCATCTATCGGAGATCATTGGAACAGCGGGAAGTTCCACGGGACTGGAAGAAGGCCCAGGTCATAGCAATCTATAAAAAGGGTAGAAACTCAGATGCATATAGTTACCGACCAATTACGCTGACATCAATTTGTTGTAGAATCATGGAACATATTTTGTGTTCAGACACAATGACCTTGCTAGACTCTGAGGAGCTCATCTGCACGAACCAGCACGATTTTAGGAAACAGCGGTCAAGCGAGACACAGCTTGCCCTCTTTGTGCATGATATGCAACAGGCTCTAGATACCGGCTCCTAGGTTGATGCCATATTTCTCGACTTTCGACTCAGTTCCGCACTGTCGCTTGCTCCAAAATTGCGCGCTTACGGTCTATCCGATGACATATGTGGTTGGATAGAAAGTTTTCTAACAGACAGAGAACAGTATGTCGTCCTGAATGGGGTTACATCAACAGAAACAAGCATAACTTCAGGTGTGCCCCACGGCAGCGTAATAGTCCGCTGCTTTTTACGATTTACATAAACGATCTGGGTGGTGGTATTGACAGAGGCATTAGACTTTATGCCGATGATGCTGTAGGCTACAGGAAAGTAGTATCACACGGAAGTTGTGAACAAATGAATGAGGATTTGCTGAAAAGAAATGCGTGGTGTAACGACTGGCAGTTATTTCTCAATATTAGTAAGTGTAACCCACTGCGCATAACAAGGCGAAAATGCCCATTAATGTACGAGTACAAAGTAAATGTCCAGTCTTTGGAAGCGGCAACATCCTTCAAGTATCTGGGTGTGAATATTAGAAATGATCTCAAATGGAATGATAAGATTACACAAGCAACGGGTGAGGCAAACTCTAGATTGCGGTTTATTGGTAGAATCCTGAAGCGACAAAACAAAGGAAATTGCTCACAGTGCTTTAGTTCGTCCACTCTTAGAGTATTGTTTGTCTATATGGGAGCGTTAAAAGTTGGGTCTGATTCAAGAGATTGAGAAGGTCCAAAGAAGAGCGTCAAGACTCGTGACTGGTACATTTAGACATCGCGAGAGCGTGACAAATCTCATTGAAAGTTTGAAGTGGGACACACTTCCAGATAGACGACGCGCTAAACGGAAGGGGCTACTCACTAAATTCCGAAATCTGATCTTCGCAGAGGATGTAGAGCACATATTATTATCACCAACTTTCAAATAGTGTAATGATCACCATTCAAAGATAAGGGAAATTAGAGCTCATATTGAGGCGTTCAGACAGTCGTTTTCCCCTCGCGCGATCCGCGAGTGGAACAGTGGGGGGTGGGGTGGGGGGAAGGGAATATGACTTTGGTGCAAATCGTACCCTCCGCCACACACCGCTTGGTGGCTAGCGGAGTACATATGTAGATGTAGATGTAGATACGAATCCAAGGGGTGCAACAAATGTTTTTCAGTATCAGGTTAGCTGAGCGAGTAAATGAAAGGTAATTTCCAAATGAAAACTTCAATATATTGGACTTAATTGATGCAAAACGCTGTCACACGCGTGCTAATCTTAAGTTACAGTTTCGTCATTCACGCATAATCACACTCAGTCTTAATAGCCAGCTTATAGTAACTAACCAAACATATTAGCAAAAGGATTAACAAACAGACAAAATGTTTGCTCAAATATTACACAATTTGACCGCTACGAGTGTTCAGTTTGCGATCACGTCTTGCATAAGACGCCACTCGGATGTTGGTTATTCAAAAGCCACAGTTCTCACATTAAAATCTGAATTTAACGATTTCGTCTTTTTCACACGTTCGCGTCCACTATGCGGCATTTCACGGTCACTTTTTAACCATCATTGCATAAAATTTTCACGTCTATTCGGAGCTCCTTATATCCACGTCGAAACATAATCACAGCAGAGATCCCAACTGAACTTAGGCTACACAAATCGATGCACTTAGCCTATAAAATATGCGCGAACGTAGTGTCCTCTGACTGACATACATCTTAACCAATCCAACATTAGTATTAAACCGCACAATCCCGCTTCTTTTACTTTTGACCAGTCACGACTTGATACCTTTTATGAAAAATTTATCAAAGAACAAATTTATATAGTCAACAAATAGCAAAATAACTCCCTCTTTAAACATTAAAATTATCATAAAATATATCTTGTTTTCGCAGTCCTAAAAACTGGCTAGTTGCACTTTACAATTTGCCCGCAGTATGATTCACTCTCTCAGTATACAGTTCTCACACTGACGTATATTCAGTTAATAGACATAATATTCCTCTAATGAATGAGAGTCGCAATAATCGACGGCCGCTGTGGCGGAGCGGTTCTAGGTGCTTCAGGCCGGAACCATGCGGCTGCTATGGTCGCAGGTTCCAGTCCTGCCTCGGGCATGAATCTGTGTGATGTCCTTAGATTAGTGAGGATTAAGTAGTTCTAAGTATAGGGGACTGAATACCTCAGATGTTAAGTCCCATAGTGCTTAGAGCCATTTTAACGATTTAGTCGCAATAATCGCTATAATTTCACAGTTCGTAATGCTGACACCTTTCGGCCACAATCGCAACTCTTTGCAGCTAGCTACTGGATACGGCCTTATCTGTCATGCGAGACATGATTCATGTATGAAGCTGTCTGCCTGCTACTTTCTCTAACTTACATACGCACGATGCAAAGCGCAGTGCCTCAGTTCCTCTAAGATTTAATTTCAGTGCTAATAAATACCACAATATTGATTTCATTTGCACAGAAATAGACATACATCATAGTGAGTGAAGTGTTACGAAACTATGTGTGTATAGTGTGTGCAGTGACTGATCGTGAGATATGAGTGAACGGTGTGGAGTTACATTATTTAATATGTTATTTGGAAAAAGGTGTATTGAATACCAGGAGTAAATATAATGTTTATATCTAACTAGAAGTCTGTAAATATACGTGTATACGAATTAGCTTATTTTAAATTGGTCCAAATTTGTAAATACTTTGTCATGTCTTATAGCCTTGTAAAAAGAGATCTACGGATGAATAAAACTACTACTACTGCTACTACCTAAAAACCAACAGCAGATAAACTTATGTACAAGGAATATAACTGCGAAGAAACCTAGGGTGACGAAAGAAATACCTGAACTGATCGGCGAAAGAAGGAAGTACTAAAACGTTGAGAGAAAGACAGGAATACATCAATATACGTGGTGAAATGAGTAGGAAGTGCAGGAAAGCCAATGTGAAAGGGCTGCAGGAATAATGTAAGGAAATAGAAAAATGAAATCGTCGTCGGAATATTTGGTTCAGCATATATAAAAGTTAAACGAGTCTTCGATGAAATTAAAAGCAAGTGCGTCAACATTAATAGCGCAATGGTAATTCCAGTGTTAAACGCAGGTGGGAAACCGGATGGGTAGTTACAGAACGTCGAAGACATCTACAAGAGCGAGAACTGTCCGATGATGTACTAAAAGGAATGGGAGTCGACATGAAACACATAGGAATATACTGTTATCCTCACTGTTTAATAGACCTTTGAAAGACTTGCGGTCAAAAGAGGTAGAAGAAGTACATAATATCGCTTCATGATCTCTCAGACACGTGAGATACCATTAGCCTTTCGGAAGAAGATCAGCTACACAATACCGAAGAATTCAGGATAAGTGCGAGGTTTAGTACGCAATCGAGAGCTTATGCATCCAGGTTGCTAACAAGAGTAATATACCGAAGGATGGAAAAGAAATTTAAAGATTTATTGGCTTTCGGAAAGTGAAGGCAACACATAGGCACATCTGACGTTGCGATCGATTACGCAAGAAGATTCGAGCAAAACGAAGACATGTTAAAAAAATATGTGGACGTGGAAAAGGCGATCGACAATGTAAAATGTTGTAATTCTGAGTAATGGTAAAATGGGTAATACGCAATACGTACATCATCCAAGAGGGGACAGTAAGAATGGAAGACTAAGAACGAAGTACTCCGATTGAAAACAGTGTAAGACAGGGACGTAGACTATTGCCCCTATTGTTCAACCTATGCATCGAAGAAGCAATACCAGAAATAGAGAAAGGTTCAATCGTAGTACTGAAGTTCTACGTCATTTATGAATGACGTTCCTTTAAACCAACGACCAGAGTTAACACATTTACAATGAAGTTAACTGTTGACTTCAGCGAAAGATACCTACATTTTTGTCTTACCATACTTTTACAACTGGACTTCTATGCCAGTCGCGTTTTGTTGTTTTGTTGACTTGCATATACCAGTCTCCAAGTTTATTGAAAATGCGAGTAAACATCCTTGAGGAGAACTCCATTTTTGTAAAAGGTCAATAACATTCACGATCAGCAAGTGTTTGTACATTAGAAAAAGCCATGTGATATTCAGCCTGTGATGCTTTGATTCGAAAACTTTAATAATTGCAACGAGTCACAATGAGTCTGCAGTCTCGTTTGATTGATATCGTAGTAACAAGGTCTATTCACTTGTTTTGCACAAGCTTATTCCTTGGGGTTGTACACGTAATCTTCAAATAGCTGCAACTGCACTCACTGATAAGACGACACATTCCTGTGGGAGATTTTCAACTGGAAACATTCCATAATGTTGATCCTTGAAAAGACATATGGAGTTTCAAGGAAAGGCGAACAAAATACCTTTACGACAATAAGTCTACAAGGTGTCCCATTTACGTTGCCCACCTCAAATAATTTTTTATCAGCACAATAAAATGAATGTGTCAAGAAAATGTTTATCTACAGGTGTCGTAATGGAAAAAAAACAATTGTAATAAATGAAAAGCGCTGTTTTGCTTTTTTTCTATAGTATTAATTTAGTTGTGTTAACCTGTTTTTGTCTTACAAGGCCGTCTTCAGACATTTACTGACTATTAACAAACATCTAAGTCATAATTCAGATCTAATCTTAAATGACCAGGCATAGCTTAATACGTCCCCTATTAACGTTCTTTAATTAATCATCTTTTGACTACGTTGAATGAATGCCTGAACTGAAGAATGGGTACATAATTGAGCTATCGCGCAGCATGTTGTAACTGCAAGTGGTGTACTTACTCTGTGTTATTGTTAGCAAAAGCTTAATACGATCTGATTGGGCAATGCAACTCCCAATACCGATCAGGAAATGCAGTCACTACAAAATATATCGTATTTACGCGAATCTAGTGCGCACTTTTTTTCACCATGCGAAGTACTCAAAATTGGGGTGTACATAACATTCGATGGTGTGTTAGATTCAAGTAAAAACTTGAGTCATTCACAGGTATTTCTTAACCTACGTGATCTGAAGTAGCAAAATATTTATTAAACGCTAGCAGGAGACTATAGGAACGGTATCTGTCTGTGAATTAAAGAAAGGAAGACGTTAAGAGGTTATCGAGTTAAAATAACTGGTATACATTTCCTGTTCTGAATTCTGTTCGCAGGCGTCAGAGCAAAATCCCTTACTGCCAAGAGAGGAAATTTTCTTTAGTCGTCGGTTCAAATGGAATGCGTGTTTTTTTGTTTGTTTTTATTTTCGCGTTGAAATTTAGGTACTGCCCCATACTTTACATTGTCGTACTTCTCAACCTCGTTTCATTATTGTTGGCCTACTACAGCACTTCGCATTGTGTTTGCATTAGGTAGTCACGAAATGAAAGGCAAGCGGAGAAGAATATCGTATGAAGGTACTTTCAAGCGTAAAGTAATTCCATATGCTGAAAAATGTAGTAACAGAAGGGCAGGAAGACAGTTCAATGCAGCTGAAAATAGCGTTCGCTTATGGAAGAAACAGAAATTGGTATTATTCGTAACTGCCACTACTAGAAAGAAATTCATTGGACCTCGCATAGGAAAACATCCTGTCGTTGAAGTAAATGTTTTGGAATTCGTGCGAGATACGAGGAAGAATGGGCAACCTGTGCCTAGTGACATAAGGAAACCAAAAGAGGTGGCTGCAGCTCTTAATATACCGAAGCAAGAGTGTAAGGCTAGCCGGGGATGGGTTGATCGCTTTATAAAACGGGAGGGCTTATCTCTGCGACGCCGTACAACAATATGCAAAACTTGCACAGGATTTTGAGATGAAACTTCAAGAATTTCAGCGGTATCTTATCACACTTCGGAAAGAGAAGAGTTTTTCGATGGGCCGAATACGCAACGCTGACGAGACTCCTATTTTGTTAGATATGCCACGTAATTACACGACTGACGAGAAGGGTACAAAAGAAGGTACCATCAAAACATCTGGGTGCGAAAAACAGCGCGAAACAGTAATGCTGGCAATCGCAGCAAATGAGAAAAAAAGACTCCAAACAATGAAAAGCTATTCCCTGATGACGTCATTATACGGAATCAGGAGAAGGGATGGTCGTCTGAAACTTTGATGCGTGACTGACTCCGAAACGTGTGGGAACTCCGCCCTGTTGGGCTTTCCAAGACACTATCAACGATTTTCCTTGATGCATTTCGCGGGCAACTCACTGACGACGTAAAAATAAAGAAGATCCACAGCCTACACAGTGACCTTGTTATTATTCCTGGAGGAATGACTTTTGTATTACAACCCCTGGACGTTAGTATAAATAAACCCTTCAAAGGTTACGTTCAGGAACAGTACGAAATTTGGTTTTGCGAACCAAATCGTGAACTGACTCCAACAGAAGAAATTAAACATGCTGCAACCTGCATTATTGCCCACTGGGTTTAGGCTGCCTGGAAAAGCATCGAAGTACCAGCGATCGTAAAATCATTCAAGAAATGATGTATTTCAAACACTCTGGATGGCAGTGAAGATGATGTGCTCCGGAATGACACCGAGGATGGCGGGGAAGGATGAAATGAATCCGCAGGCTCTTCTGAGGGTTCCAGTAATGATGACATTAGCGAATAATGATGAGTAACGCCTGTAAAGGTATGTAAAAGTATGTTTCTTTGCATGTCGTGTGGGTAATCAAGTTAGGAATTCTATTTAATAATGAAAATTTCAGTTATTACAGCAATGAGTAACTTAAAAATAAAGTATTGTTGTTTTTTATAGTTAATGTATACTATCACTATTGTCTGAAATAAATTTCAGCAGTACAAAAATACCATCCAGCGCTGCGCTAAAATTACTTTTTTTTATTAATTTAATTTTTAAAACTGGGGTGCGCATTACATTCGATGGCGCATTGGATTCGCCTGCCCCTTAGGCACTGAATCCTCTGGCCCTGTTCAAAACTGATAACTTTGGTCTCTGTGCACATAAGAAACAATTTAAACTGTCTTACCTCTAAAGCAGCAACGCAGCGTGATATGTTCTGCTCTCTCATGAAAAAAATAAAATATGCTAGCTACAGGCTCAGCGCTGTGCAACGCTGGCTGTAATACTTTGATATGTAAATGAAATTCTATTGGCTGATAAACGAAAACATTTAAGAAAAATCCAACGTCTTCCTCCCTTGTGGACATGAGCATTGTTAGAGGCATAGGTCAGTTAATAGAATGAAAATTATGAAGCCCAAGGCTGCTATACAACTTATAAATATTGTGACTTTACTCATACAGTGCCATACTTTGATTTTATGATGCTGTTTATGTAATATGTAGTCATACAAGCCATATGGAGCCATAATTCTATATAATACTGCTATTTATGCAACTTGTTCTTGTAAAAGCCATATCGAGTTACATATTCTCATTATGAATTATACATATGCCTGTGAGTGCCATATAAAGTTATAGGGAAATGATATTTAATTATACTTTCCCAGCTTCGATGTTTATGCTATGTAAAACAAGGCCACTGTGATCAACAAAGATAATTTTTAGCTGTTAAGGTCAGCATTTATTTCATATACAACTTGGCCACATTGAGCCACGAAAACGATTTCCGTCATATTTTTATCTATTAGGTCAGCATTCATATATACACTCCTGGAAATGGAAAAAAGAACACATTGACACCGGTGTGTCAGACCCACCATACTTGCTCCGGACACTGCGAGAGGGCTGTACAAGCAATGATCACACGCACGGCACAGCGGACACACCAGCAACCGCGGTGTTGGCCGTCGAATGGCGCTAGCTGCGCAGCATTTGTGCACCGCCGCCGTCAGTGTCAGCCAGTTTGCCGTGGCATACGGAGCTCCATCGCAGTCTTTAACACTGGTAGCATGCCGCGACAGCGTGGACGTGAACCGCATGTGCAGTTGACGGACTTTGAGCGAGGGCGTATAGTGGGCATGCGGGAGGCCGGGTGGACGTATCGCCGAATTGCTCAACACGTGGGGCGTGAGGTCTCCACAGTACATCGATGTTGTCGCCAGTGGTCGGCGGAAGGTGCACGTGCCCATCGACCTGGGACCGGACCGCAGCGACACACGGATGCACGGCAAGACCGTAGGATCCTACGCAGTGCCGTAGGGGACCACACCGCCACTTCCCAGCAAATTAGGGACACTGTTGCTCCTGGGGTATCGGCGAGGACCATTCGCAACCGTCTCCATGAAGCTGGGCTACGGCCCCGCACACCGTTAGGCCGTCTTCCGCTCACGCCCCAACATCGTGCAGCCCGCCTCCAGTGGTGTCGCGACAGGCGTGAATGGAGGGACGAATGGAGACGTGTCGTCTTCAGCGATGAGAGTCGCTTCTGCCTTGGTGCCAATGATGGTCGTATGCGTGTTTGGCGCCGTGCAGGTGAGCGCCACAATCAGGACTGCATACGACCGAGGCACACAGGGCCAACACCCGGCATCATAGTGTGGGGAGCGATCTCCTACACTGGCCATACACCACTGGTGATCGTCGAGGGGACACTGAATAGTGCACGGTACATCCAAACCGTCATCGAACCCATCGTTTTACCATTCCTAGACCGGCAAGGGAACTTGCTGTTCCAACAGGACAATGCACGTCCGCATGTATCCCGTGCCACTCAACGTGCTCTAGAAGGTGTAAGTCAACTACTCTGGCCAGCAAGATCTCCGGATTTGTCCCCCATTGAGCATGTTTGGGACTGGATGAAGCGTCGTCTCACGCGGTCTGCACGTCCAGCACGAACGCTGGTCCAACTGAGGCGCCAGGGGGAAATGGCATGGCAAGCCGTTCCACAGGACTACATCCAGCATCTCTACGATCGTCTCCATGGGAGAATAGCAGCCTGCATTGCTGCGAAAGGTGGATATACACTGTACTAGTGCCGACATTGTGCATGCTCTGTTGCCTGTGTCTATGTGCCTGTGGTTCTGTCAGTGTGATCATGTGATGTATCTGACCCCAGGAATGTGTCAATAAAGTTTCCCCTTCCTGGGACAATGCATTCACGGTGTTCTTATTTCAATTTCCAGGAGTGTAGTACATAGGAAGGACGCTTTGACCCTTTATTCAACTGTTTTAGATATTAAGTTTTGCATGTATTCCAAATATAAGGCCACCTGAAGCCATTCAATTCTTGATTTTACTGTTATGTTTTCTTAAATAATTGTGTCACAATGCTGCATATACAAGGCCACTGAGAGCCACAGAATAATATTATGAACGAGTGATGTTCTCTGTCACGTTGGGTTATTCTGTGTCTAACTGGCAGCTTGATGCCACACTTATTGATTTTCTCTTATTCAGAGTTCACTTTCAGTTCTGATTATTCACCCTGCTGTAAAACAATGTTGTGTCATCCAGTCTGTAATTTCACTAGGATACTGGACTTTTTCTGATCAGACAGAATACTTGATGTTGACATAGGTAGAAATGGTCATGTTCCACTACCTCACCTTTGCTACCTTTTCATACCTTCCATTATCCAGTCTCCTACCACTGTTCGTGGTATTGGAACAATTTACTACTGGTATTCAAGTTTCGACTTAAGTGAGTAGATGTATTTTTGGATCTCACAAGAATCTCTACTATTAAGAACAGTGATGATGCAGCTCATCACATTACTGATATTGTGATAAACGCCAACTGTGGTTGTTGATAATTTGTTACCAAGTGCCTACTGTATCACTGCACACGACTGAAGCAAATAATATGCAGTTCAGATATCTTTGTACACTGAATGCACTCCACATTGGTCATTACTCATTTGTTGAACCTGCATAAAACAAAAGGAAATGGACTTTATGATGTCACTTCAACATGCTTATAGGCTTAAGCCATGACTCTTCCTTTCCTTGCCCAGTCCTATACCATAAACGTGACGATTAGGATTGTATACTGATTTTTTTAGATGATTTATTTGTCAGCAACCTTGTTTACAAGAAAATCTACTCTCATTTTAAACACATTGTGATTTCTACTAGTGCATCTCAGCACTATCAATAGTTTCAAGTTTAATTATGTTATACAGTTCGATTTTTTTGTACAATCAATGATATGTTACTTGATAATGGTCCTTAGGACTACACTGTAATGGTTCTATACTACCCAAGATTCTACTTATCAGTTGTTGTTGTTGTTGTGGTCTTCAGTCCTGAGACTGGTTTGATGCAGCTTTCCATGGTACCCTATCCTGTGCAAGTTTCTTCATTTCCCAGTACTTACTGCAAGCTGCATCCTTCTGAATCTGCTCAGTGTATTCATCTCTTGGTCTCCCTCTACGATTTTTACCCTCCACGCTGCTCTCCACTGCTAAATTTGTGCTCCATTGATGCCACAGAACATGTCCTACCAACCGATCCCTTCTTTTTGTCAATCTGTGCCACAAACTCCTCTTCTCCCCAATTCTATTCAATACTTCATCATTAATAATGTGATCTACCCATCTAATCTTCAGCATTCTTCTGTAGCACTACATTTCGAAGACTTCTGTTCTGTTCTTGTCCAAACTATTTATCGTCCATGTTTCACTTCCATACATGCCTACACTCCATACAAATACTTTCAGAAACGATTTCCTGACACAAATCTATACTCGATGTTAACAAATTTCTCTTCTTCAGAAACGCTTTCCTTGCCATTGCCAGTCTACATTTTATATCTTCTCTACTTCGACCATCATTAGTTATTTTGCTCGCCAAATAGCAAAACTCCTTTACTACTTTAAGTGTCTCATTTCCTAATCTAATTCCCGCAGCATTACCCGACTTAATTCGACTACATTCCATTATCCTCGTTTTGCTTTTGTTGATGTTTATCTTATATCCTCCCTTCAAGACACCATCCATTCCCTTCAACTGCTCTTCCAAGTCGTTTGCTGTCTCTGACAGAATTACAATGTCATCGGCTAACCTCAAAGTGTTTATTTCTTCTCCATGGATTTTAATACCTATTCCGAATTTTTCTTTTGTTTCCTTTACTGCTTGGTCAATATACAGATTGAATAGCATCGGGGAGAGGTTACCATACTGTCTCACTCCCTTCTCAAGCAATGCTTCCCTTTTGTGCCCCTCGACTCTTGTAACTGCCATCTGGTTTCTGTAAAAATTGTAAATAGCCTTTCATTCCCTGTATTTTACCCCTGCCACCTTTAGAATTTGATAGAGAGTATTCCAGTCAACATTGTCAAAAGCTTTCTGTAAGTCTACAAATGCTAGAAACGTAGGTATGCCTTTGCTTAATCTTTCTTCTAAGATAAGTCGTAAGGTCAGTATTGCCTTACGTGTTCCAATATTTCTACTGAATCCAAACTGATCTTCCATTCGTCTGTAAGGAATACGTGTTAGTATTTTGCAGCTGTGGCTTATTAAACTGATAGTTCGGTAATTTTCACATCTGTCAACACCTGCTTTCTTTGGGATTAGAATTATTATATTCTTCTTGAAATCTGTCTCATACATCTTGCTCACCAGATGGTAGAGTTTTGTCAGGACTGGCTCTCCCAAGGCCGTCAGTAATTCTAATGGAATGTTGTCTACTCCCGGGGCCTTGCTTCGACTCAGGTCTTTCAGTGCTCTGTCAAACTCTTCACGCAGTATCGTATCTCACATTTCATCTTCATCTACATCCTCTTCCACTTCCATAATATTGTCCTCAAGTACATCGCCCTTGTATAGACCCTCTACATACACCGTTCACCTTTCTGCTTTCCCTTCTTTGCTTAGAACTGGGTTTCCATCTGAGCTCTTGATATTCATACAAGTGGCTCTCTTTTCTCTAAAGGTCTCTTTAATTTCCCTGTAGGCAGTATCTATCTTACCCTAGTGAGATAAGCCTCTACATGCTTACTTTTCTCCTCTAGACATCCCTGCTTAGCCATTTTGCACTTCCTGTCGATCTCATTTTTGAGATTTTTGTATTCCTTTTTGCCTGCTTCATTTACTGCATTTTTATATTTTCTCCTTTCATCAATTAAATTCAATATTTCTTCTGTTACCCAAGGATTTCTAATAGCCCTCGTCTTTTTACCTACTTCATCCTCCGCTGCCTTCACTACTTCATCCTTCAGAGCTACGCATTCTTCTTCTACTGTACCTCTTTCCGCCATTCCTATCAATTGTTCCCTTATGCTCTCCCTGACACTCTGTACAACCTCTGGTTTAGCCAGTTTATCCAGGTCCCATCTCCTTAAATTTCCACCTTTTTGCAATTTCTTCAGTTTTAATCTACAGTTCATAACCAATAGATTGTGGTCAGAGTCCACATCGGCCCCTGGAAATGTCTTACAATTTAAAACCTGGTTCCTAAATCTTAGTCTTACCATTATACAATCTATCTGATACCTTCTAGATCTCCAGTAACGAGATAAATTTACTACTCACTTGTTGCATAAGATACTTCTAAGTTAGTGTAAAATTTGTTAGACCCCGCTGGAGGGTTGTGAAAGGAGTCTACTGGGGTACATTTGTACACTCCTGGAAATGGAAAAAAAACACATTGACACCGTTAGGCCGTCTTCCGCTCACGCCCCAATATCGTGCAGCCCGCCTCCAGTGGTGTCGCGACAGGCGTGAATGGAGGGACGAATGGAGACGTGTCGTCTTCAGCGATGAGAGTCGCTTCTGCCTTGGTGCCAATGATGGTCGTATGCGTGTTTGGCGCCCTGCAGGTGAGCGCCACAATCAGGACTGCTTACGACCGAGGCACACAGGGCCAACACCCGGCATCATGGTGTGGGGAGCGATCTCCTACACTGGCCGTACACCACTGGTGATCGTCGAGGGGACACTGAATAGTGCACGGTACATCCAAACCGTCATCGAACCCATCGTTCTACCATTCCTAGACCGGCAAGGGAACTTGCTGTTCCAACAGGACAATGCACGTCCGCATGTATCCCGTGCCACCCAACGTGCTCTAGAAGGTGTAAGTCAACTACCCTGGCCAGCAAGATCTCCGGATTTGTCCCCCATTGAGCATGTTTGGGACTGGATGAAGCGTCGGCTCACGCGGTCTGCACGTCCAGCACGAACGCTGGTCCAACTGAGGCGCCAGGTGGAAATGGCATGGCAAGCCGTTCCACAGGACTACATCCAGCATCTCTACGATCGTCTCCATGGGAGAATAGCAGCCTGCATTGCTGCGAAAGGTGGATATATACTGTACTAGTGCCGACATTGTGCATGCTCTGTTGCCTGTGTCTATGTGCCTGTGGTTCTGTCAGTGTGATCATGTGATGTATCTGACCCCAGGAATGTGTCAATAAAGTTTCCCCTTCCTGGGACAATGAATTCACGGTGTTCTTATTTCAATTTCCAGGAGTGTATATGCCACCTGAATATGAAATTAATGTAAACTAAAATGAAACTATTATATTATGAACGATGGAAGTCTCTGATGGACTATATAAACTGGATCACTGACTGTGCACGACCGCAGAGCCGAAGATATTGTTTCTGGTTTGAGATTGTAATGTTGGAGTAAGGGAGCGCTTGGCACAAAGTAGTGGGTAACTGCGTGTGAGCGAAAGAGAATGGAGTAGGCAGTTTTTGTGGTGTGCTCTGTGAAGGCACCAAGTGTTAGATTATAATGCAGGAATTACGGTCACATGTATTACTGTAAGTAGAAACGTGGAAGAAGAAGTCTTCATGCAAGCAAGGTAAAGGTGTTAAATAATTATGACTTGGTTTTGCCAGCACGTTAGTATGCTGGTAGATTAGTTGGCTGACAATTGTCAGTTGTTGAGTAACTTCAGAAAGTACGCAAATTGATTTGATGTATAGGCTATCTACATATCTCCCATTTGTAATGTCTCTAACATTTGTTATCACAGTTATATGTAATTTGATGATTTATATTTATAATTTTAGTAAGGTTAGATAAGACATGCTGCATATATCTCGTTGTTTGTGAATCAATTAGTAAAAAGGATGTAATTTTATCTGTGTCATGGAATTTAAATTTTCAGATGTTTTTGAAAAGCCAAACTTAACTTGGAATATAATTTCACAAAAAATTCAGTGTTCAGTCATTCACCACAATCAGTACCACCTCCCTGTGCAGAGCATATGTTTTCCAAATACGTTGGATGTTTCTTAAATGATTTCATTTATCAGCCACAAGAATTTCATGTATATTTCAAATTATCGTGGCCAGCACAGCACACCACTGAGCCTGTAGCTAGCATATTTTATTTTTTTCGTTTAGGACCAGAATATATCGCATTCCACCGCTTCCTACTGCCTTAGTGGTAACACAATTTAATTTATTTGTTATGTGCACAGGGAGCAAAGATATCAGTTTCGAACAGGGTCAGAGGATTCGGTGCCTAAGAGGCTGAATGTATTTTGCAGCGACTGTATTCTTTACTGATATTGGGAGTTGCATTGCCCAATCAGTGCATATAAAGTTTTTGCTAATAATAACGTAGAGTAAGTACATCACTTGTAGTTACAGCACGCTACATGGTAACTCGAGTTATGTATCCATTCTTCAGTTCAAGCATTCTTTTAATCTACTACAGAGCAGACCAAGTAAGACAAATTCATTTAGTTGTTAAGCGTACAATTCCAAAAGAATTATTTTTAAAAAACGTTACACCCTTCCCTAAAGTTCACTTAATCCTCTTAGTTTTTCATTACTTCCCACACTCTGTTCCTTCATATTTTCCCACGTTCCTGTATTCATTGAGTTCTTTTATTGTACTGAAATAGCCTATGTAATCCATGTAGTCTGTAGATACGATTGTTGAGCGTTTCTTTTAATTAGTACTTGTATTACTTTCCATGATTAATAACTCTTGCAGTTGTCTTGTGAACTACTGTTCTCATTTTACTTGGTTCATTTGTTTAATGCAAACTTGTAAATAATAGATTTCAGCTATCAGTCGTACTTTTGAAATTTTATTGGTAGATCTAGATTTCAGCTAGAAACTATCCATTCTCAATGCACTATCATTTTTGATCAATGCATGTAATGCCTGTTGGTTGGTCTTCATCGACAGTTCAATTAACTGTCGATGAATTTCGACCAACAGGAATTACATGAATTGATCAAAAATGATAGTGCACTGAGAATGGATAGTTTCCAGCTGAAATCTAGATCTGCCAATAAAATTTTATAAGGACGACTGATAGCTGAAATCTATTATATACAAGTCAATATAACAGTCACTGAGTGAAACAGCCTCTGAATGGAGGGTAACCTGGTTAATGCAAACTGTTACATGAGTAGAGTTGTTTGTAAAGTGTTGATGTTTTTCCTGCTTGCTTTCTTTATGTCTGTATATTGTTCAACTTTTTACTTTTTAAAATGCTTCACCACCACACTCTAAATGATGGCGTTTACTGTAGGTTCCGTCACGCTCCACCATTTTTCTGAATTTATTCATTTCTGTTTATCTTATTGATATTCCTTAAGTTCTTCATATATTCGGAAGTTACATTGATAACTCTTTCTTTTAATTGGTTTGTATATCACTTTCCACGTTTAACACCTCCTGAATTCCACTTGTCAAGCATTAATTTTATTTTATTAATTTAGTTTATTAATGTAAACTGTATGTAGGTATGCTATTCCAGTTTTGTCTTAAAGCTTTTCCTGATGACTCCCTTCATATTTACTTACTGTTTATCTTCCTACTTTTTACATTGCATTACCGCCACACTGTCAAAGCTGTCATTTACTGTGCATGTGGGCTTCATTGTCGATGTGTAACGTCTTTTCCAATGTCGTTTACAAATATTGTAACTTATTTGGCGACAATAGTCAGCAACTGACTGAAGATGGCCTTCTATGCCGAAAACCGGTTAACGCAATAAAGTTAATAGTGCAGAACTAAAGCAAACTTGCGCATTCCATTTTTTATAATGTTGTTTTCCCAAGAACCAACGGAAGATTCAGTTCACATAAGAAAACAATTACTTCAGTTACTATTCTCCTAACTTACGTTCTCCATTAATGTGTAGCATTTATGCCTTCTCTTCGTTGATGTACATTGCACACAAACCTTGACCTGAAGGCGATTGACTGGATCATTGGTGTACATTTTCTTTGTGTTGCCATTTTTAGCTATCAGCAATAGCAAGTGGACTAGTTATGTTACTCCCGGGTACCTGCTCGGTGTAATAGCACAGGAAGGTCAAAGTCAGTTTTGTGTTACTCAGTTTGTTCATATGAAAGTGCTAGCTTGATCTCATTCGTTCTGTTACGTCCATTGCGATGATTCGTTGAATTCTGTTAACCACTGTTTATAAACTTAGAAAAGATTTAAAATACTTCATCTAAATCGAATCTAGCGCGCAGTAGAAAAAAAATGGGCGGCCAAAACAAAGCTTGTTTTAACTACCGATGTGTCGATCCTGATGTTATCATTCAGTGGAAATATTTTCTACACACCAACCTGACGCATCTCTGATATTGGTGTGTTGATGGACGCACTAGATTAAAGTAAGAAACACTGTGACACTTTGATTTTAAAGGTATCACTATTGTAATATACACTCCTGGAAATGGAAAAAAGAACACATTGACACCGGTGTGTCAGACCCACCATACTTGCTCCGGACACTGCGAGAGGGCTGTACAAGCAATGATCACACGCACGGCAGAGCGGACACACCAGGAACCGCGGTGTTGGCCGTCGAATGGCGCTAGCTGCGCAGCATTTGCGCACCGCCGCCGTCAGTGTCAGCCAGTTTGCCGTGGCATACGGAGCTCCATCGCAGTCTTTAACACTGGTAGCATGCCGCGACAGCGTGGACGTGAACCGTATGTGCAGCTGACGGACTTTGAGCGAGGGCGTATAGTGGGCATGCGGGAGGCCGGGTGGGCGTACCGCCGAATTGCTCAACACGTGGGGCGTGAGGTCTCAACAGTACATCGATGTTGTCGCCAGTGGTCGGCGGAAGGTGCACGTGCCCGTCGACCTGGGACTGGACCACAGCGACGCACGGATGCACGCCAAGACCGTAGGATCCTACGCAGTGCCGTAGGGGACCGCACCGCCACTTCCCAGCAAATTAGGGACACTGTTGCACCTGGGGTATCGGCGAGGACCATTCGCAACCGTCTCCATGAAGCTGGGCTACGGTCCCGCACACCGTTAGGCCGTCTTCCGCTCACGCCCCAACATCGTGCAGCCCGCCTCCAGTGGTGTCGCGACAGGCGTGAATGGAGGGACGAATGGAGACGTGTCGTCTTCAGCGATGAGAGTCGCTTCTGCCTTGGTGCCAATGATGGTCGTATGCGTGTTTGGCGCCGTTCAGGTGAGCGCCACAGTCAGGACTGCATACGACCGAGGCACACAGGGCCAACACCCGGCATCATGGTATGGGGAGCGATCTCCTACACTGGCCGTACACCACTGGTGATCGTCGAGGGGACACTGAATAGTGCACGGTACATCCAAACCGTCATCGAACCCATCGTTCTACCATTCCTAGACCGGCAAGGGAACTTGCTGTTCCAACAGGACAATGCACGTCCGCATGTGTCCCGTGCCACCCAACGTGCTCTAGAAGGTGTAAGTCAACTACCCTGGCCAGCAAGATCTCCGGATCTGTCCCCCATTGAGCATGTTTGGGACTGGATGAAGCGTCGTCTCACGCGGTCTGCACATCCAGCACGAACGCTGGTCCAACTGAGGCGCCAGGTGGAAATGGCATGGCAAGCCGTTCCACAGGACTACATCCAGCATCTCTACGAGCGTCTCCATGGGAGAATAGCAGCCTGCATTGCTGCGAAAGGTGGATATACACTGTACTAGTGCCGACATTGTGCATGCTCTGTTGCCTGTGTCTATGTGCCTGTGGTTCTGTCAGTGTGATCATGTGATGTATCTGACCCCAGGAATGTGTCACTAAAGTTTCCCCTTCCTGGGACAATGAATTCATGGTGTTCTTATTTCAATTTCCAGTAGTGTAGATTCACTTCTATTCTAAATCGTTACGTATTTTCCATTTCAACAATAATGAAATGAAGTTGTTAAAGAAATATGAGTCTAAAAACCGTAATTTCGTTCAGGAGTTGGTTTTTTCACTTTTGGCCATGGATGAACATTTCCGTTTACCTCGAGGTGTCCAGTTTCCAGCTCCTCCCTAAAACGTGAATTACTAAGATCGTTACCTATTGCAACACCGTGTCCTGTTTCATCTGTTTGTTTCCGTAAAGCTAATTTGTTAGCTTCACTTAGTTTGAAACAGTTAGTATATTCTTTGAAAGCGGTTTTAAAATTTGTGTGCATTTGGCAAATGTAATACTTGTTGCCATGGCTGCATGTCACTTTATATATACTGACTTGTTCATTTCCTCGAACGTTTGTGAGATGTCGTGAACCAGTTTCTTCCTTATGTTACTGGTGGTGGTAAAAGTGATTCTGATATACCTAATTTTAAACAGCTTTTGATTTTCTTATAAAACCAGTCATGTATCACAGAAGTTTATTAATCAGGTAATTTATTTTTGGTCATCGATATCCATCTTCAAACCTCACTAATTCCAGTACACTACGTATTTCGTGTCGTTACATATACACAGGGTACAGTCACATTACTTAGCCTTATAAGCTTATATGTACCATCACTATAGCTTGTGCAATGACACAAATTATATAGGATACTGGACTTATTCACGTCTGAAGATGGCTACCGTGTACTGAAATGAATTACTTTATCATTAAAACATTTGTGATCTGTGACTAGATTTATAATAAAATACATAATCCTGGATTGCTGTGGAATTTTATTGCGAATATGTCGCAACTCGTTTAAGCAGCTTAGCTATTCTGTCTGAAATGACCCGTAAAGTTGATATTTTTATACTCCTAGGTTTCTGTGTTTTTCTATGGGTGGTGGCCTCATAATTTAGTTTGCATTTTTCTGTTATGTGTTGTGAAGGTGTGACTATTTCATATTATGTGCAATGGATATCTTTTTTGTTCAAAAATTTATTTTTAATGTGATTTATGAAACTTTTTACAACGATAACACTAAGTGGGCTATTAGTTGTTAGGTCTGCATCCTGTTTATATAGTTTGGCTTTGAATGTGAAATAAAATCTGATAATTTTGTTGATCCAAATATTTCAGCTACAGACTTTATTTGGTATTATAATAAATTACGTTCAACTGTGTCTATGATGGGCATGGTGCTATACAAGTTCACCACACGCAGGGGAATAAGCTTTTCATTGATTAGGATATGAGGTTCTGTGACGTCTTAACTTGGTTGATAACTATTTTTTTACGTTGTAAGAGATTTGGATTTCGTGTTATTTTTGCATAATCTACTGTAATGTATAAAGGGTCAGTAAAGCAATGTGCTGCACAAAAAAGGATGTATTTGAAAGTGTCACTGATACATTCATCTCGCTATATTACGGGTAAGCAGACGGCGGTGTATTGACATGAAGCTCTTTGATACGCCGCAATAGTTTGATGCTAGTGATGGTCAGTGAGGAGACGACATACAAGCGCGAAAGGAAGACAAGGGCTTCGGCAGAACAGAGGGATCTGTCTGCTATCAACCAGGGATACCTGAAGGTAGACCAGAACAATAGTGTGTTGATTTTGAAAGGCGGCAGGTTTACCTGTTGGAGTTGTGGGTAGTGACATGTAAAGTCATTGCTTCTTTTATACATCTCCATCGCTGTTGTGGAAAATTCAGTGTGATGTGGTTAGATTTTAATTCCACTGCGAATGTAGATCATCAGTGTCTACCAGCTGCGAATCTGTGTGGCAGAAGTTAATGGTGAGCCCCTGTCGGTTGTGCTGCATAATAACTTACTGAACTTGTTGGCTCTCGCCTGAGTTCGGCCGCTCCATCATTGATGTGTTTCTCCCTTTCACACTTCTTAGGGAGTGCCAGCGATAACTTGTGTGTTTTTTTTGGGAGATTTGAATGTGCACGCAACTACTGCACCACCTGTGCGATTTTCTGTCACAAACGACTCTTGGCGTTTGGTTAAATGTGTGCTGTTCGGCCAAAGAGGTCGTGCTGTAACTGATTATTCGTTAATAAAATTATTTAAGCGGTTAAGGGGCACTAAATATGCAAATCTGTTTCTTTATGTTGAATGTTCTTAAAGTGCTACTGTATATGTAGTAACAGTGTCTTTTTCTGTTTTAGAGCCCGAAAACTTAACTGTACTTCGCCTACCTTTGTAAAAATAGTGGGACCACTGGTTGCAATCGGTATCGAATGTAACTGCCAACTTATAGGGAAAACTTCTGAGCTAGCCCTTGGCGTTCCTTGTCTGCATAAAATCTCGGTTGTAATTTAACCCGTGTCACTGGATGTCTGTTAATACTAAGTTTAAACCCATGTAACTGTTCAGTATTCTTTTAATTATTGGCGTTTGTAAGATAGGTTTTTAGGATGACGGTTTGGTATTTTGGTATTGAAGTTTTTAAAGATTTTCGATGTATCCTTTTAGTGGCACCTGAAATGTATTCTGCTAATAGAGACTTCTGATAAAATTATGGCGCCTCCTTAAATGATTTCGAAGTAATTGGAACTCGAGGTAACCAGCTGGCCAGTCGTCTTACCAATCCTTTAACCAGTCGTATTGCAAAACTTTCTGGTGAATGCCACAGTGAAGTCGTTGACAAACGATTCATTCTGCAACATAGAGAAAGGAATTCAGCAGTCAGCCGCATATCCAATAGATATTTTCATTGCATATCTATATTTCAGCTGTTGAATAGCTATCCGCAGTGCATTTAAATCGAGTCACATTGATTCATCAAGCTCATCAAGCTCGACAAGTGCAGGCAGCTACGGTCAAAGACAATGAGTGGCTTCTGTGTACGCAGAGATAATACCCCCCTTAAAGTCGTCCTCTGACGGGACGCGAAGACGTATGTAGACGAGGACTCGTGAAGTCAGCGTGGAATTCTACGTTCCACTGATTGTGAAGTATGAAATGAAGAACTTGGCATTACAGATTTTTGTGTCCTGGAGAGGTACGTGTCCAATGAGGTGCGGCATCGGTTTCACGTCGTAAGCAGAACTTAGGAGCCGCCATATTGTATTCAGGTAACCTCTGCATTTGATTACTTTTATTTATTATAGAGTACGTATTATGAATATAAGCCGTTTCAGAGCATCAACACATTGAGGAAGTATGGAAAACGCATCATTTTATGTATGACTGTTAAAAAAAAAGATAAGAAACAACATATCGGTAGTTACACGGTCCAATATTTGAAGTAGACAGTGGCATAACTTGTGACACATGAAAGAGTAACATTTCAGTGATATGGCACATGACGAACTGCCAAAAGCGTTTCGTTTTGGGTATAATTTGTAATAGTTAAATATCGAATAATGACATTTTTAGATAAGCTGTTACACAGTATATATAACTCAGGCACTACATCTGTGTTGAAGCCGTAACATTCTTCGTAGCATGGTGAATTTCAGGTATACTGAAAGGCAGCAGGTTTGCGGCTAGCTGATCTAGTTTTTTCACCTTTTGTTTTCTAGATGATTATCCATCTCTGTTGTTAATTTAATAGAAGTTTTATCATCAATAATCGATGTTATTTCTTATAAACAATGTATGTACTGCAATTCTTGTTCTACAGACCAGCGACTGTAATGTTTCCCCAGCAATCAACGTGACTGCCTGTCTAACAAGGGGAGACTACGACGCTGGGATCACATACTTACTTCAAACTTTTTACACCTTTACTAGGCCATCAAAACAACATAATGTCCAAGTAGTAAGGTGCAGTGGTCTGGTAATTCCAAGAAAACTGCAAGAGAAGTTTTACGAGTCTGTTATGTAACTAATGTATTTATGCATAGGTGCCGATCATTAAGAGTTCATGGGGGTCAAGCGGTTAGCGTTCGAGCTGTGTAAGACGAACATGGACGAGGCGACGGTTCGACTCCCGCTCAAACCTTAATTTTTTTTAGTACAAGAGTAAGTACTGTGATATTCAAAAAATTTGCAACTACACTATTTGTTCTCCCTACATTAGTTACGCCTCACCACTACGCAGGTTAACTGCCAAATCCGGCGTTCCTCTGTGTCTGCAGGTCGAAACGCTGAGCTGCAAAGTAGTTCCGGGTACCTTACCACACGGCATGTATAAGGGATTTCGCAACTCACAACAGGCATACATTTTCAGGAAAACTCTATGCACATCTTCATTTACTTGTCGATTTCTTCTGATAATGAAATTTGATTAAAAATAGCGAGTAGTTAAATAAACTGAAATGCACTACAACTTCACAAAGACACATGGTTTTTTAAAATTATGTTACCTCTCAAATGTCATAAAATAAATAATATGAAAATGATGAAACAATTTAGATTTATTATAAAGTTTCACTGTGGTCGAAGATCGCCTCATACACGTAGTTCGAACGCTAACCATTACTCATTTTTTGATCTCAATTTGTGCGTTATTGTCCGTTGCACTTGTTCAAGGTGGAGGTCCCAAGACACCCGTTCAAGTTCATCGTTGATCCATTCACTCAGTTTTTTTTCTTTTTTTTTATTACAGAGGGAACTAATCCTCTGACCGAACACGCTGAGCTACCGTGCCGGCAATTTGACCACCATGAACTCTAACGTCCGACACCTACGCAGAGATACATCTCATAAGAGACGCGTAAAACCTCTCTTGCGATTTTCTCGCAATTGCCAGAGTAGTGCACCTTACTACTTGCACATTATGTTATTTTAATGGCCTCCTAAAGTCGTACAAAGTTTGAAGCAAATCTGTGATCCCAACTCTCTTTGTAAGTCAGAAATTTTTTACTGCTATAAAATTTTGTGTAAAATATACATATGTATCTCTCGGTTTCATGAACTGCCTCATATTTGTATCTTGCAGGTGAATATCTTTTTCAGTGGTGGTGAGAAACTTCGGAAAAAATCTCTTCCATTCGAATGAAATTAAGAAACGTATCCCGATCTTTAAACCTATGTGAAGTACGTTACTTCAGATGACGGCAGTCAATATAACTTCGATAAAATATCTATCATGCATGCTCAAACTGACATTAGACACCGCTGTCTAGAACGTCTCCAGTCGCTATGGCTCATTTCGAAGCGAGACTCATCACTGAAGGCAATTCGATTACAATAAATGAGATTTCATGGCGAAGACCTGTCTGCAGACACCGTGGACAGTGGTGCGATACCAACCTGGATGTCGTTCTCCATATGGCCTAACAAACGGGAGTGATGGTCTTGGCTGCAATATCTTTTCGTAGCAGGATCCCTTTGGTTGTCATCCGAGGCACCCTTACAGCAAAGTGCTACGTCGACGATATTTACTCCCCGTTTTGTTTTCCTTCAAGGCTAGTCATCACGAGCTTACATTTCAGCAAGATAATGCCCGCCCGCACACGACGAGAGTTTTTATTGCTTGTTTTCGGCTTGCCAGACCGTACACTGGCCAGCAAGGCCCCGCATCTCTCATCAACTGAGAACCTTTCGAACATTACAGGCAATGCTCTCCAACCAGCTCGGGATTTTGACGATCTAACGCGCCAATTGGACAGAATTTAGCATGATATCACGCAAGAGGACATCCAGCTACTCTATTAATCAGTGACAACCCAACAGCTGCTTACATAAGGGCCCGAGGTGCATCAACGGCTTATTGACTTTCGCAATTTGTCAAGCTCTTTGTTTTGAATAAATAATCCAATTTTTCTGAAATTGTAATCATTTGTTTGTCTGTACATGTATATCACATCTACCGACTTCCGTCACATTTGGATGATTCCTGACTGGTGCGCTTTTTCTTTTCTATTTTTTATTCTAGAGTAATTTTTTCTAAAGCTATGTTATTTTATGTTAGGCATGTACAAAATTATAAAATCCTTAACCGATTTATGTTAGGAAATGTAGAATTGTATGAAATAAAACAGCTGGAAAGAAATTCCTCCGAAACGGAAACGCTTATTGGGGAATGAAAAATGTAGATAGGTGCTAAGTTGCGCGAAAATTCTTTGTGGACTAGATGTACACTGACAGAAAAAATTTCGCAACACTGTTGTTGTTGTTGTTGTTGTTGTCTTCAGTCCTGAGACTGGTTTGATGCAGCTCTCCATGCTACTCTATCCTGTGCAAGCTTCTTCATCTCCCAGTACCTACTGCAACCTACATCCTTCTGAGTCTGCTTAGTGTATTCATCTCTTGGTCTCCCCCTACGATTTTTAAGCTACACGCTGCCTTCCAATACTAAATTGGTGATCCCTTGATGCCTCAGAACATGTCCTACCAACCGATCCCTTCTTCTGGTCAAGTTGTGCCACAAACTTCTCTTCTCCCCAATCCTATTCAATACTTCCTCATTAGTTATGTGATCTACCCATCTAATCTTCAGCATTCTTCTGTAGCACCACATTTCAAAAGCTTCTATTCCCTTCTTGTCCAAACTATTTACCGTCCATGTTTCACTTCCATACATGGCTACACTCCATACAAATACTTTCAGAAACGACTTCCTGACACTTAAACCTATACTCGATGTTAACAAATTTCTCTTCTTCAGAAACGCTTTCCTTGCCATTGCCAGTCTACATTTTATATCCTCTCTACTTCGACCATCATCAGTTATTTTGCTGCCCAAATAGCAAAACTCCTTTACTACTTTAAGTGTCTCATTTCCTAATCTAATACCCTCAGCATCACCCGACTTAATTCGACTACATTCCATTATCCTCGTTTTGCTTTTGTTGATGTTCATCTTATATCCTCCCTTCAAGACACCATCCATTCCGTTCAACTGCTCTTCCAAGTCCTTTGCTGTCTCTGACAGAATTACAATGTCATCGGCGAACCTCAAAGTTTTTATTTCTTCTCCATGGATTTTAATACCTACTTCAAATTTTTCTTTTGTTTCCTTTACTGCTTGCTCAATATACAGATTGAATAACATTGGGGAGAGGCTACAACCCTGTCTCACTCCCTTCCCAACCGCTGCTTCCCTCTCATGCCCCTCGACTCTTATAACTGCCATCTGGTTTCTGTACAAATTGTAAATAGCCTTTCGCTCCCTGTATTTTACCCCTGCCACCTTTAGAATTTGAAAGAGAGTATTCCAGTCAACATTGTCAAAAGCTTTCTCTAAGTCTACAAATGCTAGAAACGTAGGTTTGCCTTTCCTTAATCTTTCTTCTAAGATAAGTCGTAAGGTCAGTATTGCCTCACGTGTTCCAGTATTTCTACGGAATCCAAACTGATTTTCCCCGAGGTCAGCTTCTACTAGTTTTTCCATTAGTCTGTAAAGAATTCGTGTTAGTATTTTGCAGCTGTGGCTTATTAAACTGATTGTTCGGTAATTTTCACATCTGTCAACACCTGCTTTCTTTGGGATTAGAATGATTATATTCTTCTTGAAGTCTGATGGTATTTCGCCTGTCTCATACATCTTGCTCACCAGATGGCAGAGTTTTGTCAGGACTGGCTCTCCCAAGGCCGTCAGTAGTTCTACTGGAATGTTGTCTACTCCGGGGGCCTTGTTTCGACTCAGGTCTTTCAGTGCTCTGTCAAACTCTTCACGCAGTATCGTACCTCCATTTCATCTTCATCTACATCCTCTTCCATTTCCATAATATTGTCCTCAAGTACATCGCCCTTGTATAGACCCTCTATATACTCCTTCCACCTTTCTGCTTTCCCTTCTTTGCTTAGAACTGGATTTCCATCTGAGCTCTTGATGTTCATATAAGTGGTTCTCTTATCTCCAAAGTTCTCTTTAATTTTCCTGTAGGCAGTATCTATCTTACCCCTAGTGAGATAAGCCTCTACATCCTTACATTTGTCCTCTAGCCATCCCTGCTTAGCCATTCTGCACTTCCAGTCGATCTCATTTTTGAGACGTTTGTATTCCTTTTTGTCTGCTTCATTTACTGCATTTTTATATTTTCTCCTTTCATCAATTAAATTCAATATTTCTTCTGTTACCCAAGGATTTCTACTAGCCCTCGTCTTTTTACCTACTTGATCCTCTGCTGCCTTCACTACTTCATCCCTCAAAGCTACCCATTCTTCTTCTACTGTATTTCTTTGCCCCATTCCTGTCAATTGTTCCCTTATGCTCTCCCTGAAACTCTCTACAACCTCTGGTTCTCTCAGTTTATCCAGGTCCCATCTCCTTAAATTCCCACCTTTTTGCAGTTTCTTCAGTTTTAATCTACAGGTCATAACCAATAGATTGTGGTCAGAGTTCACATCTGCCCTGGAAATGTCTTACAATTTACAACCTGGTTCCTAAATCTCTGTCTTACCATTATATAATCTATCTGAAACCTTTTAGTATCGCCAGATTTCTTCCATGTATACAACCTTCTATCATGATTCTTAAACCAAGTGTTAGCTATGATTAAGTTGTGCTCTGTGCAAAATTCTACCAGGCGGCTTCCTCTTTCATTTCTTAGCCCCAATCCATATTCACCTACTATGTTTCCTTCTCTCCCTTTTCCTACACTCGAATTCCAGTCACCCATGACTATTAAATTTTCGTCTCCCTTCACTATCTGAATATTTTCTTTTATATCATCATACATTTCTTCAATTTCTTCGTCATCTGCAGAGCTAGTTGGCATATAAACTTGTACTACTTCCCCGCATTCCTATTTTCCTATTCATTATTAAACCTACTCCTGCATTACCCCTATTTGTCTTTGTGTTTATAACCCTGTAGTCACCTGACCAGAAGTCTTGTTCCTCCTGCCACCGAACTTCACTAATTCCCACTATATCTAACTTTAACCTATCCATTTCCCTTTTTAAATTTTCTAACCTACCTGCCCGATTAAGGGATCTGACATTCCACGTTCCGATCCGTAGAACGCCAGTTTTCTTTCTCCTGATAACGACATCCTCTTGAGTAGTCCCCGCCCGGAGATCCGAATGGGGGACTATTTTACCTCCGGAATATTTTACCCAAGAGGACGCCATCATCATTTAATCATACAGTAAAGCTGCATACCCTCGGGAAAAATTACGGCCGTAGTTTCCCCTTGCTTTCAGCCGTTCGCAGTACCAGCACAGCAAGGCCGTTTTGGTTATTGTTGCAAGGCCAGATCAGTCAATCATCCAGACTGTTGCCCTTGAAACTACTGAAAAGGCTGCTGCCCCTCTTCAGGAACCACATGTTTGTCTGGCCTCTCAACAGATACCCCTCCGTTGTGGTTGTACCTACGGTACGGCTATCTGTATCGCTGAGGCACGCAAGCCTCCCCACCAACGGCAAGGTCCATGGTTCATGGGGGGTTCGCAACACTATAAAATAATAATCTAGAGCAATGGTGTTTCGGGAACACATTTGGCTACGTAACATATGTAAGTGATTAACGTTGCGAGAAAACGGGGTAATAAACGAGATAAGACACTGTAAATGTGAAATGCTGGTACAATGCATTAACATGCATTGTGCTGCACAGGTGCTGGATGTCAGTTCGTGGGATGGAGTTCCATGCCAGTTGCACTTGGTCTGTCAATATAGGAACAAGTAATGCCGATTTTGAGTGACGCTTGAGTTTTCGCCCGATTATGTCCCATATGTACTCGATTGGAGACAGGTCTGGCGATCGACCACACCAAGACAACATGCCGACACTCTATAGAGCATATTGAGATACAACAGTGGTATGTGAGCGAGCGTTATCCTGTTGGAATTATTTTCTTGAATGGCAGCACTTCAGGTCGAATCACCAGACTGACGTACTGATTTGCAGTCAGGGTGCGTGGGATAACCACGAGAGTGCTCCTGCCGTCATACGATATCGCACCCCAGACCATAGCTCGAGGTGTAGGTCGAGTGTGTTGGTTGCAGGCCCCCAGTTGGCCTCCTTCTAACCAACAAACGGCCGTCACTGGTACTGAGACGGAATAAGCTTTCATCAGAAAACACAACTCACCTCCACCCTATCCTCCAATGACCTCTCGCTTGACACCTCTAAAGCCGTAAATGGCGGTGATTTGATTTCAGTAGTATAAACTCTACTTTGCACCCATCTCGAAGCTGTCGTTGAAGTAACCGATTTTTAACAGTTCGTTGTGTCACTGTCGCTGCCGCTGAACTGCCGCTGCAGATTCGGTACGATGCACCAGAGCCATACACCGATCACCACTGTCTTCCCTCTCGGCAGCGCCAAGTAGTGAGACCTTACATTCTCCTGACCACCGCTGTCAGCATTCATGTACACTGGCTACATTCATGCTCAGTCTTTTGCAATACCCAGCTTCTCGTAGCTCTATTACACGACCTCGTTCAAACTCAGTGAGGTGTTGATAATGGCGTCTTTGTCGTCTTACATCAGATCAATACGTCCAGTCTCAAAGTTAACTAACGCTCGCGACCGTTACACCGTGTACTTAAAGCAAACCTGAAGAGTTCCTGGATAGCAGAACGCAGCACGTCGTTCTCAATGGAGAGAAGTCTTCCGAATTAAGAGTGATTGCAGGTGTGCCGCAGGGGAGTGTCGTAGGACCGTTGCTGTTCACAATATACATAAGTGACTTTGTGGATGACATCGGAAGTTCACTGAGACTTTTTGTGGATGATGCTGTGGCATATCGAGAGGTTGTAACAATGGAAAATTGTACGGAAATGCAGGAGGATCTGCAGCGAACTGACGCATGGTGCAGGGAATGGCAATTGAATCTCAATGTAGACAAGTGTAATGTGCTGCGAATACATAGAAAGAAAGATCCCATATCATTTAGCTACAATATAGCAGGTCAGTAACTGGAAGCAGTTAATTCCATAAATTATCTGGGAGTACGCATTAGGAGTGAGTTAAAATGGAATGATCATATAAAGTTAATCGTCGGTAAAGTAGATGCCAGACAGATGTATTGGAAGAATCTTAAGGAAATGCAATCCGAAAACAAAGGAAATAGGTTACAGTACGCTTGTTCGCCCACTGCTTGAATACTGCTCAGCAGTGTGGGATCCGTACCAGATAGAGTTGATAGAAGAGATAGAGAAGATCCAACGGAGAGCAGCGCGCTTCGTTACAGGATCATTTAGTAATCGCGAAAGCGTTACGGAGATGATAGATAAACTCCAGTGGAAGACTGTGCAGGAGAGACGCTCAGTAGTTCGGTACGGGCTTTTGTTGAAGTTTCGAGAACATACCTTCACCGAGGAGTCAATCAGTATATTGCTCCCTCCTACTGTGGGGCGGTGGGTGGGATTAATACTTGTTAATTAATGTTCCTATTATTTATGCTGTTGTTTTGCCGTTCTCAACACTAGCTCTCTAACTACAATTTTGGCAACCAGAAAGTGATTAGCAAAACGTGAAGCCTGTAATTAGAATTCCTAGTGGCCACTTCATCTGAGAAATACACTTATAGCTACAGCTTATAGCTCTGAGGAATGAGGAGATTGTCTGGGATTCATAATCAAAAACGATCCTGTAAAAACGTTCGCTATATTCTGAAAGTCACAGATGAAAAAAAAGAATCCACACTATCCAACTACCAGAGTAGTTCAGAGTCTACTGCGCTGATACAACTATAACTGTTCAAATTAAATGTTTAAATGAATGCTCGCCATAATTTGATGATAATGTTCATCATACGCCACGCTAAATAATGGTAGAATGTTTGTCCCGCGGCGGTACGTGAAACTACGACATACGCAAACTTAAAATAGATCGTTAAAGTCATCCCAGAATTAACACTTCACTCGAAAATGATTTCATGGTTACGCGTATCCCGGGTAACTTAATACGGCATCCGAGGCTGTTTATAGCAATGATACCGACGCGATGCGACTCCCGACACAGGTGGTGTGCTATTCAGCGTCTGGAGAGAACTGGGGCCTTCCTTTTTCTCTCGCGCAGCGTTCTTATATATAAAGCCGCGGTGCGGACGGCTAAGGGAACGCCTGATCAAATCGGCTCTCCCAACTAGCCGCTGGGCTAGTAATGCATCACTTTAAGTTATTGAATAAATCATCGCTTCCTTTGCTGATGGCCGATGAAGCTCTCAATTTAAATGTGCATTCAGCACACAGGTAAGTAATCATAATAAAAGTCTGACGTGGCTAAGTCAAATATTTTGGGCGAGAGAATTAATTTAAATACACTACACGCAGTAGACGAGCTCTGAACTTGCCCTTTGGAGATACGCTATCGCTATAGTTTTATAGTTATTCAATTGAAACTTCTCACATCTTTATGATTATAGCGGATCTCCCTTCTACTTAAATTTAAACATCCTAGCCTTATTTATTAGCCTACAATCTATCTTTCTTCTTAATTTTTAAGACAAAAACCAGAAAATCATGAATTTCAACTAAAATCTTAATTTGTGAGATCCAGAAGACTGTTTATACTAAATTATTATGAAAATGGAATCAAATATAAATTTTTAAGTCTCTAGCTCTTTTCTGTTGCGCCAATGATTTTTACAGAAAAACGTACAAATTTCAAAAATGGTTAAAGTTATTGAACTGACATTCAATACATATTGATTTAGTATTACTCCTAACATGCTAGAAACGTTTCAGGTTATTTACTTGATTTTTAAAGCATTGCGCAACATTTATGACGTCAGAGCTAGTTACATCGGACACAATGGAAAGACTGATGAGAATTTTATGCGGCGTGAGTAGGCTGCTTGCCTACACTACATATATCTCGCGAAGAGACCATGAGGATAAAACCAGAGAGATTAGAGCCCACACAGAGGCATACGGACAATCCTTCTTTCCACGAACAATACGAGACTGGAATAGAAGGGAGAACCGATAGAGGACTCAAGGTACCCTCCACCACACACCGTCAGGAGGCTTGTGGAATATGTATGTAGATGTAGATTTTCATCCTAGCTCGAAATTTGAATAGACATCATCTCTCTGATCTACAAACATGCGTAGCAACTTACGTTTATGTCGCAAAACCCCTTTTTAGTGTTGGGATGTTTCTTTCCGTCGGTGTAGTTTGTGGCTAGCATTCCCAAGTGCTCAGTGACGCAAGAATTTAAAAAAAAAAACGTGGATTATTTATGCCTTGAATATCGTATATCGGAGGACTCTGATACATATTCGTTTTTTACGTACTTGAATGGTCCATTGGTTACTGAAGTATTCACATAATATTGATTTATATTGAATTTGTGTTACGAACCTTGATAGGGTCCTTGATAGGGTTCCGAGTTTCAAAAGGAATTTAAAGTGACGAACTGAATAACTACAATGATTGAAAGAAGTGTTATTTTTCGTGGAATGATGGTATTTGCTTTAGCAAGTAGTTTTTTGTTGGTCTACAATAAAAGAATATTTAATTAAACGTTCTATGATGAGAGTAAACTTTCAAAAACAATTAAAATCCTTTTTCAGAATATTAAATTTTCTAGAAAACTGTGATTACAGCATCAACACTAGACCAAACCAGTATAAAGGCCTACAACGTTTCTACTTATATAAGAGGTTTGTAGTAAGTGCTTTGGTGTCATTGTTTCTTTTATTCGGATATGTGCTATTGTTTAATGTTGGAAGTGTTAGCCAAAAAGTGCTTAGTGTGACAGAAGGGTTTTAGCGACGGCGCAGTCTGTAGTCCGTGCACCAATTTAACTGCAGTGAAAGTTTGTTGAAAGCAAGTCAGCTACTACTGAAATGTTTATGCACTTGAAATTAAGAACTACTGGAACTTATCTAAGCTGTAACAGCTTCTGGGCCCCATAGATACCTCATGTTGTGTGCAATGTGAAGGCTTGTATATATTCTGTGAAGGCAAATAGTGTAATAGTGTAATAGTGTTTATGTTAAGTTTAAGTATTAGCTTAATAATTATTTCGAAACCATTCTTTATCAGTAATTGAGTGAGATTAAGAATATAATTTTGCCTAATTTAAGATGGCAACCGTCAGTAATTTGTACGACTACAGTTTTTACTTATTAAACAACCTACTGTTGGTTAAAATCCCTCTCGAATAACGTTCTTCTTTTCAGGAGACGAAATTTAATCCGATCACTTTCCAGTGGTATACACTGTCATGATCAGTTCTAAAATCCTGTCAAAGGGGTCCAACGTGGATTTCTTATTGTACTAACCCTCTAGAATGTTACACGTTCTTCATTGCGATAATTTTATCTTCAGAGTAACATCGGTTTCTACGTGATACAGGAAACTCCATAGTCAGCTCCATTTGTTAAATGCGTAAATTACTCTGACGGTGTGTTGTGGTTTTTCTCCACTGCAGAGCATTTTTGGCTTAGTAATTTCGTTTCGATCGAAGACGTTTAATTTTAATACAACGCTAAATTTCGCATTGGTTATCATGTCAACTGTCGCTGGTCATTCAGTTTATCCTCCTCGGCTCCAGTGAACTGGTTGTTACAAGAAAGGGTCGTCCTACGCATGCTGGGCCTCCAAACGGTAGAGTGTAATAAATATAAACTGTCTGAATGCGCTTCGAAACTTAATGGCTTTAGAGACAGATGTATATAACTGGGTCTGTTCCGAAGAAAATTACAGCGGAATACTGCGGCATCTGGCGCAAAAAAGTTTAATACGTGACCAACTACCCATTCCTGTCAGAAGCCATACAAACTGAATGAAACCTAATGTAAGTCCAAGAAGACATCTTAATGCGGTCGCAGGGTCGTTGTGTGTGATACATAAGGTGGCTGCAACATGGGATGAGAAAAGTGTTAGCTCAATTACGGGCCGAGCAGCGAGCGCAGGAAATTGCGCTGCCGTACCTGGCAGGGCTTATTGCACATGCGCTGCGGCTCCACCGGTCTTTATGAATGCGTGGGATGTCGGCCGACGCCCACGCCAGCACCTCGGCTGTTGCCTGCGGCTTGCAGTTAGCTTCAGCACCTCACAGTCCCTTCCTGCGAAAGAGTTCCGTTAACGCCCTCTGCGATAAGATCTCTTAAGCGTCGCCTTTCGCAAGTAGCGCGTCATGTGGTTAATGGACGAAAGGCTACTTAACATTTGTGGCTAATTGGGCTGATGAAAACGTTGATATTGAGCATTACGGCTTAAATCTTGCTTTTTCGTAGCATGTTCTGCCGTGGTCACGAGTAAAAGCTTGGACGTTCACGTCCAGACTATGTCTCCATGTTTCATCAGTTGGTCGTTGCGTGGTGTCGTATGGTAGCGTCGTTTTTCCTGGTTTCTGACTGCCCGGAATTAAGGAACAGAATCTCCAGTGCATTGCTCCGTAGAGAACTTTTGAGTCTGGCGCGAACGTTACTGTTCAGGAAATTGAAATAAGAACACCGTGAATTCATTGTCCCAGGAAGGGGAAACTTTATTGACACATTCCTGGGGTCAGATACATCACATGATCACACTGACAGAACCACAGGCACATAGACACAGGCAACAGAGCATGCACAATGTCGGCACTAGTACAGTGTATATCCACCTTTCGCAGCAATGCAGGCTGCTATTCTCCCATGGAGACGATCGTAGAGATGCTGGATGTAGTCCTGTGGAACGGCTTGCCATGCCATTTCCACCTGGCGCCTCAGTTGGACCAGCGTTCGTGCTGGACGTGCAGACCGCGTGAGACGACGCTTCATCCAGTCCCAAACATGCTCAATTGGGGACAGATCCGGAGATCTTGCTGGCCAGGGTAGTTGACTTACACCTTCTAGAGCACGTTGGGTGGCACGGGATACATGCGGACGTGCAATGTCCTGTTGGAACAGCAAGTTCCCTTGCCGGTCTAGGAATGGTAGAACGATGGGTTCGATGACGGTTTGGATGTACCGTGCACTATTCAGTGTCCCCTCGACGATCACCGGTGGTGTACGGCCAGTGTAGGAGATCGCTCCCCACACCATGATGCCGGGTGTTGGCCCTGTGTGCCTCGGTCGTATGCAGTCCTGATTGTGGCTCTCACCTGCACGGCGCCAAACACGCATACGACCATCATTGGCACCAAGGCAGAAGCGACTCTCATCGCTGAAGACGACACGTCTCCATTCGTCCCTCCATTCACACCTGTCGCGACACCACTGGAGGCGGGCTGCACGATGTTGGGGCGTGAGCGGAAGACGGCCTAACGGTGTGCGGGACCGTAGCCCAGCTTCATGGAGACGGTTGCGAATGGTCCTCGCCGATACCCCAGGAGCAACAGTGTCCCTATTTTGCTGGGAAGTGGCGGTGCGGTCCCCTATGGCACTGCGTAGGATCCTACGGTCTTGGCGTGCATCCGTGCGTCGCTGCGGTCCGGTCCCAGGTCGACGGGCACGTGCACCTTCCGCCGACCACTGGCGACAACATCGATGTACTGTGGAGACCTCACGCCCCACGTGTTGAGCAATTCGGCGGTACGTCCACCCGGCCTCCCGCATGCCCACTATACGCCCTCGCTCAAACTCCGTCAACTGCACATACGGTTCACGTCCACGCTGTCGCGGCATGCTACCAGTGTTAAAGACTGCGATGGAGCTCCGTATGCCACGGCAAACTGGCTGACACTGACGGCGGCGGTGCACAAATGCTGCGCAGCTAGCGCCATTCGACGGCCAACACCGCGGTTCCTGGTGTGTCCGCTGTGCCGTGCGTGTGATCATTGCTTGTACAGCCCTCTCGCAGTGTCCGGAGCAAGTATGGTGGGTCTGACACACCGGTGTCAATGTGTTCTTTTTTCCATTTCCAGGAGTGTACTTTGTGATTCAGTTAGGTAAGTTCGTGGCTTCCGCTCAGACGATAAGTTTGAACGAAGCAGTCAATTATGTGATGGCATATTTGGAAGTTTATGGCACGTGGGAAAGGTGATTCGATCAGCAATTGTAGAATTATTGCTGGAGGCTTTGCATGTGTGCAATGAATTTCTGGTTTCCCTCAAAATTTTAATTATTTATTACTGGCAAGTAGATTTCCACATTTCTCTAACAAATTAACAGAGCCAAATCGTCAATGGATTCGCGACCTTGCATGCTCTTCTGTAAGAGGGTCTCTCCTTTGTATGACGCAAGGTGCGCTATCAGAATTTTAACGACGTGTGCTTGACAAGTATATGCACACTTCCAACTCTCAAGTGAACTGTTTGCTTGTAACAACTAGATACTCCCTAACCTCCGTATTAGAGATGTTGCAGCTAGCTTCGTAATTCCAACGAACAAGCCTGAAGTATTTCCTACAGATAACAAAGAGACACAGCCACTAGGTCTTGCCTCTGGGGTGTTCGTGCAGCAATTTCTCCTTTGTGGCGGTCCGAGAGCCCACAGCGAGGAAAAAGTTATTGTGCTTTACAGATAGTTCCAAAGTCAGGCGTCAGATGGACCCTCCTGGGAAGTCATGTCGCACTAGGCAAACGAATCGAACGCGCGTTCTGGATCTTTACCGCCAGTTGGATGGGACCGATTTGGAAGCAGTTGAGAGAACAAACTGCAAATCGTCATTCTTGTCGGGAACAACGACGTCTTTCGCCTAGGTTGTGAGGCCATTCTCAGTGCTTTCCAGAAATTGACGGACGTGGATTAGACGTCACTTTGCAGGGTAGGATCACTTTGGAGCTGTCGATAGGCAACGTCATGGTATGAACCCATTGGAGCGTCTATTCTATGACGAGCTCGATTGTAAATTTCTCGAACTACATCCAACAGTGACCAGCCGAGTGGCCAATTCCGGTGTATAGCGCGCACCTGAACCATCCAGAGTAATTTTAGAAACTGTATGTCTGCTGCACCTCGGTTATTTTTAGGTAAGACGATACTCTGAACCTTTTTGTAGATGAACAAGAATCATATAAAGCAATTACTGCCAGACACCAGAAAACAAATGTGGAAAGTGAAAATCTCACAATTTTATTTATTTACTGCTGGAATATCGCAGCAACGCGCCAGAAGTAACGTTTCAAGTAGACAGGATTCTCCTTTACGTCGTACTAGAAACTGTAACTTGGTTGATACTCGAAGAATTTTCGAACATATCGGATGCATATTGGAATAATGGATTACATTCCCCAGGAGAAGCAATAACAAACTGAAATATTATGTCTTGTGGGATCCGACATGATTAATCTACATTTCTTTTTCGATTTCCTCGTGGTTTTCCTGTAGCCATTTGGCCTTAGCTTCCCTGCGCTTTCTGTTTGTTTCATTTCTAAGTGACTTATATCCTGTATTTCTGTCTTTTCCTGGAAATATTTGTACCCTTTTCTTTCACCGATCAATTGAAGTATTTCTTAGTTTAGTAGGATCATTTTTTTTTGTCGGTTACATTCCTGGTACCTACATTTATATGTCAGATAGATTTGTGGGAGTGCCCTCTTTAGAGATATCCAGTACTCTGCGACTGAATTCCAACTGCGATATTCACTATAGTGCCCTCTTTGGCGATATCCAGTACTCCGACTGAATTTCTACTGCGATATTCACTAAAGCAGAATTACAGCCCCAGAGTGCAGGGTGGCTATAATTAAATTTTCGCTACCTGAGAGGATTCCCAGGGAAAACGAGTGATCGTAGGACAATAAAACTTTGTGTAAGCATTTCTAACGACATGCAGAAGAAAAATAACGAATAAACTTTTGAAAGAAACGTATTGTAATTCCCACATGAAAGGGTATATGCTATCTGCGTGCCATTTTTGCGCTCCAGGTTAAAAAAAGTAGCTTAATGTGACTACCATCTGTCTCCAAGACAGTTTGAAATCGCTCTATGGATATCATTTCGTAACTGTTCGCCAGACTTTTCTAACGGTTGACCATGGAACTTTCAGCTGACGTGACACAGCTCGTGCATGCTTGAAGATCGCAAATTGCGTCCAGCATTGCATAGACGTCTCCTGTATGTAAGAAGGGCCAAAGAATAGACCAGCAAATTTCAGACCATTATCCCTAACATCATTTTTCTGCAGAGACCCTGAACACAATCTCAGCTCGCATATAACAAATTTTCTTGAGACCGAGAAACTTATGCCCTTGAATCAGCATGATTTTAGAAGGCATCGGTCGTGCTAAATTCAGCTTGCCCATTTGTCACTTGATACACTGCGAACTATGGATGACTGGCAAGAGGCAGATTCCATATTTCTAGATTTCCGAAAAGCATCTGACACTCTGCTGGACTGCACTCTTAACGAAGGTACGAACATATGAAATAGGTTCTCAGATGTGTGAGTGGCTCGAAGACTTCTTAGTAATAGAACCCAGTAAGTTATCGTCTATGTCTAGTGTTCATGAGAGACAAGGGTCAGGAGCGCCCCAGAGAAGTGTGATAGGACCGCTGTTATTTTCTATATGCATAAATGATCTGGCAGCAGTCTGCAGTCTACAGTTGTTTACTGATGGTGGTGTGGTCTACGGAAAGGTGTCGAAGTTGAGTGACTGTGGGAGAGTACAACATGATTTAGAGGAACTTTCTGTTCTGTGTAAATCACCGTGTGGAAAGATGACCTCTCCGTACTCCTTTGATGCTTCGATACTCGCTAAGAGCAGCAGCCTGTAACCTCCCCCTCACTTATCTACCTTAATGACAGTGAAAAATTAAACCGCGTGTACCTAAGGGAAATTTGGGAAAAGCAATCGTCACCGAAGTTAATTTGTCGGTAAAGAGGGAGGAAAGGGTTACATCTTAATGAAAGGAAAAATGCAAATGAAACTGGCGGAAATTAATTTTGAAAAGGGGTAAAGTTAATATAGAAAGTAAATGTGCGGCCGTTACGTTAACAATTAACTAGCGGTAATTAGATATCTGAGATTTGGGGGAAATTACGGTCACCAGTCCTAAGGACAATTACTATAGTAACTGAAAAAGAAAGGTTATTACACATATAATTAGCACTAGAAGCGTGGCAACTGAAGGTTGACACGTGTAGTGTGAAAACTGAAAGTTTGTCAGAAGTAATAAATATCGCTACACTCTGACTTAATTTAGCAAAAGAATTAATAAAACCGGAAAATCGAAAGTTAATTTAGTGACTGAAGTTAATAGTGAGCTTTCTTTCCGAAGCACATCGAAATTCAGTAAAATACGGTTAGTCTTGGACTACCTCAACAATCATTTCAAAAGCTACTTGAATCTACGCAATTTAGAAATAAGAGATTTAACTTTGAACTTGAATTAAATGATTCTGAACAATTAACAATAGTAAAATTTAGTACGTACCAAGCTGAGCTGCAGTCACAGGTAAGCTAAAATACAGTAACAAAACTCGCACTCTTAATTTGTGCTTGTGTAATCTAAATATTGTAGCCAGCTATGAATACCTTAACTGAACTTTGAAATTAAAGCAGTGAAATCGAATGATGCTGGCGTTTGAATTTCAACGACACTCGGGTTCATTCCGGAAAACGAAGGGACCCTGCTTGGTAATGCAATTGGGACAATGAGCAACAGAGGTTCATGCTACGTTGCTGTAATTTAGTTATGAAAATGGAACAGTTTGAAAAGCTGAGGTCTGCCATACAGTTCTAAAACTTTACGTGCTTCCAGTCTTCCTTGTTGGTTGACTGAAGGTTTGAAGCCGTCGATCGAGGAGGTGGCGACAGTCACTCATTGTCGGCCGTCGCTGTTGCAGAAGCTGGATGTTGGCGCGCCTTCTTCTCGACACGGCCACCAGGCGAAACGGGCTGTTGATGTGCGCCAGCTAATGCCTCCCGTCCGCGACACCGTGTCAGAAACTATCATAGCAAGTCGAGCGCAATTACATGCTGCCCAACCCCGAAAGCGCGGCAACTCGCGGGAGCGTCACACAACACACCTGCTCCACTGCACCATCCCAGCCAGACTCTCTGCTCTCTCCCCGCGCTCCACGCGACAGAGTTAACACTACCAAAGATCCTAAACACTTTGGTTCTCCCCACGACCTATCGATGTATTCGTTCGATAGCATAGTTTCCCGTAGGCCAGACCCAGCGTATAAATACAAATAATATTCACAAAACAAACCAACATATATATATATATATATATATATATATATATATATATATACAATAAAACAATTACAATATATTATAAAGACACAGAAATGTCATATGTTGAGGTAACAAAACAAGGAAAAAAATTACAGTACAATAGATGGAAATAGGAGGATATGCATTTCCGGCGTTACAAGACCTTTTGCTGTTTGTTTTGATAAAACTACCTTACGGGTAAGGCTCTTCTCAGCTTGTCCAGACTCAAGTTGACAGTTTGCAACTTTAACGTACGCTGATGTGTTTCAACTCTTGGTCGCCATACCACTGCTGGGGCCTAACAGCACAGCACGACAGTAATAACACTACCACCCTGCAGCGCACGCTCTGAACATTGTTCCTATAAAGTTGGGTACCCTACGCTTTATAATTTCCCGTCTACACTGGCACAAGTAGCGAAAGTTAGGTTACAAAACCTCAACATATCCCTTCTTTCCATATTAACTCATCCTAAATTTCAGTCTACATCACTACTAAATTGCGATCTGAGTCTATATCTGTTCCTGGGTACGGCTTACAATTTATTATCTGTTTTCTGAATCGCTGTAACTATTATGTCATCCACCCGGGATCTTCCTCTGTCTCTCCAGCCTTTTCCACGTGTACCTTTTGCTAGCAACCTAGTATCATATAGTGTACCACTATCTATACAGTCCAGTTGCACCAGCTTTCCTTACCATATCATTCGTTTTGTTTGTCTGTCAGAATACTTCCGCCGTGAAGTTAAAAGACTGCCTTTTATGCCTTTTATCGCCGTCGAAATCAGGTTTCAAGAAGGGAGTCCCAAGCCATGGTTGGAAAAATTCCCTAGGTAGTGCTGACGTCACATTGTGTCTACTGAGTCGTCGAGACGCGTTGATAATTGCCCAGCAATCAACTCGTTAGCTTTACTTTCTATGCTGTCATTTATATCACCCAGGTCAACACGAACTGAATGCTAGTAGGAAACGTACAGAATAAATTACAACATTAATCTCAAGTAACTGAAGGCCAGCTCCAAACAAAGTAAACTCTTGAACTGGGATAGGGGGATCAGATTTGAGCCACGTTCCACCCGAACGCCAGTTCGGTGTCTTAAACTCCCCATCGCCTCGCTCGATTGGAAGTACTTGAAGCACGAAGTTCATTACCATCAGCATCCAGTCCAGCTGCCAATCGTGGACTCGGCTCACGAACGTCGCAGGGCAAAAACTCCTCTGGCAGCGGACACAGTAAGGCCGCGAATCGAGTTTGCAGTCCCAGAGGCGAGTACTGCGGCCGGGCAGCCATTAAAGTTCAAGGTGAATGTCAGCCCATTGCATAAAATCCAATCACTGGCTTTGCAGGCCAAACAGGTAGGCAAGAGCGGTTCACCTTCAGCAGCTTGGCACTCAACGTGAGCGGAACAAACGGACTGCGGGAGCGCTGGAACGATTGCGACCGGGTCACCAATATTCCGCTGTCCTGCTTGTTGGTAATTATTAGCGCGTTGTGGCTTTCCCCGTGCATACCGTAAAACTCCGCTCCGATGACTATGAAGCGTAATAAGATCAGTGGAATACGCAAGCTGGCACATTGTTTGATTGTGGAGAGAACAATTTTGTCGGGTGTTGCAGCACATGCGCAACGCAGGACAACGTTAACGTATCAGACCGTGAATCGAGTAAAAGTCAGTCAGCGCTATGTCACAAATTGACAATATCGCAGAACGTACAGGAGAATTTGCTAATCTTGCCCCAGCTAGACGCAATAATACGATCAATCAGAATAGGGTTCTACTGATAACCAACAAGAAAGTAATTAATGGATGCCCTATTTATTTGTATAAGTCTACTACTACAGTTGTACCTTCCTTCTACAGTGTATTCACTTTTCTTACAATGTTTTTAATACCAGCTGTCTAGAGTGAAGGTTACTTTCCTGTAGGACTGTCGTTGAGTAACATGTTGTAGATTTGCAGTTATTATGTTTCTTTTGTTTCTGTGTTTCTTCGCCGGTTGCTGTGGACTAGCAGGATACGATAGTACTGTTTCATAACAATAGAACATATAAAGACTGTGAAGTATAATTTTGTTTAGTGACTGCGAAATTTGCCGACAAGAAAACGAGACGCGTTGAGGAATAGGGTAAGCTTACTTGTTTTGATTATGTACGCTACCAAGTTAACAAAAATGAAGTGGGTTGTATGTTTATAATCATGTAGGTATCAATTGTCAGTGCCTGATCTGGCGATAAGATGTTATCGTTACATTTCACTTAATTTCGAATGCAATAAAGATATTCTTGCCCCTGAGATACCATGGATGGGATTGACGTTTTGAGACCCTCATACGGTAGTGTAGCATTGGATGAAGGGATTTATAGTCTGTAGCTATTCAACCTGATGGAATCTCGTCTGCGAAAATAGGACGAAAATAATTTCTCGTGTGACACTAAACCATTTAAAATAACGAGAGTGTACCCAGCAGCTCTGTAGCTCCACACTCCGTAAGTGGAAGGCCGCGTGTTAAATACTCATAGAACGGCATTTTTAAAAAAATCCTTATCAAAATGATTTTGTTCTTTATTTTTAATGCTTTAGTTTGATTTTAAATATAACATTTTTCTTTAATTTGATTTACGATCCTTGAATGCCACATTTCAATTATTGTATTAACTTTATTATTTTTCACCGATCTAATGAAGTGAATTTGTATTTAAGAAATGTGAATACCGTAAAGTAGAGTTTATATTTTCTCGCTGTGTGAAAAGAATTATTGTTTTAAATGTTTGTATGTCGAAAATCATCCCAGAAAATGTACTTATCGTTTTGGGACCAATGCGTGTCAAACATACAGTCTGTAAACCCTTCAGTGGGCCTAGCTGCCCTAGTTCCGTTCGGTAACTGTCAGAAGAATTCGACAGGAGCTGTGCCATGTATCACTGCTTCCTGTCTTTAAGTTCAATTTAATTTCATATTCATTGTTACCCCCCCATGAACCATAGACCTAGCCGTTGGTAGGGAGGCTTGCGTGCCTCATCGATACAGATAGCCGTACCGTAGGTACAACCACAACGGAGGGGTATCTGCTGAGAGGCCAGACAAACGTGTGGTTCCTGAAGAGGGCAGCAGCCTTTTCAGTAGTTGCAAGGGCAACAGTCTGGATGATTGACTGGTATGGCCTTGTACCAATAACCAAAACGGCCTTGCTGTGCTGGTACTGCGAACGGCTGAAACCAAGGGGAAACTACGGCCGTAATTTTTCCCGAGGGCATGCAGCTTTACAGTATGATTAAATGATGATGGCGTCCTCTTGGGTAAAATATTCCGGAGGTAAAATAGTCCACATTCGGATCTCCGGGCGGGGACTACTCAAGAGGATGTCATTATCAGGAGAAAGAAAACTGGCGTTCTACGGATCGGAGCGTGGAATGTCAGATCCCTTAATCGGGCAGGTAGGTTAGAAAATTTAAAAAGGGAAATGGATAGGTTAAAGTCAGATATAGTGGGAATTAGTGAAGTTCGGGTGCAGGAGGAACAAGACTTCTGGTCAGGTGACTACAGGGTTATAAACACAAAGTCAAATAGGTGTAATGAAGGAGTAGGTTTAATAATGAATAGGAAATTGGAATGCGGGTAAGCTGCTACAAACAACATAGTGAACGCATTATTGTGGCCAAGATAGATACGAATCCCACACCTACTACAGTAGTACAAGTTTATATGCCAACTAGCTCTGCAGATGACGAAGAAATTGACGAAATGTATGATGAGATAAAAGAAAATATTCAGGTAGTGAAGGGAGACGAAAATTTAATAGTCATGGGTGACTGGAATTCGAGTGTAGGAAAAGGGAGAGAAGGAAACATAGTAGGTGAATATGGATTGGGGCTAAGAAATGAAAGAGGAAGCCGCCTGGTAGAATTTTGCACAGAGCATAACTTAATCATAGCTAACACTTGGTTCAATAATCATAAAAGAAGGTTGTATACATGGAAGAATCCTGGAGATACTAAAAGGTATCAGATAGATTATATAATAGTAAGACAGATTTAGGAAGCAGGTTTCAAACTGTAGGACATTTCCGGTGGCAGATGTGGACTCTGACCACAATCTATTGATTATGAACTGTAGATTAAAACTGAAGAAACTGCAAAAAGGTGGGAATTTAAGGAGATGGGACCTGGATAAACTGACTAAACCAGAGGTTGTACAGAGTTTCAGGGACAGCATAAGGGAACAATTGACAGGAATGGGGGAAAGAAATACAATAGAAGCAGAATGGGTAGCTTTGAGGGATGTAATAGTGAAGGCAGAAGAGGATCAAATAGGTAAACAGACGAGGGCTAGTAGAAATTCTTGGGTAACAGAACATATATTGAATTTAATTGATGAAAGGAGAAAATATAAACATGCAGTAAATGAAGCAGGCAAAAAGGAATACAATCGTCTCAAAAATGAGATCGATAGGAAGTGCAAAATGGGTAAGCAGGGATGGCTAGAGGACGAATGTAAGGATGTAGAGGCTTATCTCACTAGGGGTAAAATAGATACAGCCTACAGGAAAATTAAAGAGACCTTTGGAGAAAAGAGAGCCACTTGTATGAATATCAAGAGCTCAGATGGAAACCCAGTTCTAAGCAAAGAGGGGAAAGCAGAAAGGTGGACGGAGTATATAGAGGGTCTATACAAGGGCGATGTACTTGAGGACAACAGTATGGAAATGGAAGAGGATGTAGATGAAGATGAAATGTGAGATACGATACTGCGTGAAGAGTTTGACAGAGCACTGAAAGACCTGAGTCGAAACAAGGCCCCGGGAGTAGACAACATTCCATTAGAAATACTGAGGGCCTTGGAAGAGCCAGTCCTGACAAAACTCTACCATCTGGTGAGCAAGATGTATGAGACAGGCGAAATACCCTCAGACTTCAAGAAGAATATAATAATTCCAATCCCAAAGAAAGCAGGTATTGACAGATGTGAAAATTACCGAACTATCAGTTTAATAAGTCACAGCTGCAAAATACTAACACGAATTCTTTACAGACGAATGGAAAAACCGGTAGAAGCCGACCTCGGGGAAGATCAGTTCGGATTCCGTAGAAATTTTGGAACACGTGAGGCAATACTGACCTTACGACTTATCTTAGAAGAAAGATTAAGGAAAGGCAAACCTACGTTTCTAGCATTTGTAGACTTAGAGAAAGCTTTTGACAATGTTGACTGGAATACTCTCTTTCAAATTTTAAAGGTGGCAGGGGTAAAATACAGGGAGCGAAAGGCTATCTACAATTTGTACAGAAACCAGATGGCAGTTATAAGAATCGAGGGGCATGAAAGGGAAGCAGTGGTTGGGAAGGGAGTAAGACAGGGTTGTAGCCTCTCCCCGATGTTATTCAATCTGTATAAAGAGCAAGCAGTGAAGGAAACAAAAGAAACATACGGAATAGGTATTAAAATCCATGGAGAAGAAATAAAAACTTCGCCGATGACATTGTAATTCTGTCAGAGACAGCAAAGGATTTGGAAGAGCAGTTGAATGGAATGGACAGTGTCTTGAAAGGAGGACATAAGATGAACATCAACAAAACAAAACGACGATAATTAAATGTAGTCGAATTAAGTCGGGTGATGCTGAGGGAATTGGATTAGGAAATGAGACACTTAAAGTAGTAAAGGAGTTTTGCTATTTGGGGAGCAAAATAACTGATGATGGTCGAAGTAGAGAGGATATAAAATGTAGACTGGTAATGGCAAGGAAAGCGTTTCTGAACAAGAGAAATTTGTTAATGTCGAAATAGATTTAAGTGTCAGGAAGTCGTTTCTGAAAGTATTTGTATGGAGTGTAGCCATGTATGGAAGTGAAACATGGAATATAAATAGTTTGGACAAGAAGAGAATAGAAGCTTTCGAAATGTGGTGCTACAGAAGAATGCTGAAGATCAGATGGGTAGATCACATAACTAATGAGGAAGTATTGAATAGGATTGGGGAGAAAAGAAGTTTGTGGCACAACTTGACCAGAAGAAGGGATCGGTTGGTAGGACATGTTCTGAGGCATCAAGGGATGACCAATTTAGTATTGGAGGGCAGCGTGGAGGGAAAAAATCGTAGAGGGAGACCAAGAGATGAATATACTAAGCAGATTCAGAAGGATGTAGGTTGCAGTAGGTACTGGGAGACGAAGGAGCTTGCACAGGATAGATTGGCATGGAGAGCTGCATCAAACCAGTCTCAGAACTGAAGACCACAACAACAACAACATCTTAAATTAACAAAAACACTGTAATTACAACGATATAACCAGTTATTTCAGACGAAAAAATAATGTAAAAAAAGAAAAAGTTAGACCAAAATAAATATTTCAATATGTTGTTCAAAATGTCGTAGGCAAGGATTCGAAATGAAGTTAGAAATAATTATAACGACAACTAAATCGTATGAATAAAATTAAAGGTCCGAGTCATTTCCATTAAGATTATTTAAAAATTTAACACGCCACGCAGTTTACAATCTTAGAGCTGTGGTCACTTTTTTAAATGAAACTTGTTTTGACGTGTGTAAAATTTAAAGCTTGTGACATCTCTTGTAGAATGCTAGGTGGGTCATGTAACTACCAAACAAATAAATGTTGACTGAGCGTGAACCGTAAAAGATAAACATATGCTGTCATTGATATATGTCTGTTTTTGAGACTTACAATTTAGTATACAAGTTACTACCTTAGGAATCACAATGGACAAACTGTGTCATGTAAATGAATGAATTCGAAGAACGTTTTGTCGCCTGTGCACTGTTTTACAATATGCTGGCTAAAGCTAACAGGTAACAGTTACGTCAAAAAGATGTAACACTGAAATATAGATATCAAAAATATGTATTTAAAATATTGTGGTAGTATATGTTTATCTTATATGATCCACTCACTTCAAACGATGAAAATGGTGATTGTAGGTAAGCCGTAAAATACAAACAGGTGTCATCATGATATTTTGTGTGCGGTAAATGTTTTTAATATTGACACAGACATTACTCTACTAGAACATTCCAAAAAGTGAGTTACTTTCATTTTCAAACGTAAAAGTCATTTCGATTAAGATTATTTAAAAAATTACCACGCTACGTGAACTGAACCCAGGACATGCAATTTATGATTTTAGAGTTTTCGTCACGTTTTGGAGTGAAACGTTTTTCGGCATGTGTAAATTTTAAAGGTCGGACATCTTTTGAAACAAGCGAGTGGGTCACGTAACTACCAAACAGATAAATGGTGACTGAGCGTGCACCGTACAAGATAAACATATGCTGTCACTAACTGTTATGTGTACCTTTCCGAGATATACAATTTACTGTATAAGTTAGTACCTTAGGCAACACAGTGAATAAGCTGTGTCAGATAAATCAATGAATTCGAAGAATTTTTTTTCCGCCTGTGCACAGTTTTACAATAAATTGGCTAAAACATAACAGTAGCGTAAAAAAATGTAATACTAAAATGCTGATCTCAAAAATCTGTACATAACAAAATGTTGTAGCACGTGTTTATTTATATGGTCCACCCACTTCAAACGACGAAAATATTAAAGGAGGGTAACCAGTAAAATATAAACAAATGCTATCACGGTGTTTTGTGTACGGAACTCTATTAGAATATTTAAAATAGAGAGTTGATGCTATTTTCACACGCAAGAAAATAAACAGATTTATGTTTCAGAGATTTTCTTTTTGATTTAAAAAAAATTTAGATGCTTCCTTTTTAACTTTAAGTGCTTCGTTATCCTGCCGAGAATGTGGTCGATATTTGTACCTGTTAGGAACTGAGAATATCTGTTTTTCCTGGAAGGATATTGGCGAGGAATTTAATTTTCGGGTAATTTCGCTACAGTATTCTATCGGTTCGGGACGAATAAGCTCAGGCGTCCTCGCATGAGTCGGTGTGTCCACGTTTGACTTGGTCTGGCTTTTAGCCCCTCCTGCTGGCGATACATTCTATTTTTCCGTAACGTTTGACATGTGTACAGCGAGACTACGGCAGTACCTCTGCAGTTAACGATATTTTCGAGGGTCCACCGTACCACAGGAAATTATTTTTTGTAATTTCTTCCAAAACGAGAGCCCACCAGGGGAACGGCTCAAGACTGAGAAACCTGGGACCTAATTTTCTCACAGTACAGGTTTGGGAAAGTCTGTTTCACCCTTTCGGTCCTCCCCTGTGAGAAGGTCTTCGCTCTTACTTCTGACGCACCCAACTGGCTCTGATTTCGGTACTAAATGTATGTAAATTATGTAATACTTACATCTAACGCTGTTCGGTAAAGTAGCAAACTCCATTTTATTTTGTAATTTATTTTCCCTTTTATGCAGATCGAGATAGCCGACACGAGCAGCAAGCCTGGAGATATGGTCCGACACTACGTAACTGGAAATGCAAAACGTAAAAAAGATGAAGAGAAAAAAGGCCAACCTGTTATGTCGAAAACACGTAAGCTGTTTGAGATTTTGATACTCAGAATGATCCTGCATGTAAAGAAATTGTGGCAGAAAATATATATGGCGGTAGGCCCACTGTAAAATATTTATTATGATACGCAACTCTTTAAGAAGCAGCCACATTATCTACATGTGATATGGTAGTCGAAAGGACAGCAAGTCCTCCCAATTCAGCCACATGATCTTCCAACCAAAGAGAAGTTCAAAGCACGACAAGACTTCTCGTCCACGAGGTCTCTTTTTCAGCGCAAAAAAAGGTGGAAAATATATCACATGCTTCTGGCCTTCTTACATATTGTAAAAGTCAAAAACGAAACGAAAGTAAGTTATACTCCAACCATGTTGGTGAATAGTCGATCAACTTTGACTTAGATTATTGGATTGAGAATGGAAATAGCGAACTGCAACATGTGAACAGTGTTTTTTTACCTTCGAAGAAAACAAACCCAGTTCTGTCAAAAGCCATTTTTCACATGCACATGCAAACCAGCGAATAAAACTCACGTGAGGGATTTACGTTATTTAGAATCTAAAGAGACACTTTTCTGTTATGTTTGCAAATAGGAGGATTCAAACGGTTCGTCACGGTACACGGAAGATGAATGACTTGGAAGAAAGTCAATATTTTGTTGAAAAGTCATGAAGAAAGTATTTCACATAGGCAAGCGATAATTTCGTTGATAGTTCATAAAAACAAGGATGCACCTATTTGCTCTCAAATTGTGGGTCAAACTGAGACCGAACAAATGTATTAGAACAAGTAATTGTAGTTATAACGTATTTTACAAAACAAGGTCTTGCGTTTCGAGGAAGTGAATAAGTTGCGGATCGCCTCACAATGGAAATTATTTAGGTTTATTAGCGTTAATTGACAAATATGACATTTTCTTGCCCAACATACGCTTACTCTTGCAAACAAAGAAAAGGGACGTTCGGCATCTAATTGCATCAAGCGTACGGGACCATATTATTCCTGAGATTAAGAGTTGCAAGTAATATTCTATTTCGTTAGATTCCACTCCAGATGTATCGTATGTAGACCAACTGACTCTTATAGTGCACTATGTCCAGTCATCTGGACCACTGGGAAGATATGTAACATTCTTGGCCATGGAAGACTATAATATTAAGCGACTCGCCCAAATGTTAGTAGATCTTTAACATGAGGAAGACACTGACGTCAAAGATTGTCGTGGACAAAGCTATGACAGAACCAGCAACATGAGTAGGAAGTACAACAGCTTATAAGCATTTAAAAGCACGAATTAAGAAGATAAACAAATAGAAAGAATACATTCCCTGTGTTGTGACTTGGCAAGACAGTCAAGTCACTATGCGAGGATGCCGAAAAGCACGCGTTAAGCTCGCGCAGACTGGCGTGAGGTCTGGTCATGACGCCTTGCTAGGTCGTAGCAAATGACGTAGCTGAAGGCTATGCTAACTATCGTCTCGGCATATGAGAGCGTATTTGTCAGTGTAGCTTCGCTAGCAAAGTCGGCTGTACAACTGGGGCGAGTGCCAGGAAGTGTCTCTAGACCTGCCGCGTGGCGGCGCTCGGTCTGCAATCACTGACAGTGGCGACACGCGGGTCCGACGTATACTAGCGGACCGCGGCCGATTTAAAAGCTACCACCTAGCAAGTGTGGTGTCTGGCGGTGACACCACACCCTGCTTTGCACATTCATCAAATTTGGTGGTAAAGTGCGCTGTTGAACGCTTTACAGAAACGCCCTTTTTCTTCGATTTCGTTGAAAACCTCTGTATATTTTTCTTTCGCTTCCACTTATCGGTGGAGTCTTCTTTTGAAAGCATTGGGAAAAAAAAAACTAGGTAACAAATTCCTGTTTTCGTAAAGTTGTGGGACGGTAGGTGGCCTGCCAGCGAGGACGCGAAGAAGGCACTTGTCTGTGGTTTCACCACTATCAAGCAACTTTCGGGTGACATATCTAAAAACATGCATCGAAAGGTAGAGTGTCATAAACAGACTAAAGGAATAGTTTCGAATATGGATAAACTGGGAACGGAAATAATAACTATGGCTCGTAGAGAAATCATAGAACACTTCCAGATGGCTAACGGTTCGCTGCAGTCGCCTGTTCACGACCATAAGAAGAGATACGGCCTTCGTATATTGTTACATGGGTGCGTCCAACCAATGCTGTTCACATTTTCAGATACTGAAGCAAAAGCCAAAGAGTTGACAGGCTGCGGAGAATATGAACAACATTTCAAGATAACACAACCGAAATACTAAGTACGACCATTACAGCAGCTGTACTACACACGAAGAAATTGTAGAAAATCGAACACCTGGATGAAATTGTAAAATACAGGTGGTAATTATCATAAATGATAACGTGATGACTGTATTAGGTAAACACATGAAAGCGTACCATCAAATGACTAGGGTGTTTAGAATACTTCGGCGGTTTAAATAAAGACTGGAAAAGATTTGGAAAAGAATTTCAGTAATTATCGTCAGCGCTTACTCTGACGATTTGGAAAAAAGCCTAGGTGAGAACTGGTACAGTCCTCTGAGCTGCTCAAAACGAATGTGGCTGCTGCTATTTACAGAAGAAGCCCGCGAAACTGTGGTTTTATAAACATTGAAGAAAAATTAATTAGAGTCGTGTTTCTCAAATGCAGAAATAGTCTTAAGCTTTTGCCTCTCTTGAATTATCACTAATTTCAGTAGACAAAGTTCTTCCTCAATATTTAAGTCCATTAACAATGAGTTAAGGAACACCATGGAACAAGAACGTCCAAACGACCTCACCTTAATGAACATACATTGTAATTTGCTTGGATGCATTGATTTGACTAGTGTTCATTCCAAATTTACTCAAGAACTTTTTTATAAAGTGCTGTTTTATTTTATATCCAAAACTATGAGGCCTAAAGCATACCAAGGGCCTCTTCTTAGTATATGCTACTGGCCTAATTCGGCAATGGGTAGAGGGAGCAAATGAATAAGAAAATGTCCAGCATCACGTATTCAATAATTTAAAATGGAATAGTCATAGTTATTTACTAAAATGGTTCCCCCCCGTGAACCATGAACCTTGCCATTGGAGGGGAGTCTTCCGTGTCTCATCGATACAGATAGCCGTACCGTAGGTGCAACCACAACGGAATGATATCTGTTGAGAGGCCAGATAAACACGTATTTCCTGAAGACGGGCAGGGCAACAGCCTTTGCTGTAGTTGCAGGGGCAGCACTGCAGATCTGATCTGGCCTTGTAACATCAACCAAAACGGCCTTGCTGTACTGTTGCTGCGAACGGCTGAAAGCAAGGGGAAACTACAGCTGTAATTTTTTCTGATGGAATGCAGCTTAACTGCATTGTTAAATGATGATGGCGTCCTCTTGGGTAAAATATTCCGGAGGTAAAATAGTCCCCTATTCGGACCTCCGGGCGGGGACTACTCAGGAGGCCGTTGTTATCAGGAGGAAGAAAACTGACGTTCTACGAATCGGAGAATGGAGTGTCAGATCCATTAATCGGACAGGTAGGTTAGAAAATTTAAAAAGGGAAATGGATGGGTTAAAGTTAGAAAGAGTGTGAATTAATGAAGTTCGGTGGCAGGCCGAACACAACTTTTGGTTAGGTGAATACAGGGTTGTAAATACAAATTCAAATAGTGGTAATCCAGGAGACGGTTTAATAATGAATAAAAAAATAGGAGTGTGGGTAAGCTACTACGAACACCATAGTGAACGTATTATTGTCGCCAAGATAATTACGAAGCCCACGCCTACCACAGTAATAAAAGCTTATATGCCAACTACATCCGCAGATGATGAAGAGACTGAAATAATGTATGACGCGATAAAATAAAGTATTCAGATAGTGATGGGAGACGAAAATTTAATAGTCATGGGGGACTGGAATTAGATAGTAGGAAAAGGATGAGAAGGAAAAGTAGTAGGAGAATATGGAATGGGGGTAAGGAATGAAAGAGGAAGCCGCCTGGTAGAATTTTGCACCAGAGCATAACTTAATTATAGCCAACACTTGGTTTAAGAATAAAGAAAGAAGGCTGTATACGTGAAAGAGGCCTGGAGACATTGGACGGTTTAAAATAGATTATGTAATGGTAAGACAGAGTTTTAAGAACCAGGTTTTAAATTGAGAGACATTTACAGGGGCAGATGTGGACGCGGACCACAATTTATTGATTATGAACTGTAGAGTGAAACTGAAGAAACTGCAAAAAGGTGGGAATTTAAGGATATGGGACCTGGATAAAGGGAAAGAACCAGAGGTTGTAGAAAGTTTCAGAGAGAGCATTAGGAAACGACTGACAAGAACGGAGGAAATAAATACAGTAGAAGAAGAATGGGTAGCTTTGAGAGATGAAACAGTGAAGGCACCAGAGGATCAAGTAGGTATAAAGACGAGAGCTACGAGAAATCCTTGGCTAACAGAAGAAATACTGAATTTAATTGATGAAAGCGGAAAATAAAAAGATGCGGTAAATGAAGCAGGTGGAAAGCAATACAAACGTCTCAAAAATTACATCGAAAGGAAGTGCAAAATGCATAAGCAAGGATGGCTAGAGGACAAATGTTAGGATGTAGTGGCATATATCACTAGGGGTAAGGTAGATATTGTCCACAGGAAAGTTAAAGAGACCTTTGGAGACAAGAGAATCACCTGTTTGAATATCAAGAGTTCAGATGGAAAACCAGTTCTAACCAAAGAAGGAATACCAGAAACGTGGAAGGAGTACATAGAGGATCCATACAAGAGCGATGTACTTCAGGGCAATATTATGGTAATGGAAAAGGACGTACATGAAGGTGAAATGGGAGATATGATACTGCGTGAAGAATTTGATAGTGCACTGGAAGACCTAAGTTGAAAAAGGCCCTGGGAGTAGACAACATTCCATTAGAACTCTCCGTCGGAGAGCCAGCCATGACAATACTCTACCATCTGGTGAGCAAGATGTGTGAGACAGGCGAAATACCCTCAGACTTCAAGAAGAATATAATAATTCCACTCCAAAAGGCAGCAGGCATTGAAAGGCGGACAATTACCGAACTGTTACTTTAAGTTGTCACGGCTGGAAAATACTAACCAGAGTTTTCTACAGACGAGTAGAGAAACTGATAGAAGCCGACCTTGGGGAAGATCAGTTTGGATTCCGTAGAAATGTCAGAACAAATGAGGCAATACTGATCTTACGACTTACATTAAGGAAAGGAAAACCCACGTTTCTCTGATTTATAGTCTTGGAGAAATTTGTACAGATACCAGACGACAGTTACAAGAGTCGAGGGGCACGAAAGGGAAGCAGTGGCAGGGAACGGAGTGAGACAGGGTTGTAGCCTATCCCCGATGTTATTCAATTTATGTACTGAGGAAGTAGTAAAGGAAACAAAAGAAAAATTTTGGAGTAGGAATTAAAATCCATGAAGAAGAAATAAAATCTTCGAGGTTTGCCGATGACATTGTAATTCCGGCAGAGGCAGCAAAGGGTCTGGGAGAGCAGTTGAACGAAATGGGCAGTGTCTTGAAAGGAGGTTATAAGATGAACATCGACAAAAGCAAAACGAGGATAATGGAATGTAGTCGAATTAAATCACGTGACTCTGAGGGAATTAGATTAGGAAATGAGACACTTAAATTAGTAGATGAGTTTTGCTGCTGGGGAGCAAAATAACTGATGATGGTAGAAGTAGAGAGGTTATTAAATGTAGACTGGCAATGGCAAGGAAAGCGTTTCTGAAGAGAAATCTTATAACATCGGGTATAGATTTAAGTGTCAGGAAGTCTTTTCTGAAAGTGTTTTTATGGAGTGTAGCCATGTATAGAAGTGAAACATGGTCGATAAATAGTTTAGATCTCGTAACTAATGACGTGGTAGTAAATAATGTGAGTTAACGAGCATTTCGCTTTCATTTAAGTATTTGGCTGAAAGAGACAGCCTTCAGGAATTGTGGAACGAACCCTGTCGTCCAGGACCGTGTGCCACAAAGAGCGCAGATTCTGTTGTGCTCATCAGGCCTGAACACTGTAGTGTGCGAGTTAGGCAGACGAGAACTTACGTCATAGAGAAACCCCGTAGAAGCTATTTGAGGCCAGGGAAATGTAGCAGTGTTAAATATGGCGGACCTAACACTTATGAAAATATTTAATTCTGTAGTAATTCAGGGAATGAAGCCACAGTAATTTTAATCTATCATCCTTCATAAATTTTCACGGTGATCCCAATGGAACTTGAATATTGATCATATCTATAATAGCTTAGCATCTACTGTTAAAGTGAAATTAACAAGTTTTGTAACCAAGACCTGAATGTTAAAATCTGAACGTTTTGGTCGCCGTTAAACATCGACATTTCATATAGAAGCGGATCATTATAATGAAAAACGTTGTAAATATCAACTCTGTAACTTTATTTGTTTAAAAGGTATAGTAAATTTAAATTATCGGTATTTTCAGTTAAGCATCAGATCATCATTTCCTCCACACAAAACACATTGAACGATTACAGCATGACACCTTATTGAATGACTAGGTAACAGAATATTTGTTGTAATTTTTAGTGCATAATTGTGACTTTCGTTCTTTATTCATTTATCAGAAAGCGCATTAGCGCAAGGCTACTGGCCTTGACATTCAAAGTTAAGAAGGAAATTGTATTGGTTTTACGTGAAAGATTTTAACGTTTATAATGTAATGGATATTACTTTTACTTTATTTTGAATGTGAAAGTGGTCAACCTTTGACTATTTAAATGTGTCAAAATGTAAAATAATGTACAATAAGCTGTAGCCAATCAAATGGACAGCTTTCGGAAAGGGAATTGCACTAGCCAATTGAGCGAGAATGTTCCGAGCGCGGGAAACGTGGCTGGCGACGGGTAGAAGGACAGTGCTGGTGGAGATGCGAAAGCGGACGGTCGGTTTTTAGGTAGCTAGGAAGTGAAACGACTAAGAAAATTTCGCATTGTGTGGTACCGCGGGACTTAGTCCCTGAGCGGTGAGCAGTCTCGCGCCTGGTATGAACTCTAACTTTTCGCGTAGTTGACGAGGTGGAGTACTGGAATTGTAATTCGCGATGAGACTGTGAATGATCTAACTGTGTCAAATGGATACTCACACGAGTGTAATACTAATTCTAAATACGACCACTACAATATTAGCTTGCCTTATGAATAAACATAATTCTAACCTAATCGCAACTGTGTGGTCTACGTCATTTACGGGTCGTTAGTTTAGCTCCCGATATTATTATTACTGTTGTTATATGTAATATTAACGTTTTATGTTTCATACGATGTTGAAAACTTGCCATCAGCGAGACAATTTGACCAAAGGGTCACAAGTGTCTAGTTTGGGGCGTGTAATGCGACACATGTGGCTCAACCCGTAGACGAGTTTGAGCCAAGACATTTCGATTAAGAGGAACCACATGTGAGCCCGAACATCTTTGGGGTGTTCGCTCGCAATCGAATTGGAGAAAAAAAGAATTGGTGCACAACTTGACTAGATGAAGGGATCGATTGGTAGGACACGTTCAGAGGCATCAAGGATCAACAGTTTAGTAATAGAGGGAAGCGTGAGTACGGGGAAAAGGGGGTGTCACCCAGCACTCCAATGTTGCCAAATTTATTCAAGATGGCGGCGATGACGTTATCCAAGATGGCGGCATGTAGACTTGGCAACAGCGCATGACGTCATCCAAGATAGCGGATTTTGGGGGGAAAATAGGTCAATTGTGCTATGTCCACTAACCTAACCTCCAGAAAATATGACGGCAATTTTGAATTTTGGCGGGAAAATAGCCCAATTGGGCAATGTCCACTAACCTAAGACTCCAGAAGAAAAAATGGCGGGAAGTTTGAATTCCAACAGGATAATGCATGCAAAACCGTACTTGTCTTTGTTATTATGATTCATTATTATTGATTATCATTTATTAACATTCATTATCATTTAGTATTATTTATCATCATTTATTATTATTTATTATCATTTATTTTTATTTTTTATCATTTATTATTATGTATTATTATTGACCTGCCTCCACTAGACAGTTCCCTCCTAATTCAAACACGATAATTGCTGCAAAACCTTACTTTCCTTTATTATTCATTATCATTTATTAACATTCATTATCATTGATTGTCATTTTTTATCATTCATTATCATTTATTATTATTCAATACCATTTATTATTATTTATTATTATAGGCCTACATCCAGTAGAAAATTGCGCCAAATTCAAATTTAAACACGATAAGGTCTCGAAAACTGTACTTCTATTTATTATTATCATTTATTATTTATTCAAGATGTCCGATTTGCTCGGCGAGAAAGCCATTTTACTTACATCCATAACAAAAATCTATCACAAGTTCAAATCCCAACACCATAATTGATCCCACAAACAAACTTTCCCCATCACTTACCTTATTTCACTGGTAGCATATCATAATCGCGTCAAATAATAAACTGCACTTTTTTTGAACGTAAGTCACATCCTTTGATTTTGCTGGGGGCAGCGACTGAAGACTTTATTTCAAGCACTACGGCCATCACTTGTTTTCCAACACAGTCAGCACACACATATTTGATATCGCACCCCAGTCGCACGACGTCCGCCGTCCAGCTGAATTAGTTCAGATCCTCGCCACCCCCTGGCCACCTCGAGGAGACACTGCCGACACCTGTCACGTGAGGCGCCCAGCCACTCACGCTGGACTGCCGGTATGCTGGGGGCGGACCCAGCGATCGCTCCCACATCGTAAACATGTTTTCGCTGGACACGCTAGAACTTGCCAATTTTGACGTCACAGCGGTCCCTTGTCCGCTCACCACTTGTATTCGTCTCCTCCGCACGTTTCCCGCCAAAATTGTTTGCCTCGGAGCTGAATCACACAACGGTCGGCCGTTCCCTACCACACCTTTGGCGGCAAAGTTGTTTTCCTGGGCATGTTCAAACCTGTCGATGCCGACCGCTCACCACCCACCACGTGTCCTTGTGCAAGTGAGAACGCAGTGCTACACTTTTGGCGGAAAGTTTTCTCGACAGTGGAATCCGCCATGACTATATAACAGCACGTTAGATCCGCACTAGAACGCTAGCTAATTGACTCTCTCTCGCGCGCAATTAATAACCGTACAATCGCTGCGCCGCCGCCCCGCTAACGTCACACACCCTCCAACCACGTGACGGATATAGTCTTCTGTAAATACCTAAATACTTAATTCCATTTCGATTTTAATCATATTAAATAATTCAATTTACAATTTCATATACGTATGCAAATGTGTTCAACTACCAAATTTCAACTACTTTTCGAGGACCAGACAGCCACCTCTTCCTAGGAAGCAGCTCTGAGTTTGAATTCTGGCAGTAAAGAAAGGTTACTTCTGCTTTCTCTACCAACCTAAGAAAATTGTTGGAAAGAAAGGGCACTTCTAACAACCTCACCCGCCCGACCGCCACCTCCTCCAAGGAACCAGCGCAAAGTGTGAAATCTGCCAGTAAACAAAGCTCACTTGCGCACCCGCCACCAACCTAAGAAAATTGTTGCAAACGGAGCTAATCACCACTAAACTAAGACACCAGCGCTCAACCTCTTCCTACACGGTTCGGAAAAAAGGACACACCCTGCACTAGGCCCAAGGATGGAGGAACCAATTTACTTTATTTAGAAATGGAGTGTATGTATCACACCGACATGTTCCACACCATACAGGCCTGCAAAGCACTCCTGCATAACTCAGTTTTAATGCTCTAGACACACGCTTGCTAATTGTAAACAGTTAAAAATAACTCATAGCACTGCCTACAGACATGCGAACCGCTCGTAAATTATACAAAACATTTACGTCCAAATAGCCAAACAACTGCTAATTTTCGGAAATTATTTCAGTCCATAGGCTGATGGAAGGAGGAACGAGTGTACTTTATTTCTTTGCGGCATAATTTTTGAAACTTTTGCATCTCATAGGTTTCGATACGTAAGGCTGACATAAGGCAGTTTCTGAACTCCAGTAGTGCACTACACGTGACAACACAACCAGACCCACCAAAATATTCATTCCAATCCAGACGCGGCCAAACACCCCCAGATGGCAAACCGACCAAAAGTCTCTGCTTGGTGCCCGCATCTCGTGGTCGTGCGGTAGCGTTCTCGCTTCCCACGCCCCGGTTCCCGGGTTCGATTCCCGGCGGGGTCAGGGATTTTCTCTGCCTTGTGATGGCTGGGTGTTGTGTGCTGTCCTTAGGTTAGTTAGGTTTAAGAAGTTCTAAGTTCTAGGGGACTTATGACCACAGCCATTGAGTCCCATAGGGCACAGAGCCATTTGAACCATTTTTCTCTGCTCGGTCCCCCCCAAACGTGACCACAACACAATCGCATTTGCGCCTAACACCGGAGAAATTGATATCGCCTATGCACCTTAGATTACGCTCCAAGGCAGGCAGGGGAGAGGGTTCCAGAGCCTCCACCCAAGTTGCTTCCGTGCTCGCTCGTGACAGACGACCAGAAAGGGCAATTCACACGCCATAATCTCTGGAAAACCGTACTTCTATTCATCATTATTATCATTTACTATTATTTATTAGCATTTATTATGATTTATTATTATTTAACCAGGATTGTCCATTTTTGCGGCAAGAAAGTCAATTCCCTTATATCCATAACAATAAATCTCTCACAAATTCAAATTCAAACACGATAATCTGTCACACCTTCGAAAAAAAAAGAGATCAATTGGGGTCATGTACACTAACCTAAGTCCACCTCATCCTACGAAGTTTGAATTTTTCGCCCTCACATATTGTATAACTCATAAGCTATGAAAATCGCGTCAGACAGTAATAAAGAGCACTTTTACTAACGTAACTCACTTCCTGTGAATTCGTCTGAAAAGGACTGAAGTCTTTATATCAAACAGTACCGTCATCACGTGTTCAAAATGGTTCAAATGGTTCCGAACACTATGGGACTTAACTTCTGAGGACCAGTCCCCTAAAACTTAGAACTACTTAAACCTAACTAACCTAAGGACATCACACATATCCATGCCCGAGGCAGGATTCGAACCTGTGACCGTAGCAGTCACGCGGTTCCGGACTGAGCGCCTAGAACCGCGAGACCACCGCGGCCGGCCGTCATCACGTGTTCTCCAAGAGAGTTAGTACACATCTCAGATCGCGGTCCAACCGCCACGAGTCCCCCAGACCAACTGAATTAGTTCATATGGTCGCCGCCGACCCGCGCGCCACTGGCAAGCCAGCGGTCGCCTCACGTGACGGCCGTCACCTGCGTCCGCGCCCGCTGCCCGTCCAGCGGCCCGCCCACGTCACAGCCTACCGCCGCCGACTCGCGTCACAGGCCTGCGCTGCTCCAGCGATGTAAACATGTTTTCGTGGACAGTGGAGTCCGCCCCCACCGTCCGGTTGGCGCCAAAGCTGTTCGCTGGACAGGTTGGAACCTGCCGATTTCATAACGGTCGGTCGGTTGATCCAGTACCTGTTGACAAAGAATGCCCTGCCGCATGTTTGACGCCAAAGTTTGCTCGATAGTGGAATCCACCATGACGTCACAACAGGTGGTCCAGCACATGTGCTCATCACGACGTCCCTCGCTAAGTTAATAATCAACCGAAGATTGTGACGAAAACACACGCCTACACACGTGAGCCTTCGTGTGCGCCAAGCTTAGTAACTCCGCAAGTGAATGTAACAAAGTTCCCATGACTACTTGATTAAATTGATCAATTAAGTAACCTCTCTGTCGCGGAAAACTGCCACGTCCACCTAGACCGGGAATCAATTTTCCATCATTGCCACGCCCTCCTGGACACGGAATGACTATAGTTAAAGTCCCTACCGACCACCACGGCCTCTTACCGACCCATGTTCGTCGGCTAACATGTACTAATGTGTACTGCCGTTTGCTAACGTGCACCAACCTACATTAACGTATATCACATTTATTCTATACAAATAAGCCAAGTTTGAATTCTGATGGTCAGTTTGTGTTTCGCTACCAACACAAGAAAATTGTGGCAAACGAAGCCATCAACCTAAGGTAGCTGTGATTATTCAAAATCGTCGGCTTTCCTTCTCTCACGCACCACGAGCGCGAGACAGCCCACTTCACAGCCTGGACGTTTATACTCGCGTCGGACATACTCCTCTGTAAATATTGTAGCTAAACAATGACCCGAATACTGTTCTTCAATCCACACGGTCTAGGACATGGCCAGAGCACAGCCCCAGTACCTAAGCCGATAATATTCCTCGCCCCACTCGTAGTTAACCGCTGAGAGACGGAGATATGCTGCAATCCCATCCCTCGCGCTGTAGTAGCTACTTGCCTCAGCAATTCGATCTACTCTAAGTCACACGTCCTACATCTCTCAGTTCACTCAAAGGTCTCTGTTCGACCCCTCAAACATGACTTGATGACAGCCACATTCACACCTACCACCTGAGAAATTCATATCACCTAGACGCCGAACATGACTATCCAAGCCAGGCCGCACGCGTCGTCTGTCACCGTCCTTAACGCAGTGCCGTCCAACACACATGTTAAGGCCGCATTCCACTGCTTGCCGGCCAATTTGCGACACATCTCCACATTCACGTCTGTTGTCAGAATAGCTGAGAGCGAGTTCACACACACACACACACACACACACACACACACACACACACACACACACACACCGTCCATACACATCCTAGTACTGCCCTCCCTTCATAATCTAAAACGATCATCATAGTATGTAAAAAAATATTTAAAAAAATTAAAAGCCCAATTAACCTCTCCGAAATTGTATATTGCCCCCCAGAAATAGTTAACGCTCGCTTCCGTGTTTTCTCAGCTTATTTGTAAATTCAAATTCTTACCCTAACAGAACTTGTTCACAAAAATAATACTGAATGCGCTCCTAACCTCCTACCCTTCCAGCTGTCAATATACGCAAATGTTCTCAACCCTCCTATATCCCAGAACAACCGATTAATCATTCTTATCGAATTTACAGGTCTACTTTCCTAAGAACTCGTTATCGAAGTATCATACTGCTTTTCTTTCTGAGACTTTCTGTGCTTACTTTTACAGAGATCGCTACATTACTTTCACAGCCCCCTCAATCTGTACATACACACACACACACACACACACACACGATCATCCTCTCTACTCATCCCATGACATAAGCAATACTAACTTTACAAGCCATTGTATACAAACCCTACAAAATGTAAGCCACAGCAACTTTACAATACCGGCTATATGTCCCAGTGCTCTCTATTCCTAAGGAAGCGCTCTGAACCTGCTCTTTATTTCTACACACGTGACACTCAGCGGTAATCAGCCCTTCTAAATCAACGGACAGAAGTCCCTCTCAGAATTGTTCACAATTTCGGCGACCGCTTGCTCTCAACACAAATACGTTACTTTCTCTTCTTCCTCGCCTTCTCGCTTTTTTTTATACAAACATGTCCAGACTCAGACTACAAGAACACACCAAAATTTTTCGAAGTACAGCATCCTGTAAACCACTGAGTAACTAGAAACAAACAGACCAAAAAACTGATATTCGCTCTCTCGAATACCGAAGTTGTTGATGTCATTATACTTACAGTTAAATGTTCCGATCGCGGTCTCAATTGATTGTCACTCGACAATGAGCAAAGTATCGGAAATACACTCTCTTGATCCCTGTTACTCTGGAAATATCTCTACCGTCCTTACCACTTCCTTTCTACTCATCACATAACATAAACAATATTAACTTTACAATGCAATATATACAAACGCTACACAATGTAAACCACATTAACTTTATAATACAGTATATACAGATTGACACAAAAAGTGCACTTATCCAGTGTATCTCCACAGCATACGAAAAAAAATTTCCTATTCCTACAGCGTCTATATACCCCATTGCTCTCCAATCCTAGGAAAGCACCGACAACCTGCTCTTTCTCTCTACACACCCGACACTCAGATCTAATCTTCCCTCTTACATCAGCATACCTAAGTCACCCTCAGAACTCTTTTTACAAATTCAGTATCGCCCCCCCCCTCCCCCTCAGCACAAACGCTTCACTGTCTCTCCTTCCATGCCTGTTCGCTTTTCTACAAGATACCTCAGACTCATAGACTGCAAGAACACATGTACTTTCTCCATAATATTACACGATTTTAGCTGTACTTCTCAATATCATGCACTAGGCTACACCCTACCAATCACTAGTTCATCATAATTCCCAAGATACAGGCTTCAAATTAATTATATACAAACGCCGAACTTCATCTATGTGCAGCATGCTGTAAACCACTGACTAACTAGAAACAAACATACGCAAAATGATATTTCCACTCTCGAATGCAGGTCTCAGTCATGTAACATATTCGAGATCGTGGCTATAATTTACACGTCAACTAAGTTCTGTCCCAGGTCTAGAGAACAGACAAGCGTGTATCCAAAACACCACAATCGATCTTCACTCAACTAAATAAAGGAAGCAAATGTGCAGAAGTAGTCAACCAAACAGTCTACATCCCATCGAATAACACTCCAACCCAAATCAATCATCATCTCAAATTCTGACTTGATCACCAAAGACGCCCAACACATACTATTACTTCGCTATTCGGTCGTCCAGAGGACATCAAAGTTAAATCTTACAGCAACAGCGCTGTCTCAATCGATCATCCCGTACACTCTCTGTTATCCCTTAACACAGAGGTGTGTAAGTTTAGACGTGAATGATTCTCTGTCATCCCAAAAGCACCAAATACATACAGTATTCAACTCACGTGTACCACTGCTACCTTAGTAGACATACACTATAAGACAAACTCAAAGAGAAAAAAATTGACTAACTTCCTGATTCCGCTCGCTTCGATGTCATCGTATTCCTTCATTACTCCTGCTGCCGCATACTTGACCCCATGTACAAATTGCTCCCTGCGAACCAGAAGGTAAGCAAGCACGTCCTCATTTTCACCGTATCTCGGTCTATATTAAGTCAGTTTATACGTATCCGCTAATTACTTTTCGCAATTCCTTTTGACTTTATGTCAGATCGATCCATGCGACTGCGACATAACAAATTGTTCTGTGTTCTAAAATTGCCTGTAAATGTAACCGACGCCTATCCAGTAACCTCCACATTCGGAGAGCCCTTGCTCTGTTTTCTGCATTTGAATTTACAAATAAGCTGAGAAAACACGAAAGCGAGCGATAACTACACTCCTGGAAATTGAAATAAGAACACCGTGAATTCATTGTCCCAGGAAGGGGAAACTTTATTGACACATTCGTGGGGTCAGATACATCACATGATCACACTGACAGAACCACAGGCACATAGACACAGGCAACAGAGCATGCACAATGTCGGCACTAGTACAGTGTATATCCACCTTTCGCAGCAATGCAGGCTGCTATTCTCCCATGGAGACGATCGTAGAGATGCTGGATGTAGTCCTGTGGAACGGCTTGCCGTGCCATTTCCACCTGGCGCCTCAGTTGCACCAGCGTTCGTGCTGGACGTGCAGACCGCGTGAGACGACGCTTCATCCAGTCCCAAACATGCTCAATGGGGGACAGATCCGGAGATCCTGCTGGCCAGGGTAGTTGACTTACACCTTCTAGAGCACGTTGGGTGGCACGGGATACATGCGGACGCGCATTGTCCTGTTGGAACAGCAAGTTCCCTTGCCGGTCTAGGAATGGTAGAACGATGGGTTCGATGACGGTTTGGATGTACCGTGCACTATTCAGTGTCCCCTCGACGATCACCAGTGGTGTACGGCCAGTGTAGGAGATCGCTCCCCACACCATGATTCCGGGTGTTGGCCCTGTGTGCCTCGGTCGTATGCAGTCCTGATTGTGGCGCTCACCTGCACGGCGCCAAACACGCATACGACCATCATTGGCACCAAGGCAGAAGCGACTCTCATCGCTGAAGACGACACGTCTCCATTCGTCCCTCCATTCACGCCTGTCGCGACACCACTGGAGGCGGGCTGCACGATGTTGGGGCGTGAGCGGAAGACGGCCTAACGGTGTGTGGGACCGTAGCCCAGCTTCATGGAGACGGTTGCGAATGGTCCTCGCCGATACCCCAGGAGCAACAGTGTCCCTAATTTGCTGGGAAGTGGCGGTGCGGTCCCCTACGGCACTGTGTGGGATCCTACGGTCTTGGCGTGCATTCGTGCGTCGCTGCGGACCGGTCCCAGGTCGACGGGCACGTGCACCTTCCGCCGACCACTGGCGACAACATCGATGTTCTGTGGAGACCTCACGCCCCACGTGTTGAGCAATTCGGCGGTACGTCCACCCGGCCTCCCGCATGCCCACTATACGCCCTCGCTCAAAGTCCGTCAACTGCACATACGGTTCACGTCCACGCTGTCGCGGCATGCTACCAGTGTTAAAGACTGCAATGGAGCTCTGTATGCCACGGCAAACTGGCTGACACTGACGACGGCGGTGCACAAATGCTGCGCAGCTAGCGCCATTCGACGGCCAACACCGCGGTTCCTGGTGTGTCCGCTGTGCCGTGCGTGTGATCATTGCTTGTACAGCCCTCTCGCAGTGTCCGGAGCAAGTATGGTGGGTCTGACACACCGGTGTCAATGTGTTCTTTTTTCCATTTCCAGGAGTGTATTTCTGGGGGGCCATATACAATTTCGGAGAGGTTGGCTGGCCTCTTATTTTTTTTTAATTTTTTTTTTACATGGTATGATGATCGTTTTAGACTGTGAGGGGAGGGCAGCACTGGGATGTGTGTGGACGGTGTGTGTGTGTGTGTGTGTGTGTGTGTGAACTCAATCTTGGCTATTCTGACGACAGACGTGAAGGTGGAGATGTGTCGCAAATAGGCCGGCAAGCAATGGAATGCGGCCTTAGCATGTGTGTTGGACCGCACTGAGTTAACGACGGCGACAGACGACGTGTGCGGCCTGGCTTGGATAGTCATGTTCGGCGTCTAGGTGATATGAATTTCTCAGGTGGTAGGTGTGAATGTGACTGTCATCAAGTCATGTTTGAGGGGTCGAACAGAGACCTTTGAGTGAATTGAGAGCTGTACGACGTGTGACTTAGTGTGGGACAGGTTCAATGCGTACGTCTGTTGAGTTATTTTGCTATGTGTTATTTGGGCAGATTACGAGTACTGATGATGTTTACTGTTATATGTACTGCATTATGTAGGAGCAGTTTGATATTGTGCACTGAAATTAGGAGCTGTTTGCGTGTCTGCCGACTGTGCAACATGACAACAGGTCCGTCAGGGCGAGTGTTAGTGTTTGAGAGTGATAGATATACTCGATGCCTAAATAAAATGTAGGGTAAGTATTTGTGGAACGATATAGAATATGAGAGAGTTCGAGTTGGGTATTATTTTTTCTACTTGGAGGGTTTGTTAGATCGAATTGCTGAGGCAAGTAGCTACTACAACGCGAGGGATGTGATTGCAGCGTATCTCCGTCTCTCAACGGTTAACTACAGGTGGGGCGAGCGATGTTCTCGGCTTAGGTACTGGGGCTGTGTTCTGGCATATCCTAGACTGTGTGGATTGAAGAACAGTATTCGGGTCATAGTTTAGCAAGAATATTTACAGAGGACTATGTCCGACGCGAGTATAAACGTCCAGGCTGTGACGTGGGCGGTTTCGCGCTCGTGGTGTGTGAGATAGGGAAAGCTGACGATTTTGAATAATCACAGGTAACTTAGGTTAGTGGCTTCGTTTGCCACAATTTTCTTGTGTTGGTAGCGAAACACGAACTGACCATCAGAATTCCAACTTGGCTTATTTGTATCGAATAAATGTGATATACGTTAATGTAGGTTGGTGCACGTTAGTAAACGTCAGTACACATTAGTACATGTTAGCCGACGAACATGGGGCGGTAAGAGGCCATGATGGTCTGTAGGGACTTTAACTTCAAATGGTTCAAATGGCTCTGAGCACTATAGAAGTTAACTTCTGAGGTCATGAGTCCCCTAGAACTTAGAACTACTTAAACCTAACTAACCAAAGGACATCACATACATCCATGCCCGAGTTAGGATTCGAACCTGCAACCGTAGCAGTCGCGCTGTTCCAGACTGTAGGGCCTAGAACCGTTCGGCCACCCCGGCCGACGGACTTTAACTATTTCATTCCGAGTCCAGGAGGGCGTGGGACTGGTGGAAAATTGATTCCCGGTCTAGGTGGACGTGGCAGTTTTCTTCATCAGAGAGGTTAATTAATTGATCAATTTAATCAAGTAGCCATGGGAACATTGTTACATTCACTTGCGGAGGTACTAAGCTTGACGCGCGCGAAGGCTCACGTGTATAGGCGAGTATTTTCGTGACGATCTTCGATTAGGTAAGTGCAGAATGTGGATTGAATAATGAGAGACGGTTGATCAATTAACTTAGCGAGGGACATCGTGATGAGCACATGTGCTGGACCACCTGTTGTGACGTCATGGCGGATTCCACTCTGGAGAAAACTTTGGCGTCAAACCTGCGGCAGGGCATTCTTTGTCAACCATGTACTGGATCAGCCGACCGACAGTTATGAAATCGGCAGGTTCCAACCTGTCCAGCGAACAGCTTTGGCGCCAACCGGTTGGTGGGGGCGGACTCCACTGTCCACGAAAACATGTTTACATCGCTGGAGCAGCGCAGGCCTGTGACGCGAGTCGGCGGCGGTAGGCTGTGACGTGGGCGGGCCGCTGGACGGGCAGCTGGCGCGGACGCAGCTGACGGCCGTCACGTGAGGCGACCACTGGCTTGCCGGTGGCGCGCGGTTCGGCGGCGACCATATGAACTAATTCAGTTGGTCTGGGGGCCTCGTGGCGGTTGGACCGCGATCTGAGATGTGTACTAACTCTATTGGAGAACACGTGATGACGGTGCTGTTTGAAATAAAGACTTCAGTCCTTTTCCCACGAATTCACAGGAAGTGAGTTACGTTAGTAAAAGTGCTCTTTATTACTGTTTGACGCGATTTTCATAGCTTAAAGTGAAACAATAAGTGAGGGCGAAAAATTCAAACTTCGTAGGATGAGGTGGACTTAGGTTAGTGTACATGGCCCCAATTGATCTCTTTTTTTTTCGGAGGTGTGACAGATTATCGTGTTTGAATTTGAATTTGTGAGATTTATTGTTATGGATATAAGGGAATTGACTTTCTTGCCGCAAAAATGGAGCATCTTGAATAAATAATAATAAATCATAATAAATGCTAATAAATAATAATAAATGATAATAATAATAAATAGAAGTACGGTTTTCCAGAGATTATGGCGTGTGACTTGCCCCGTTCTGGTCGGCTGTCACGAGCGAGCGCGGAAGCAACTTGGGTGGAGGCTCTGGAACCCTCTGTCCTGCCTGCCTTGGAGCGTGATCTAGGGTGCATAGGCGATATCAATTTCTCCGGTGTTAGGCGCGAGTGCGACTATTTTGTGTGTGTGTGGGGGGGGGGGGGGGGGAACGAGCAGAGACTTTTGGTCGGTTTGGGAGCTGGGGGTGTTTGGGCGCGTCTCTTGCACTATTTTGCGAGCATATCTGTGCACTGTGCTGTGCTTTATTTGGATAGTTTAAGAGTACATAGCTCGTCTGCGGATATTGTGTACTGCATTATTTAAGAGCTGATTGCTATTGTGTGGTGAAATTAGCAGTTGTTTACGTGTTTGTGGCCTGTGACAGATGACCACAGTGGGATCAGTGCGGGTGTTTTGTGACAAATATACTCCACGACTAAATAAAAGGGCTTTATTTATTTCAAGCGAAGTCTGGGCGGTTTTTGCGCAAAAACAGCAATCTGGTCAGACTGTGAGTCAGTCGACGAATAACTGGACAAATTTATCTGTAGAGGAGTTGCATATCTGGAGTGGAATGAATATCTTGGTGGGTGTGGTTGTGGTTGCCAGTGTAGTGCACTACTGGAGTTCAGAAACTGCCTTATGTCAGCCTTACATATCGAAACCTATGAGATGCAAAAGTTTCAAAAATTATGCCCCAAAGAAATTAAAGTACACTCGTTCCTCCTTCCATCAGCCTATGGACTGAAATTATTTCCGAAATTAGCAGTTGTTTGGCTATTTGGACGTAAATGTTTTGCATTATTTACGAGCGGTTCGCATGTCTGTAGGCTGTGCTATGAGTTATTTTTAACTGTTTACAATTAGCAAGCGTGTGTCTAGAGCATTAAAAATGAGTTATGTAGGAGTGTTTTGCTGGTCTGTATGGTGTGGAACATGTCGGTGTGATACATACAATCCATTCCTAAATAAAGTAAATTGGTTCCTCCATCCATGGGCCTAGAGCAGGGTGAGTCCCTTTAGCCGAAACGTGTAGGAAGAGGTTGACTGCTGGTGGCTTAGTTTAGTGGTGATGAGCTTCGTTTGCAACAATTTTCTTAGGTTGGTGGCGGGAGCGCAAGTGAGCTTTGTTTACAGGCAGATTTCAAACTTGGCACTGGTTCCTAGGAGGAAGTGGCGGTCGGGCGTCTGAGGTTGGTACAAGCGCCCTTTCTTTCCAACAGTTTTGTTTGGTTGGTAAGGAATGCAGAAGTGACCTTTCCTTAGTACCAGAATTCAAATTCGGCGCTGGTTCCTAGGAAGAGGTGGCTGTCTGGTCCTCGAAAAGTAGTTGAAATTAGGTAGTTGAACACATTTGCATACGTATATGAAATTGTAAATTGAATTATTTAATATGATTTAAATCGAAATGGAATTAAGTACTTAGATATTTACAGCAGATTGAAATCGAAATGGAATTAAGTACTTAGGTATTTACAGAAGACTATGTCCGTCGCGTGTATGGAGTGTGTGCGACGTAAGCGGGGCGGCGGCGCGGCGATTGTACAGTTATTATGCGCGCGCGGGAGAGAGTCAAATAGCGAGCGTTGTAGTGCGGACCAAATGTGCTGTTATGTAGTCATGGCGGATTCCACTGTCGAGCAAACTTTGCTGCCAAAAGTGTAGCACTGCGTTCTCGCTCGCCGAAGGACATGTGGTGGACGGTGAGCGGTCGGCATCGACAGGTTTGAACGTGCCCAGGAAAACAACTTTGGGGCCAAAAGTGTGGCAGGGAACGCCGACCGTTGTGTGATTCAGCTCCGAGGCAAAGAATTTTGGCGGGAAACGTGCGGAGGCGACGAATATACGTGGTGAGCAGACAATGGACCGTTGTGACGTCAAACTCGGCAAGTTTCAGTGTGTCCAGCGAAAACATGTTTAAGACGTGGGAGCGATCGCTGGCCTGCCCCAGCATACCGGCAGTCCAGCTTGAGTGGCTGGCCGCCTCACGTGACAGGTGTCCGCAGTGTCTCCGCGCGCTGGCCAGGGGGTAGCTGTGATTTGAAGTAATTCAATTGGAGCGCGGACGTCGGGGCGACTGCACTGCGATATTAAAGATGTGTGCGCTGACTGTGTTGGAAAACAAGTGATGACCGTACTGCTTGAAATAAAGTCTTCAGTCGCTACCCCCCTGCAAAATCAAAGGACGTGCGTTACGTTAAAATAAGTGCAGTTTATTATTTGACGCGATTATGATATGCTACCAGTGAAATAAGATAAGTGATGGAGTTTGTATGTGTGATCAATTATGGTGTTGGGATTTGAACTTGTGATAGATTTTTGTTATGGATGTAAGGAAATGGTTTTCTCGCCGAGAAAATCGGACATCTTGAATAAATAATAAATGATAATAATAAATAGAAGTACGGTTTCCGAGACATTACAGTGTCGGAATTCGAGTTTGGCGCAATTTTCTACTGGAGGTAGGCCTATAATAATAAATAATAATAAATGATAATGAATAATAATAAATGATAATGAATGATAATAAATGACAATGACTGATAATGAATGTTAATAAATGGTGATGAATAATAAAGAAAGTAAGGTTTATCGGCAATTATCGTGTTTGCATTAGGAGGGAATTTTCTAGTGGAGGCAGGTCAATAATAATACATAATAATAAATGATAAAAAATAATAATAAATGATAATAAATGATGATAAATAATAGTAAATGATAATGAATGTTAATAAATGATAATCAATAATAATGAATCATAATAACAAAGACAATTACGGTTTTGCATGCATTATCCTGTTGGAATTCAAACTTCCCGCCATTTTTTCTTCTGGAGTCTTAGGTTAGTGGACATAGCCCAATTGGGCTATTTTCCCGCCAAAATTCAAAATTGCCGCCATTTTTTCTGGAGGTTAGGTTAGTGGACGTAGCACAATTGTCCTATTTTCCCACCAAAATCCGCCATCTTGGATGACGTCATGCGCCATTGGCAAGTCTACATGCCACCATCTTGGATGACGTCATCTCCGCCATCTTGAATAAATTTGGCAACAATAGAGAATGGGGTGACACCGCCCTTGTCCTCCTGCTAGCGTGTAGGGTAAAAATTGTAGAGTGACACCAAGAGATAAATACACTATACAGATTCAGAAGGATGTAGGTTGCATTAGTTACTCGAAGATGGAGAAGGTTGCACAGGATAGAGCAGCATGGAGAGCTGCATCAAACCAGTCTCTGGACTGAAGACCACAACAACAATTAAAATGGTTTAACGTAGCTAAATTGCGTGTTGCACAATAAAACATAAGATATAAGAGAATATGTGGCACCAAAATCCATACCTAAAATCGTAAAAAAGTGTGCAAATATAGTATACAGGCTACTTTTAGAGAAAACGTTTTGTGTCACAAAATTAACTAAATAAGATGTAAGAACAGTGATTAAGTGCAATTATTTACGTAAAAGTCTCAATGATCGACAGCGTATTCAGAACACAGAGCAGCGGCACCGCCTTTGCCCTCTCTCTGGTCATCCTTGTGTTCCCGTGGCGGTGCCTGCAAGGGGCGTCCTTCACGATTCCGCCAGTGGCGAGTGCGCGCGGCCCCGTGCCCAGTTGTTGCGGTGTGCGGAGCAGTCCCCTTGCAGTTAAGTTCCTGAATACATCTAAACAGGTTTTCGAGATAGACTCATTATGTTTATTAAACAGTACTACCGTCTTCTATGTGGGTAAACCTCCGGTTCCCTCAGATGGTTTAGTAATTGTCCTTTCAGGGCTTTGCGCAACATTTCGAAATTGTCCTGTGTATTTCCGACTACAAGTTTCTCCATACCCAACTACCTATCAAACGCGATGTCTTGTCCGAAGTTAGCCAAGTAATTACTCCCCGTCTGGCCATCAAAGAACCTTTTACAGTCCTCGCAGTTGAACTTGCACCACCCTGCATTCCGAATATTTATTGCTGTTGTTGCAAACATCTTTGCGTAAGCTAGACCCATTTGCACCTTTTATCTAAAATGTTAAGATCAGTTTTTTTCTGAAATCTTGAGCAATTCCATCGGAAAGTGGACCATTGTACTTTTTTAGTCTACTTTCTCCTTCTTGGTAGGTATTTTTGACTTCAGTTTGTTGTATAATGGCGGGTGACTGTAACTGCCAATAAACACAGCTGCATGAAACTTGACCATACGTAGAAAGAGTTAAACAAGGTAACAAAGAAACACGAAATATGAGACATACAGAAATGACCCTTTTACTCAAAGACAGTAACTATACTGAAGTCACTTCGATTCATGATTGTCCCGTGGACATTAGAAATGTGGGTCATAGTTCTTAATGGGCTGTGTAATCACACGAACAACAAATCATCCCCCCCTCCCCGCCCCCCACACACACACACTCAAAGACCACTACTTCATGATGTTGGTGCACGTGGACATGCTGCAGTACGTCTTCCCAACACATTCCAAACGTGCTCGACGGGATTTAACTCGGAGGAACGGGCAGGTCTGTCCATTCGCCGAATATCCTCTCGCTCCAGGAGCCCCTACACCTACGCTGACCGTACGGTCGCCCACTGTCATCCATAAAAATGAAGTCTGAGCCGAATTCATCCCTAAAACGACTCACAGGGGGAAGGAGTACAGTGTCACAGGTGGGTATACCGTGTTAAAAGATTTGGAGGTCAGTGCGCACAAGCAAATAACGCCTCTCCACACCATAACACCTGGACTACCAAAACTATCATATTGGACCATGTTCCTCGGCGCATTACGTGTTTACACCTCTCGCCATATGAGGGTACGTTTGTCTTTGCCGAACATGATAGGTTTCGTGATGTAGGTGTTACAATGATCTTTGAATACAGAACACTTACCTGTGAATATTATGTGATGATACTGTGCTCCCACGCCATGTGCGACTTCCATCCTTAAGTATTATACACGAATGTATAAGTTTGTTGCTTCGCTGTCGCTATATATGTTCGCCATGGCTACTTGTTTATTTATGTTCAACTCTTCCGCTTAGTCGTTTAGGTCCGGTGGCATTTTTAACGTCATGTTAATCATGGCAGTGGAATATGCCCATCCAGAAAAATCTATGTATTCATCACACTGCAGTTACACGATAAACTCAATTTTTTGCTTCATTCTACTGATTCTTTCTGCTAATTCATTTTCGTCACGTTTACAAAGTAGTATAAGATCTACATACCAAGAAGCTGACACATACTAACGCGATCATAAACTCGACATCCTGTATACCCTGAAAAAAACATGGACATTCTTTGCTTTGTCGTACTAAAAGGTTTCCTGTAGGTAGATTACATTCCACTTTTCTAACGTTTTGTTGCTATTTCGAGTATGAGTTTTTTATACATATTGTGTTATATTTTATGTTTGACTGTTAACCACATACTTTAGCTACTTGAAACCATTTTAATTAATCGTTATGGCCGTTTCATTTTAAACTGTTGGTGCTGAGCACGTAGGTTAGCTCATCACTGGCCTCCTTGCCGACTGCAGCTCGTGTTTGCGCAAGTAAAGGACGTACTTGTCCATGTGCCTGCGTGCACAAAGCTGTGGTGTCACCGCCAGACACCACACTTGCTAGGAGGTAGCTTTAAATCGGCCGCGGTCCATTAGTACATGTCGGACCCGCGTGTCGCCACTGTCAGTACTTGCAGACCTAGCGCCACCACATGGCAGGTCTAGAGAGGCGGACTAGCACTCGCCCCAGTTGTACGACGACTTTGCTAGCGACTACACTGACGAAGCCTTTCTCTCATTTGCCGAGAGACAGAATAGCCTTCAGCTAAGTCCATGACTACGACCTAGCAAGGCGCCATTAACCCTATCTGGAGAGAGTCTAATTTGTATCGTCAATAGCGATGTACCACAATGATGGAATAAAAGTTGAGTATTAACTTAGATACGTACTTTTCTTATTAGCATTCATTACTTATCCTGTTCCAGACTTCACGCCAGTTGGTGTGAGTTGACGCGTGCCCTTTCGGTAACCTCACCCTGTGTCTAGACTGTCTTGTCTAGACACAACAAAAGCATTTAACGTTGATAATCGTAACAGAATACTTTTTAAGGTACGTTGCCCCCATCAGTAGTTTTATCCTAATTATGTACTCGAAATTATTTTGTGTAGACTCTACCTTCCACAAATTGTACCTATTTATTTATTTTTCTTCATTTCGTTTTAACAGATCTGACTGCTTAGGTGAGGCGAAACACGTCATGTAAATTATATATTAATGTGCGATCAAGTAAGTGTAGTATCACTATTTTCATATCTACAGGCACTTCTTATAATTTTTAACTAAAATGGTGTTCTCAAATACTTTTCTTTCCTGTTTCCACAGTCATCCCAATTCAGACAGAGAGACTTTTTTATCACTACCAGGATATAATCGTCATTGTGTGTTCCAAGCTACAGTTACAGTGTGACTTAGAGGCTTTGGCCACGAACGCTGGTGGGCACCAGTGACTCAGATCCAACATTCTGAGACGGTATTCGTAACAAAATAAAATACGCGGATCGAAAACCCTTTGTTTTTAGGTTAAAAACAAACATATTCTCAACAACTCGAGATTTATGTCTTTCATTGGGCATCTACTGTATTCGTGGTCATGGTCATTTAGGAAAAGGTTTCGCCGGCCACGGTGGCCGAGCGATTCTAGGCGCTTCCGTCCGGAACCGCGCGACTGCTACGGTCGCAGGATCGAATCCTGCTTCGGGCATGGATGTGTGTGATGTCGTTAGGTGAGTTAGGTTTAAGTGGTTCTAAGTTCTAGGGGACTGACGACCTCAGATGTTAAGTCCCATAGTGCTCAGAGCCATCTGAACCATTTGAAAAGGTTTCGATATCGCAAGCCGGTCATGCTATGAGAAAAGATTTATTTAATTGGACCTGTAGTATCGGAAAAAGTTGTATCAGTACCAAATAATATTCTTGATTAATAGCTGCTAGTAGATACAACGGTAAGTTAATTGCAAAGAAATATTAGCGTTTCTGACCATTTTATTTCCAGAAGACACTGATGCCTAATGTAGTGGGTCAGTGATTAGTATCTTTGACTTGGATTTGCTCTCAAAATGTTAGTAATAGGAATAACCGCTCAATCGCAACAGTAGGATCTGATGTAATAGATTCTGGACAGACATTTCAAAGTTATAACAAGTACTCCACTTACGACGGTTGTAATGTGTAACGAATACAACTTACTTGAAAGCTGTAGGATATTTTAAGTAAAATACTTTTTGGAGTTTTGATTGCTGAATTCATTCCCGATATTACGCCTGAAAATTTTTCACCAGCACTAAGGTAGACCAGGGTAAAGCAGAACGTGAGGAAGACTCCCACGAGCTGTTGAATGGAATGGATGGTTTACTTGTTATAGATATGAGTTAGTGTCAACTAATAAAGTACGGCAGTGATGAGGAACACTAAAAGATACAATATTAACTTCCACACCGCAGCTACGGAAGTACTACCGAAGAAGTACATACAGGATCGCCGAAGGAAAAGACATCAGAGGCAGGTGAAGAAACTATTTTCAACAAATGAGCTCCACTGTCATCAAATACTGACACGGGATTGAAATTTTGGCACAGTAAATCCTAGATGGCCAAACACGTATTCCTTAGAGCAAATAAATAACAAACCTTTTTTCCTGTTATTATTATTTATTACTTTAAATAACGTATCGGAAGTATTTCAGTATACAGACTGTATATTTTAAGTTGACAAACCAGAATAACCCGAAAAATAAGCTCCACAACAAAAAATGTGTAGAATCCAAAGTTGATTATTTTCAAGGGGGACATTGCTGGTGTTAAAGTTAGCCTATTTTTTATTGCAGAATCAGATTCTACATAGAAAACTACGTAGATTTTGTATTAAACATTTGTTTTCATTCTTGGTAGTTGACGCTGTAATTCAAGAAAATCCATGTTCTCACTTTTGCGTGGAAAACGGTTACGGATAAATAAAAAAAAAAACACTTATTTACTTCGTAAATTTTGATTCGCTAAAACTAAACTCTCCCTCTCTCCCCATAGGGTGGGGTTTGAGAGAGAGGAATTAGAGTTTTACAAATGTTGACCCAAATATTAATATTTTCCGCAGATTCGGATAAGTTTTGTTTGTTTCGTGGACATCAGACTACACAACTTTTGATTATAAAAAAAAATCATATGACTAGCTAACTAACCAAACATCCTACTTACTAACGAGAGAACTCATTAACTAAAAAGCTAACAGACTCATGAACCTAACTTTTTAATTAAATTCGGGGTAATCACTCTTGTTTGTCGAGAAGTCTCACAACTGGGGTGCTTGCTTAGCTTGAGTCCTTTAGTTTCGGGAGGGAAAACGTAGAAAACGACAGTCATAAGTTTATTGACCTAAATCAAATTTTTCACACCTTTATTTTATTTCGGAATATCGCGGTTGTTGCGTCGTTTACGTTTTTAGAATTACGTACGATAATCGACATGCCACTCAGCCCTGATCGATAATGGATGCTCTTATACAGCCCTTGCTGATGAGCGTCGTAATGTTTCGGAGTGCCACCGATAGGTAGCGCCGGGGCGAGAAATTCACCCTTTCTCGTAATAAGACTGGGCTTTAGAAATTATAAGTATTAATGGAATAAGCGCGCTGTATCCTTTACCCGTCTGAGAATTCAGACAGCAATACGTCGTTTATAACGATTGTCTTTCGGGCGACTTATATTTGATTACCTTGTGTGACTGCGTAAGCTGCTTTTGCTCGCTACCAGTCGCGTTTGACGCGGAGTTAATATTGCTAGTCAGAATTATGCCGAGCGGGCCGCTTCTCGCTTATAGAAATTCTAACCCTGCCTTTCTCGACGCCCCTTATCTTTCCTCTCTTGAGATTAATAGGTGGCAAATGCCATTATGAATTATCTTTCTGTGGAAGAAATAACTGAGATGGTGTACATTTATGGAGAAAGTGAGAGAAATTTTGACGATGCATTCGCGCTTTACGCGCAGTGTTTACTTGGCCAAGTACCATCACGGTCCTCTTTTGTTCGAGTTATTGAACAATTTACTGCGGAAGGTAGTGTGAACCAGAAAAAAAGAACCCGTGCAGCTACTGTTTGTGGAGAAAAGAATCAAGTGGCAGTCCTAGCTGCTGTGGCTCATAATCCACATGCGAGAACAAGAGAAATATCAAGGCAATCAGGAATTTCACACATGAGCGTTTAGAAAATCCTGAAGCTCCACAAATTTCAACCACATCATGTATCTATGCATCGGGGACTACATGGCGATAACTTCCAAAACCGTCTGTTTTCTCACTGGGCAGTTCAGCAGATGCAAACAAACTTTTCCCCGATGAGGCAACATTCACAAACCACGGCGAAGTTAGTCGCCATCACATGCATTACTGGAGTGAACAGAACCCACACTGGATTCGAGAAGTCAACCATCAGCGACCTTGTTCAATTAATGTTTGGTGTGATATAATTGGCGATAAACTGATCGGTCCATATTTTATCGACGGTAATTTGAATGGCAACAAATATCAAAACCTACTTGAAAATTAACTACCAGATCTACTTGAAGACCTGAGCATCGAACTTAGACAAAATATGTGGTGTCAACATGATGGTTGTCCAGCGCATTATTCATTAGTAGCGCGCGATGTTCTAGATCGACTTTACCATGGTCGCTGGATCGGCAGGGCAGTTCCTGTGAATTGACCAGCCAGATCGCCTGACCGTGCCTCGCCAGATTTTTTCTTATGGGGTTATATAAAAGACATCGTTTATCAGGAAACACCTAGCACTCGCGAAAACATGCTGCAAAGCTGCAAAGAACAAGAGATGCTTGCGCTGCAATTACACCAGACATGTTATCAAGATGTGTGCAGGGATTTACAACACGAGTCAATAAATGCATCGAAGTTGGAGGTCTTCACTTTGAACATTTGATTTCATAAAACTGTGAGATGCAAGGAATTTACGGACAACAAACAGGCCGAAAGTGAGAGGCCAGGGGACTCACTGGAAACAACCACCCAGAAATTCATTTACTTGCAAGTATTCTCAAATAATCAACAATAAAACGAAACCAATCGTTCCTTTTCATTACCACCAAATCTTAAACGGGAATACGTTAATCTTTAGTTAGCGAGAGGATTAGTCTTTTCCTCATTTAGTCTTTTACTTTGTTTACTCTTTGTTAATGAGTTCACTCGTTAGTAAGTAGAATGTTCGGTTAGTTAGTTAGCTAGTCAGATGATTTGTTTGATAATTAAAATTTGTGTAGCCTCATGTCCACGAAACAAACAAAACTTATCCGAATCTGCAGAAAAATTTAATATTTGGGTCAACATTTGTAAAACTCTAATTCCCCTCTCTCAAACCCCACCCTTACGAAGTGAATAAGTATTTTTTATTTATCCGTAACCATTTTCCACGCAAAAATGAGAACGTGGATTTTCTCGAATTACAGCGCCAACTAGAATCTGATTCTGCAATAAAAATGGGGGTTCACATTTGAAATTTTAAAGTTGCCTCCCGCCCCGCCCCCAGGAGGCTGGGGTAGTGGGCTAATTTTAGCACCAGCTGATGTACCCCTCGAAAATAAACAACTTTCGATTCTACACATTTTTTCGTGTGAAGCTAATTTTTCGAGTCATTCTGGTTTGCCAACTTAAAATTTACACCCTGTGTATGCCTACATGTTGTAAATCTAACAGGTAGTGCCACCTGTTAATGGCGTAGGGAACAGTTTCAATAAATGTTGTAATTTTGTTTATGGACAAGGCTGTAGTTCCAGATCGTTCTGACTTTTGTAATACGTTTTATATAAAGGCAAAACAACACCAAAATAGTAGAACATGTAGTTGTAAAAACAAAAGTATGTAAATACTTTTGTTTGTCTTTAAGAGAACTGTAAAGGTTAGGCAAAGAGTTTATATAAAAGTGTCAAGTAGCAGTAGTCCGTGGCTGACTGGTAATGCGGCAATGTGTATACCCGGAATGCCGTGGTGTGAAAACGTAATATATGGTTATCATAACTGCGGTGGCGATATGTTACGAAGGGAAGAAGAAATTTACTACCCTGTTTGACAATATGCAAGAGTGACACAGAGGTGCCATTAAAATACGCGACGTTGAAGGCGCCAATACACCGACAAGTGAAGTTTATCAATAAATTTTCTATAAAACGCAGCTTCTCAGTGGCTCTTTTCACACTTCATTCGACATAAATTCATTAAACGACGATCTAGTGAACTTGAGTTCTTTTTTTTTCTTCAATAAAATTCTTCAGGGTATCAGACCGCATCGTCATAATTTAAAATGCGCCTACGGTTCGGCCAGCGTTGCAGCTAGCCTTCATCAGGGCCTTACGTTAAATGGTACGCCGCAGCCGATTTCTGGACAGCATGTAAACAGTGTGACGTCACAGCCATCACCTGTTCGCTATTCGTCCGTCTTCTCCAATGGGGTGGATTAATATAAAGACCAATAGAAAACAGTTATTTCAGCCAATGACAGATAATAAAGGAAACACTAATAAAGCATACCTTTCACCCCTCCTCCTCCTCCTTTTACAGCCAATCAAGTAACGACACGGTTTTCTCGTGCAGCTATTTAAGGAACCAAGTGTGTTTCATTTAGCAGTTTAACGTAAGGCCCTTTTGAAGGCTAGCTGCAACGCTGGCCGAAACGTTGGCGCATTTTAAATTATGACGATGCGGTCTGATACCCTGAAGAATTTTATTGAAGATGACAACGGCCGCGGAAACCTACGCTTACATTGAGTTCTTTTATTCTACTCAGTATCATCGTAAAGCAGTTATAAGTTTGGAAAAGAAAAGTCGTATACAATTGCTCCTCGAAACCTTCTAGTCGTTGCTGTGAAATAGCAGATTTCACTTCCTGCACATTAGGTTAGTACAGTGGCAGCGTTGACTAAGCAAATACACAAAAGTAAGATTCCATAACTGTGTCCTTTGCAGCTTGTTCTTTGCAAGATGGCGTTGGATAGTCCGATACACTAAAGTTCAACACTTGTTTAAGAAGGACAATCACGATGGACAAGTTATAGGTCATGCAGAGTGATATCAAAAATTAAGTGGGCATATCATCAGGTAAACCACATCACGAACTGAAGATTCACTAAAAAGATCAGAAGAGGAATGAAGTTATCGAAGTTTCTTGTGAGGAGAATGAATATCTGATAGGAGGCCAAGGAGACTCAACTTGGTGCTGGAAGGAGCTGTAGAAGGAGAGAACTGAGGAGAAAGATAATGGATAGAGTAAGCAATGCAGGTTACGGAAGACGCTGCGTGTGCGCAGAAAGAGAAAGACAAGTGCAAGATAGAAACAGATGGAGTACGGTATTAATTATATTAAATGTCATATAAATTAAAAGGAAGAAAGTGTTTTGTAAGTCAGCCGTCACAAACGAAGTCACTAACGTACGATATTCTCTTGACACACGACCTGTCGATAAGCAGTGTTAATTCTGGTAGCCGCAATGTTTTTCATCATCGATAAGAGAAAGACATAGGGCGTATTACAGACTACTTGAATGTCATGGGTAAAATCTCCATCTCTCCTGTAAAATGTGAGGACGTAGGGGCCTATTTCAATGTAAGGGTGAGGTGTATATAGCTTAGCGCCGTGAAACTGGTGTCACGGTATTATCTCAGTGCATCAAGCAGTGTGGGTGGGGGGAATTAGGCACTACTCTCACCTTCCCTTGTTACGGTACATTCATTTCCAACGCTACCCAACACTGCGCACGGTAAACAACACCTCGCGCAGTGAACAGTTTCTATCCTACATGTTAATACACAATGTTGGCGATCAAAACTGCAACATCAGCACAGTAAATCACAAAATCTTACTCGCTGACTGTATACAATATACTACGAAAAATATATTAAATTTGTAGTTGATTTGGGGCTATAATGCACGTGAAATGCAGTACACAGAGCCGCCACGTCTGGCAACCAGAATGCTTCTAAACCAGATGGCTATTGAGTTAAAATGAGAATTTATGGTAGAAACGGATACGTCATTCTACAATACTTCAGCTGTACGCCATAGTTCGTCAGTTATGGCGGATGTCGAGTGTATCGGCCAGATCATGACCGGACGTTTTCAGTGGGTGAGACTTCTGTAGAACCTGCTGGTCAGGGTATCAGCCCAACACCCGCTGTGTGGAGATAAATCAGTACAGCATGGGAAATAAACAATATTTGTATGAAAAACAAGTAACGGAGACCTCGAAAATATGAACTAGCCATGGCGTTATAAGTTCGCTGTCTAAATTACCGCCGACGTGAAGCAGAGGTATTGTATGTCTATCCAATGGCACCACTGCTGGGCCCTGCGTCGAAGTGTTATCGTAGGGCGCACCACTATTGGGGCGCCTCTCTCTGCTGCCGCTACAAGGGAAACCGTAACAATGGCCGCCATGCTGATGATACTCTGTGGTGCATCGCAGTACGTTGTCGCACCGTCCTTATGGGCACATGTCTTCCCGCAAACAAGCCTAATTAGCTATCGGAAGATACACATTGATGTGACCACCGCTTATATTCAGTAACAACGTGCAATAATCACTCACTGACGTCAGATGGCGGCAGAACCAGTAGAGGGTATACAAAGGGTATCTGGGGAATAAAGAAAACGTTGCAGTCCTTGTCGTAATGTGGAAACTGAATGATTTATTTTACGTCCAAAAGGGCGCGATCATTGGCTTTCGGGCCAAGTGTGGAAGCATTTTCGAAATGGCTATGTTTGTAAACTGTTCACGTGCCACCGTGGTTAAAGTGTAGCGTGCATGGCACAATGGCGCAGCCAGTAACAAGCACCGAGGCAACTGCGTTGCACCACACGACGTAAATGAGAAGGGTAAACTACGTTTATGGGTGAACAGACATTCAACTGTTGCGCAGCTGACCAACCAGATGAACAAAGGGGCTACCAGCAGCTTCTCCTTAGCGGACATTGCTGCGTGTAGGCCTTCACAGCAGTCACCTGCTTCAGGCACGCACGCCAACTGCTGTTCATTGGCGACGAAGGCTGGAATTTTTCGCCAGTACCACAACTGGTCGTCCTCTGAGAGGCAACAGGTGACTTTTTGAGATGACACGTTTTATGCTCCATTGGACAGATGACCGTTGGCGTGCAGTGTGCGAAGCCTCTGGAAGCAAACACCCTGCAGCAGTCGTCGGTTCGTTACGGTCTGGGGAATGTCTTCTGGCATTCCCTGGGTGATGTCGGTTTGTTTCTCTAATGGACGATGGCATCTAGCAGCAGGACAATGCAACGCGTTGCACTGCTCTCAGTGTATGTGCGTGGCTCGAAGAGCACCAGAATGGGTTTAACCTAAACGAGAATCTGTGGGGACAATTTCGACCGGGCCGTTCGTGCCGACCAAGAAACGTAGCGCAGCTGGCCATGGCAAAGGATTTGACATGGCTCCACATCCCCGTCAGTATCTTCCAGAAGCTTAATGACTCTCTTTCTGCACGTCTAGCAGCGGACCGCGCTATAGAAGTTGGTTATTCAGGGAATGGACAGTGTATGTGACGTGGCTATATGATCCTTGGGAGGAGTATGCCTGTCATTCAGGGCGTTAGTCGCGTGGGGCCATTGATGATATCCTGCATGGCGTTATTTTCGTCCTGAATCCATCGATTTCATATGGGCATGGCAGACTTTGGATCCCGCCAACGCGAACATACACATGGTGGTAAGCTGAAGCGCAGTCACAATCTTGGTGCTATCGAATACCAACAAATGCTGCAAGACGTTTCTCCTTCTTACACAAAACTCACCACGGTCTTTTCACGAACAAAATTCAAATGGGATTTCTGAATGTAAAAGCCACTGAATAATATTTCCTCACATGCAGCAAATGGTTCAAATGGCTCTGAGCACTATGGGACTTAACGTCTGAGATCATCAGTCCCCTAGAACTTAGAACTAGCTAAACCTAACTAACCTAAGGACATCACACATATCCATGTCCGAGGCAGGATTCGAACCTGCGACCATAGCGGTCGCACGGTTCCAGACTATAGCGCCTAGAACCGCTCGGCCACCCCGGCCGGCTCACATGCATAATGTAGAATGCGTTAGTGTTAGGTACTTTGTGCAGTTGTGCCGAAATGATCACGATTTGCGTTAACCAAGCATGTGGTGCCAATTCGACGCTTGCTTCATGCGTATTTCGTAAGTACCCATGGAAATGGGAGACAGCGTTAGTGTTAGAACAAATAACTGGTAACGTGCTTACATGCTCTTTCACAATTTCTCTTAATGTTATCAGTTGTGATGTATCTCATCTCATTTTAGTAAGGTGATGTTTAACGTGATTTTTGCTTTTGCTGGTTTCACAATAACAATACCATTCGCACTGGAGTTTTAAGAGCTGTAATGTACTGTTCACCTCTAGCGAAACTGTTCTGGAAATTATGTGATACGTGTCCAAAGCACATAATGAATAAGATTATAAATGCTGTCGTCCGAATTGTTCCACATTTCTTATCAAATTACTCCTGAAACTCTACAGTCCACACATTCACCAGATCTGAGGTCCCCGGATTTTTTTCTGTGGGGAAAGTAGAAGGATATTTGCTATCGTGACCCACCGACAACGCCTGACAAGATGCGTCAGCGCATTGTCAATGCATGTGCGAACATTACGGTAGACGAACTACTCGCTGTTGAGAGGAATGTCGTTACACGTATTTCCAAATGCTTTAAGGTTGACGGTCATAATTTTGGGCATTTAATGCATTAATCTGGTATTTACAGGTAATCACCCTGTTACAGCTTGCGTTCTCAGAAATGGTAAGTTCACAAAGGTACATGTATCACATGGGAACAACCGAAATAAAACGTTCAAACGTACCTACGCTCTCTATTTTAATTTAAAAAACCTACCTGTTACCAACTGGCCAAAACTGGCCAACTGGCCAAAACTCTATCGGATCGTTTTTTTTGCAAACTTTTATACATAAATACGTTACGTTGAGTGATTAATTGAATAAGAAGTTGTTTTGAAAATTTTCAGTTTATTGGAACAAAAACTACAGACCGTTTCATTTTTGGAACATTGGCTAAATGCGCTATCCAAATGCACAACCTTATTCTCCATGCATAATATTGTAAGAAACAACACAAACAATAAATGAAGAATGATTTAATATTATTGAATGTCTATTCAGTATGAAATGAAGCAAAACACTTGTCGTATATACCAACATTGCACCTATCACAAATTTTTGTTGTTTTTTTCTTGCAGTAAGCACATCTCTTCTGTGTTTTACTTGGCACAATGAAATGATTTCCTGGATCTGGTCGTGCATCTGTGCTCTTCTGTCCTCCCATCAATTTTCTTCCTTGTGGTCCTCTGTGTTTTAGTACTGATCCTGTTTTCTTTGATAGGTGAAACATCATTATTCTCCGTCGGACATCCAAAACTGAGAGCTTCTCATTAGAGTTAGCAATTTGGTATGTACGCCATGTGTTTACTACGCAGATATCTATCATCTGTGTGAATAACGGCCACCACCATTTCTTTGACCTTATCCTCGTCCTATAGAGTGATATCTCCTTGTCCAGTAGATCTACGCCCCCCCCCCCCCCCTATGGGCATTGTATACTTCAATGAGATGTGTCATTGTAACAGATATTTCCTTTTTCTTTGCCCGTGAGTATCTTTCAGTAGTACTCAGAGGAGTAATAGTACCGTAATATGTCGCTGCACATACTGGTTTGTTGTCACTCCATTTCACAAGCAGAACTTCGTTCTCTTTGTCAAACATGTAGTCATAGAATCCTCGTTCCTTTTCTTTTGCCTTTCTTTTCGAGTCAATCAAAGGACATGCATTAGTTCAGATCTCTCTTATTGTTTCTGTAGCTTTCATTTTACTCTTTCCGAGTGTGATCACTGTGTCAACGCTGGTGTAAAAGTTCTCAAGGAAAAGCTTATAATTCGGATACTCTGATTCTGGAATCATGCTGGTTAGTTCATTTATTACCCTTGCACCTAAATGCACCTGTTTGTTGTCAGTCTTGCCACAGTATGGCGAAAAATTATAAAGAAAGCCATTGGAACTTGTAAGGCACCAAATTTTATATCCAAATTTATAGGCTTTCCCCTCAGAAACATTTTAGCTGAATGTTTGCCATAATAACGTACCATCATTTCATCAATTAAGAGTCCTGAATGAAATACGCCAAATGTAGCAAATTCCTTTTTCAGCATTTCAAAGTACAACCTCAGTTTGTACATCTTGTCGTTTCTGTCTATTTTGGAGTTGTCTTTGAGATGAATTAATCTCTTTATTTCCCGAAACCTATTTCTTGACATGGAATTGAAGACTAAAGGAACACCGACATCAGGAGCCTGTTACCAGTACATATTCTCATGGGGAAGCTTATGATAACCACTCAGAAGTAGTACGCCAATAAATGATTTTAGTTCTTCTTTGGTTAGCAGAAAATTTATTTTATTATGTTGGCAAGCATAGATTTCGCTTTGTTCAATGATAGTATCCATTAGTTTCTCAGAAAAAAATCCTCAAACACCTTGGGCACTGTCTTATTTGCTAGACATTCCGCAAGATAATGTTCGTTGCTCTTCCCTGGTTCACTAGTCTTTGTGTACGTTGGTTGACATTTATACCATTTACATTTACATTTTTTTGTAGATAACGTACCGCTTTCTGCTCCATCTCCTAACGCTTTCCTTCTTTTGACTTCTGGAGGTATAGCTGTAGCATTAGCTTCATCTCAGCTGGTTTGAGCTCTAAAGTGCCGGCTACATCTAGTACAACAGACTCATTGTTCAGTAGATTTTCGTCAATGTCTTCATCATTTATTACATCTGCATCGGGTGGAATAATCGCCAATTCTACGTCATCATCTTCATCGTCACTCTCTTGATGGTTCTCTAGTTCTGCTAGAATTTCTTCAAGTGTAGGTCCATGCGGCATGTTTTTGTCCTGTTGGAATCGTAAAATTCGAATAGAATATGAAAAAAAGCAGATATAAAGAACGTGAAATGCAATTCTTCCCTGTATAATACGTGTATACAAGAACAGGGAACATCAACAATAAATGATAGTGTAACATGCCATTGTGCCCATTATTGGGACGCATTATATATATATATATATATATATATATATATATATATATTGCACTTACATGAAAAAATTTGAAGTATACTTAATCATACACGGACATCCATATGTTCATAACAAACACGCCCAGACGACTAAATCACAGCTCATTTGCGTCCAGGAACTACCAGCAGACATACAGTGCTGCCAAGTGCGAGAACAAAAAATCGGCAAGTTGATAATTTTCCTGACGTGAAGTACTTAGAATAAAGTTATTTATTTTATATTTAAAGGCATTATAGCAGTTAGCTGAACCTACATGTGCAACAATAAAGGCTAAAAGCTCCATTGCTTACGTAGAAATAAGTAAAATATACACGTCCCAAAAAAGGGACAATGGCCATTAATGGGTTAAAAAAAACGCAGTTGATATCCGTTTGACCTATGGCAGTTCCATCTAGCGGGCCAACTATAGCGCCATGTGGTTTCCCCCTTGAAGCTAGACAAGTTTCGTTCTTGGTAGGTTTTTCGTTTGGCGCTTATTTCGGGAGATATTTGGCCCAGTCACGATCAATGGACCACCCTGTATAATGTCGTTGTGTCTGTTCTTTCATACGGCTGGAGGTGTGAACATGTAAGCCACCCAGGAACATCGGGCACGTGTGGGAGACGCTTTGCAGCACCAGCGACCATTCAGCTGTTACGAGCCGCGCTAGTGGAGGAAAGGAAAACTCTGTGGCAAGAATTTCAACAAGCTTGTGGCCTGCATGGAAGCAACCTGCATGCAATGCCCGTGCTGTCCGTGGTAATAGCACACACTCTTAGGAACCACGTTAAAGGAAACATCATAAATCGCGGTGAATTCAGTGCACTTATTGTCGCTGTGTAAAAGAGTCTTTTCCGTTCGTCTGATTGCGTATTTCTTTCAGTTACCTTCTTTACTACACTGCAGCAGTTCTTTCCGTGTATGGATTAAATTTCATCGAGCTGTGTTACTTTTTAGTGACACATCATATGAAAGTTACTATTGTCCTTAAGTTTTGCACAGCTGTATAATACAAAATACGTCAAAATTTGTTGTATATAAGAAAACTCTCGTCACTAAATGCAGGAATTTAGCAGGTGTATAAATATTACTTCGGCTACTGACATGCTTCTGATGCATTTACTTTTTTTTATTTTTGCACCCTATTTCGTCGTTTCCATTACTTTATTGCGACAATATTCTCAATGTATATGGCAAGGAGGCCAGTACGATAGTTTGTAGAGGGTTGGCTAGACACAGGGTATGGAGTATTTCTAATATTTTGGAAGATGAACGGAGACTTATAATTAGCCATAAAATGGTTTCAGTACCCACCCTGTTAAAAACCTGCTTACTGCCGAATTTTAAATCATTTTATTGAAAGAAAATCACCTGACTACACTATGTTTTTTCCTCTGCTTCTAAGCTACGGGATGTCACGGCATCTTCTTGAACACGGTTATGGATCCCGGGTAGAGCCGCCTTTGTACTGTGCTGCTATAAATGATTCATTCATTTTAGAGATCTGTATCTTCCAAAGTGTTACACGCACAAGTATGACTAATGTATGAATAGAACATTAACCTCATCGAGTTCGCATAGTGCCTACCAGTAGGCGTTGCCTCGACAAAATGGCGATAAAGCAGGAAAAGAGTTTTTGTTTGTTTGAATATGCGAGATGCGTTTCTGTACAGAAGTGCAGAGTGTATTCAGCAGGAATTATAAAAAAGAACCGCCATGCAGACAGAGAATTATGCGTTGGTATAGACAATTTACGGACACTGGTTGTTCTCTAAACAGAAAGGCACTCGTCGATCAAGTGTGCCACGTGCAAGTTTGGAGAGTGTTAGAGAAAGTTTAGCTCGGAGTCTAAAAAAAAAAATCTGCGGTCAGCAGAGGCCACGAACTTGAAATACAGCATCAAGCTGTGTAAAAGGGTTTGCGACTGCGGTTCCATTTCAAACCATATTGTCTGCGGGTTGTGCAATGATCAAGAGTGGAAGATCATGGCCGGTAACTCCAGTTTTGCATCAAAATGCGGGAAGCACTAGAAGATGAACATTTCGCCTCCAGGCTAATTTTCAGCGGCGAGCAACATCCCGTTTATCTGGCAAGTTTATGAGTCACAGTTTGAGGGATCGGGACACTGTAAATCGTTGTGAAATTTGGACTCATGAACGAGATTCGTGAAATATTAATGTTTTCTATGGAACGTCGGAGACGAAGCTGAATGGACTGCATTAAGAAGACAGTGACGCTTACTTATTACTTTGATATGCCGTAATTGTGATCGTATCGACAGCTGACTGCCGATTCCGAGTATTTCGTATTCCAGCAAGACGGTGCACTCCGTCACTCGAGCATCGATGTTCATCGAGCACGATGTCGTAGTGGTGGCGATGACCTGGTTATATTCCCTTGCCCCCCCCCTCTCCTAAACCCACCCCTTACCCCACACCCACCCCCTCCGCCCCAATTTACCTGACCTAACGCATTGTGACCTTTTCCTCTGGGGGTACAGTGACGACAGTGTTTACATACTCCCACTGCCAAGATCACTGGAACAGCTGAGGGAACACATCAGTGTTGCTATGATGACCATTGACAGGATCTTGCTACATACAAAATGGAACGAACTTGATTACCACTTAGAGGTTTGTCGTGTGACCAGAGAGGCACTCATATAACATTTGTAGAGTGCAAAGTGCACATTTGGCGAGTTTACGGTTCCATCCCTGCATGATCGTACTTGTACGTATAATACTAAGTAAGTAATGACACAGTCACTGTAATGTCGTGATCGCAAAACTACAAAATTGTTAAGGCTTTCGTGGCCACTTGTTGACAGACTGCCTGTTGGATTCTGTCTCGTGCGAACATTTTTGGTGACTTTTCTTATGTTTCACAGGCACGATTGGCTGGCATTGTCAGAGCTTCACCATCCCTTGCTCGTGGTGGAAAATGCCAGCTACTCATTCTGGCGAAACGTCAGAGAAATCGTCAGACATATTGCAGGCGATAAACCCGAGATAGAAAGCAACAGACAATTTGTCGATCTTAGTAGTGTTAGCAATGTGTGTATTTTTACCGCCTGGACAGCAAATTATTTATATTAAGTCGTATTTCATCATAAATCCACACAAGTGATATTAAATCAATAATAAATATTCGAAGTCAGGTCCGTAAAATATAAAATGTTCAAACGTGGTACCAAATGTATACTATCGCGGTGTCAACTGCAACTTTGAGTTCCAACAATAAGAGGGGAGATGTGTCCATATTGCGAGCCTCTCTCTCAGATTCTTCAGCAGAGTCCTGCATTACCGAGTAAGCGAGCACAAAATACGAGATGGGGCGAGCACACCCTTACTGGATAGTGCCCGCACTAGTTCTAGTGACCGAGCATAGAAGCCGTGACCGAATACGTAGCACGTAACATGTCATTATCCGTGTGACATTGCAGCCAGTACGGGCTTCTCATTTGTGGTGTGTCTCTCTATGTCATGCAGCGCGAGGAACCAGTGCAGTGAGACGTAAGACTGAAATCAATGTTTATACATTGAAGAAACGGGAAGGTCTAAAAAGCCAAGTATGGAGTACATTTCTGTTGGTTGTAGTCGAAAACAGTGTGTCTACTGGGTACATATAGTGCCTAAACTGCTCCACGTTATTGTGTTTCCAGTCGGGAACCACTCATTTAAAGAAACACAGTTGCGAGAAACCTCAGAAAGATACGCCTCCTTCAGTGATACCGGCAGTAATAAAACGTCCAACCAGGGTGCCAATGTGATAAACGCTTTGGAAAATCACTAAGGATTCCTTGTGCTGCTCACTGTATCAACACAGCACTTAGCCACATTTTCGATGAAGATAACGTCTTGTTAAATCATGCCCCGAACATCGCATCAACAATAAATAACGCAAAATGCATCGTAAGGTACATTAAGGAAAGTGGCCTCTGCTCGTCTTTGAAATCATCGTTGAAACAAGAGGTCTGCATACTCTGGAACAGCTTGTACACTATGCTGGAATCCTTACACACTCAGTATAACGAAGTTGCTGCTTTGATGACGGCGCTTACAGATTGAAAAATTGCGCATTTTCTGGGACCATTTAAAGAGGCCACAGATGAATTAGAAGGCGAAAAAGAACCGACAGTCCAGTTATTTGTTCTTTGGTTTCACAACCTGCAACAAATTTGCAGTGTCTATGACATTGTCTGTCAGGCGAGTGATTACTGCACTTAAAAGCACTGTTTCATAGTGATACTTGATAGATTTATAATTATCTACAGTAATTGATGTGTACTAACAGATATGTATTTTTCAACAGGAGGTACGAAGGATTAAATATCGAGCCTCGACTTTCGTTTGTGAGAAGATTATGATCACTTCCAGAGATAAAATTGCTACGTTTCTTTGGCCGTCTTTCCGTGATCTTAATATGCTTGAAATAAATGAAAAGCAGGAAATTCTTAGCAATGTGCGACAAGTGTGTGCTACTTACGCAGGTACAACATGCAATCATTAACATAATCGTTTTTGCATAGTTGGTGGATAGTGTATTATAGAGCAATTGGAATGCTATAATTTGTATAATATTTCATTAACGCAAAACATCTCATTTTCACGGCGACGTTTCGATGATTTCCACATCAGTTCTGTATTACTTGTCTCTTTTGTTTATTTTCATACATCCTTCAAGTACTGTGTCATCGCCACCCAGAAAGAGATATCGTTTCAAGGAATGGAGGAACAACAGGTCATCCGCAGCAGATGTAGTAGATCTCTACATTTTGATGCTCCTCGAAGATGAGGATGACATCTTGAGGGGTGGAGCAGACATGAAACAGTTGCAAGACGTATTTTCTGTATCCCAGCAACAAGCGCACCTAGTGAAAGATGCTTTAGTAAAGCCGGCATGTTACTAACAAATCGCCGCAGCCAATAAAATCCGGAACGCTTTAGTGATTTACTGCTGATCAACAATAACTATAATTTTGTTTCTGTTGCAAACCATAGAAAAGTATGCCAAGTTACGTTTGTAAATGTTTAATGTTCTTTATATGCTTTCTTTATGAAGATCGTTGTCTTCTAGATTACAGGGAAAGCACTTATTTAATGTTTCTTATTAATGAAAGGAAAAATAAGTCTTCTATTTGGAAACGAGACTCGTCTTCTATCTGCGATTGTACTGTAATATCGTTTTACTTTCCAATTTAGCTGTGTCACGTACCCGTTCTTGGAGAGAGAGAGAGAGGCCTTGGATTTGTACAGTACAGTGCAGCGAGCCGGGGCGAAGCGAAGTGAGACGTCAGCGGTGACCGGTCATTCTCGGTTCTCCGCGTGTCCGGAATCCGGACATCAGACATGGGCGAGTACGTGACCGCGCCGAGTCGAGTGGGGCTGAACACAAGCGGCTCGGTCCCCGCGTCAACAGGCGAGCCGTAACCGGTCACACACAGAGCGTTGCCGCACTCTAGTGTCCATATTGCGAGCCTCTCTCTCAGATTTTGGTTCAAATGGCTCTGAGCACTATGGGACTCAACTGCTGTGGTCATAAGTCCCCTAGAACTTAGAACTACTTGAACCTAACTAACCTAAGGACATCACACACATCCATGTCCGAGGCAGGATTCGAACCTGCGACCGAAGCGGTCGTGCGGTTCCAGACTGTAGCGCCTTTAACCGCTCGGCCACTTCGGCCGGCCTCTCTCTCAGATTCTTCAGCTGATGAGTCACTGTGTAACGTATTCCAGTACGTATGGTTGTATACAGAAGTTAGACTGATTTGTATTCCAGTTTCTTTGTATTTAACTATCTCTCTTTTCTTTCCTTTTAAACAGGTTATCTGACGATGACACAATCGAAACCGATAATGATGCCACTGATGTTAAATGAAGATGAAAAATAAAAAATTAAAAAAATGCATCACAGTCACTTTGTTTCAAAGAGCTACTGCACCTGATCTGTGTTTCTGAACAGTGGATAAATTATGTCTCTAATCAACTGATGTAACTAACTGATGTTTGACTTCACAACCTTCGCCATCCCACTCATCTCTGTAAACCTTCCACCAAGTAGTACCGTGCTCCAGCGGATTCCCATAAGCGAAACTTTCGTGTGTGCTTATACTGTAAAAGGTATTCAGACAGTTCTTATACCTCGACGATACAATAACATCTCTGCTGTCCTTGAATCCAATCTTGTTCCATCGTTACTTAGATATCACACAAAAACTGTTTTTCAACTTAGCAAAGCATGACTCGTGTGGGTTGAGGAGAACTCTTTCTATCTAAATAAGACTTATCTCCATCTATTGTAGGGTTCTCTTACTCCATAACTTGGGCACCCAGGTTTCTTTTTATTTGCTTACACAAAGAATAATGACCCACCAGTTACTGATATTCTTAAGCAATAGATATTCAGTCATTGTATCCATCCTTACTGGGATGCTGACTTTCAATATGCGATTGAATATCGACGAGAGATTATGTTGTATATCGTGGAGACCTACTTCTTTGACATGTCCTGTGATTATTTTGATACAGCAGTCCGGGACTTGTACCGACTTCATCTCCGAATAGCACTTACACACTATTTCCTCGATTATTTACTGGATATATTCTAATCTTCGTCTTTCCCTAAACGTTTGTCCTCTACAGCTCCTTTAAGTACCATGTAAGTTATCTTCTGATGCCTTTAACACATGCCCTGTCATCGTGTCTCTTCTTCTTTTCAGAATTATCCACATATAGCTTTCCTCGCTGATACTGCGGAGATTCTCCTCCGTTCTGACACTATCAGTCCACCTAAATTTCAACATCTATAGTACAACATTTAAACACTTCGAATCTTCTTTTTTCCGGTTTTCCCACAGTTCGTGATTCACTTGCGTACCATTTTGTGATCCAGACTTACATTCTCAGTAATTTCTTCCTGAAATGAAGCCAAATGTTTTACACTAGTAGACTTCTCTTACACAGGAATGCCCTCTATGCTCGTGCTAAGCAGCTTTTCTTGTCCTCCGTGCTTCGTTCATCATAGGTTATTTTGCTTCTGATGTAGCATAATTCCATAACTTTATCTACTTCTTGGTTCCCAAATTTGATGTTAAGTTACTCTCTATTCCCATTTCTACTACTTCTATAACAAACACGCCTGGGATAAGTTGAAAAGGGCTGTTTATGGACGACGTGACCCACCAACCACTCTGAGGGATCTACGCAGAATCGCCGTTGAGGAGCGGGACAATCTGGACAAACAGTGCCTTGACGAACTTGTGAATAGTATGCCACGACCAATACAGGCATGCATCAATGCAAGAGGTACCAGTATGTACAGCAAACTGGACCACTACCTCCGAAGGTCTCGCTGTATGGTGGTACAACATGCAATGTGTGGTATTCATGAGCAATAAAAAGGGCGGAAATGATGCTTATGCTGATCTCTGTTCCAATTTTCTGTAGGGATTCCGGAACTCTCGGAACCGAGGTGATGCAAAACGTTTTTTGATGTGTGTGTATTACCCTACTTTCGCTGAAGCTTACGGCTATTTATCTTGAAATTTCAACCATCTTGCACGATTTCACATGATCGAACGCTTTGTCAAGGTCCACAAACACTGTGAACGTATCTCGAATGTTAAGCCTTGCTTCCATTATCAAGCGTACATCAGAACTACCTCTCTGATGCCTTTACCCTTCCTAAAGCCAAATTGGTCGTCACGTAACAAATCCTTAACTTTATTTTCCACACTTCTATTCATTAATCTTGTCAGAACTTTGGATACATTAGCTGTCAGCCTGATTGTGCTATAATCGTCTCACGTATATTCTCTTGCCTCCCCCCCCCCCCCCCCCCATGAACCATGGACCTTGCCGTTGGTGGGGAGGCTTGCGTGCCTCAGCGATACAGATAGCCGTACCGTAGGTACAACCACAACGGAGGGGTATCTGCTGAGAGGCCAGACAAACGTGTGGTTCCTGAAGAGGGGCAGCAGCCTTTTCAGTAGTTGCAAGGGCAACAGTTGCTGGTATTGCGAACGGCTGAAAGCAAGGGGAAACTACAGCCGTAATTTTCCCCGAGGGCATGCAGCTTTACTGTATGGTTAAATGATGATGGCGTCCTCTTGGGTAAAATATTCTGGAGGTAAAATAGTCCCCCATTCGAATCTCCGGGCGGGGACTACTCAAGAGGATGTCGTTATCAGGAGAAAGAAAACTGGCGTTCTACGGATCGGAGCGTGGAATGTCAGATCCCTTAATCGGGCAGGTAAGTTAGAAAATTTTAAAAGGGAAATGGATAGGTTAAAGCTAGATGTAGTGGGAATTAGTGAAGTTCGGTGGCAGGAGGAACAAGACTTCTGGTCAGGTGACTACAGGGTTATAAACACAAAGTCAAATAGGGGTAATGCAGGAGTAGCTTTAATAATGAATAGGAAAATAAGAATGCGGGTAAGCTACTACAAACAGCATAGTGAACGCATTATTGTGGCCAAGATAGATACGAAGCCCACACCTACGACAGTAGTACAAGTTTATATGCCAACTAGCTCTGCAGATGACGAAGAAATTGAAGAAATGTATGATAAAATAAAAGAAATTATTCAGGTAGTGAAGGGAGACGAAAATTTAATAGTCATGGGTGATTGGAATTCGAGTGTAGGAAAAGGGAGAGAAGGAAACGTAGTTGGTGAATATGGATTGGGGCTAAGAAATGAAAGAGGAAGCCGTCTGGTAGAATTTTGCACAGAGCATAACTTAATCATAGCTAACACTTGGTTCAATAATCATAAAAGAAGGTTGTATACATGGAAGAATCCTGGAGATACTAAAAGGTATCAGATAGATTATATAATGGTAAGACAGAGATTTAGGAACCAGGTTTTAAATTGTAAGACATTTCCAGGGGCAGATGTGGACTCTGACCACAATCTATTGGTTATGACCTGTAGATTAAAACTGAAGAAACTGCAAAAAGGTGAGAATTTAAGGAGATGGGACCTGGATAAACTGAAAGAACCAGAGGTTGTAGAGAGTTCCAGGGAGAGCGTAAGGGAACAAATGGCAGGAAAGGGGGAAAGAAATACAGTAGAAGAAGAATGGGTAGCTTTGAGGGATGAAGTAGTGAAGGCAGCAGAGGATCAAGTAGGTAAAAAGACGAGGGCTAGTAGAAATCCTTGGGTAAGAGAAGAAATATTGAATTTAATTGATGAAAGGAGAAAATATAAAAATGCAGTAAATGAAGCAGGCAAATAGGAATACAAACGTCTCAAAAATGAGAACGACAGGAAGTGCAAAATGGCTAAGCAGGGATGGCTAGAGGACAAATGTAAGGATGTAGAGGCTTATCTCACTAGGGGTAAGATAGATACAGCCTACAGGAAAATTAAAGAGACCTTTGGAGATAAGAGAACCACTTGTATGAACATAAGGAGCTCAGATGGAAACCCTGTTCTAAGCAAAGAAGGGAAAGCAAAAAGGTGGAAGGAGTAAATAGAGGGTCTATACAAGGGCGATGTACTTGAGGACAATATTATGGAAATGGAAGAGGTTGTAGATGTAGATGAAATGGGAGATACGATACTGCGTGAAGAGTTTGACAGAGCACTGAAAGAACTGAGTCGAAACAAGGCCCCCGGAGTAGACAACATTCCATTGGAACTACTGACGGCCTTGGGAGAGCCAGTACTGACAAAACTCTATCATCTGGTGAGCAAGATGTATGAAACAGGCGAAATACCCTCAGACTTCAAGAAGAATATAATAATTCCAATCCCAAAGAAAGCAGGAGTTGACAGATGTGAAAATTACCGAACAATCAGTTTAATAAGCCACAGCTGCAAAATACTAACACGAATTCTTTACAGACGAAGGGAAAAACTAGTAGAAGCCGACCTCGGGGAAGATCAGTTTGGATTCCGTAGAAATACTGGAACACGTGAGGCAATACTGACCTTACGACTTATCTTAGAAGAAAGATTAAGGAAAGGCAAACCTACGTTTCTAGCATTTGTAGACTTAGAGAAAGCTTTTGAGAATGTTGACTGGAATACTCTCTTTCAAATTCTAAAGGTGGCAGGGGTAAAATACAGGGAGCGAAAGGCTATTTACAATTTGTACAGAAACCAGATGGCAGTTATAAGAGTTGAGGGACATGAAAGGGAAGTAGTGGTTGGGAAGGGAGTAAGACAGGGTTGTAGCCTCTCCCCGATGTTATTCGATCTGTATATTGAGCAAGCAGTAAAGGAAACAAAAGAAAAATTCGGCGTAGGTATTAAAATCCATGGAGAAGAAATAAAAACTTTGAGGTTCGCCGATGACATTGTAATTCTGTCAGAGACAGCAAAGGACTTGGAAGAGCAGTGGAACGGAATGGATGGTGTCTTGAAGGGAGGATATAAGATGAACATCAACAAAGGCAAAACTAGGATAATGGAATGTAGTCGAATTATGTCGGGTGATGTTGAGGGTATTAGATTAGGAAATGAGACACTCAAAGTAGTAAAGGAGTTTTGCTATTTGGGGAGCAAAATAACTGATGATGGTCGAAGTAGAGAGGATATAAAATGTAGACTGGCAATGGCAAGGAAAGCGTTTCTGAAGAAGAGAAATTTGTTAACATCGAGTATAGATTTAAGTGTCAGGAAGTCATTTCTGAAAGTATTTGTATGGAGTGTAGCCATGTATGGAAGTGAAACATGGAATATAAATAGTTTGGACAAGAAGGTAATAGAAGCTTTCGAAATGTGGTTCTATAGAAGAATGCTGAAGATCAGATGGGTTGATCACATAACTAATGAGGAATTATTGAATAGGATTGGGGAGAAGAGAAGTTTGTGGCACAACTTGTCCAGAAGAAGGGATCGGTTGGTAGGACGTGTTCTGAGGCATCAAGGGATGACTAATTTAGTATTGGAGGGCAGCGTGGAGGGTAAAAATCGTACGGGGAGACCAAGAGATGAATACACTAAGCAGATTCAGAAGGATGTAGGTTGCAGTAGGTACTGGGAGATGAAGAAGCTTGCACGGGATAGAGTAGCATGGAGAGCTGCATCAAACCAGTCTCAGGACTGAAGACCACAACAACAACAACATATTGTCTTGGTGTCCTCTTAATTGTGTTGATGATATTTTGTTAAATGTCTTACAGTATGTCTCCAGTCTCGTTGATTCTACAGACCAACCTGTAAAATCATTACCATTTCCTCCATTGACCTTAGAACTGTTTATGGAATGTAGTCTATATCTGTTGCCTCATTTGATATGAAGTCTTTCGAATTCGAAACTCTGTCAAGCAGTAACCCCAATATTGGATCCTCTGTCTTCAAAACTGACTTCTATATCTTCTACTATCACATCATCAAACATTTCATCCTTCTCGTAAAGACCTTCAAAGTATTTCTTCCACCGATCCGCTCTTTCTTCTATGTTTAGTAGCGAATTTTTCCGTGCTCTTAATGTTGACAGCTTTACTTTTGATTTCTACTGCGCTTCTACATGCTGAATTGTTCCTTTCTACCGTCATGTCTTTTTCGATTTTTTACCATTTTTAATGCAGCAATTTTACCTTAGAATTCCTGTACTGCCCGTTTATTTCATTTGTAAGAAACTTATACTTCTGAATTTCTGTTTACCTTGAGCATTTTTGTATTTATTTCTTTCTTAAATTAAATTATTTTTCTGGAATCCAAAGTTACTGTGCAGTTTCCTTGTTTATACCGACATTTATTTGTCGAACTTCACTGATTTCCCATTTTAGAAATTTCCAATCCTCTTCAATTGATCTGCCTACTGAGGCATTCATAACCGCAGTGTCTCCTGCCTCAGAACAAACACATGTCGTCATTCCTCAGTGTTCTATACTGAAGCGCCAAAGAAACTGCCTAATATCGTGAAGGTCCCCCGCGAGCACGAGGAAGAGCCGCAATACGACGTGGCATAGACTCGACTGATGACTAAAGTACTGCTGGAGGGAACTGACACCATGAATCCTGCAGGGCTGTCCTTAAATTTGAAAGCATGCGATGGGGTGTACATCTCATCTGAATAGTAAATTGCAAGGCATCCCAGATATGCTACACAATGTTCATGTCTGGGGAGTTTGGCGGCCAGCGGAATTTTTTAAACTCAGAAAAATATTCCTGGAACCACTCTGTAGAAATTTTGGACATGTGCGGTGTCGCATTGTCCTGCTGGAATTGCCCAAGTTCGTCTGAATGCACAATGGACGTGAATGGATGCAGGTGATCAAACAGGATGTTTACGTACGTGTCACCTATCAGAGTCGTATCTAGACGTATCAGGGGTCACATATCACTCCAATTGCACACGTCCCACACAACTACAGAGCCTCCACTAGCTTGAATGATCCCCTGCTGACATGCAGGATCCATGGATTCATGAGATTGTCTCCATACCCGTACTCCTCCATCCGCTCGATACAATTTGAAACCAGAGTCGTCGGACCAGGCAACGTGTTTCCAGTTTTCAACAGTCCAATGTCGGTGTTGACAGGCCCAAGCGAGGTGTAAAGCTATATGTCGTGCTGTCATCAAGGGTACAAGAGTGGGCCGTAGACTCCGAAAGCCCATATCGATGATGTTTCACTGAATGGTTCACACGCTGACACTTGTTGATGGTCTAGCATTGAAATCTGCAGTAAGTGATGCACTTCTGTCACATTGAACGATTTTCTTCTGTCGTCGTGGGTCCCGTTCTTGCTGGATCATTTTCCGGCCGCAGTGATGTCGGAGATTTGATGTTTTACCGGATTCCTGAAATTCACATACACTCGTGAAATGGTCGTATGGGAAAACCACCACTTCATCGCTATCTAGGAGAGGCTGTGTCCCATTGTTGATGCACCGACTATAGCACTACGTTCAAACTCATTTAAATCTTGATAACGTGCCATTGTAACAGCAGTAATCGATCTAACAACTGTATTAAACACTCGTTGTCTTATATAGGCGTTGCCGACCGCAGTGCCGTATTCTGCCTGTTTATACAGTATATCTCTGTATTTGAAAATGTATGCCTATGCCAGTTTCTTTGGCGCTTCAGTGTACTATCCCACTTCTTTTCCTGTTGACGCTTTCTTGCAGATTGTCTTAAACTTCAGCCTACTCTCATCATGACTCAATTGTTGTCGGAGTCTATATCTGCTTCTAGGTTCGTCTTACAATCCAGTATCTGCTTTCGGAATATCTGTCTCCTTCCCGTGTCTCCATGCATTTACTGCAGAACTGTACTAGCCTTTGTCCTCTTTCTAAACTAAACTAAAAACTAAACTAAGCTCTGTTCGAACAGGCTTTGAAAGGCCCAAGGGCACCATCCGACCGCTGTGTCATTCTCAGCCGATAGGCGTCACTGGAAGTGAATGTGGAGGGGCATGTGGTCAGCATACCTCTCTCCCGGCAGCAGTGTTTTCGTGACCGGAGCCGCTACGTCTCAGTCAAGTAACTCCTCAATTGCCCTCACAAGGGCTGCGTGCACCCTGCGTACGGACATCGCTCGGCAGGCACAAATTATCAGCTATTAACTTCTGCGATCTAACGAGTACCGGTGTTACCACTGCGGCAAGGTCGTTGGCTCTTTCATTCCCAATCGCAGGCCCATATTCTCCCGAAACTCATTTTCAGTTCCTCCCTACACAGCCACATTCTAATTTCCCAGTATAGTTAGATTATAATTTTACTTTATACACTAAGTTGCCCGTTCAGTGCCCTCATATACTCTAACTCTTTATGTTCTACTTTGGACGTCGGCATGTATAAGTGAACTGTTGTTGTCACCAATGGTATGCTGTCGATTCTGATGACGATATTCCTCTCACGGAATAGTTCAATGCAACGTAGTCTCTCACCTACATACTGTACTGCTTCCGTTATACTATTTCCTTTTTAAGTTGATATTACCCTACATTTATCTGACCAGAAATCCTTACCTTCTTCCTATTTCAATTTACTGACTTCGACTGTATCTAAATTCAGTACTTACATTTCCCTTTTGAGATTTTCTAGATTCCTACCACATTGAAACCTCGGCGTTGCGCTGCTCATGGAATATTATTTCATAGTTGACTGTTCAATGTTTTGGTCAACGGGCCTTGCCGCAGTGGTAACACTGGTTCCCACCACATCACAGAAGTTAAGCGCTGTTGGGCTGGGCTAGCACTTGGATGGGTGACCATCATGGGCGTACCCAGCGAGGGGCAGGGGAGGGGGCAGCTGCCCCTTCCCCCCTAGAAGATATTCGCAAATTTTTTTACTGTTTTATTTAATAAGAAATGCTGCATGTTTTCTCGGATTGTACAAGTGCATTCTTGTATTTAAAATGTTTATTATAAGCAGTTTTTGACTGGTTTACTGTTTTATTTAATGATAAATGCTGTATGGTGTCTTGAGTCCTTGTTTTCTGAGACTAGTATGACCTGTTTCCCCCCCCCCTCCCCCCCACCAGTTCAGATCCTGGGTACGCCCTTGGTGACCATTCTGTCTGCCGAGCGCTGTTGGCAAACGGGATGCACTCAGCCCTTGGGAGGCAAACTGAGGAGCTACTTGATTGAGAAGCAGTGGCTCCGGTCTCGGAAACTGACACACGGCCGGGAGAGCGGTGTGCTGACCACGTGCCTCTCCGTATCCGCATCCAGTGACGCATAGGGCCGAGGATGACACGGCAGCTGGTCGGTACCGTTGGGCCTTCAAGGACTGTTCGAGAGGAGTTCAGTTCAGTTCAATCTCTTGTCATGGTTATCTCCCTCGTGGCTTTCCCCTCGTGGAGATCCGAATGGTGGACTAAACTGGAATCTTTCCCCAATGATCATCATGACACTTTTACAATTCCAAACCACTTATCCTGTGACTATATATTGTCTTTCACGCGGTGGTTCTCATTGCCTTTTGCTTCTTCATGCCATTGATCACTGGAGATGCGTCGGTCTATAGGGGCAGTTTCCCACCCGATAGGCAAGCGGGCACCTCGAACCTCTGTTTGCTCCTCAACCGTTGGCAGAACGAAGAAGAATCTTCGGTCACCATTTCTGATGATTTTTATTTAGAATTTAAACAGTGGCACACACTGAACACGGGACTCTAGACGTTGCGCTCAACGACGCTAACTTCACAAGTTTGTGACACTTGTGCTCTGTTGATTGTACAGAGTGACATTTGCATAGGGATGGAATGTGTTGACGTTTCTGCGGAGTCCAGGACACTTCAGGTAGTGGACCGCCGAACAGTGTGTTCCAGAAATACGAGGCGTGTTTTCTTCAGTAAGGTCCGTTTTGTTGTAGACTCTTGTAGTTCGCGCGCGTACGGCAACGAGCGCGTGCGTCGTGTATTGGCATGCCTCGGAAACAACTGTGCTCAGTTTCAGCTCTATAACTAACCCGTACGATTCTGTTCTGCGCTTTCAAAATGTTTAAGACTATCAACTCGCCCGCCGCGTGTGAGGTTCGCTCAGTGATGCGGTTTTTGTCAGCAAGGAACCTGTCTGTCGCAAAAATTCATCTCAGAGTTGCGAAGTGTACGGTGATACTCTTAGGACTGAAAGCGAACTGCGTAAGTGGGTACGAGAATTCAAAGATGGCCGTGACAACGTCCATGATGAGGACCGCTCCGGTCGCCCTTCTTTGATTACAGACGATTTGGTGGCTTCAGTTGAAGCGAGGATTCGTGAGAACAGGCGCTTCACAATAACAGGTCTCTCAAACGAATTTCCCGACGTGTCGAGATCAGTGCTTTACAACATTGTTTCTGAACACCTAAAGTTTAGGAAACTATGCTTCCATTGGGTCCTGAAACTCCTAACAGAGGACTACAAAAACCAAAGATTTAAGTGTGTGATGAAGTTCTTGACTCGTTATCACGAAGAAAATGACGGCTTCTTGAATCAGATCGTAACTGGAGGCGAAACATGGGTTTCGCATATCACGCCCGACTCGCAGCAACAGAGCATGGAATGGAGACACACACACTCGCCTGTAAAGGTGAAGGCCAAACAGACTCTGTCCCAGTGCAAAATCATGACGTCGGTGTTTTGGAATAGGCATAGTGTTTTGCTGGGCGACTTCATTCAATTAGGTTCAAATGGTTCAAATGGCTCTGAGCACTATGCGACTTAACTTCTGAGGTCATCAGTCGCCTGGAACTTAGAACTACTTAAACCTAACTAACCTAAGGACATCACACACATCCATGCCCGAGGCAGGATTCGAACCTGTGACCGTAGCGGTCACGCGGTTCCAGACTGAAGCGCCTTTAACCGCACGGCCACACCGGCCGGCCATCCAATTAGGAACCACTATCAATGCAGAAGCATACTGTCAAACCCTGAGAAAGCTACGCAGGACGATTCAAAACAAAGACGCGGCGTGCTGACAAAGGGAATTGACCTTCTCCATGACAATGCAAGGCCTCACATTGCAGGTCCGATCATCGATTTATTGGACACTTTTGGCTGGGAACTTTTAGAACACCCACCCTACAGTCCTGATCTTGCGCCGAACTACAGGGAAAGGTCACTTGCTGCACTAAGACCTGTGTCCGCACAACAGTTTATTGATAGACCGCTGTGGTGCGAGACTTTCTCCCAAAGTTCAGTAGCGCAGTTGATCTCTGACTGGCTATTTGCATTCCGTGTTCTCAGTGTTGTGATGAGGGTATTGATGGAGAGCGCGAAAGGGAAACGTTCAATGATTTACAACGTGCGTTAGTATATAGTAGACTATACCGGTATTGTATAAACTTTGTAGACAGTAAATGCAAAGAAAGCCTATACACGAGAAATAACACTATTTTAGGCGAAGGTAGGAACCTTTGCATTCGATATGAAGCAGCAAATGAAAGGTGAAAACGTTTTACAAGTCCAAAAAGCTTGAAAAATAAACAGATACTACTATTTAATCAGTTTACGTTCAAGATGTAGGGTTGCAATCGACGCTACGAGTTACTAACTGCGTTACCATCACATAGAAGTGAAAAAGAGTAACCTTGCCTCATTAGAAGAAAATACATGGGTCCAACGCAAGATCCCACCGATTGTGGAGGAATATTCTTCTATCAAGAATATCATTTACCGTTGATTATGTTATAAAATTTTTATTTGCGGATGACGACAGAGGATCGAAAGGGAGAATGTCTACCAGCGAAAAGGAAAAATCATGTTTGTCAAGCTGTGAGTCATTGTTTGTGTAATGAACGTTCAACAATTCGAGAAAATAGGAGAAACAAGGAAATAAACTGTTATATAAGAATGTGTTCAGCCCCAGCACATCTTCCCCTGGAATGTTTGGATGATGATTGACACTCTATTCAGGATAATACATCTGATTAGTATCAGGATTCATACGACTATTCCTGGACCAATGGCTCAATAACGAGCTAATGTCAAACGATATGTGAAACTGTAGTGGTAGGCACCATCGTACAAAACAACTTCTTTGAAGGATGGGTCCGAACGATAAATAAAATAATTAAGAGAGTTCATAAATTTAAGTATCTAGGGGAATGGATTACACCGACAGGGTTACCAAATGTTTCACTACAGGAAAGAGCAATAAAGATGGAAACGGCATACCAGCTATGCCGAAATGTATACAATAAAAAGTCGATCTCCATCAATGCCAAGCTCAGGCACTACAATGCGGTAATAAAACCAGAAAGTTTGTATGCGATTGAATGCATCCCACTGAACAGAAAACGTCTGTTGGAGAAATTGGAAATAAAAGAGAGAAAAATACTGAGAAAGATCTTAGGACCTAAAAAGGATGGACAAGAATATAAATTGAGATCCAATAAAGAGTTATACGAGAAAATTGAAAAACTGACAACATCCTTTAAAAAGAGAAGACTGAGTTTCTATGGGCATGTCAAAAGAATGGCACCAGAAAGAACGGCAAAGAAAATCCTGGAATACAT